>NC_043959.1:46429237-47130487 GCF_902148855.1 Sphaeramia orbicularis
CCCACTGAGATAATGGGAGCAAGGTACATCAGCAAGTCATAAACAGACTAAGATGTAATGACTACAACCTGAGGTCAGTGTGAAGTTAATGGACTTTAAATGTAGGCATAGTTTATTTTTCTGTGATCCTCTTGTCAGTGCTTGTACATTTCACTTTATACCTTAGGATTAGTCTGCAGTACTCTAGTGCTGTCCGTGGACATCCCCGCTTCTCCAGAAACATCATGTGCTTGTAGAGCGCCAAATAAAATGCTCTGCAAATAGAGATTATTTAAACACTGGTATTTTTCTAAAAACACAATTTAAGTGACAAACCATAATCTCAAATAACACATATTTTACAAATGAAAAATGCGGTCAGATCCATTAGTATTTCTGTAATTTTGCCAATATACACCACAGTGGATTGGAAAGGAAGCGATCAAGACGTGATTGGAGTGTGGACGATCCACTTTAACTCACGGGATTTGTCAAACACAAAAGAGAGACTTAAGAAAGGAAAAACAAACCTGTTCTCTGGTCTGAGATAATCAAGTCTGCAGGTTCCTGAGGTCAGACTGAATAATGGGTGAAAAGCACACTCAAAACTGTACAAGGCCCTCTCTGAAAAAAATAAACAAATTTTTAAAAAATCAAAGAAAACCAGAAAATAACCATTACAATACCTTTTTAATGATGCCACAGTAACTTTAGTCAAATCTACGTACCTCTTCCTACTGTTGGTTTTTCTCACAGAAATCCACGACACCAGCATTATTTGTCATCCCCAAGGCCAATTCAGAACACTGTCTTAATTCAGTGTTTTATATTTAAGTACAACTAATGGCATGTGATTAAAATGGGACACAAATAACGAAGCCCTCTTGTATTTAACCTCAACGACTTTAGACTTCAGATATTAATTCAGGGTTCCTACAGGTTTCTACAAGTTAAACTGAAAACTTTTTAAGACCTTTTTAAGACTACTTAGAACAGAATTTAATGTCCATTTCACAACCATACTGGCAAAAATTTGTGACTCCTACAATTTAGGAAAATGTATTTATTTACTCCAACATCTTAGTTCCCACCACTCCGAGTCATTTCTCACTGGGGGCTGCAAAGTTAGAGATAATTGATTCCTAATTTCAATATAAACTATCGGGTTGGAACGGGTGGAACTGATGAGACTAACGTTACTTTTTTTGCAGACTGGACATTTAACACACATTTAAACACAACACAGTGATCAAGTTTATGATAACATAACTTCACCACATCAAATTTAATACCTTTTAACGACTTTTTAAGTTATTAAATGTAGATTTGGAAATTCAAGACTTTTAAGATTTTTTGAGACCCTGCGAAAATCCTGTTAAATGTAGTAAAAGGAGGTTTGAAAAACTTTGTGTTGTGTTTCTAAAGGCTGTTTTGCAGATTTACAAATAAAACTAAATCATGACACAGAGCAATACAAGAATCAAATCGATAAATTCACATTCCCAGAACACTCCTATGTTAACTGTCAAGATATTAGTCTTATCCATCTACAGGACATATGTCAAATACTTCACAAAGAGCATTTTTTAAAAAATACTCAAAAGAAATATTAATACGATAATAGTAAAATATAGATTAGAGCGGCATCCTTACTGAAAAAAAATTGGGTCACAAATCATTACAGACAAACCAACAGTTCATGTCTACTTCCATTAAATGCAAAAAAAAACAGAAGCAGAGTGACCATAAAATGCTTAAGAATATAATTTTGGGCCCTGTGTTCTTTCATATCTCTGTCAAAATTTGATGTCCAGGAAAGACATACATTTGAATACAGGGAGTTTGTTTATCAAACGGACCACAAAAACAAAGTCAGGCTTGCTGTGAGGAAATAGGACAGACACAGCAATTAGTCGTGTCCAGTGACCTGACTTGATTTGTAGATGTAACATTGGATAAAACGATAAAGACCATACTAATGCACTCACTTTGCCTTATAACTATGTTTACTCTCTTAAATAGAGCATGTGTGGTCATCAAATAAAGGGCAGTGGATCTGCCCTGAATTGCCAGCACAGTCATTAATTTGCTCTAAAGACTCATACAGACAGTGACATTTCAACAGTCTTAAAAGTTTAGGGCCAAGCATGCTGTGAAACACAAATGTAATGAACAAGAGCGCAACATCATATATGCAGACTGAGTGACGTAACAAACTGAATCTCAGGCTATGGCACAAGTAGAAGAATATTCAAAAAATCACTACGTCATCTATCAGTATCACCACAGTTTACAATAAAACAATGAAGCTAACTAATGACTGCACTGTCAGTCGCAACTGTTACTTATATGCATTAAAATAATCCATAGTCACGGGGGAGAAGGAGAATGTGGATCCAGCCAGGCTTCGGGAAAAGATGCCAATAAAAGAGGTAATTTTGGAAAGACAGCTTGAGTTCAGTACTCTTAACTACATAAATTTACATTTCAGCATATGGTGTTTTGTGCTTAAGTCCTACTAGCTGTTGGTCAAACACTGAAATGCTCTGCCCAAATTATGATACTGTCAGAATTATTCCAGACTGGGACTGGGCACTAATGTGGCATATGTGAACATTACTCACTGTGTGACGAAGGACCAGTGTTTTCTTTAGCCATGACAAAAGATATGGCTACATTTTGTCATATTTCATCTGGGACAGCCCCAAATCACAGCGTATACATGGCTTAACATGCAATCTAACTTGTCTTTGTGGAATTAACACAAATTATAGACAGTAATGCTCACCAATGAGGTCCCTGGCCATTTCCTGGTCCTCCTGAATACGGCAAACATCAGAGAGCTGCAGTAAGGAATCAATGTGGTAGGGGTTCAGCTGCAGCAGGGCCTGAGTGAGATAAGACAGGAGACAACATGGAAGGTAAAATATAATGACAAAAAAATTTAAAACACAAAGCACACAGGTTCACCATGAATAAAGTGTATAGAGTAACTGAATGACCAAAGGTGTATAAATTTCAATAAATCCCTTTTTAGGTGGATTTATGAATACAGTCAACAAGCTGCATATCATTTTCAAAAACATTACATTTAAAGTGTGTGTTTGATAAAACATCTTTGATTATTCCTCAGTATTTCTTTACATTAATTAAATAATTACAATCAACGTTTGATGTTCTGGTAAATCTGGTTTTTTGCTTGCATGGAGTTAGGTGAGAAGAATCAAAGCACACGCCTTCAGAAGTGCACAAAGCCTCACTCACTTTGTTTTTTGCTCAATGGCTTTTCTCAAAAATCAGGACAATAAATCAAATAATAGCCTGTGGCTATAGAGTGCTTCAAGCACTTTCTGTAACCAGGATAAAGCTTCTTCAGTGCTCATTTTGTGTGTTTAAAACCCCTGTGTGCAGTAGAGACAAAACAAAATATTCTGATAAACTTTTTGAATGCCAAGTGCACAGTAAAGGAGGAACTGTTTACCACAATGTTGTTGGGATCCATGGATTCCACTGCATCCAGAAACTTAAACTGTACTTGTTGGTATTCCCGACTGTGTTCAAATGCAAAGTACTGAATCCCATCCTTTGATTCCAATAAGGACATTGAGATTCCTGCAGACATAAACATAATTTAACTACAGAGTATGAAATAACACGGCAATTAACTTGCTGAACATGCTGAAGTCATTTCTAACATTCTATAAAATATATCATAATCATACAGTATACATTATCATAAGCTAAAATGATTCACAAATGGTGAAATTCCAGGCCGATACCAATATTTTTACTCAATTTGGTCAAGAAGCGATGTTGGTTTATTGTTATGTTTTTCATAAATAACATACGCATTTTATTTATATTGAATTTATATTAATTTGTTGTTATTTATCCTCTTTTTGTTCCACAGAACAAGAGAAATGATCAGTTTCTAAAATATATAGGCTAAATTAACCTTTAGCCCACAACATCTTTGACTGAGCACAAATTATGCAATTTTAAACATCCTTCAGTATAAAACAACAGATAAATATCTGCCAATGCAATCAGTGATGAAATTACATATATGGTGATCCAGTCCAACATATGGACCAGTACTAATGTTCAGCTGATATCTTGATGCATCTCCATCATAAAACTCATCATTAGTATTTTTCAAACTGTTTATTATATTTAAAGCTACTGTAAAATTCCGCAATAAAACAGAACAAAAAATGAAAGGAAAATACTTACATATTCAAACATTTACTGAAACAGATGATTTTACTGCCCTTTGAAAGCATGTTTGTCTCCTGCCTTTTTATGTCAACAAACATTAGTGGACTAAATTCACTATACAACAAATCATGGCTCTTTGATTATGGCTACATTATCATCTTCACAGAAGAGAAGATTACATGAAAAATTATTTCAGAGTTACCTGTGATTAATTTGTGGTAAATACTGTGACAAAAAAATCATATATATTATGACGATGTAACAGTGATAGTATAACAGTGACAGCAATTGATTTTCCAAAGAATTAAAAAAAAAAAACCAAAACATACTCTGTGTACAAATAAGGCTGGCTATGTACATTTCATAGTTACTCAAGATGATTTCTGTGGTAAAGTATAATTCAACAAACATCCCTCTAACAGAAAATTAGCCTCCAGTGCTATAACTATGAGCATTGACACAACAACTCAATCTGTTTAATTCTTTCAATTTAACAAACAATTAAATCATATCACACTGAATGACTAAAAATATTACTTGTATGATATGAATTCTGTCAATTTTAATATAATGACACCATACTTCAAGTCATATAGACTTGCATGAGAATAGTTTAAGACTGTTTGGGGATCGTGTATATATTTCTAATGACAAATCACAATGACTGAGCATGACAAGATGCAATGGAGACGTCCAGTCAGCTCAGCACAACTCTTATTACAGTATGTGATATGACTAAGGTTATGCACAACTTTTTAATTTTTAAGGAAAAAAAAAAAATCAAAGCAGCAATATTTAAGAATAACTACATTGACATCTGTTCAAAGCTCATAATATCCACCATGGACAAATATTAGAAGGCATTAAATATGTCAATTTCATGCTTTAAAGGAACTGGATGTCCTACTCTCTCTTCTTTGAAATATTCCCGAATGATCCAGAGTTTAAAAAGAGATTTCTGACATTAGGACAAAGACATCAGTGTATTTTAATTACAAAATATGCACTGACTTTACACAAGCTAACACCCTGGAGTCACTGTGAATATACAAGTGACTCACCACTCGAGGGAGTGATGAGGGGTTTTGACCAAAGCAACTGAATGTGACAGTTTGGAAAGGATCATCTTTCAGAGTCAAAGAAAATAAATGACTAAAAAAGAAGTAATGTCATCATTTTCACCATTTGACACAACTCTAAAGTAAACAAGTGAAAAAGTAAGCAGACTTTACTCCCCTGCCTGGTTGCAGAACACTTTGCTCCCCCTGCTCACTGATACTCTAACAACCCAGGGATTAATTTTGAGTCACAACTTTCAATCTTTTCAAAAATTTGTAAAAAAAAAAAAAAAAAAGATTCAGCCATCAAATTGTACGCTGCACCTCTACTAGTGACAAAGAACATGTGTTAGATTTGAAAATAATCGGGTGAACAGTGACTGAGAAATCAGATGGACAAAGATCCTGTACAGACAGACAGAAAAACGGACGGAATTCTTGGTATATCTATCTACCCCCACCATCTGGTTTGCTTGTATAATTGTATGACAATTAAGTTTGATGTCTGCATCAAACAATTAAAGTTTGATGCTGAAATTGCAGTGTTTCTACATTTGTGAATTTGAGTATGAAGCTTATGAATGAGTTACTATGTCATGCTCATATCTTTGCTAAGATGACCGTTTGTTGATCCGTGGTTTAGATTAACTGTGACATTATCTTTAGTGAAGTTATTGACAAGTTAAACAGTGGAAAACAGTGGTAATTTATGGTTTTACTGAGGCTGTTTTCTGTTTAAAAGCAGAGCTAAGGGAACATAATATTAACTATTACCTAACACAGCAACATATGAGAAGATTATAATACAGCAGTGTTTTATCGACTGCCGGACTGACTGAGCTTTCATTTGAAAGTGAATTTTTGATGAGTGATACAGTCTATGGTTAGATATAGTGTTAAATTGTTGATGTTGCTCTGTGCTGTTGATAGTTGGATGAATTTCTGAATATCAAAGTTGTATTTACAGCCCACCTGGGCGGCTGAAGCGAGGCCAGCTGTCCTTGGGATTGGTCATCCAGGTGCTACGATGAAACTGTCTGTTTCTGTGTCGTGGTCTGACAAAAGAAAACAAAATATACATATTGCATGACAGTGGATACTTAAATACAAATAATCTCTCATTATAATTCCTTCTTCTTTACCGTTGATCCCCAAGAACAGCTCGAGCTCCAAAGTATCTCTTAAGCTCCGTCTCTGGGTTTAGATTCCTAAGAAATTAACAAAAACCAGGAATTCACATCTTCAGAGGTTAAATGACAAAAACAAACCATAAAAACAGCACCCACACCTTTATAATATTGTTATTATCAGATTATCTGGTTTCTTCACCAACAGTGCCGATACTGAGTAGTTTTACGTGTACACTATTTTTCCACAGAATATGACAATTTTAAGAATTTGACAGGTGTCATGTAAACAGCATATTTTGTTGAGATACTCTGCTACGACATTATTCTGATTCTGTGACAATTCTTCATCAGAACATGCGTTACATTTGCTTGTTTTGCTGCACATTAAAAACAAAACTTGTCTCCCATTTATATCTGGAGACGAGGCAAAGGTCCTCTCTGGTTGAGGGAGATGATAAAAAAAAAACCCTGAAAACTGGCTGAAGGAATGATAGAGGGAGGCTGAATTTTTAATAACATGCTGCATACTTTTCGGCCAAATATAGTGCAAGATTCTGTTGAAAGTTACTGCCCTATAATTTATATTAGATTGTTTGTGTAAAGTTGGTGCAGATATCTCAATGGATTCTGCAATTACGTTGTTGAAAAGGCATGTTGCCATAAATGTGATTAGGATGTTGAACAGACAGACAGATGGACCGAAGGACAGACAAACGGACGACAAAACGATTAGAATACGCCTTCAGCCTGAAGTTGGCCGAGGGGTAAAAACCCAGTTTTTCAATTAAATAACAGCATTATTTACTTAATACTCATTTTCATTTTCATTTTTCAATTTCACCATGTAAACAACTAGTTAGGAATTGTGGCTGTTTTATTTCTAAAACTGGAATATTTGTGCTTGAAAATATAATCTGGAGCTTCAGAATCTATGTTGACTCAGTTTTAGTGCATTTCAAAAAAAAAAAAAAAGCATTCAGTTATTTTTACTTGTGTATGAGAAGCGTCACAAGGCAGCGAATCTGGAATTACAGGACTTTATCAATGGAGCACAACAGTATCTATAAATAAGTCAAGAAAAAAGTGTAGTGACAATCTGGTCCTGGCTGCCATAGAAGTAAAACTCCTGAACCAGCAACAGATCATACCTGTGTTCCACGTGTAGCACAGATCTCCTGTCTGAACCTCCACAATCTTCATTTTGCAAACTTAGACCCTGAGACTGCTCCAGTTTCTCCAACAATAAATCAATGTTGTCATCAGCTGCCAGATCCTGAAAGCAGACAGAGTATTTTTATGTTAATAGCACGTGAATTAATTGAGATATGTTATGTTTAGAATGATGTTACAGTTATGTATCTGAAGAGTCTTTTCATACAGAGTTATTTTCAGTAAAATCATCTGGATATAAAGTGTTACCTGTGACAGACACTTCTAATAATAATGTGGACTGTCTTTTAATTTTTCAGCATTTTCCCATATCAACTACCCCACCTGTCCATTTTCTGATGCTGCTTTCGTCTTCTTCTTTTTCTTCTTCTTCTTCACTTTGTCTCCAGATGATGACTAGTTTAAAACAAAAGACAAGATGTAAGTTTAACATATGCACTTTTAAATCAAAAGAATACTCAATTTGGCAAATTGCAGATTATCACTCTTATTACAATGGTTCACCTCACCTTTGTAGTTGTTTCCTCTTCCTTTTCATCTGTCTTTTTCATTTCTCTGTTGTCTTTCTTTTTTGTGGTTTTTCCGTCTGGTTTCCCTGCGTCTTCATCAGGTGAGATTTTCTCTGCCTCATTGTCAATATCACCAATCTGTAAAAATATAAAATTGACAAAAGATAACGTTGGGTTGAGCATACATATTGCATAAAATAGTTTTTTCGTAGATCTTAGATTAGTAGAAGTAATAAGCTGATAATTTTACTTGTGGTCATGTCTATTAACCTCTTCATTCTGTGCTTTCACTAGTAAAATAGTACCATTGCTGAAAGTGATTTTGCTTCCTATGCTATGATTGAGCATTACAGCTATCTACATCCAAAATACTAAAAGACTGTAATGTGTGAATATATGACATGGTTATAATAACAAATGACAGACACAAAACTGGTTTGATGGGTTCTTTTATTTTTGTTTCAGGTTGTATACTTTTATGTGCATGTAATTTACTTTTTCTTTATGTCACCTGTCTCTTATATATGATATATAATAACCTGATTTTGAACAAACCTTGAACTCTTTCTACAAGCATACAACCTAAGTTTATTATGAATAACTCTAAAATGTATTCACTTGATTTCTTTTATTTATTAATTCATTCTGAAGTAGATTTCGGTTTGGTCCAGGTTTGATGAGAACTACGTAGATGTTTACACACTAACTTTGTTTACTATCTAGCTGTATGTTACCCAAATAGGATTACGTTTCTATAGATAAATAAATATGAGAGAGACTTTAAAAACCTTGAACACAGGAATCACTTCCTGTGCAATTTGTAATGCTATCTAGTTTAAAGAGTACAGTTAGATGATCATATTAATTTTGTCAGTGTGTCCTCGAGTTCTTTTCTCTTAGTGGTATTCTGATGCTGAATTATTTCACTTTAACTTATATAATAATGCTACATTAAACTGACAACTAAAATGCTAAAGTGACATCTGGATGGATAAAATGACAGATGAGCAGCTAACACAGCTAGCGTCGTTAGCATTGTTTACCAACACAGAGCTAACTCCATGGGTCTGACAGACAGAGACATGATGCCAAAAGTAACACATAGGTATTTGGAGGAAAGCCTATGTCTTTACCAGTTCATAAATATTGCTGAAGTTTTTCTGAGCCTTGTTCTTCTTTGCCTTTCGGCTGCTGTTTGGCGGTGGGGTAACGTTAGCCGTGTCCAGCTGCTCCTCCTCTCCCTCAGCCTGCTCCTCCGGACCCAAAGTTAGATCCCCGAGGTCCAGGGCCTCCTGACCCCGCTGTTTACCTTTTAGCCTCCTCAAAGCCCGCGAGGACATGGTCAAGAGCTCACAGGACACATACAACCAAGTATCCGCTTCTCAACAAGATTTTATTTTAGCTGAAAACACAGCAAACCAATGGAAACAAGCCCAAATACATCGGCTTCTTCTTCTTCTTTTGCTTTTAATGGCGGTTGGCTACCACCTTAAGGTGCATTACCGCCACCTACTGCACTGGAGTGGGAGCAGCACATTGGCAGATAAACCAAAGTAAAATCAGAAAACAATTAAAAATCTAAATTCTCTCAAACAAACTTGTTTCCTTTAAGAACATGATAAGACTACTGAAACAAAAGGTACTAAGGCTTCCTGTTTTAAATGCTATTTTTCTTTCTCGGCTGCTTCTTTCAGTACTTTTCTTTCTTCCTTATACCTCCTGCATCAAAATATAACATGTTGTACTGACTCATCACAATTATCACATTTTCCATCTCTGTGTTTACCTCTTCTATGCAATGTTTTATTTAATCCAGTATGCCCTATTCTAATGCGAGAAATCACTGCCTTTTCTCTCCTGTTCAGGTTTTCTTCTTCTTCTTCTTCTTCTTCTTCTTCTTCTTCTTCTTCTTCTTCTTCTTCTTCTTCTTCTTCTTCTTCTTCTTCTTCTTCTTCTTCTTCTTCTTCTTCTTCTTCTTCTTCTTCTTCTTCTTCTTCTTCTTCTTCTTCTTCTTCTTCTTCTTCTTCGACTTAAGCGGCTTCAGTGCTTGTGTGTGTGTATTATTGTCCTCTATAGGAGAGATCAAAAAATAAATGTGCAGTTTTGTTATCACAACCACAATTATTTTCTCAGGGCTAAATGCAGTATGATTAACGCTACTGCACATGTGACAAATTTTTAAGTTGCTAAAAAAAAAAAAAAGGTTGAAACAAAAAACAAACTAGAAAAGCAATTGGAGAGCGCAGAACTCTGCCAAGGCAGATCAGTGCCCCCCCACCCCACCCCCGATCACCACCAAAATTTAATCATTTGTTCCTTGTGCCAGTATCAACATTTCCTGAAATTTTCATCCAAATCCGTCCATAACTTTGGGAGTTATCTTGCACACAGACAGACAGACAAACCAGTGCCAGCAAAAACATAACCTCCTTGGCGGAGGTAATTGGAAATCTGATACGAAACAGCTGATAGAATATAAGACCATCAATGGCTGAAAACAGAAACACAAGCAAATATGCATATTACCTGATGCAAACTATCAGTGCAAGCATTTAAAGTGATGATTCTCAGTCATCTGAACTAAGTATTGATGCAAAAATAAAGAAAAAAATTATCTTTGACAGTTTCTTAAAATATGTGTAATTATTGAGTCATTCCTCTTATACATTGATAATAAATTGCTTTAGTCATCAACATAGGTGTTCTTCACTAACTTAAACTCTAAACAAATCACTTACCTTACTTACACAAAGATAATGGACATTAAAAATACCGTTTTGCATTTCATTCACCTTTTTATTGATGTATGCATTAAATTTGATCCTGGCAACTTCCACAAGAACCATAAGCTACAAAATGATGTAAACCTAATGTATTCTTTAATTTTATTACAGGTGAGGATAAACTCCCACTAATCATACATTCAAAAGCACATTTATTAAATAACTTGTGTGGCCTTGACCTACTCTCACACCTTCCAGTAAAGTTATGATTCCACTGAAACAATTTCCAGGAAGTGATAAAAGAAAAAAATTCTACAGAATTCAGCCATATGAACTGAAATAACCTTCAACTGTCATTCCTTTAGTCAAAAGCCTTACCCGGTTTGGCTATTTTATTTAAAAAAAAAAAAAAAAATGGCATGTAAAAAAGTAAAGTACATCTGATATTGTTATAAAAGATTTAAAGCTAATGTTCAAATTTTCCACCCCTGTAAATGAATAGCAGACCTAACAAGTTGGACAGCTTCATAGAAATGAACAAAATACTTTTACTTGGTTTGTAAAACAAATGTGTTGTTTATTTGTCCTATCTATTTCACAGTTACAATTATTTTTGGGGGGTCCACAGGGGCAATATATTGTCCTTAAACACGTCATCTTTCAGAAATGATACTTAAACTTGTACAGTCTTTGTTATAATGGTGAGGCTGAAATGTTGCCACATAACAGGAATGATCCCGTATGCTCCGAAACAACACTTCAATGAGGGTCATTAATTTTGCTTTCGTTGCATTTGCAGTTCTCTCCTGCAGCAGAGGGTGGCAGCAGGATCTTTACTTTGGATACAACTGCCTGAAAATGCACACTTTCAGGAAATTTTCTTCACAACTAAAAGATGAAAAACATATGAAGAAAACATTATCCTCTCATGTTAATTCCTGGGAACAAATTGAACTCTGTAGAAAACAAAATAAACAACAGCCAGAGGCTTAATGTATCCACTATATACAAATTATTTTAAGAGTTGCACATCTGTGTCTCACACTAAAATGAGGAAGTACTGGTGTACCCTGTAGTTTCCACACCTACTTCAGATGCCTTACAGGTCAGCTGTAGCCAACAAAAAGACAACTTGAGAGACTTAACGGACAAATTGACACCATTGTGTAGAACTTGTCTGACAACTATGAGGAGGTTCACATAAATAACTCTCATTGCCTCAACCACGGGCTAACAATGGATGTCTCTGTAACAAACAATGCAGAAGAAGACAGGAAATTTTGATGTAATGAAAGAGAGCTTATGAAAGAGGGAAGTTAAAAGTGAATTTCAACACAGCACTTATTCAAAAGTTCAGACTAAAGTCAAATAATGATTCAAGTAATATGGCATTTATTTACAAGACAACAAAAGTTCAGAAAAAAAGTCATGTGATATCTAATTTCTGATAAATGGTTAAAATCTGCATGAGGTTTAAGGACAAAATGTAAATACATACAGAATATAATAAATTTTAAGATATTTGGATTCAGTACAATACAGCTGATGAGACAGATAAAAAAAATAGTGGGTGTAATATAAAACAAGAGTTTGTTCACATGTTCATTAAAGTTAATAACATAATATTTGGTTGTTACTTAGCAGCTACAGCATGGACCTTACACCCCTGTATGTTTCCCACAAATTAAACATGACAATAATTTTACCAAATCTTCATTTTTACTGGTGTAAATACATAAAGTTGGATGGTGACAGTGTGTAGCAATCACTATCTTCAATTAATTTTGTCCAGAATAACAGAACCTGACATGATCTCACAGTGACTGGTCCTGGTGGGTTTGGTAACAGAGGGGAGGTTAGGGGTACCTAACCGGTTAATACTCGTTGGCAGTAACAGGAATGGGGTTGTCATAGGCTGCTCCCTCGAGGTCATCTACCCGTTTCCGACGCATCTCTGGGGGAGGTCTCGGTGGGGGATTCGATGGAGGATTCTTGATGCTCGGTGGTACTGGTTTTCTCTGGGTCTCAGTTCGTGGAAGAATGGGCTCCCAGTGTTCACCCCGGATTGCTGCCTAGAAAGTAACACAGAACACAAAGGATTTACAACTCACTGTGGTGTGTTATGTTGGCTAATCAGTTTACAGTAATTCCCTTTATTACTGACCTTTATCTTGTCTACAGTGGTAAATAATTGAGCTATAATTAGATAAGCAACACAGTATTGAAGTGTTGAGTCACACCCATGAGTGTTCACATTTCTTCACTTGTGGGGCCATGTCTCAACTGAGGTACCGGTAATGAAATAGTCTCTTCCTAGTTATCATTTCCTTGTTTTCATAACCAATCCACTTCCCGGCTTAAATAACAGCTTAATCTAGTTGACAAGGTTTAACGATTGATGGGGAAAAAAACCACAAACTTACTGCAAGATAGATGAGGCTGGCAATTCCAAGGCAGACACACCCAAGGACAGTAGCAAGCATAAAACCTCCAGGAACACAGATTCTGAAAGATAAAGTGAATATGATTTTGAGGTGAGTTTATGTTTCCTTAAGGAGTGTAAATGAGGGAAATGTCAGACAAAAGAAGGTGTGAGACATAATAAACTTACGCAGCATGTAAAAAGGCTCTGACATAGTAGTTCCTTGTCAACGGCCCAAAAGCTTTTACACACACAGTGAAGCAGTACTGGCCCCTGAAGGACAACGACAACAAAAATGAGTGACAATCTACTCCGTCTTCACTGAACATCACAGAACATGAACACAATGTAAAATCACTTACGTTCTTGCCACACTTGTGCCTTTAGACCTCTTGCCTCTTGGATATTCAAGTAGACACACAAAAACTCCAGCAGCACTAAGATATATGTCAAGGCTTTAAAGTCAATGCATTTACTCATTAAAGGATGTTAAAAACACATCAGTGAAGAGGTTTAGCAGTGACAGATGACAGATTGAAAAGATGGTGTGAGAAACATATTACAAGAAAAGGAAATGTACACTAAATGGAAAACCCACGTTTATGTAATTAGCCAAACAAAACCACATTGTTTTGATAATGTTACTAAATTCAACACACCTAGTAGTCCTGTCATTGTTATTTCATCTTTTGGAAATGATTCAAGTATGATACTAAGCCTGCAAAGCAACCTTTATGAAATGCTGCCAACGTGCATGTCAATTTACCCATCTCTTCATCATCTAAATCCCAGTGAATTTATTGTATAATAGCACTTTAATTAAATATCTTCCACACGAAACAGATTTCAGGAGAGCTTAAACATATTATTTATAACATTTTGCTTATTTCATGCGTAAAGGATACACTCCATAGGCTGCAAACTGCCAGCCTCTGAACTGTCCAGCCACCCCCACTATACCACCGGTGAGGAGAACTGAAAGGAGGAAGCAGGAAGGTTCATTTAAAACAAATTTAGCACACTACAAACCAGCCCTTGTTAGTATATGCATGATTTCACATTGATAACATATTTCATTTAACTATAACATGACTGAAAAGCAAATACAATGATCTGACAACATGACATGTTACAATTGAAGGTATTTTCCTATGAAGTTTTGATTAGATTCAAATTGCCTTGAATTCACTTAATCATTCTGCTGTATTTGTTTGTAGCTGTAGTCAGTGTAAATCAGGGGCGCCCAACCCTGGTCCTAGAGATCTACTATCCTGCATGTTTTAGATGTTTCCCTCTTCCAGCACACCTGAGGGTCGTTATCAGGCTTCTGTAGAACTTCATGATAGGCTTATCATTTGAATCAGGTGTGTTGGAAGAGGAATACACCTAAAACATGCAGGATAGTAGCTGTCGAGGACCAGGACTGAACACCCCTGGTGTAAATACTCACTGAGTCCCGAGGCCAGAGCCTGTTCATTGGCCCACATCGCCCACTCTATCTTCCCCATAGTAAACAGTCCCTCTGGAGGCAGCTGGAGGTCTCGACGACTGAAAAGTTTTGATTGAGACTACAAGGAAGAAAGCGTCTTTTACCAGACCGAAGGTGTGTTTACGTCCAAAAAGGGGCGGGACGTAGCTATCTTATCCAATCACAAGTTTTGTCGCCATTTCCTAAATGTGCGCAAGTGCACCGAGGAGGAGTCAAATAAACAGGTAGAGAACCGATCCAGGTGAAACTTATAAAGTTCCACGAAGTGACCAAATGTGAGTCATCAGTGAGGACGTTTTCCGTCAGTATATAATCTAATGTCAAGAAGCGGAACTGTTCCTTATTACCTTCAACAAAGAATGACCACTCCCACAGTGAGACGGAAAAATCTATCATGGGTTGGATTTTTTCCACATTATTTGACTCAAAATGAAGAGATTACACCAAAACAACAAAAACGGTTTAATAAAATGTATTATTATTATTATTATTACATTGGTCTGTAAGTAAAATGCCTCCAGAATAAAAGACATTAAAGTTTTAGTTCCCAAGTTACAATCTTGGGTCAAAATGTGGAATTGTGAGAATGAGAATGGGTTTTGTTCTAAAGGAATGTTTGTATACCAGATCTACTTAAAAACACTGTCTGCACATTGCAGTACAGTCAATTTACAGGTTCTTTTTAGTGGAACATTTTTAATTCTATTGAATAAATAAATGTGTAATAACTGTATCATATACACTGAAAACAACTGACCTGCACTTTTCTCATTTGTATTCCAATTACACATATTAAAATATGTAAGAGTTGGCACATTTAATCTCCGAGGCAGATCTAGCTTCCCAAACACTCATTTTCAGAGTCACCAACTTACCCGAAATACCATCCAAGCCATTTCCTTGATTAAAATTGAACTTTTTTTTTTTTGGTCTATGTTGTCTTGCAAACCTGGACCTGAAAACATGAGGAAATACCGGAATATTGCATAAGTTTATATGCAGGGAGGAGCTCAGCAACAACAGCTTAAAACTCTGTTACAATTGTTTCTCAGTATCAAAAGAATCTTTTATGAGGAAAGAGGAGGTCTGATTTGAAAAAGTACATCAGTGATGTGTTCATTTGTATATGTGTTTGAATTGTCTGCTTTGTGGGAAACATTTTAAATACCTAAACAAAAACAAAATGAAAAGATTTTGTCTATAATACTTAAAATATATTTTATTTTACTGAACAATATTGACATTTCCAAAATAAACTGAAGAAGGCAGAGAAGTCTGAAATCAAACCAATCATCAGAGTGTTAGAACTGCTCCTTAAACACCAAGAAACTCAACTGTTCACAGAGGATTTGAGCCACTGAATGTACACTGAAAAACACAATGTGACATACAGTTTAACCAATGAACAAATGACTTATGCAGATAACATGACTGACAAATGAGATTCATTGTTTGTTCGATGGACTTTTGTCTGCAGGTCATCATACAGTTTTCTTGGGTAGTCCATCAGATCCAAGCAGGTGCTGAGCAGGATCCTCCACAACACAGGGGCCTGGTCCAGCCTTACACAGAAATCAGGAGATTAGGCCCGTGACTTGTTTCAAACAATAGATAAATCCTCGATGAAGCATATCTTTAAGTTTACATCTATATTAAACAGCCATTTAACGAAATCTAAACAAAAATTAAAACTAGCGCTGGAATAATTTAACTCAAGTTACATGTTAAACGAAAGGCAGATGCCAGTCTAAGCAGTGTCACAACTACAGTATCACATCATTTCTATATGGAATCATATAAGAATAGGCACTAAATAAATACAATACACTTTATTTATCAATTCAAGGAAAATTCAATTGAATAATAGTTTGATGAAGTAAAATGAAATCTAAAAAAAGTCATTAATTATTTATGTAAAGTACTTGTATGAAGTAGTAATAACTTAAACATGTCTCACTAGTAGTACTAGTTCATAAAGCATTAAAGTCCAATTCAGTTGCTTTGTCTGTCTACTACAAACACATCTGTTGTACAGATTGATTGTATACAATTACACTATACACTACTATAAATGCATGCCCACAGGTACAACAGGTTACATCTGAAAACAACAAGAAGCATCACACTGCCTCACTTCTTTAACCTTAAACACAAGCTTTGCACATACCTGAAAAAAGTCAGACAGACCGAAATGTATTAAAGTTTCTACAAGTAAGATTGAGTGCCAGAGCTTTTTCTTGTTGTTCTCACAATACACTCATACAGTAGATAGATCTCAATATTGGTATGTTTACCTTTGTACTAATAATGTAGTTGATTCCTTTTGGCATGGGCTCTAAACCGACAGCCTGCTTCAGCTCCTCAGAAAGAGGTGCTTGGTCAACTGAAAGACCCTTAATAAACCTGTAAAAAAAGGACAGATATTCATTAAACCATTTCAAGTGAGTCTAGAGTAAAGGACATCTCAGCATACAATGAAGTCAAAGTGCTTATCAACTCACTGCCCTCCGTTGATCTCTGGAGGAAAGAAATATTGAACCATCTGGACAAACTCAGGAATGTGCTGCTGCAGAGTGAAGATCACAGCATTGGGACCAGCATCAAAAGTGTAGGCCACCTAAAGGAGAACAAATAGACAGTGACGGTCATTCTAAGAGGGAGGGACTCTTTTCCCCACAGAATTCAAATTTACACAAGTTTCACATCTTCATTACACCATCTCAGAAACTCAGCTGTGAGAACTGAGGCCCAGGTGGAAACAGAAACACTAGCCCTGATGCAAAATTAAGTGCAATACCTAAAAACGAAGTATATGCACATTGTAAAAAACGTAGAATACAACAAAAAAATTATAGGAAGTGCAAGTTTAATAAGATAAATCCACTATCCTTGCATCATAATCTGTTTATGTATTGCAATTACTTCAAGCTAAAAACATTTTTTGTGATGTCAGTGACATTTGGCCTTTTGTTACCAAAGTTTTGTCAGTTCATCCTTGAGTTTTAGTGATTGTTTGTGCCAAATATGAAGACATTCTGTCAGGCAATTCCATAAATTTTGTCATTTAAACAGAATGGAGGCCAACCATAGGGCAGACACAGATACATGGTCTAAAAAGATCTACAACAACATGTGGTTTTTGTACTTTAGCTCTATGACATATTTTATAATTAAGATTATAGGAAAGAATAATTTTTTTCATTGACAAGACAGCCATAAAAAAAGTTAAATATCCTAATCAGTCACAGTACTTATAATTGCCAGCATTATGTTCAAAAAAATCATGGGAAGGAATGCTTCTAGAACCCAAAAAAATTGTCTGTTAGAGGTGCTCTTTGGAAAAAGGATTCATAAAGTAGATAACAAACAGGAAGAAAACTCCAAGGCACTCTCTTTAAGCATTAAAATGCCTTTATTCTCACTGCATGGTCATGCGTAGACCTAAAAGACTATTCAACTCGTGTGCCAGCATTATGTTGTTACTGAAAAGCAGCAACTAAGTGGTGCCCTTGAAAAGGTTAATACTGTATACAGCTGTGCAAATGAATTAATCATACCCATTAAGATTTTAAATAGTTTGTACTAATATTTCTCATGATATTTTATTCTTTCAGTAGGAGAACTGCTCAGTAGACCGACTCACCCTCGTCTCCCCATAGTGCCTGTTATACCGATGAACCATACTGATGATTCGATGAGACACATTGTTGAGGTAGAATATGGGGGGGTACGTGTCAAGGCAGGTGGCATGGAACTGGTTACTGTCCTTCATTGTTAGTTCAGCGAATGCAGCAAAGTCTTTTCTGCGCACTGCTTCAGTCATCTCTACCATCCTGCCAGGGACTACAGACTCGGCTCGATGCTGCAGAAAATAATCAGGTGCGTTTAAAGATGTAAGACAATAAAAGGTATATTCAAAGTGCAAGTACAGCCTGTTGGAGTATGGATAATGTACCTTTAACAGACTGCTGGTTTGTACACTGGTTTGCATCCCAGAGGTGCTGCCTACAGGTTTTCTCTCAGCACTGGCCTGAAACAAAGTTTTGAAACCATCCAAATAAGGGCATTTATTGCCAAAGCTAATATGTTGCATGAGAAACTATGCAATATCTTTCACACATTTCTCTCTCAGTCACACTTGACTCACCACCAGTACAAGGATTCTGAGCTCAGGCCAATGAGACTCTGGCTCCACCTGCTGGGCAAGACTATCCTTGCCATCTTCTTGTTGTCCCATGATCCACTGCACAAATCCCCCATACATACTCCGACATGCACTGCCTGAGCCTTGTCGAGCAATTCCAGACAACTCTCCTTCTACACCAAACACCCGAGCCAGTGTGTAAACTGTACAAAACGGAGAGAATTAGACAAAAGAAGGCTGCACCCAAACATAGTTTCAAAACCTAATGTGATTCAGTTGGTACTGATATTACTGTACCCTCTCATATTCAAGAGTAGGTTATGACAACAATCATAAAATATCAACAGCTATACTGCCTTTAATAAATGTGGTCCCCTAAGGCAGTGGTTCCATACAATACTGTCTTATGTATGTGTATATGCATGATTTGTAAGTTTTGCCAGTGTCTCCAATTATTAAGTTTTATATGCTTGCAGAGTTAAAACTATCTTGTAGCACATCAGATTCATTATTTCAATGTATGTAACAATTTAACATTCTTAGTACATACACTGTACATGAAAAGAAGGACACTAACCCAAACAAGCAAAGCCAGCAGCTGAGGAGGCGAGTCCAGCAGCTGTGGGAAAATTGTTGATGGAGCAGATGTGAACTTTATGAGACAAAGCAGTGGCATCAAACCCAGGGCCTGCATTATTACGTCTCTTCCTTGCCAGTCGTCGAACTAAATTGCAGAAAACAAAAAGCATAGTGACTCTATTGACTTCCACAGCGTTTAATCTTTTCTTGCAAAAAAAAAAAAAAAAAGCCAGAAAGGACTTACTCTCTCTAAGACATGACTGCAGTCTTGGATGGCTAATATCCTCCTCTTTGCCATTTAGCCATATCCGATCCTCCTGAAATGATCTGCTGGTTGCAACTGTTGTGGTTGTTTTCAGCTTTAGAAGAGAGAGGCAAAGGCAAATATTATTATGTAGATGGGGTTTTTACAGGAACTGATCCTCTAAACTTAAGTACAATTGCCAACAATTCTGTATTTCAATGTTCTAAAACAAACCTTGAGAACCATTTAACAATGATCAGTACACTAATATTAATTATAATGTAGCAGGACTGACTTGGTGAACATACACTCCTTTAATCTGCAGTGAAAAACAGCCCAGCAAATGAAGTATAACTGAATGTTTGGATTCTACAGGTGATACTAAAGATGTGTCAGTCAATAGTACTTAGAAATATCAACAGTGCTATGAAACTAATTATCGAGTTTAACCGAACAAGTGCGAATCATATTCTAGTCTGATTTACGAATATGTAAATGTTTGTAAAAAATAAATACCTGGTCTTGATGTAGTGTGACACTCAAAGAGGAGTTGATGGGTAGGATTAAGTCTTCATTTCTTTTCCCCCCTGAATCGTTTCATGCACAGTGGAAAATTTGTTATTTTTTAGATCGACACAATAATACTGAATATGGTGGAATACTGACTCCACCATATTACTGCTTAATGTTTAACGAAACACGGTACACTATCCCTTACAAAGGTGAATGTTATTTTGTCTCATTCAACTTCGTAGTAACAGCTACAGTAAAAGGCTTAACACAACTATACTCACAGTATTTGATCACAGCTATATTCACAGGAGCTGTGCATGTTATCATGTTTTCCTTGTCGACACTGTCCCCAGGCATAGCTGAATATAAAAATATAATCCTCGTAGTATTTAAAACGAAGCAGAATATGTAAAAACTGTATTTCTCAGCTCGTCCTTCGCCTGTTAGCGTTGCAGTTTTGCTAACACTACTAACTGTAGCGCTTCCTAGAGGTCAATCCGTATTGGTTAGTCTCAAACATGTGGGTACATTCTCTACCAATCAGAGTAAGGAGTTTTCTACCAAACGTACAGAACAGCCAATGAGAAATTATCTGACCACGCTCGTGCGAAAATAAGGCAATGACACCAGACCCGCCCACGGCAGAGAGGGGAATTAGTGAGGAAGTTTACTCACGCTGTCCAATTGGAAAATCAATACTTGTTTCTTGTTAGGCATTTGACTTATCGTTTCTTTCATTAATGCTTTGAAAATGCAGGTTAGTGAATCACAATCGTGTTTATTGCCATGTAAGTAAATAGGGTTCACATTACTAGGAATTTGCTTCAGTGGTTTGGTGCACACATAGAACATGTACTAAGTAAGGAGCATGCAGTAAAAAAATAAAATAAAGTAACTGATGAAGTAAGAGAATAAACAAGTAAGATAAAGTTTAAAAAGTACAATATACAGTGTGGACAAAACCAATGGGCTGAGTGAGACCATAGGTCAGTGAAAAAGCAAATCAACCATAAATTGGAGTATGAACAGACATAATGAAACATTTTGCTAAACACCTTCAAATTTCCACCGCTTTATCATTTAAAGTAAAAGGAAACCAGAATGTGACCACAAATTTAACCTGAAATCCATCAGTGACAATTATTGAGCTTTTTCGTATAAAAATATTGTATAACAAAATTTAGAAATGGGATGACACTTAATACAGCTGGCATTCATTTATAGTATATACACTGTACTTCTATTGTAGGGGTGGACAACTCCGGTCCTCGAGGGCCGGTATCCTGCATGTTTTAGATATTTCCCTCTTCCAGCACAACTGGAAGCCATTCTGTTGTTATCAGGCTTCTGCAGAGCTTGATGATGAGCTGATCATTAATTGAACCAGGTGTGCTGGAAGAGCGCTGCAAAAATCTAAATCTGACCAAGTGTATTTTTCTCATTTCTTGTCAAAATATCTCATCACACTTAAAATAAGACAGAATCGCCTAAAAAATAACTTTTCAGTGAGATATAAGAACTGATTTTTAGACAATAGATCTGGAAAATCCAATTTCAAGAAATCTTACCAAGATAATATTCACTTGTTCCATTTGCAGATTTTTTTTCACTTAATTTAAGATTTTTTTTTTTTTTTGTGCTAAATTCATGCAAAAAAAAAAAAAAATCTGCCAATGGAACAAATGAAAATTATTTTGGTAAGATTTCTTGAAATAATATTTTCAAGATCTATTGTTGAAAAATAAGTTCTTATATGTCAAAGAAAAATTATTAAAGTTACAGTACAACTAAAGATATTTTGACTAGAAATGGGAAAAATACACTTGGTAAGATTTAGATTTTTTTTTTCCAGTGAGGGAAATATTTAAAACATGCAGGATACTGGCCCTCGAGGACCGGAGTTGCCCACCCCTGTTCTATTAGAAAATTCCTGCAATGATGAATATTTTTCAGCTGCAACAAGTTCTTCACCCTATGATGTATTTCAACAGGAAAAAGGTCATGTTGTCTGAAGATTCCAGATTGATTCTGTCCCAGAGTACGGACTCTTCAGAATGAGAAGAAGTGGGTGAGGTGATTACCAATGATGCCTAGTGCCACTCCCTACAGTACAAGCCTTTTGGGGCAATGTTATGATCTGGGGTTGGTCAGGTCTAGCATCAGCAACCTTATGTGTCCATGAAAGGAGGTCAGCTGACCAGGACTGAACATTGATGGGATTTTTACATCCCTAAAGATACAGACATGTTCATCAGGCTCAAATTGTTAAAGAATGGTTCTGGGAGCATGAGAAATCATTTTCACACCTGAACCCAACCAAGAATCATTGGGATGTGCTGGAAAGCACTTTTAGTAGTCCAGCTCTCTATCAACACAAAATCTTGGCCAAAAATGAACGGACCTCTGGGTGGAAATAAACTTTGTGACATTCATTGTGGTATTTCATAACGTACATGGTATAAATGATGAAATGGTAAATGCATCCCATTGTCAGAGCTGAAGGTGGTCTAGTGCAATATTGTATGTCATTTTTGTGGGACTGGCATTGCAGGAGTCAGCTCAGAAAGATGAAACAAATGTTACAGTGGTTGAGAACAGATACAAAATCCAGAAGCTCCTCTATTGTAAATGATTACCATTCTTTCCCCAAACCTTAATAAAACTTTAGTAACATTTTAATAAACCTCAGTAAAGGTTTAAAATTGAGTACTTTTCAATCTGGAAACCTAAAGAGTTAGCCTAATGTGTTAATGTACAAAAACTTTGTGTCAATCACAAACAAAATGTGTTTATTAGTAACGTACGTTGGGTGTATTGGAGGCACATTTTAGCACACATTCATAAACTACACAGTACATCTTTAACGTTAAAGAAAAAAAATGGAAGGTCACCTTTTTTAACGGCTTTTATTTTTTTTTTTTTTTTTACAATTGTGTACATTTGGCAACCTGTTAACTTGAACCTAAGAGATTAATTCTAAAATGTAATGATAAAAGAAATATTTGATCCAAATGTTAAATTCCCATATAATAAATGACTTCTCTGTAGTGAGCAGTGTTTGTGTATTCAGCAGTCACAAACCCAAACTACAAGTCTAGGGTCATTGTAGTACATTTTTTGTGAGAATCTAAAATGGAAATAGTTAGGTGGTTTGATAGAGAATCATACACTGGAATTTAAGGCTTTTTTATTTTTTTGTGTAAACTATTGATGATGCACATTAACAAAAACAAAATACCCAAATGCAACATGATAAAGAGGATAGTCACAAAAAACCTAGATAAAATACATCAGCAGCAGTATGTTTTGCATTTTTCTAGTTTCTTGTGTTTGAAAAAAACAGAACCATGGTGGAAAAAAGTAGAAGAGTAACCTCTTAGGAGGACTACAGAAGTCAAGTGCCAGGAGCTGTCAGGAGTACAACACTAACAGTGCAAATCTGTAGCAAACTGATTGAAAAGAGAAAAGAACACTTGACACTGTCTGTATTGTACCCCCTTATTATTTCTACCAACACCACTTTGATGTTCCTCTTGGTTTTGCCACTGGCACAGAGAAGCTACTGTGGCATCCCTGGATTCAGCTCACAGGACCAAGCCACTCAAAGATGCTATAAGAGTCCCAGTAAAGCAAGTCATTCCCTATTTCTTGGCTCATTCCAGGGTTCCTGTGGGGAGTTAGTAATCGTCTTCATCATCTGAGTCCATCACCCTCCGTCTGTTGAACTGAAATGTAGACGGCATTAAACACTGTAGGTTGGAACAGTGAAAAAAGAATCAAAATATCTGTGGCATTGAGGAACTTACTGTGACAGTTGTCTTTTTCTCTGTTTGCTGACTGACTTTTTCTAGGATCTCAATCAAACCAGACTCTGTAATCTGTAAGAATAGTGAAAACACATGTCTTACACTGTTACGATGCGAAAGAATAGCAGCATTCAGGGCCTTAGTGCATCACCGTACATTCTCTTACCTTTCCTCCTAACTTTCCAAAACGAGCCATTTGGATGAGATAGTTCTCAACTGCATTGGCCTTCTCCGGTTTCACCAAAGCAAGATTGCTCACTAAAAAATACCAAAACAAAAACAGCAAAACACCAGTGTCATGACCACATGTTCAGACCTGAGTGGTACTTGGTATACAAAAATGATGTTGTATATTAGAGTGCACTTACATCTGGCACGAGCAGACTGGTCTAGAACTTGGGCCAGTATAGAATTTCTCATCTCTGATTCTCTGAATGAGAATAATCACAACAATATCAAGTCTCTCAGTTACAATGAAACTCTGGCTTGTAATAAAGCAAAACAGAAAAGAATTTGGAAAATTTCAGCCATAAACAGTTTGTCTATAATAAGTTGAAAACCTTGAAAGCATCACATAAAAGTGATGTCTTTACAAATAACACATCTTACCTCTGTTTGGCCTCCTCTCCTTGCTGATTGTTAGAAGCATCCTGAAAGAACATGTGAGATATTAATGCATGTATGTATGTGTGCTTAAGTGGAAAACAATTTACCTAACAAATAAAAGGATTTTGTACTGACATTCATATCATAAATTATATTTGGAGAAAAAAAAAAGATAAATCAGCAAAGATTTTTCCAAACTATAAGCACTGACAGAAGTTGGCTCCAACTCTGGTTAATTTTAAGTTTCAAAACTGGATAAGAGGGAAAATAATAGATTTTTTTTACAGATTAATTTGATGTTAATTTCCACATTCACTGATGATGACGGTTATGATAGCCTTTACAAATCCACTCTGTAGACATCTAGGTAGATGATAGTCTTACAAATTCAACATCAAAATTTGATAATGAACAATATTAAAATAAACTGTGTTTGCACTAAAATGGTGTTGGGTTTTGGTTTTAAAATGCTAAAATCTAAAATACTGCTGAAGTACTTAAACACACTTTGATTAGACCGACTTCAATAAAAATAGATACATAGAGCATTTTAAAAACTGTTGGTATTAGTGCTGGAAGACCTCAACTGAAATTATTGGTTTTGAGGGAAAATAACAGCTTAAAAATAAAAAACATACACCTAGAATTAACTAGAGTTTTAACAGCATAAGGTTCAGTTCAACATCATTTTTTCAGTATTTATTTTTTTGACTTAAATATTCTGTTATGTAGATTGCAGTACAGTCAAAAGCAGTACATTCCTACAAATATTTATAGTTGGCTGTAGTATCTGTTACTGGCTCTCTCCTGCTATAAACCATTGTTATTATATCAGCCTTTAAAACCTATTAACAGTCTACATCTGGACTTTAGATACAGGTAGAAGCAATGTGAAACAAAGACACAAGAGCTCAAACAGTGACACTATATTTATTTTTCACTGATTTCATCTCATTGTGTTTCATGAGTTTCCCTTGCAATGTATTCGTCAATGCCTCACCATTTGGTCTGACAATTTTTGTATCTTTAAAAAGACACACAATACTGTGAGTATTTCTTTGTATCTTTAGAAAAGATTTGTCCATTAGAGAAAAAACATCAATTGTGGAACTATCAACAGGGTTTTCGTTTGGGGTCCTACAGCAATAAAACACAGTTATTAGTCAAGATTATTTCCATTTCTGTGTACAATGATTTGGAGACGCTAGAGCAAATCCACACTGATTTGCAATAATATGACTTTAGCCTTGTAGTGGTGGGGGAAACCTCGACCAAGATAATAGCAATGAATATCAAAACCACTTACATATGTATCTAAAGTTGATTACAGTGTATTCTAAGAACATCCCACATCTCTGTTTGTTTACAATGTACGTAAAAAAAATAAATAAATCTAAAAGATTTAAATGTATCCGATTCAGGTGATGATGACTCAAAGGAGTGTGTGCTTAACTAATGGTGACATATGAGTTATTATTTGACAAATCTAAGAGCAAAGACAGTTAAACTTAAGTAACACTAGGTATCAATGATGGAGCTGGTAGTTTCTCACCACACCAGTCATTTCTAACAGGGAGTATCTTGTTACAGTGACTGTTTTAGCTACATTAGCTAGCATCTAGCTACAGGCTACTGAGCTCAGCATCTCCTTATACGGCTCCACAAACACGTTCTCAGGCTCATGTTCTGTCCTCACCCCGTGCTTTGCTTGTAGCTCCGCCATTCTCTGCCGCCTAATCGCCTCTAGTTCGTCGTCGGCCATCGTTAAAAATAAATGGTTAACAGAATAAAGGGTGAAATGAGTGCTATCGTGGAATAATGTGCACAAAACTCCCGTCAGAGGCAAGGCCCTTCCAAGCTCAGGTAAGAGGAATCAACATCAGAGAACGTCAGACAGACCTGCAGACTAAAGCAGTCGAGTTCAGAGTGATGATCACGGAGACCGGAGACAGAGAAAACAGGGAAATATGGGCTTTATAAACAATCTTATCGCATTTGGTCTTTTTTTTTTTTGGGTTAATTTATTGATTTTTTTTTTTTTAGATTGTGTTGCAGATTGAGTTTCACAAAAACTGAAAGACTTTTCTTTCAACGGACAAATTAGGTTAAATGTAGAGAAAACTGCCCTATATTTACATTGTCCTAAATGATTTTAATTAGCATTATCTTATACAACTGACTTAAATAACTACTAAAATACAAAATAATGGATTTGGAAAAACCTGAATAGTCAGGTACTTAACTGGGGGTCAGCAGCTCTTCCAAATTAGGAGCCATTTTTGACCCAGATAAATATTTAATCCCCTCTTTGTTATGTACCATCACTGTGCAGTAGTAAGTTTATGCTTTTTTGGCAATCTTGCATTTCCATTTCAATAACTTTATAACAGAATCTTTGTTGCATTGTGAAATTGGACGACTGAAAAGAAAAGAAACACTTTACATTTTTCAACAACACTACTGATTCATTGTGTAGGCTAATGGAGAAAATCCTTTGGCATGTTTGGAGTTATTTAGAAACAGGATAACTATGAGCAAATGCAAACTGAGTTTATGCAGTTGAGTTGTTGACTTTGGTAAAGAAGACGTTCCATGCCTTAATGTAGCGTGTAACACAGATTTGGGTTGATGAAACATTAAAAAAAGGTTTTTATTGTGTTTATTCTCAGTGCATTTTTACAGATGGGCAATGTACAAATGGTTTTAGGGCTATAACAATGACAGCAAAATGTTAAAACAATATATGTTCTTCATTTCATATGTTTGTCAGGGTTTATTGGTTCAGGAGCCTGAATTATGAGCCACATCTTACTCAGGAGCTGCAGATCCCTGCACTAAACAGTGAACAGATGATATGGTAATCCTATATAATACTGTAAATGTTCATAACTGCTGAAAATCATTTTGGAACCCTAATATTGTATCAGCAGGGTAACACTGCAATTCATTACAAAGACAGTTCTTTTGATGATCATTCTAGAATATGCAGACTACCTCATCAAATGCAGCTTATATTTCTTCTACAGGTGTGAAAGTGTACAAGACCGCTGATGTTGATTTACATCTGCTGTGATTTGTTAGTAGTTGATGAATAAAAGATGTGTCATGAAGTTCATTACTCTTGATTTCTAACTCCCCCTATAAGTACTGTAGGAGAAGCGACTCAGGAGCAGAGGGACATGATATCTTTGTCCGGGGTCTTTTATAATGAAGACAATCTGCAACAAAATAACATGGAAAAGATCAGCTATTTTAGCTACACCCACTGACCTTTAAGGTGATTATAGCATAATATAGATTGACAGTGGAATTCATTTATCAGAGAAATGTGGGAAAGAAATTATGATTGTTATTTTAAAATATAAAACATGATAGTTGAAGATCACAAAATATTTTTTCACCTCCACATATGGGTAAAAGCTGGACTCGCCGATAGTTTCCCAGTACTGTCCAGTCTCAAATCGCATTTTGTAAACACCAGGTACAAACATTTGTTTTGAGATCAGTCCTGGGCAGCGTCCATCTTCATTAGTTGTCCTGTTAAGAAAAAACACTGCATGATTTTATGTAAATCTATTATTGAAAGTGTTCCATTTTGAGTAATGGTGTTTGTTGTATTATGATGTTTTATTTTGCTGGTGGTTGGTATTTGGCAGGTGGTTGTCATCTTTTTTTACCCTGTTGTAATCAAACTCCAGGCTTCAGTAGATGGGTCCTGTCGATGAAGGCTGAGGGACATGTTTGACCCAGGGACACCCATCGCAGTGTTCAGTACATGGGTGGACAGTGGACTAACAGGGCCTGCCATCGCTGACATCTATAGAACAAGGAGTTAGGACCTCGGATGAATGAGGTGACAAAATCAACTGTAACATGAGTCAACAGTATAAAATATTTCTTTTTAAGTTAACCATTTCACTGCAAAAACATATATATTCTTACATTATTTAAAAGGCTGCACATAATATATGTTGTCACTGGTTTTTGTTTCGAATACTGAAAAAGCTATACCTATTGAGACTCTGACAATTGAGCGTTTGCACCAGATTTTTCAGATATGAAATCTTTTTTGAAACACCAAAACACTTAACAGTGTTTCCTCCTATCTGACCACTTCATTTGGGAAGCAACAATAAAAAAAGGCTAATCCTGCTGGAATATCACCACGTTTTCTAATAAACCTGCAACCAAGTCAAAATATGACACATTTTTCTGAGTAGTTGTACATATATGTGATGTTTAAGAACTTTGCTAGTTTGTTGACAAAGACACATTTAGAGAGAACATCATTTCATAGTTTTCTCTCATCTATTGAAGTATGTATTTTGCTTAGCTTGATCCTGTGACAAATAATTAAATCGACAAAACAGGACTGAATAGGAAAATAAACAATACTTTCTCAAGACATAAATATATATCCATATCTGTAGCATTAGAGAATGTCTGGTTAGGAAAATGTATAAAATTAAAAGGTCCAAGCTTTTATAAACCCTTGCCACAATAGAAAAACCTGTAAAACACTTCATGGTATTATTTTGATCAAATCTGTCTATGTGATTTTATATTGAATGTTTTGTTAATGTCCCACATAGATTTAAAATCATAACCTCAAATTTTATTAGATTACAATTAATGCATTTCAGAAACTGCAACGTTACCATAATAGCTCTACCTGTAATATCTAAAAGCTTTATCCTCATATACAGCTGCTACAAAGTGTATCCATTACACTACATTCCATCAGAAATATCCTGTTTTGGAAAATTTGTCCTTACCTTATTATCATGCAAAAGATGACCCTTGAGCTGCTGCAGCCTTTGAGCACTCATGTGTGCCAATGTACAAAATCCAAACTGGGCCAAAGATTCTAACTGGAAAAAAGTATTTTTAGGGCTTATTTAACTGCATCAGATTTTTATCACATTACCCTCATGATATCTTGCACTCATACAGCATGCGACGTACATGTGCTTATCTCTTTGTCAACAGAAGATCAGTTGTGCAAGAGCCCCTTTTTGTCACAGTTCATTTTTAGCACTTTGAACCTAAAAGAGATGTATGATCAAAGTAGTCTGCTGTTCGGGCAAAAACTAATGCAAATGAACAGATTAAATTGAACCAGAAAGAACAAAGTCTTTCTTTCCTTCTGAAACTGTTTGACTACAGAGTTAATGAACTAACAATCTCCAGCCTACAGCTGCACAAACTGACACTGCTGGTTTGGAATTCCACCCAAAAATATAAACAATGGTTGATTGATTGAAAAGTCACAGTGTTCAGTATAGCATCTTATCACTGGGCAGGTTGGTTTTTGTTTTTAGAATAAACAATAACTCTATTCAGCTGTTTTATGGTGATATGTGCAGACAGTCACACAGGATTTCACATGTGAATGCACAATGAACTTTTCAAACAATAATCCAGATGTGAGCGTTAATTTTTCTGCCTGCATTTATAGTGACAGCAGATCAAATTATACTTATGCTTTCATTATTACTGTAAAAATGGAGAAACTAAAGAAACTCTTAACATCACCATTTTGTTTGGCCTGATTATTACTTTAACAACCAGCTTTTGTTCTTTGTCTGTGTTTCTTGGCAAGAGGTGGTGGTTGAGGTGCTACAGATGACAGCTTTTCTGCCTTATGGAAAACATGGCTGAAGTAAATGCATCCCTTAACCCTTTTTCTGACACGTTTTAACAAACTATAATGTGGCCAGTACTGTGTCACATCCCATGGAAAACACTAACATCAGTGGTCCACAGAGCTCATACTAATATCTTCGGTTGTTTCATGGTAGTGTAGGTCACTAATTAACGATAGCTCCTGCACCTTCACATTGTTCAGTTTTTTTTTAGTGAAGGCATAAAAGACTGACATCATTTGGGTCCCTTTGACTAATACTTTCTTCAACTTATTTAGTTTTTTCCCCTAATAAAAAAACACACTTCAGTGCACTGCATTTATAGTCATTATGAAAATACTTTTACTACTGTTACAATGAGTATTTCCACTTTGCTTATATTAAGAATGCAAACAAAAACATGTAACACCATAGGAATTATAATAACATCATTGATTTTTTTTTAAAAAACATATGAGAAGTCCTAAAGTAAGATTAAAAGACAGCTAAACGATTACAGTAAAGTTTACATTAATACACAATATTACACTGACCTGGGCCTTTACATGATAAAGTGCCAAATACAAAGTGGAAGAGAGTTCACATTCCTGCAACAGGCTCGAAGTAGTGAAGTACTTGTAGTTCTTCCAAGGGTGACATAACAGGATCATTTGTTTACATTTCTTACACTCAAGTAGCTAACAGAACAATACTTACATAAAACAATGTGTTTCTCCAGTGAATAATCACAGTGTGACTGAACAATCTCTCAAGGATTCATTTACCTTTCATAGTAATTTTCTAACACATTACAATTGCATTTTGCTATAGATGTTTGTTCTCTCCATGACAGTAAATTTACAGTATGACAGGTACAGACAGGCACTGCATGGGTGTGGACGTGTATGTGAAAAGGTGTGTGTTGGGTTTAGATCTTCTGCAGGTGATTGGCTGCTTTGGGTTTCAGAGTATTACATACTTGTTGTTTTCATCATTCTGCAGTTGGTAGGTATTGGCTGCTAGTGTTGCAAGATTAGTGTGGATTTCCAAGAGGTTATGTTTTGGCACCACAATCCACCCTCATGGCCAAAATGCCTAATTTGGCCTGTCCAATGGTAATTCATCTTAACAATTTTCAGTATATGAATGCATTTTCAATAACAGCAATAGTAAAGCATTTAGATAATTTATGGTAGCCTATGCTTCATTGTTACTCACATATTGTTTGTTTAAACTATGTTAAAACAGAGTGCTTATTTACTATCTTTTTATTGGCACTCGTTTTCCCACAAGAATCTAGTGAAGCAACAGTAACATAGCCACAATTTGCAAACAAACCTCATGAGAAAACATGATTATTTACAGATGGATACTGATATTTTATCTCTTTTTTAAGACAATGACTTCACTGTAATTAAGATTAATTATAAAATGTTAATGGGATTTTTACTTTGAGACCTGTTCTGTCTTATTTTCTGATATTTAGGGTGATTCTAGAATACTGGTGTTAATGTACCCACACACATACATTACAACAGGAATGCCTCCACCTTGATTCAAGCAGTCTTTCACAACTGTTTTTCTGGAAAAGGGTTTGCTGATGGAGAAGCCAACCTAATTCTTCTGTTCTCAGCTACATTTGCTATGTACGTGTCAGGCAGGTCAGGATTTCATTTTATTTCTGAGAACAGTCACAGAAACAGACATGACTGAACATCTTGTGTTTTTTGATATGTAATACAGCCTGTGATACGGGTGTTAGTTTGATGGTTGTAGTTCTCTTCCTCAGTGTTTGGCACTTGATTCATGTCCTCCACGTCTTCTCATTTTCCTCCCTCATATTTCCTCTTCAGCATCAGAGCTGTGGTTGTTCATCTGAGACAAACACAAGAGTAAAAACAAAGAGACATTTCAGCAAAGCACATGCTCAGAATGACTAGGTAAAATTTCATCATACCAACAAAAACTAAATAAATTCAACAGATGTCCCATGTCACAATTCAGATATCATGCCTAGGCACTTAATTATTTAATTTGGCCTCTTAATACAAACATTTTACTCTGAAAAAAGATATTTTTTTGAAGCAGTTGTGATCACTTTCATGCTGTTCTCCATACCTGCCTGAGGGAGGTGCTGTTGACCCCGTGCTATGTTTTCCAGTATGTTGTTTTGCAGGATTGAATGGAGACCGATAGAGACCCATCAGACCATGTGCATTTGTTTTAACCAGAATGCCATCATTGTGTAAGTGGCATTAGATACACTGTGAATGTATATGAATACTTCAAATCCTTTTTTTTTTTAGCTTTGTTACTTTTTATGGGAAGCAGACAGGGTTTTAGTTTGTTTTTCCTCTACGTTAGGTAGTTGTCAGGCCTTGTTAAAATGATAATGTTTCGACTCTAAATCTATGGAAAGTAAAGAGGAGATTTTTATGTTATGCAGAGGTTTTGTTACAGGCCAGGCTAAATAAAAATGATGCAGCCTCTGACCTTTCCAAAGAAAATGACATAAAAATGTCATCATCTTAAGACAGACAGACAGACAGACAGACAGACAGACAGACAGACAGACAGACAGACAGACAGACAGAAAGAAAGAAAGAAAGAAAGAAAGAAGAAAGAAAGAAAGAAAGAAAGAAAGAAAGAAAGAAAGAAAGACTATGGGACAGAGGACTGTCCTGGTGCACTTTCAGGTCAATCTTGAAAAAGTGAAGCCTTGAGGTGCATTTACCGTGTGATCATCAGGCTCCTGAAGTTCAGGGCTCTCCCTGTGGATTCGATGGCGGGAACTGGGTGGGGAGAGGGATGAGAGGGAATGCTCAGGGCTGCTGCCTGACAGAGCGTATGGTGAGCCAGCTGGACTGTCCTCTCTCAGGGGAGACCCTACGACAGAGCAGTAAACAGATGTGCACATACAGTTAAGGAAAAGCAGCCTGGCATGAATTCTAAACATTTGAGGTAAACACATGTTTACTGGGAGTAAAGAACTAAAAATGTCTGAGCACATCTTGCTGATTCTGCAACAGATGACTGATGAGGCAGAAAGAGAGAGGGAGTGACAGAATGAATGAAGGACAGATGAGGAGATAGCAAAAGGGAGGCGAGAGACAGCAGACTTATATGGTGAGGGACAAGGGAATCAAGCAGAGCCTGAGATAAATTAATATGAAGATGAGAGCTATCAATCGCCCAAGGTCATTCAAAATAGATTGAGGAACACGCACATGCACATGCACACTTCTCTGAAAGAAAACCATAAGGGACGTGGACGCCTTTTCCCAAGTACACTGTCTATTTGCATATTCAATGTGATGTTATGTACACTAAATTGCTTCCAGTTTTGAGGTTAAATGACTGTTTAGTTGTATTTTACAAGAACATTCTAGTGTAACAGAGATGGAACATCCTGCTCAGAGACCGTAATGGGTACACTGTATTGTTCACTGCATTTCAGTTTATGAACTGTCCTCAAAAAGGACAATACAGCTTTGTCTTGTTCATCCCTTGTACTATTGCTGTGACTTGCAGGTGCAGTACACGTACTGTGCTCAGACTTCCACATGAGGGCAGCAACAATAAGTTAATTTACAGCTCTGAGCTTTTCTTTCTTCATCTGCTATTGTTCTCGATCCCCAAAAGTTGTCCTTTCACAGAAGCTTTATCAGTCCCCAACTTGAACTACATGGTTTATTCAGCACAATCCATAATTTGCTCACAACCATAAATCTGTACACCCACACTCCTGCAGATTTTGTCTTGATTCAATTTTTTTTTTTTTTAAAACCTGACTAGGAGGAAATAATTCATTTGTCAGGTAACACAGGAGTGGCTCCAGCAGTGCAATGCATTCCCTCCTCTAGTTTCCCTGCAGCACAAAACCTGAATCAATTTGATTGGGGTTGTGAGTGCTAGAGCTAATCAAGCAGAAATCTCAAAGTGGCATTTCACTGGAGTCTATCTTAAAATGTTTTTGATGTGGAGATAGATTATCTATCATCTGATCTCACAGCTACCAGTCTCCACTGTCTCTGTGAATGAGTGTCTCACCTTTGTGGTCATTCCTCTGTGTGTCCATCCTGTCAAGACTGTCAAGCAGCCCATCGATTTGTGTCTTTATCAGAGTCAGCTCCTTTTTAATCACCTGCAACTCCTCCATGCCCACTGTAGGGACAGAAACGGTGAGAATGTAGTGGACAACAGAAAAAAAAAAAACCTTTGCATTTATCCATATTTTCCATCCATTGCAAAACATATGTGCAAGTAGTGAAACAAAATTAATGCCCGCTGTTGTTTCTGTACTAATGCTGTTAGAGGAATTCATATTAACTGTAATAGCTGTATACAAAGGCACATTTAGAGCACATAATTATATAACTGTAATCATAACACATCAAGTACCCAAAACATCAGAAGGACTACTCTAGGATGAACATTATTTAAACTACAAAACTTAGAAATTCTGTGATTTCAGTTAACTACCCACTGCTGATGAGCAACATTAGACAAATCATTTAACATCTGACAAAGATTAGATTGACTGATCCACACAAAGTCTGTAATACACACAACTTGGCCAATGACATGAAGCTCCAGCTTACGAAAGAGGATTATGGACACACTAAAGAATGTAAAAATATGATATTCTAAGAACTGAGTCATAATATTACGAGAATGAAGTTGTGGTATTTCGAGAAGAGAGGTAATAATGTAAGACTTAGAAAAGCCATGATATACAAGAATAAACTCATATGACTCAGTATGAGTGTGCTTTTCTGTTGACTGGCAGGTGAACCACACACCTCTGATTAGGGAGTGTGAACGTTCTTTTTTTTTTATCGTTTTTTGTTGGTGTAGTGTACTCCACATCAGCATTTCAAAGTTCCGAATGATTTCTGAAACGGGATGGTGTGCTGAGACACTTTCACCATGAAAAGCAGTTTTTTCTAAAGATGCTGATTTTTGGAAATATTAACCCTAGTGCTGATGTGCTTTATCATAGTAGAATCAATTAAATTCATTGGTGTAATCTGGTGGTAATTTTAAGTTTAATTTGTTTATCACAAATTCATAATGTATATTATGTTTTTTTTTATATTTTGCAAGCCTACTATTGCACTGTTCATATTATTTTACAGCGATAATGAATGGAAAAAAGATCTACTGACCCTTCTGTGAATGGCACAGTACATGTCCTTTTTCCATCCGCTGTATTTATTATAAGTATTTAATTATTCATGCTGAGGCTCATTGTTTTGTTTCCCAGCATTTAGGCAAACCATGCATTTCTACAGCCTCCAACACACAGCATCTTTTCTTGAGGCTCTTTGGATGAAAATTAAGACAGATATGTGTGCAGATATGTGTTGAACATCTGGAATATCTTCAGTGAAGTCAAATCTGAATTACTGCCAATTTATAATACTCACACTTGGCTGTGGTTGAACTGGTGGAGTGGGCTCTGGAGCTTTTGGAGTGGGTTCTGTCTCGACTGCGTCTGTGCCCAGAGGAATAGGAGGAGGAACGGGGCCGCTTGGCCAGACTGGGTCCCAGTGGAAGAGGAGATAAGGATGCCGGCACACGCTGGTAATCATAGACCCTAGAAATTCAGTAGATACAGTCTTAAATACCATGTCTGGAACTGTGTTCAAGCAGCAAGTTGTGGTTTTAATAGTTATCTGGGAAGCTGCTCAGAGACTTTATACAAGCAAGAGTAAGAGGGCTGTGCATGTGAATGGAGTTGAATGCAACATAATTAGCTAATGTATAACTACACATGGAGATAGCCGTAGAGAAGGTGATAATTCTGTGGGTAGTTTGAGCAGACTAATCATCTTTCCTACTATAATCATCTACCTCTCTACTCTATTTCTTCATGACAGAAGACAGCACAAAGCTCTTAAAACCATAAGCTGTGCACACATGAGATGAATGTTTAATACTGAGATCACTTTAACCATCATCCAGGTAGCACACTGTTGAAAAATATAGTAACATTCTCAATATATTGGAAAGACACAAGAAGAAAAAAGGCAGCTGTCCAAGTAACACATACATAGATATGGATATTTATAGTATTCTTTTGTCTTCTGTATTTCTTCTATCCCTATTTCATTTTCTCTCTGTTTGGCATTGCCTCCTCCCTGTGGACAGCTCCATGTCTCTATCTGTCACTGAATGTAATTGGTTCTGTCAGGGCCAATCAATAGCTCCCCACCAGGCTAGTAGTGGTGGTGACAGGGGGTGTATCACAGTCAAACTCTATAGTGGTTACAGAAATGACACCAGGTCTTTGTGCATGAGTGTCTATGTGCATGTTTCAAAGAGTAAGAGTTGATGTTGTGATTGAAACAGAAAGTCATTTGACTTCACTGACCCCTTGACCCAACGAAGCTACTGTCACAGTATCAAACCCAGCCTTTGATGTTTTTATTTTCTAACTTGTGTCTTTCCTGTGCCGCACAACAGGAACCTGCTGTAAACATGGTTTAAGTGAATCAAGCCAGTTTAAATGAACATATTTTAAGGTTATGTCAAATGTTTTGTGGTATAAATTAAATTAAACTATTCATCACTATTCAAAGCTGGTGCAAAACCTGGAATTGGGGATTGGTACTGGCAAAAAAATTTGACAAAAAAAGTGATACTATCATATTGTTTCGACAGATATTGTAATTGTGAGTCATGATGTTCTGGACCACACCCATGTCTGGTGCTTATGATTAGTTTGCCAAACCATCACTGTGACAACATAAGGCTTTGTTTTATCAGATGTTTTACCTTGGGAATACTTCAGTTGCAGTTTGGATAGTGTTTCATTTCTTTTTCATACCAAATGGCATTAAAAGAAGCACATTCTGATCACAAGTGGTCAAAATAATTTATAACGCATTACAATGCACTGCAGGAATGGCAAACCTTCTTAGCTGAATATAAACACAATCTGGATATATCTGGATGGAAGACAGTTTGAGCAAAGCCTAAATGGTTTCTGCAAAGCCAGTAGAGCTTCGCTGCTGTATATCACCAGCCAACAACAGGGATGCAAGCTGTCAGCTGCAAGGACTTGGAGTCAGGCAGTAATGTAGATTTACTGATCGAACCGTTAGCCAGTCGGCCTGGCATCCTGACGTTTTCTCTGTTGTTTTCCATTTTGCTATGTTTGCCGAGGCCTTCCTGCACTACACCAACTGTGTGCATAACATATTCACCGTCCACACTCAAACACACAGGCATCACAATGTCACGAAGGATGAAGTGTATTAGGCCACCATAAGTGTGTGAGATTAGAGGCTTTGAGCATTGTCCATGTGTTGAGACACAGAGACCAAAGACTTATGGGAGTTTAAACTCCTTTAGAGCAGTTTGCAGGGGCAGATAGACAATGTGTTGTTACACCGGCTTTGAAGTGTCATCTCAGAAAATAGAAGCTCAGACAATGAGAGACTGTAGACGAGTGAGGATTACAGGGAAAGTGTGTGAGTGTGTGTGAGGGAGAGTGTTTGTCTCTATGGATTAGACCCCACACAGAAAGCAGCTTTGTCAGCTCGAGCTGTTATCGGTGTGTTGAGAGACACTTTTCTTTCACGTTCACGAAAGAGGACAGCAGACAAAAACAGTCGCTTTTCTCTTCCCCACATGTTGACACACAAACATCCAACACAGAAACGAAAATGCTCACACATATAGTCCACACATCTACAGACACAAACAGAAACACAAAGTACCCATATAAATATACACTGATACGCACACACAAAGCTGTCAGTAGCGCTAGCCAACAGCATGCTGAATAATCATGCACTGTGCTAAAAACAAATTGAAAAGCAGTGGTGAGTGTTCCCCCCCTGAGCAAAGACAGAAAAATTCCTAGCAAGGCAACCAAAAAACAAAAAATGAAAGGAAAGATGACAGTTAATACTCTAAGCAACAGAGCATCGATATGTGTGAAGGAGAAAATAGAGTGAGATGTATATTCTATTTGTGAGTGCAGAGTGGACACATTTCAGACTGTCCTCACAATTTAAGTGGCTTTTTGAGGATTAACACTTAATTTTAGGGTTAGGGTTAGAGCAAAGGGTTTAAGAATGATTATGTATGTGTCCAGTATGTGTATGTGTCCAGTGGATATAAAAAGTCTACACACCCCTGTTTAGTGATGGAAGCCAAGGTGGATGCCAAGGTTTAGTGATGGAAATTAATGAGACCAAGATAAATCATTTCAAAACTTTTTCCACCATTAATGAGACCTAAAACCTGTACAAGTCATTTGAAAAACACACTGAAATCTTTTAAGAGAAAAACAAAAAAACACTTACATTAACCTGGTTGCATAAATATGCACACCCTTTAACTAATACTTTATTGCAGCACCTTTGGCTTTTTATTACTGCACTGGGTAGGAGTCTATCAGTGTGGCACATCTTCAAGTGGCCATATTTGCCCACTCTTCTTTATAAAAATGCTCCAAATCTGTCAGACTGCGAGGGCATCTCCTGTGCACAGCCCTCTTCAGATCACCCCACAGATGTTCGATCGGACTCAGGTCTGGACTGTGGCAGGGCCATTCAAAAACCTTCATCTTCTTCCAGTGAAGCCATTCTTTTGTTGATTTGGATGTGGGCTTTGGGTCACTGTCGTGCTAAAAGATGAAGTTCCTCTTCATGTTCATCTTTCTAGCAGAGGCCTGAAGGTTTTGCACCGACACTGACTAGTATTTGGAACTGTTCAGAATTCCCTCCCTCCACCCTCCCCAGTTCCAGCTGAAGAAAAACAGCCCCAAAGCATGATGCTGCCACCACAGTGCTTCACTGTAGGCATGGCGTTCTTTTGGTGATGAGCAGTGTTGTGTTTGAGCCAAATATACCTTTTGGAATTATGGCCAAAAAATTCAACCTTGGTTTCATCTGACCATAACACATATTCACACGTGTTTGGGAGATTTAAATGTGTTTTTAAAAAATGTATCCAGGCTTGGGTACTTTTCTCCGAAGGATAAGGCTTTGGTATTGCTCCCCTACCCCATACCCCAGACATGTGAGATTATTGTCTTATGTACTGTACAGTACTACATCGCAAGTATTTGCTAGAAATTGTTGCATCTCTTTCAATGTTTCTGTCGGCCTCTTGACAGCCTCCCTGACCAGTTTTCTTCTCATCTTTTCATCAGTTTTGGAAGGATGTCCAGTTCTTGTAATGTCACTGTTGGGCCATATTTTCTCCACTTTGGTGGAGGTGATGATGACTGTCTTCACTGTGTTCCATGGTATATTTAATGTCTTGGAAATTCTTTTGTAGCCTTCTCCTGACTGATTCCTTTGAACAATGAGATCCCTCTGATGCTTTGGAAGCTCTCTGCGGACCATGGCTTGTACTGTATGATGTGATTACAAAAATGTCAGGAAAAGCCTATTAAAACAGTTCAACTTAATTTGGGCTTAATGAGAGGCACTTAAAATGGTGGCAGGTGTGTGCTGACTACCATTTAACATGAGTTTAAATGTGATTGGTTTATTCTGAACACAGCAGCATCCCCAGTTATAAGAGGGTGTGCATATTTGTGCAACCACATTATCTCAGTTGTTTATTTTTTACTTCACCTCCCTAAAAGACTTCAGTTTGTTTTTCAATTGAGTTGTAGAGGCTATAGGTTACAATAATGGTGGAAAAAGTTTTGAAATGATTTATCTTGGTCTAATTTTTTTTTTACATCACAAACACCTGGCATTTTAACAAGGGTGTGTAGGCTTTTTATATCAACTGTATGTGTGTGTGTGTGTGTGTGTGTGTATATGTGTGTGTGTGTGTGTGTATGTACTGATGGTATTAGGTCCAACAATTTTGTGGCGACTAAAATGTTGGATCCCATAACATAAATCTTTCAATTTCATGGTGAAGACTTTCCTTAAAGCAAAGGTTAGGATGAGAGAAAATCTCATGGAAAAGAATGTAAGTCCCCACAAATAATGGGGACAACAGTGAGTGTGTTTGTGTTTGGAATGTGACAACCTTTTTTATTCAGATATGCTGAGCTCAGTGTTTGTAAGTGAAGCCTGGGAGTGGAAGGTCCCTGAACAATTTCAATAGAGGACCACTTTGAAGGGAGGTCTATACAACTACATCAGTTACACAACTGCAACACTTACCCTTAAAATGCACAGCAATCTACTGTGCATCACTTTTAGTTAGTCATAATGAATGACATTTAGTTAAAATACAGTTAACTACTAGAGAAGAGCTCTAGCTTTGATTGCAGTCCTGTATTCATTATAAAAATGACAAGAGTGGCTTTGAAGATAGATTCTTGACTCTTTACTTCAACGGGTAACAATGAATGTAAAGTGTACAATATTATGGCTGAAACAATGTGAAATGAACTGAATATTTTGTCAAGCGATCACTGGATATTTTTCACAGCTGAACATCTACTGCATGTATTTTTGTGTGCCTTGCTGTCGAGCCTGAGAGAAGACAGGATGACTGGCAGGTGTGTGGGAGAATGCAAGGATAAAAACTGCTTGTGCCTCTTCTTTTTGCCTCATGTGACACACAGACAAGCAATAAGGTGTGTGAGCTGCCAAGTGTAGCTTTCTGATGATACCTGTCATAGTAATCGTCGTGATAGCTGTCGTAGTCCAGGTCATACTCAGATCTGTGGGCGAGAAAGGGAAAAAGACAGAGGCACTGGTTAGTAAAGTATTTGTCAAACCCCTATGTACTTTTACTGAGATGTTATCACAAAATTTCACTCTGCTGACAGAAATCGGTGTGTCAATGTGTAAGTGTGTGTAGAGTCTCAACAGAGTTATACGGTAGAATCTTTTCATCTGGAAAGAATACGGTGTTCATGATCTCCAGCCAGCTGGAAAAATACATTGGATTTGTTCTGCTGCAGCATCCAAGGTGGAAAATCCAAACGAATTGCACTCTGTACCAACCAGTGAACACCCCCATGGTTAAGCTTGGTGAGGCAAGCTGTGAGTTATGTGTGTATGAGAGAGTCAGAGGTAGGTGAGTGATGTGACGGTGAGTGAACTTATATGGGCTGCTCACCGGTGTGCACCTGCAGAACAGACTAGAGGAAGTGGAGGAGAGAAAAGTGACACTAAGCTGGAGCGAGATCACATTCTGGTGTGTCAGACCTCAGCATTCCTCCCTAATCCCTGCACAAAGTCGCTAATAATCCCTCCATGTTGTTCACCCTCCCTCTGTCTCCATTTGTCTCTCTCGCTGACTCACTCTCTCTGTCAGCCTTTGTCATTCTTTCATTTATGTGTCATGGTTTCCTTTTTTTAAAGAACTGACCTCACTCTCTTTATTTTTCTCTCATGGTCTCTCTGTTTAATTGGAATCTCTTTAAATCAATTTGAGGGCTTTACTAATCATATTTATTGGATGATATGCATGAGGATTGGAAGTGTATGTTTTCTATCATACGTAGTTATTTATTCAAATGCATGCACACGCACACACACACACACACACACACACCTACACACACACACACACACACACACACACACACACACATCAGTGTAAGTCCTGCTTGAATATCTATTTTCTCACATATTTCTTCAATATTCATACTGGCTGTGATATATAATAGATAAAGCAAACAAAAGCAAAACAAATGTTAAATAGAAAACAGTATTCCCAAGTAACATTGACATTTATTACTCTGCATCAACTTACAGTCTACTTTTCTTACACGTGTACTTTTAAATTACTATATTATAGCCCTAAAAACACCTTTACATTAGACGAACACGCATAAAACGCAACAAAATATGTGCCATTAACAAGTCTTTGTGCATATTCATGTTCATGTATCAGCACATGTTTAGACTACATTTTAGTAACTCAGTTTCCCAGATTCTGGAGGTATAAAAAGTGACAAGCCATCTGTTTGTCACTGATGATGATTCTCCATGTTTTAGTCATCCAGTTCATCACAATCCAAAATACTTCTTAGTACTGTATGTTTAGATAAACAGCAGGCATCCTTCCCACTGATGGAATTGTGTGCAGTTTTATCTTTTTTAAGCCTACAAGTGCTTATGAGTGGGTTCTGTGGAAGTGAAGTGTGGATTTGTTTTGGAGTGGACCTTAATCATGTCTCCTCCAGTTTTACTCTCACTCACTTCTGTCTCAAACCATTTGGATTTTAGAGCTCAGGAGACTGTAAACAACAAAATAATTTATAATTGTTGTATCTGAGCTGCACACCACTATTTCCCAAGTATGATTTAAAGACAACATTCTATTATCCCATTAAAAATAGACTGGGTCTAGAAGTTGTTACATCTGATTTTGTCAAACCAATTGAAACATCTCATTTTTATTCACCTAAAACACACTGGTAAAGTGGAAAGTCCTCTTTTCATTCTTTAGTGGTTTGTGTCACAGAGATGCAGAAAGACAGGGGAAATAGCTACAGTTATTCACACAAATCCTCTTTTTATTACAGTTTGAGTTTCAGGAACAGGAAAACAACCTAAATGCAGACTAAGAAGCTTGCAGGCAGACAGGGTGTAGTGATTTTATTAATGTGTGCACAAAGCAAAGGCTTACAGGCAGGCAGGTTGGCAGAAAGTCATAGACTTCAAGGGATCAGAAGGCCAGAAAACAAGAAAAATCCAAAATCCATATTTAACACAAGGAAGACACGAGGAAGCAGGATTGTGATTAGACCCAGGAATATGCACATTACAATGTGGCATAAGACAAAGAGAAGGTGAATAATGGAACAGGTTGGTATGAGAGGACGGTGGGACATGGACAAGAACCACAGGGGAATCAATGTGAGGCCAGGAAGAGGGTAAAGAAAGGGAACGCTACAGGTATGATTACTAGAACAGGAAGGGGTTCCTGGGGCTGTTGCTGTTCAGTCATTGCTCATTATAATGTATTAAATGAGCCTGTTCTCAGTGCCAAGTCACCACATACTGCTGCTTGGCCATGACCCTTTGGTGTCTGTTTTCAAAGCCCAGGGTGTCTCTATAATGTCCATTTTCAACACACAGAATACCAGAGAGAAATTAATAACATGAGGAGGGTAATGCTGTTCAGTAGCAAAAGTTACCATAAATGGAGATGGTTAGGGTTGTTATGAAAACATGCAAGAGTTTGTGGACTTTTACTTAGAAAGCTTAATGTCTCATTTAATGCTATTGGTGTGTTTACTCTTTGTCTTTTTTATTTGAGCCCTTTCCTTAATCTTTTTCAGTATACATAACCAAACCATGGCATTGTGTATTTGTAAGATTACCTTAATGGTAAAAAAAAAAAGGTACCTTGTGCACATTAATAATGACTCTCTAATGGTACGTGTGTGTACAATGTAAGTGTGACGCTCTGACCAAGGGTACCAAGTATTAGCATGGGACGACTTGGGGTTGAGAATGTGTAGATTAAATCATCTGCCTTTGTAAAAAACTGTGGACTGTTGAAGTAAGTGAACACGCCACACTTCACCCCCCATGATGCTGGTCACAAAAACACAAAAGTTCATCTTTAGAATCAGTATTTGTTTTGTATGTTCTAGGAGTTTTAGTTAAGGGTAAAAATAACTGTGGTCCACATTCAGACATAGTAGCTGACCGTATTGCACATTAGGACAGAAATAAGTATAAGTGTATTCTGAGCCACTGTGAAAATATGATAGTAAAACATACTCGGAGGTCCTGCCCCTTCAAGTGCACCCCATGGGACCTAACATCGGAAAAATATGAACAATGGTCAATGGCGACAGACAAATATATGTATTCTTTTTGAAATATGACACCATTGACACATATGATATTTATCAAGATAAATTATACATTTCCAGGCCAAAAAAGGCATAATTTCTTCAAAAAATAGTAAAGAACCATTTAATTTTGTGTTCAAATGTGACATGGTCATTGTCTTAGCACATTTTACTGTAATTTCTAAAAGTGCGATGAAAAAGTATTAAAAGAGACAAAAGTCACTATAGCGTCTTCATGTTGAAGCTGCAGTGCTATCTTCAGTGATTCTAAACAGACTGAAGAACAAAAAGTTGCAACTTCACCTCCATGACTTTCAGGTGCATATTCTTTCTATTTGTGTATTTTCACAGTCTGATACTTCAACAGTTTTACCACAGACTGTGACTTTCTTCACTTGTAAAATTATCTTTTAAAGGAGTGATATTTTGCTTTTTTTTTTTAAATGGAATTATGCATTTTAAAACATTTCCCTGTGGTCTACATAAACTGTAAATGCTATGCTTGGGTCTGAATTCTTAATTAATTCAACTCCACAGGTCCATCTTCAACCCTATTTCTGAGTCATGACACGAGACAGGTTGTTTTGAGCGCTGGCCCTTTAAATGCAAATGAGCCACTTCACACCCATGCTGCTCTGTCCAGTTCAGCCACTTGTGTTCGTTAATACAACCAACAACTGAACATTTTAGGTAATCGGCTCGAAGTTTGGACATATTTTCAGTATGGACTACAACCGCTGCTGCTGACAAACAATTACGGCGTACTGGGAGAAATGTTCATCGGAAGTCTTGACCTTATATGTGCAAATGTCGTGACGTAACTAGTTATAGACGTAACAAATTAAGCAGGAATTAAAACAGGTTGTAGAAATCCACTCGATTTTTTCCAAAATGAATATAAAGATACCTTTGCAGCACCTGGAGCGTTCAAATTCAAACTTTTTGAACTATTAGGGTCCAAATACACAAATAAATGTACCAAAGACTAATAAAAGTGGGTTTAACAAAATATGACCCTTTTAAATTGACAAACATCATATGCAAATACCATCATTACATAAAGGGGATAAAAACTTAACTTGCCTTTCAACACTCATGGTAATATTACTTTTTGTCTTACATCAGGTTACATGGGGCAGGACTGGTTTTCTAGAGATAATTCATTCTTTAGTAATTAAAACCCAGCAGTTATTGTTTTCAGGTAATTCTACACTGATACAAATGTAATTTTGAATATTCAAGTCAATTTATGACATTAGATCCCCATGAATTTTACGCACTGAATCTTTAAAATCTTTTGTATGTGCTTGTAAATTTCAATTCTAATTGTTTTCTTGTTCTACTTCTTTGTCACATTAATCTATTTCTTTTGATTTTTATTGATTTAAATTACCCTCAAAGCAGTTTTTTCTCCTAGTTAGCCTCTTACTAATTATGAAGAAGTGCTTCACCATTTTACTGTTTTACAGTTAAATGCTCCTAATATCCACTCAATATTGAACAATACATATTTAGTAGTTCATTTTGTTACAATGGCCAGGTCACCGCAAAGTGTCAACATGGTTAAGTGTTAATTTGACATAAACAGGTATTTTAAAAAGACAAATTAATGACAGGCAAGCACAGCCTATTTAGACTGTAATTACATCAAAAGCGAGCAGGAAACGGGCTGACTGTTTGTGTGTGTGAGAGAGAGATAGAGAGAAAGAGATGGACAGCAGGGTCGCTAAAGGCTAATTAATTTCTTTTCATAATTTCTCAAGTGCCAAAGCAATCCATTAGACACGGCTGGCTATAAATCATTTCAGTCCCTGTGAGTGTGTGCCTGCCTATGTGAGTGTTTTAGGCAAAGATGGCTTTTTGTGGACATCCCAGAGAGTCAGGTTGGAAAATCATGCGTTGAACAGCGGCATAGCCCGTGTGCAAATCTTGAAGCCTCACATGAGATGAATCATATAGACATAGTTCAATTGACTTAAAACAGTGACAGGTGCAATTTAAATCCGACTGACGATGAATCAAAGTGACATTTAATGTGAGTTTCTTGTTTTGTTGACGGCGGTGAAATATTTAGCCTAGAGATAAACGATCGCTGCTTTGGTCTTTTGTCCTGCACTTCTTAATTACTTTCACAACACTGTCACCAGTTCTTTGTGTTTCTTTACAGCAGTCAAAGAGGTATTCTGCTTCTGGGGTCTGTTGGCTCAACAATGAATTCCTTTACCCATTCAGATGATTGACACTTTTTGGAGGACTGTAATGAAGGAATCCAAGAAAACCAGATGCAGTCTTCAACATCCCATCCCTTTTAACGGTTGTTTGAATTCAGTATGAAGTAATGACAAAATGTGGATAACAAATAGTCTTTCTTCTGATGCAGTCTTTTGTGTCTTCATGCCTAGACACTGTAGCTCATCTTCTAACAAAAACAAAGCACAAAATCCACATTACTACTATTGAATTCTCTCCATTATACAGTCGTGGAAAAAATTATTAGACCACCCCCTGTTTTCTTCAGTTTCTTGTTCATTTTAATGCCTGGTACAACTAAAGGTACATTTGTTTGGACAAATATAACGATAACAACAAAAATAGCTCATAAGAGTTTAATTTCAGACCTGATATCTATCTATTTTCCATGTTTTCTTGATAATAACCAAAATCACTTAAATTCTTACATCAATAGCTATGGCATTGTACTGCCAAAAACAGTGCTTTTAGGCATTCCATGTTTTCTTTTCTGTCTGTTTTAGTCACATGATACACACAGGAGTTAGTACTTGTTTGCATAACCATTGTTTTTGATGACTTTTGATGGTCTAATGATTTTTTCTGTGACTGTGTAATAGTGAACCTGATGATGTATTTAATAAAACAGCTTCTATAAACCAAAGTGGTTGTATTTAGTGTGACCTCCCTTTGCATTTAACATGTCTTTATCCCTTTTGTTCAGATAATGTGACATTTATTGTATTAATTTTCTGATGTTTTATACCAGGCTTCATTCAACACATGTCAGATGTTTCTGTTTCTTTTCTCTTATCATGGGGTCAGGGGTCACACTAAATAATGACTTTAACCTTTTCCAGCTTTTCACATATTTCCTGTACTTTCTTGTTGTATCTGAGGAAAAGAGAATGAGAAAATAATATGAATGCTCATTTCAATCCTCCAAAAACAACAAAGCTAAAGGGGGCCTAAGACCTTTGCACAGTGTCGTACATAAACATAAAGTATGGAAAGAAATATTTAAAGATTGTTATTGCTGAAGAACAATATTTCTCTTTCTCTGAATCAAGGGTTGCCTGATGGTTCTTATTGGGACACATTGGTTGCTTTGAAAAGTTAAACCAAAGTTGCTATTTAGTGAAACTCCACTTTCTGATCCAGAAGACAAAAAGTGCTTAAATTTCAGACTTTGCTAAAACATTACTCATGTTAAAGCTGATCTGATGGAAAAGTTAAGTAGATAAATAATAGAAATCTCCTATTTCTTTATGCAAAAGGCACTTTGATAGTAAGTAAAAGTCAGAGGATGTTGTTACATTAGGTGTTCTGCATCCTGGAGATCTTAATTATATTGACTTAGTTTTGTAAACTGGAATTACAGCCCTTTGGGTGAATGCTACTAGTCATTTTACATACAGTGTACATACTATGACTGTCAGCATTCATCTAATAAACTGTATAGTGTGAAGTCTTAGACAGAATTTAATAAAAGTGAATATTATGAAATGTTACTTTATTAACATGTGAAATGCATTGTCATCACTTTCATACTCTTTCTACAGATGAGTTCAGTGATAGATAAATAATTAAACAAACAGTGCAATACCATGTTATAACATTATGATATTAAAGAGAAATCGACCTTTGACCTGATGGATAACAAATGCCATGAGTGTCATTATATAATACTGTTGAGTTAAAATTTGCAGCAAATTTGGAAATGTTACCCTTTGGATAGAAAATGTCATCACTATTTTGATGATACTTTCACATTTTGTGTGATAGTTTTTCATAAGTGGCCTATGAGTTACATGTGTTTTTTCTGGATCAATCACCATCTGTGGCCACCCAGTTCTAAGCAATTCATCCTTGAGTTAATGTGAACATTTGTGTCAAATTTGAAGAAATCAAATTAACCCTGAGATATTACAGTAATAAGAATCACATGATGAATAACAGAATATCATGAAAAACAGATGCATGCAATGCATGCTCCTAAAGGAGTTTAACTCTCTTTGTATTTGCAATTAGACTGATACAACATAAGCATAGATGGGATTATGGACAAAATAAGAACATCATCCATATCCTATGTGCTTACTTCATTCTTTCATCCCAACAATAACCTGTAAACCTGAGTTGTGCAGATCACTTGAATGGGATATTTATTAATGATTCTTTTTAAATATGTTCTTATACTCAAAGTGATGACAGTGGTGAGAAATAATCGGTCAGAGCCCATTAAGGAGGAATATTGCTTCTCTAAAAATATTTAATATATTTGCTGGAGCAGTAGTAAACCCTGTAACTAAAACATATCTGAGTGAATTATAGAGTGTGAAAATATAACAAATATACAAGATACTGGAAGAAATCCCACACCTGCACAATGAGACTGACAATTTTATGCGTTAAAGAAGAAAATAGATTACTGTATGTAAAACTGTGCCGAGGGATTTCTTCATGGTCTGCCAAAAAAATGAAAAACTACATTAGTGTTCATGGATTGAAGTGTATACAGTAGAAAGAGAAGAAAGAGCAGCCACATTATGTTAAGGGTGAGTGTGATCAAAATGAGAGACGAGGAGCTTTGATTGGGGGAGGGGGGGGGGTGGCACCAGCAGCTCGCTCTTCCCCTCAGACACTCTCTGAGGAGAGACACTGTACTAATCTACTTTCTCTTCCCCTTTCATTTAATAACCGTCGCTGTTCTTCTCTCCATTTCACTCATATTTCTCCTCTGTCTTGTTTTCTCTCTCCTTTTTTAAACACTCTTGAGTGACACTTCATATACACACATATTCAGTACACAGCGGCAGCAGATATAGTATGTCAAACATAAAGACAATTACAGGGAACAAAACTGTTTTATAGTCCCAAATTGATTCAGAACTACTATGCTAAAAGTACACCATTGAAGCCCAAAATGTGTCTGTACAAACATAGGGCACAACTGCAGACACACATCCTGAGGGGGACCTAACACTTGACAAAAAGCATCTTCATTATTTTCAAAGAACCGTTCAGCAATCACACACTCTGCTGATTTTATCAATAGCACACAAAGAACAGCCGCTGATCAATAACACACTGCTTTGTAATGTGCTCCCTGACATCCATCACTGCTTGGCCCACTGGTCTGTGTGATTTGGATACTGTATGTATACTGGCTGGCACTGATATACAGCTACAGGCCAAAGCATGAGGGCTGCTAGAGTAATGACAACTGTAAGAGCTCATAAATTCATATCCTACATGAATCAAGGTTAAATTATGGTCTGAGGGCAATTTATTCAGTCTGAGAAATAGAGTCTCATAGATAAGGGTTATGTGTCAGATTGCACTTACCCTCCCTCTCCTGAGCTTAAGTAGCCCTGAATGGCTGACAGCCCTTTAGGTTTGATTGCAGCTACGATGTCAGAAAGAGCAACAGAAGTGCCCTGTATTGATAGAGAGGAGCTGGGGACCGCTGGTGCATCAATAAGATATTGAACAGAAGCCAAGACTACGGCTGGAGCATAACACACAGTACACATCAAACTACAAGCATGTATCAGGGAGCAATGAACAGTGTCCCATGAGACTCTATTTACCATTTATCCTTGAGCTTGCATCATTTTGTCCCACTAAGACTCATGTCCCATTCAGCAGTAACCTCACTCTCAAATGACAGGAAGGGACAGATCCACCTTAGTAACACCGTCATATAAAATGCTGATAAAATAGTAGGGGGACAGACATGGATGGGCGGAGCTTTTGCAAAGACAAGGAGGTTAGAAACACAGAGAGTAATGAGTCAGATTCTCCTACAGCTGTCAGGGTGTGGACATTCCTGGCTGATACATCAGGCTTGTAGGATCAGCCTGGCAGGGACGAGCCACGGCATTGCACACTATGGTTTGGGTTCGATTAACTAACCAGCCAAAGAATGTTGGAGTTGGAAATAATGAGTGACTGGCATGAATCAGTCTGCCTTTTTAGCAGCATTAGCACAGAGTGGTGGCAAGTCATGGAAAACTGACAACTTCACTGACACAACAGACTAATGAGAATGTTTTACCTCAAGTGACTCTGACTATATTTGCATGCACAGAATATGAATGGATGTTTGTCTGTATTCTGAAACAAATTTCTAATAAGCTGTTTACATGGCTAATTAAAATGAAAATTCAGCTAATATTTGTCTTTGCATACAGCACTGTATATCCCAATATTTTTTTTATTTTCACTTGTTTCTCTTCCACTGTGGGAACTACGGATCCCTCTGTCCTTCGCTCAAACACCGTCTTGAAGGTCAGCTTTTCAATATTTGCTCATATCCAAAAATCTGTTGATATCATCTTCCATAAAGTACAAAAGATGGTGTGTTTCTCCCTCTGACAAGAAATGTGAATTTGAAGAACAGCATGTTTACCAGAGAGCATCTTTGTCTCTATGCCAGCTGAGCATAAACCAGTCTCTCCAGGATTTCGCAGGATTTTTTTTTTTTTTTTTTATTGTTGCGGCCTAAAATGCCTGATTTTGCAGCAGCTTTTCCAAAAAATTGCGGTGACAGTTGCAATGATTTGAGGCTGCTTTTATTAAAGTCACAGGAACATGGGCATTTGCAAATTACCTAGAACAGTCTTTTTTGAGTTTTTAGCCTTAAAAAGCACCAGGAAGCAATGATTTTAAACAAAACAGGCTTAGTTCATTCATTCATTTCCTTGTTTTGAGCAGCCAATGAGAGCGGAGCGTCATGGAACGCCAGCCAATGAGAACGCAGTGTCACAGAATGCCAGCCAATGAGAGCGCAGCGTCACGGAACGTCAGCCAATGAGAGTGCAGCGTCACAGAATGTCAGCCAATGAGAGTGCAGCATCACAGAACATCAACCAATCAGAGTGTAGTGTCACAGAATGTCAGCCAATGAGAGTGCAGCGTCAGAGAACGTCAACCAATCAGTGTGCAGCGTTACAGAACGGCAGCAAATGAGAGCAGTGTCACAGAACATCAGCCAATGAGAACGTAGCGTCACAGAACGTCAACCAATTAGAGCGCAGCATCACAGAACGCCAGCCAATGAGAGCACAGAATCACAGAACATCAGCTAATGCAAGCACAGCATCACAAAACACCAGCCAGTCAGAGCACAGCATCACAGAATGCCAGCCAGTGAGCCATGTGTACAAGGAACTAATATCAGAGCAAATACATTAATAAAGATGATCAAGACAGAAAAACAGTTGCCATGTACACTAGTAATAACAAAATAAATTCAATATGTACTGCTCAAAAAGGAGTGGGAAGAAGAAAACTTATTAAATCCCACCCCCATCTCACATTTATACAACACATGACTTTTGCTTCCTTAGTGATACAGTAGTACATTTAGGGTTAGGGTTAGATGGGTTACATGTACACACATACACACACACACACACACATACACACATACACACACACATAGACAGGCACACAGGTCAGCCAAACTTGGGTTGCTTTCTATCTAACACATAAGAGTAAACATTAATATTAACACCAAGTTTAACGACTATTTTCATTGTGAGCTCGTTTTTTAACTCCACACACAGACTTGCGCTCGCACTCCCTCACGCACACACACACGCACGCGCGCGCACACATGCACAATACACAGAAAGGAAAGCATGCCTCCACAGGTTCTCTCTTCTTCTCTTCTATTGCCTTATAGAGTAGACCTGTGCTAACCTTGACCCTTTCAGCTCCTGCTATTGTTCTGGATCCAACAGCCTCTGTCATTGGGACTTGTCTCGTCTTTCCTCTTCCAGTTTCAGCCGTTCTCCTTGCGGGTTTGGCGGTTGAAAAGTGTCTGTGGAGCGGCCACTTTCGTTTGTGTTCCACCACAATATTGCAGGCAGTGCAGAACAGTATACTTCTGCTTTTGTGTAACACATCTGGAAACTGACTTGCAGGAACTTTGGCAGTGATATTTGTCGGTAAATATGAGTGTTTTGAATCGCACATGTCTTCATCTTCTCAACTGTTGACAAGGAAGTGAATGTGATGATGTACATGTCACATAGACAGGGGTGGGCAAAAGGGGGTTAAGGTGATTAGTCAAATTTGCGGAAAATTCGCAGTGACTGGACAAAATTGAAGCGCCGCACAGAATTTGCGGTGATTGGTTGAATTTGTGTTAATCGTTGACATTGCAACATCACAAATTCCTGGAGGCATATTCTGAATGCACTGTATACATGTGCAAAGAATTCTTGTAAAGCCAAAAAATATCAGCATATCCAACATGTCTTAGTTGGAAAATGTTTAAAAAAAAAAAAAAAAAAGCCCTATTTAGGGAACGTAATTTGAATATTACTGTGCCTGTAGTCACAGCCATTGTAGTCAATTTTTGTTTACTTAAGTGTGATTAAACAGCAGTAGAAGATTTTCAAAAGAAGCTCTAAAATGCAAAAAAAAATTAACATAAATAAGCTGAACATTTCACTGAAAACAAACACAGTGGAGGTGTACAAAGTGTACAATAGACAAGACCAACAAACTAACAATGGCATCGGTCTGTTTAAATAAAAGATTAACTTAATCTACTTTCCAAATCAGATAGAATTACAAGTGTTGTCTCAGATTAGGAACCAAAAAGCTTTTAAATTAATTGCTCATTTAGCACTCTCACAGGGCAGGACCTACATAAATGACTAATCCCATATATGTTTTGCTGCCTTAGTTAAAGCCTTTCCCAGTCCAGTGTATTCAGGTGCTACATACGGTGATTGAAGATGTTTTCAACTAGACGGCATAGCATTATATGTGTGTCTGTGTGTGTTTTAATGCATGTACAGTATGCACGGGTAGGTATGTCTGCACATGACTTGCCCTCATGATGCATGTATATGTAAATGTAAATGTGTTGCATCAACAGTGTAGTTGAATTCTCCTGGAGGCAGAGTGTTTGGAGTGGGATGAGTCTAATTCTTCCACATGGATTCAGACCATCTGCACACAGCTCAAATAACAACAATATAAGCAAATAATTATCAGTTAATAACTTTCTAAAGGTCTCTTGGAGTGAATTCTGCTTCCTCAGAGTTGTTTGTATCACAGAGTAGTGAGAGGGGGTGTTAACACGTTGTCTGCCTGTAACTGAAGCAGTGCATGCTCCTCTTCATATTTGTGTGGCTTCTCTCCAGGAGGCCCGGCTGCTTCAGTTCTGTGGCATTCATCAAAGGCTCAACCTCTCGCTGGGAGCAGTAATTGGAAAATTCAGAGATCAGGATATTTAGTGCTAATTAGTTGCATTACACAGCAGTAAGGTGACAACTGACATACAGGGCACTCAGAGGGCCCTCTCATCCACCATTTACCATAAAGAGCACGGGGGAAGCATAGATATCAAGACACTGCTTCTAACAAGGGTGACTCTCTGCATCAGAATAGATTTAGAGCGCAAAGTTAAAAAGGTTACTCTAGCTGCCTGGAGTAATTAATCCCTCCAGCCTTTTCAACTCTGTCAAGCCCCTGCATGGTTTTCATGTCTTGAACTATGCTGTTGTCCTGAAATTACTGAAGAATTAAAAGCTAAAAGTCATTTCAGCTCCAGTGCATGAAGGGCAAAGAAGCAGCATGCTTCCACAGAGCTAAAATTAACTTCTTTGCTCACTACCAAAAGAAGTTAAAAAAAAAAGGAAAAAAAAAAAAAAAGAAGACAATGTCATATAAATATCAAAGCTGTGTGAGTGTCTTACAGTACTTTGTTATCCAGCAGGGGACACAACAAACCCAGCTCACCCTTTGAACATTTAGGGAGACATGTAGGGCAAATAATAAGCTGTCATTTAGAAAGGCTCTCACAAGAGCCGTCTGTGGTTTTAACTGTGATCGACAGGACTGGCATTTGCTGAGTCAACCTCACACTGCACTAACTAATCCTCACTGGACCAAACTTTAACCTCAGCTAACATCTGCCCTGCTCAGTCAACAGCATCCCAGTACCTACTCACTATTTTCCAAATTTATACTGAACCTGAGAGGAGCACCGAAATGTACAGAACCAGAAGTCATTATGGGATACAGCATACAGCACAACTGAAGGTTCTAATTCTATAGTTGCAACAATAAATAAGGACAGTATAAACCTATACAGTGGGAAGAAAATGTATGTGAACCCTTTAAAATGTTCTAGTTTTCTGTATGAATTGCTGAGAAAATGTGATCTGAGCTACATCCAAGTCACAAGTACAGACTTACACAATACACATACACACTAACAATTTTAATATTTCATATATTTATTGAACACAGGTCTAAAAACACTGGATATTGGCCATCGTGTTTGCCAATTCCTGAGTCCATTTAGCTTTGTTTGGAGTCATTTGCCTGTGGGTTCACTTCTTTCCTCCAGAAGCACAGTTAGCCTTTAAAAGCTGTGTTCAGTAATAGACTTCAGTATTATAATAATTTGTTTTGTATGAGTTAAGGAACATTTTCACTGTGTGCACTAGTGACTCAGATGCAGATCAGATCACATTTTATGACCAATTCATGCAGAATACTATGGATTTTCACAGAGTTGACATACTTTTTCTTTCTGCTGAATATATACACAATAAAAAGATTAAATTTAAAAGAAGTTAAAATGTGAGTTCATTGTAAATTTAGAAGCAACTGCATTGATCAACAGTACTATTGTCTTGATCCCCAAAAAACAGGCTTAAATTCCCCCCCAGTTTTGAGAATTTCAGCTCCTTTTCCCCCTATTTCCTTTCCTTTTAATTAATTAATTTTTTTTTTTAAATCTATCTCTGTCATGAATCTGGGGACCAGCATTTGTAGAAAGTCCAACCCCTTTTGTTTGCCTTTTACAAACCAAGGAGAAATGTGTTTTTTATTTGTATTTATTTAGGTAGTATTGGTATTTTATGTAGTAATTCACTCATCATGGAGAGGGTTAAGATACATTAGTAAACTTTAAACCACTGTGCAGTTGTGTGAGTGTGTCTGAAGAGCATTCATCAGTAGTTGTCTGGGTGGAACTTGTGTGTCAACCTGCAGGAAGTCAGGTGTGTGTGTGTGGAAGGTCAAAGGTTGACAAATGTGCAGCCTGTTTTTGCTGACACATTAATTATCACGTCTTTGTCAGCAGAGAGCATATTTGGCAGAGGGCAGAGGTTATTATTCAGGCAGAAATGCCAAAATTTCACCCATGATGGGGCGGATGAAGGAGGTCGGTAGGTGAAAAACCTGTGAATAATGTAATACTTTAATGTGTAACATGAAATATACATAATGAGAGGCTGTGAGGATTTGGGGATGAGTGTGGAGGATGTGGGGAGTCTGGAAGGTATATAAATGCAGATATTATAGCAGGGGTGTCCAATCCTGGTCCTTGACGGCCGGTATCGTGCATGTTTTAGATGTATTCCTCTTCCAACAGACCTGATTCAAATGATAAACCTGTCATCAAGCTCTGTAGAAGCCTGATAACAACCATCAGGTGTGCTGGAAGAAATATAAGAAATAAGAAATATCTTAAACATGCAGGATACCGGCCCTCAAGGACCAGGATTGGACACTCCTGTATTATAGGTATGGAGGTAACAAATCCACAGGGACTCCTACTGTTATTAGTGTTATTCTTATTAATTTTTCATTAGTAAAAGTGTTTGTGCTGCAAAACTGTCTGCCCTGCAATTATAAAAAAAATGCCATATAAGTTCCAAACACCCCCCAATACTCAGGGACATTACCTCATCAGTTATATTAGGTATTATTCATCACATTTGTTAAAATCTTTTCAACCTTGATTATTTTTTGTGTGCGCATAAATCTTGAGAAATATGGCTTCCTGAACTGAATAGCTCAGCCTTCAAGTGTTTGACTCACTGTCTGTCTAAATTCACTTGATTTAAATGCATGTTCTTTAGCAATTATGTTTCTGCACTTCATCGTCTGTATTATTGTTACTATTATGGCTGTAAAAAAAACTTAGGTTTGCAGTTTAACAGCTTCACTTTCCAACTCATAATAAGTTATATTCTTTAGTTTTTAATATATAAATGACCTCTGTGTAAGTGCTTATGCTTTTTCTCATTTATTGATGTTTTTGCTGTCTTCTTTACTTGTCTTGTCCTCATTTTTAGATTATTTGTTTTGTGATGTTCTTTTGATTCATTCATGTTACCAGGAGGGTCTCTGTGGGGGTGGAGGGGTGAAGGTGGGTACATTCTGGATGGGATGCAAGTCTGTCCCAGGTCTGACATATAGCGATGACCAACCATTCACTGTTACATTCACAACTACAGGAAAGATCTGTTAACACACTGAAAAGAAACTAGAGCACCCAAAGAGGACAGGGACAATGTGAAAACTCCACAAAGAAAGGCCAAAGAAAGACTGGGGAACATCCTGCTGTGAGGTGACAGTGCCAACCACTGCACCATGTATGTGTGGTGCCATACATCTTCAACATGAAAGGTATTTTTATTTATTTTATTTTATTTTTTTTTACGTCAATCAATAAAAGAAAAATACCAAAAACACTAAAACTGTTCAGGCTAAATCTTTTGAAGTGTGAGGATTTGATACTTTTGATACTTTATTCTATTAAATAACAAACTGAATGTGTTTGGTTTTAAACATGTAGTTGAACAAAAAGGGATCATTTTGTCCAATAAACAATTTACTGTCAAAATAAACAGAAAATCATTTATCGAGGATACTATTTATTCATATTTTGATATAATACAGTTAGCTGGGGCCCTAGTCTTTATTTCACTATGCTGACATGTAAACTCATACAACACACACTACATGGACAAAAGTATTGGGACACGTTGAATTCAGGTGTTTCATTGATAACAGGGTGGTGGGCTACAATATACAGTAATAAAGACAAATGACATTAATTTATACTGTGATAAACACCGATTAAAAAATATTTTGTCATTAAGGTTAACTTTGTTTTATTTACTTGGACAATAAGAGTTTGTTTTTACTTATTTTAACTCAACTTTTTTCTTTTTATCATAATTGCTTCATAATTCTGTGTTCTACCTCTAAATTTCTTAAATATGTATCCTGTTCAAAGAATAAATAGTTATTTTAAACCAAAAGTAACCATCTGGTTTCTGTAGCTCTCACTTAAGAAGAAAAGCCAGCCTCAGAATTAGAAGACATTTATGGTGATAATTATTGACAACTGACGTGAACATTTTTATCATGACAATATATCACATCAACAAGAGTGGGAAATCCCACAAGCTCTAGGTGTGATGTGTCCCAATATCTTTGTCCATATATAGTGTCCCTTTACTACAGTTAATGCTTGCAGATCATTCAGGCCACCGCACTTACATATGGTGCATTGTGTAATGTTTGTAATGTCATGTCTGTAATGGCGGTGTGCTTATGCTACAGCTGATGCTCTTCATACCACATCAAAGCATCCACCTGTTGACTTGAACAGGGGAAAGTTCATGTCATCACACCTCACTGCCGCTGGGTCAATTTACGGTTGAGGTCAGCATCATAATCTGCTGTACATATTTACATAATCAGAATCAATTCGTTTCCATGACTTGGCGGACTAAACTACTTTTATTTGCTAGTGTGTTTGATGAATTCAGGTCTGCATTTGTTCTGCTCTCCTCAGGGTCACTGGGGTCGTTTATAGTGTTCCCCAGGACATAGAGCCACTTGTACCCAAACTCACATTTATTTCATACTCATATACTCATGTTCACTCCCTCTATTCCCCTTGCAAACCCCCATTACCCCTCTGTGCTGACAGAGAGCTTTTCCAGTCCAGGCCACAGAAAAGGGTCTCCTGCTGCCTCCTAAATGCTGACATCCTCAAACACATCCTTCTCCCCCGAATTCTGTACAACTGCACTTTCCCTCCTCGTATTTCTTCTTCCCATCAAATCTCTGTGTCCGTCTGCAGCACTCTCCGTTATCAAAATGAACTTGAAAACATTTTTCTGTTTGTTATTGCTCTCTTGGAGTGCCCCTTATAGAGTCGCTGTTAGTTTCAGTATAGTGACTTGAGTGGAGATGTAGGCAGGAGTTTCCGAAACACAAAGATCTTGTAGCCAGAGGTGGGATGTAACAAAGTACTGCACTTAAGTGGATTTGCCCTGCACTTGAGTATTTATATTTATGAAAATGTTTTACTTTTACTTCCTAAATTTTCACAGAACTATCTGTACTTTCTATTCTCTACCATTTTTTAACAGTTTAATTTTAATGTAAGATGGAAAAGGGTTTATTGATTATTTTTTATTTTACATTATAGCACAACATCCCAAATGCAACCTTCATTGATAGATTAATTCCTTTGGTGTGCATCACACACAGTAGACATAATAACATAAAATATGAAACAAGACAAAACAAACAAGAAAAGGCAACTTTATCGTGGAGAAAAGATGTAGTCTCTTTTATAATCAGTAATAATCTATAACAAAATGACATGCTTAATCTAAATAAACTACAACTGCACATAAACTAACAAATCCAATTTTCTTTCCTATTTTCAACATAAACAGAAAAACAGCGATGACTTAATGTATATGTTGAGGTTGTCATGTGTCATGTCTCTATTTAATATTGTGACAAGGCAATGCAATACCATAGCTATGTTAAGTGCAAGATCTGTCAAGACTGAGTACATCTGCAGCCTGGCGAGCACTCAGGCCCATTGTAACTAACTTATGGCACTGGAATGGGAATGAGAAAAATCACTGCCAAGTCAAAAATCCCTCAGGAAAATGAATGGGAACACTAGCCACTAAACAATAATCGCAGTGATTTATGTGGTTGATTTTTCATTAGACCATAAGTCTGCTTAGGAGCTGGTATCTATACTTTGTAGACTGAGATTTTTCCAGTGTTTTCAGAGATATTCTAAGGTGAAAGGCACTTTTAAATAACTGCTTTGATGTTTTTGTTTTTTACTGGGCCTGGAGAGGCAGATTGCTCCTCTAAGCTGGCTGACTGTCTAAATGCAAGCTGGTATTGATTGTCCTTCCTCAGGCCTTTCACACAGCCTTGCTGAGGACACATTAAATGTGTTATAAGTCATTAAGAGCTCCAGGCCTCAAATCTCACCTGTCTAACTCAAAATATATTGACATATTGTTCTCTGACAAACTTTTTATTTCTCCAGCTTGCCTTTAGGTGTGTACTGATGCCTAACTGCATGTGTGTGTTTGTTTATGTGTGTCTGTGCATGTGTACAGAGTATAGCCTCTGAACACTGGGGAGCATGTGTCGGTGTACGATTGTGTTGGGTACACGCAGAGACACTGAATCTGTGTGTGCTTGTGATTGTGAGTGTATGGTTTGTGTGTGTGTGTGTACAGGGAGCAGGCTCGTCCTCTTGCTGCCCCGGGGGCTCAGAGCCCATTTCCTGTTGTGCAGTGTGATAAGTTTCCCTGTCAGATCCTCCCAGCACCACTATATTTCTGATAAGCTCCACTGCTAGTTTTCCCGACCTATGGCACAGAGATCAATTTGAGATTGATTCAGAATGCCCTGCTGGGCCGAGCTGGAAGATCAATTTGAGATGGATTGTTCACGCCAGGGGGCCAATGACACGCAGTGCAGTGCTCACTTGCTTTCCCTCCTTTGCTTTCCTCACCCCTCACTCTCTTTGCCTGTTGTTATTTCTTCACCCCTCTACATTTTTCAAGTCTATCTACTTCTTCTCTGTTTCAGTTGTTCCACACTTGTCCTCTGTATTGTTTGCGGTCTGCACCCTTTTGCATCAATCCTTAAATAATTCCTTCATTTCTCTCTCTTGCACCTGCTTCCCTTACTTTACTCCTTCCAGCAAAGAGGCAGAGGGGACAGAGATGACTTCATTAGCTGTGGGACCAACCCTGTAGAGTGATAAGCCTGCAGGACAGGCTAGATAACTCAAATGGGTTGGCAATGCACATAGCCACAGAATTTATGGATATAAAGCACACACACAAAAATCAAACAGCTAGAAAAATTATGCAATCTTTTTTTTTTTTTTCATGCCCTGGGCTATTGGTGTCACCACCACTAGCTCATGACCTTATCTCCACTGAACATGGTGTCTACAAACACCATATCATGCTCTCATTCTTTTCTTCATCTCTTTCTGTATCCACCAGACTCCGATTTTCAGTTGTTTTCCTCTGCCACAAAGGCTTGGCAGTGGCCCTGAAACCAGCAGATGCATTCTCCTCCCTTCTCTGCACAGTGACCTTTTCCCCAGCAGTACATCCACCTCTGACTGCACTGACCTTTACCTACAGTACAGCCCACATCATCTCTTCGAGGAATAGACTGCGGACAGTACATTGTCTGTGCATCCATGCAAACATAAACCCGCACAAAGGACAGAAGGAGAATGAAATAATGGTTATACTGTAAAACTGATGCTCAGGGGAAAGATGAAGGAACAGTGACCTGTGATAAATAGTTAGCATGCTTTTACAACAAATACAAGCAAAAACTGATGATTGCTTGCCAATAGCAACCACTTGCTTGAACTTGTGTGACCATATTCACACTGACCTGAAGTTACAGTACTTGAGAGTGTCTACAAAGGAAAACTGGTTCCCTTTATTCAATGCAGCATACTGTTTTAATGATTTCTGAAAATATGGGACATTCTATTAGAGGAATAGAGGCCATTTTGGTGAAAATTGCTGTAAATTTTTGTTTCCCAGCATTAAAATCCACCAATTTTCTCCACTCAGGGATGGTGTCTGACAACTACTTGGAGCTTTCTTTTTTATAGCTTCATAAAGAGCCTGTGATCTCAGTTTTATAAAAGAAAAAAATGTTTGATAAAAAATAAGACAGATAAAATGAAACAGTTGTGTGTTTCTTGAATCTGATCAACAAAACTTTGGTAACATTTTTGCAGAAGTGAAATAAACCTGCAGTTTATGGATTTAACTTTGGTCGGCTGTGATTTACTGTAGTTCTTTCACTATTGGATGTCTTTTCTACCTTTTTCTTTTTAGCTTTCTTTCTTATTATCAATCTCTGTTATATTCGTTTGGCACTACAGACTCACTCATTGAGTAGTGAATGAAGCTAAAAAACACATAATATGTGATCGTGGATAGACTTTTTCTACAGTCATAGGAGGAGATATGGCCAAAAAAAACAACATTACTATTCATGATGAAAATACTGATATATTAGTCAAACAGCCAAGAACTCTCTGTGCTGCGTACACTTCATTTAACTTCATTTTACAAAGTTGCAGACATAAGCAGAATGGTGCTGCCATTTGTGAGGAAAAACTAAATGGTGAGGAATTCATCACAGTGAACTGCAATGTATGCTGAACTAGTTTTCGATGGACAAAAAAATGAACACAAACTGAAGGCATAGCTGGTGGTACTTTCAAGCTTTTCATATTTTTGTCTCAATTGCCTCGCCTCTGTGATGTACATATATCAAAAACATAAAACTTAACAGGCTCATATGACTTCTTGCCAAGTCGGCATATGCAGGACAGCTATGTACTGTAAGCGTGGTGGGCTGCAGCCCCTTTATCATGCCCATCACAGAGTCACACAGCCTGGCCACAAGCTGGAATGACTCCTGCATGAATCCACACTTGTCTTGGCTGTTTGTTTGATTCACACATAACTGGGAGCATCCGCGTTAATAAGACAGGTTGAGGAGATAGAAGCATCAATAAGCTCAGTTTATGGTTATTTCTGTTGCTTAAGCAGGAATTTCTATGTGATAGTTTGCCACCCTGTGAGGTATTGCCTACGTATCTATCAGTTCTAAATTAAAACCAAAATCAGCTCTGTAGTAAAAACAGGCAACTAAAATGAGTGTTTCTGGAGACTGAGCAAAAAGTTCTCAAAAAGAGCTCAAGTATAAGGCATAGTTGATTTTAGTTCTTCAAGTTCTTGGATGGAAATGGCTTCTGTCACATCTAAAAGCATAACAAGATTTAAAAACTGAAACTTCCTTCACAAAAAACATGGTCATTCAATATCACCTCTCAGAAGACCCACCAGTCCGCCTGCATCTGAGGGATAAGGGACACATTTTGAGGACAGCAATATACACGTTGTGGACTGGGCAGATGATTTAAGAGCGGAGCAAACAGTCATCTGTCAGAAGGGGAGGTGGTCTACGGTACCACCTACCAACCACACACAATGCAGTACAGGCAGTCCTGCCTATTCTTGACTCAGGCAGATAACCCACAGCAGTAGGTATCAGCAACAATTAAACTGAATCTGAATCAGGTTACTCACTTATAATGAACACACACCAGTGCTGGTGATCACGCACATAAAAAACTAAACATCTAACAATCTGTATTTTGTTGGTGAAAATAGCTCCTGCCTGTTCCTGATTGAAAATCTTTTTTGAAAATTCCCATCTCCATGCTTAGTAGAGTGGAACTGTATTTTTAGAATCATTTTCATACAACTCTGTCATTAAATTTGAATTTTAAAAAAAATTTTAAAAATTAAAATCAGCATTAATGCCTCTAATCAGACGTGTTCAGCCCACCTGTTTTCCAGTCAGATTCAGCCAAACCTCATTCATTTTAGAATTATTTTGCAGCTGCCTGAAGTGGTTAACTTTGTTGTTGGTTTGAATCTGTAATAATGTATGAAAAAAAAAAACACAGTAACACAATAACACAATAACACAGGATGCAGTACTGCTCTATATGGCAGGAAATCCAAACACAAAAAGATGCTAGCAGTACTCTTAGTCACAAAGAACCTACTCTCAGTGTCACCTCTTCCAATACCTTTAAGGTCCAGTTTGTAAGATTTAGATGTACTTCAGAAATAGATTCTATTATCCATAATTATTTCTTTATTAGTGTAGTATTATTTTGTGTACCTTAGACTTAGACTTTTTTTTTTTTGTGGCCAATGTATGTGATAGTGGAGGGCGGTATTCAGTTGGTTGTAATGTGCTTGTTATAACCAAATAGAGAGAAGCCACTTCCAGAAACTTTTGTGTCAGAAGCGTTCTGTTTGAGGAAATCTGACCAGCGATCAGAATTAGTTAATTATGTATTAAATTCACTACCTCTCTGGAAGCACCTACGATTATCTGAAATCTACATCACAGGATAAATTTACAACAGCCTGAAAACAGAATCCAGAGAAATGAGTAGAATTCAATATGCTAGGGGGTTATTGTGGATTTTTTTGCCCAACGGCGTCAAAAGACTATCATGCACTTCAGAAATAATTTCACCACAAAGTGTGATCAGGCAAGAAAAGAGCAGACAGTCGATCACCTTAAACACCTTAAACATATAACAAAAGCAGAATGTCTAAACTGAATAAAATGTGTTTGTATAAACTATAATGGATGTTTTACACCACAGACAGTTTGCATTATCATTGCCCTTTTTAAAACCTACACTATGATATGAGTTCCTGTCTTTCCTGGGCCACCAAGGCTCAGCTGAGGTGCTGAGAACAATGTTTTATGATGCATTGTTCAGCTCACCATGCGTCAGACAGGACAGACAGATAGGACACCATCAGCCACTGCTCCTGGCAGCTGCAGAGTTCATAGCCCGGTGGCTGAACCTCTCCTGCCCTTGTCACACTCTTTGAGCCTATATGACAGATGGGCCAGTTGCAACGTTTCCATCCTAACTCAAACTCCTCTATGACCAACCCTTCTGATAATTAAAACAGATGAGAGTATATTAAAAGAATGAAGCACATGGAAAAGACGACAAAAATACCAGAGACCAGATGCTCTGTACACTCTGTTCAGGCCAGTCCCCTCTCCCCCTCTCTCTCTCTGCTGAGGTGCAAAATGGAGCAGATAATAAAATGAGCAATGTAATGGCCAGCGCGTTGCCACTTTTTTTTTTTTTTTTTTTTTTTTTTTAACAAAAGCAACAACCACACAGATGGCATACTGTATGTAATGGAAATAAAAGGACACAGAACTAAACTAAAGAAGTCTTCTGTTGTGCTGTATCTGATACTGACTCATAGGCTAATTGTCAACAAACACACACAAGCACACACTCCTCTGAGACATCCTGGCAACTGAAGCCCGTTATACAGGTCACAGAGTACAGTGAGCTTTTTTAGTAGTGCAGTGGAGCACACGGAGGCCAAGGCTACAGCAGCAGCAGCATCTGTGCTGTGGAACAGCTGCCACTCTGTCCCATCTCTCCTTCCACAGCTGGGGCCCTCCAAGCTAGAGGGGACCTATGACAGTCAGAACGCATACACGACAAATGATGACAAAACCCTTATGTTGTCAGGGTCGCTCTGAAGCAAATGTCCCGGGGGGAGACATGTGAGAGGGCTTCAGAGCCACAGTGCTACTGTGAGAAAAGACATGACTCAGGTCAGGGAGAGACAAAAAATAATAATTCTGATTGAATACAACTGTAAATGGTACATAATCATTTTATTTTTTCAATGTGATAATGCAGTTCAGAACACTGGGAGTCCCCATGATGTTGCATTAGTAGATTAAATTGCTTTGTGTCTTAGACATGAGTTAGGAAGTTTGTCGGTAAAGTAATCTAGGCCACAGGCAGCCAAATTTGCTATCCAGCTCTGTGAGAACAGTGGAGGGAGGGAGGAAATGGGGGACACTGCTGCCAGCAACACAGAGCAGGATTACTGGAGTCTGGACAGAGATTTTTAGTGGCTGCCTTGATTTATGTTCATTTATGACTTTCAACGTCATGTAGTTTGTGTTTTGGGGAAATGTTGTTTACACTGGCTATATTCATACTAACATGTTCATTCATTTTTTGCAAGTAAAAAGTAAGTCTGATTAGAGGTTGTTTCATATAAACATGGAAACAAAATTACTTTAACGGATTATTGTTTCATTTATATGATCATAAACCTGAAATTGCTGCAATAAACCTTCCTGGTCTGCTTCAACTTCAAGTCATCTATGTGAAACATCACAACCAATACCTCAGGTATGTTCTATTTGTGGTTATTCAGTGTGTGTGTGTGTGTGTGTGTGTGTGTGTGTGTGTTGGATGAGTTCACAGGGGAGATGGGGGGATGTAACCTCATTAATGCATGGTCGCAGGCTACTGAATAACTACCTGGTGGAATGGGTGAGCAACATTTGAGGGTTGAAGGTTTAGACAGAAATGGTCAGAAATGGAGGAGCAAAGCAGGATTAACTATTCTGAGGAACAGTCAGGATATATATGTATATAATTTTCCATGCTGCAATATTTATACCTCTACATGCCACTGAATGATACGATGAAGCCAACAGAAGGACAGGAGGGAGCTGCCAGGAATATAAAAATATTAGTGTTTATTTGGTGGAAACATATGTGGAGTCCCAGTTATGCAGAAGCACAGAATAATAATGAGATTTGCTGATTAGACTCGGGACAAACAAGTTGGCAGTAATAATACTACATCTGTTAATATTCATTTCCTAATCCTATTTGTATTGCTAACCATTTGTGCATTATGGTGTCCTAGGGTGAAATAAGTCTTTTCAACATTATTTATCGCTGCATGCTCACTCCAGTCAACAATCTGTCAGTGCCCAATAAATATTGACATTTTTATTACAAGTACGTCCTTTCCCTTTTATGATTAAGTGATGTTTCTGAAGTGCTTTGTTTTTCAGTCTATCGCTGAATGACAGATTCAGGAGAACTTTCAGAAGAGACGTGGGAGACAATCCAATGTCAGAGTCGGGCTGGTAAGTGTTAAGAAATGAGATTTGACTTAAATCTCACACCGCGGTTGTTTATGCTCATTAGAAGAGCTAAGGCTTGCAGAGATGCAGTCAGAGTAATGCAGTTTAGAGTGCAGTTTAAAGAGTTGGTGGTAAGAGTAATGAAGGCATGAATGAATACAAACAAGCCCACACAATGTCAGCTCTCCCACTGCCCTCAATTTCATCCGCCAGCTATGTAAACACACTGTTAGTGTAGCTCACCATTGGACTACTGCCTGTAATAAACAGTAATCAGCTCCAATCATATGTGTGCACTACATCAACAGATAGATTAAAACACAGACTGATGGAGACAGCACCTCTGGCCAAAATCAATAGCAGCTTACATAAACTGCTAGTATGAAGTTAATGACTAATAATGCTACATTGATTAGAATGCTGAGGTGCAGCCATTGAGTTACAGATAAAGGGCTGCAGCAGATAATAGCGCATATGATTATCTCTGAGTATGGGGGGTGGGAGTGTCTGTATGTGTGCAAGTGTGTGTGTGGTGGAGTTTTACTCACCCGTAAGAGGTATTGCTGGCCCTCTTACTTGCTGCCCTGGAGCGGCTGGACTTCAGCTCTCCACTCATGCTCATGTCTGCATTGAAGAGCAACCAATTAACTTTTTACTGATACGGTGCTGAGCACTGTAACACATTGTAACACAACACAACATTAAAAATTACATTACAAAGCAGAGGGATAAATGTTGACAGGAAAAATTAAGAATATTGAATTGTCAAGTCACATTTGTAGAGTGCTAATTTTTACTCTTTGTTTATCTAAAAATCAGCATTATCTGTCTTGTTTTCACACTACAGTTACTGCAGTAGTTTTTGTCATTACCCCTTCATTCCATGTTGATTGCTCCTGCAAACCCAGCTCTTTAGTTTCCTCCAAATTTTGTATGTTTCTATGTCACTGTTGTAAACACCTCCATACATATTTACCAAAAGGCCAATTAGCCATGGGCCATTGGATGACAGTATATGAGGGGAGAGGAGAGGAGAGGAGAGGAGAGGAGAGGAGAGGAGAGGAGAGGAGAGGAGAGGAGAGGAGAGGAGAGGAGAGGAGAGGAGAGGAGAGGAGAGGAGAGGAGAGGAGAGGAGGCCAGTCTGACATGGACAGATGGGTGGTGAATGGAGCGTGACTGGGCCAGCTGCACATACACTCACACAGCGTGACTGTCAAATGGCTGGAAGCTACAATTAATTAAGTATGGGTGTGAATGTGTGAAAAAAATTAGACATGTGTATGTGCCTTTACCTCCCGCAGCAGAGATAATTTTTTGACAGTTTACAGTCAAACAGTAACCTGCTGAGTGCCTTTCCTTTGGCCAATAGTGTATCTGCTGGTGAGAAAATGGGAACAGCGAGGGGAATGTACAATAATGACGTGTTTTCATTAGGGATGCACGGTGAACATGGGCACATCGCTTTGTACACCGCCACTGGCCTTTCAGTAAATAATATATGTCATATTATTTACTGATGGCGGCAGTCAGTGTTTATCTGTTGTGTTTTATTAAAGACTGTTTAGGAAGTGGATGACTTTGCTCTGTCAAAGATAGTGTTGTGAAGGGCTGCGAGAGTTTGAACAGATTATTTATATATTTTATATATTTTATTTTATTTATATATAATATTTATTTATTTTTTATAATGAGGATTTATTTGTTTACAGCTTCTTATTAACAGCAAAGTTGTTATTTTAAATGTAGTTATCAGCCATGATTTTCACAGTCAGTGCATCCCTAGTTTTTTTAACACTCCTCTTTGAACTGTAGTGTAGTATTTTCACATGATTGCATTTTCTTCCACTAGGATGACAAAATAAATGATGTTGGATAAAAAATGTCAGACTTCTTCATCTAATGCAGCTAAAATTATTATGTAGAAAAGGTAGAGGAAATGTGCTTTATGGCATGAGTGCTGGGCAGCATGACAGCTGTGTATGATTGACTGCATGATGAAGTCATTATACAGGAAGAGAAGGGAGGATGCTGCTGAGCACAGTTGTCTCACTCAATAGGAGAAGAACCTCAGGAGGTAATCAGACTGCTATTTGGTAAACACAGTCCTATACCTAACAATTAGCTTCTCCAGTGCAGACTACTGTACACACCCACAAACACCTACACAAACACTGTTATAAACTGATATATTTTGTTGAAAGTAAGCATTTAAACTTTTTAGACTAAAAAGACTAAAGTACATTTTATATCTTTCTTTCACTGAAAACTAGGAGATAAAGCTTGCAGAATCAGTAACATCTTTTAAATCACTTCTTAAAACAAATTTTTATAGACTTGCCTTTATGTGATGTTGTCCCTTTTTAATGTTAAATATTTAATTTACCCTGTTTTGGTTTTTCATTTATATTGACATACATGATTTTTTATTTCATTCCTTCATTTTTTCATTGATTTGACAGCATCATGTGACATTATTTCTGCCCTCTCTACTTATGTACACTCCTTTATTTGGAGTGTCATATTTTCGCATTTGCTGTACATATTTCTTTTATTCTGTTGTTTTCTATGCTTTAGTGTCTTTGCTTGCATCTTGTATTCTGCTGTTGTGCCCTTCTGCTTTGTCTGTCAAAGCACTTTGTCAACTCAGTTTTTAAAGGCACTATATAAATAAAGTTATTATTGTTGTTGTTGTTGTTATTATTAAAACAGTGTAAATAAGCTGGTTTAAGGCTGAGGTTAGTAGTATGGATAGATCATACTGACAGAAATCAACAGAAAAATATAATAAACAGTGCGTTCATAATGTAAGTGCAGAGGGCATCAGAGGACATATCAAGGTTAGACACCATCAGCCATAACAAACTATAAATCCCCAGCTTCTGCCACAGTCTGCAATTTGTATTAACGGATGTCAGGCTCAGTGCCAGGCTGTCCCTTAATACTGAGCCAGAATGAATGTCGGCTTAATCGCCCTACCTGGAAACAAAATTACACCGTTACACTGTGTAAAATCTGAATTTTGAATATTCAGACGAGGTAGGAGCGAGGGTTAGAACTTCAAATGGGCAAAGTGAAAACCTCAGGCAGCATCCATCCTGCTGAAGTGTCCTTGAGCAGGACTCCAAATATGTGTAAAAGCTGAGTTGTAAGTTAACCTTGTGTTTTTATCTCCTTGCATATACCAAAAACGGAGGATAATTTTCCAACCATGGTCATCTTATCTTCGTCACAAAACTACCGGAAACTAAGCTTCAGGTTAATTATCATGTGCGTCAGTGAAGCAGAGTATTGTTTCTGCTCATGTCTGTGTGAGCTCAATCTTCACCCGTAAAAGACCCAAACATTCACCGTTGACCAAAAGCATCTACTGGTGTAAACTGTTGAACCACTAATCCTATCAATCCATGTAAGTAATTGGTGTAAAATGCAGTTTGCCATCTTTTCATGGTCATCAGATATGACCCGTTTGGATGTTTAGAGGCTCAGTAGTGAACGTGGAAACACCATCATCTTCAACAACATTAATTCACCAGTAAAACCCATGGAGCTGCATCAATCACAGTGGATGGAGACACTTGGTTTATGTTCAGTTAATGATACATTTTGCCAAAAAAGTCCCTTTTTCTTCAATTTTCTCTGTTTTTGATATGACACTCAACTTTAATCTGAGTTTTTATGAACATCTACTTGATTAGTAAATTAAATACAGGAAAATAGATTATTTTCACTGGAAAAATGCAGAATTCAGATGGTAATATTAAAATGAAAGGCGATAAATCACTTAGTAAATGTTAACTAGAGAGAAAAATTCATTTGGGAACTTACATAGAAGTCAAACTGGGTCCTTATGGGTTAATGAAATTTAGTAGGTATATTGATTGAGTTAATACTTATAAGTGATGACATATTTGATGCATCTTGCTTTAAAACAGAAAACATGGCATGAGAATGTTCCTCCTTCCCAGTTATATGAGATGTTAAGAGACACAAAAGAAATTCCCTGTGCATGGTTTGCATCCTTTCAGATGTGTTACATGTATGGATGCACCTCTACAATCATGAATGACACGTCAAGACAGCCACTCAAACCTCTGCAGAAACACACAAATTGGGAGAATTCATGCACAACATGCATTTAATGTTCACAGACTATGTGGTAGCAGCCTCATCCTCTGCACAACCTCATGTGCACATACACACACTGCTACTGCTTTCCATCGAATTTAATTCTTGCCATAGAGGAAAGGCCTTCATAACACGCTTTGAAACCCACTCACCTAGAACAGAAATGTGCATGACAAACTGAATTATTACTCTTTGAATTATTTTGAAATCACAGACACGTGGGAGATGAGGTATAAATATAAGCATCTAGAAAAACTGATATTTTTTGTTGTTTCTTCTGTATTAAAAGTCGCTTCCTTTCCCCTCTAAATGTTCAATTTTTTGTGCAGCAGTGAGCCACATCCTTTTCTTTAATCAATATTTTAACAGTTTCCAATAATGTGTGAATGAAACAACACCATTTAAAATCGAACACAAAAATGTTTGAGCTGACAACTCAATTTCCAGTGGTATTTTGATCTGACAAAAAAAACATGTTTTTTCTCCTCCTGATTTATATGCTGCATTCTACCCAAAAAGACTAAATGAAGCAATTATGACTGGAGAATTGTTTGATGAGGACAAAAGAGACTACAAAATGATTTCACTCTAACCGGCTTTAGCAGTTTTTATATTGTCTTTCATAACTTGGTAAATGATTTTTCTTTATTGTATACTTTTCTTAATTTTCACTTCTTTTGATTTTATTAACACTGATGAAGTCTACTGTTTGTTAGGCCTATATACTGATGTTCTTTAAACATAACAAGATTTTTACTCATCTTAGAGGTCAGAGTAGATAGATATTGTGTTCATTATACACTGTACACAATGTGTTTGTCATACTTTACTTCAGCAGCCTGCTGTGCATTCTGCGGATGTCTGGATTTTTTTCCTCACAAAAAAGAAGCTGCTGTTGCCTCGTTTTGACTCTAATTCCTACATTTTCCTCGCCTAACTCTTTATTTATTAATCAGGCAAAAGTTTGACATCCTACATACAGTATAGAGGACAGATAGTTTGTTTAGAGAAGCTCAGTGTGCATGTCTCTTCCTGTCATTGTGCACTCTGTCATGTTGCATCTACTCTATTTACAACATTGCAACTGACCATAAATCAAACCTGGAGCTACAGACTTCAATCATGTATGGTATCTAGTTTCCACTCTCATGGCTAAAATCAGTGAGATCACAGAGATCATACACTCAGGTGAATAGGAAAGGTTACAGTTACTGTCACTGTGTGTGCATATATGGCTGCTCTCTTCCAAGATTAAAGCTTTGGTTTAAGCGAAGGAGCTAAGGATGAGAAGTAAATAAACACCTTGTGATCATTCCACAGAAAACCTACACAGAGACAAGTGACCAGTTCACTTCCATTATAAAGTCTTCCAGCTTCAGTCTGACTCCACAGAAGCCTTTGCCTCCTGACAGTCATGTATCGTTGGAAGAGCTGCTTCTGAACTAAACTAAGTTGTGGGTTTTTGTTGCCACTTTGCCTTCACAGTGCCCACACTAGAGGCTGTACTCCAACAAGATGCATGACTATCCTTTATCCTTAAAAATAAGACGGTGTATGCTTTAATCCATCATCAGAGGATGTAACTTCAACATAATTAAGCCTTTGGCCATTTGTGTATTACAAACCTTTATGCAGAGACTGCTGGCCTTACCTTTGAGACAGTTGAGCTCGGATTATACCTCACAGTTATGATGTAGACATAAAGTTGACAGAGACACCTTTTATTCCATTTTTTTTTAACCATTTCCTCTATTTCCATTTCAGTTTGTAACCCTTTTCCAAACCTCCATCTAATTAGATCAAGCTGTGGGTATGAAGGAAGCCTGAGGATACAGCTACGAGGCAGAAATGAAGAGAAATCTGGTGTTCAGAGGAAAGCACAGAGCAAGTAAAGGTTGATTTTAGGACAGGTAAAGGGAAACTACAATTAATGGGAGGGGAGAGGAAAAAATGAGAGGCACAGTTAACATGTTGTCTGTACAGTGCTGCATGCAAACGTACCTTAAACACATGCAAGCAAACACACACAGGGATAAACACAGGGATACTCACATCTTGGGCTGAACAGGGTCATATCAAGGATGCAAAACAACCAGAAGACTGTGCAAAAAAAGAGCCTAGATGAGGATTTCTTTGCTTCTCAGTTGCAACTCTCTTGTTTTACGTCCTCACTCTTGCTCTGTGTGTGTGTTAGGGCTGGCGTTTGGCTGCCTGCTGAGATACTACTGAGTCAGTGTCAAACCAGCTACAGAAGCACCAGTGGGATGTACCAAATGGTTTCCTTTGGCAGGGGTGGACAGGAAAGCAGTGGGCTGTTCCACATGCAGGAGAACTGGCAGGAGGGTTGGATGAGTGTGCAGCTGGTTTCCCCTCAGCAACAGGAGCTTGGCTGGAGCTCAGGGCTTACAAAATCCAGCCAGGCGAAAAGGAAGCTGCCATCATGTATGTGCATGTTTGTACATACGTGCTTATGTGTGCGTGTGTTAATGCATATGTCAGACACCTGAAGACACAGCTGTGCCCTTCCCTCTTTTGTTGACTCTACGCAGACCAGTATAGAAATGAACTCAGTTGGGGAAATTAAGGCTGAATACCCTGTGGTAGTGGATTGTGGAGGAATACACTTCTAGGTCATAAATTGAAGAAAACTATTGATAATAACAAAAACTGTTTTCTTCTTCAGGGCTGACACAGTTTGCTCATGAAGTGCATATGAACACTCCCAGAAAGCTTTTATTACACCTCCCATAGTATCATCATAATCACATATTACAACATTTTTCCATCACGGGGATCTTGATTATAATTAATACTGCCTCTGAAAATACCCAGCAGACACTGTTTTTATATGTTGCAAACTGTGAGCTGTCTAATCTTTGTCCCATTTTTCTTGTGTGGTGGTTGAAGAAAGAATACACCTGAGGGTGTTTAATCTTTCTGGTTCCCAAGGAGAGGCTTTCATGTGGGTTTAATTAGCTCCTTTAACAACCAGCACAGCATAAGACTGGCTGTGAGCCAAACTTTAATCTTAGTCAACTCTAAAATGATTATTACCTCTTTTCACACCACACTTAACCCCTGCCACAATCACATTAAGAAACTGCTAACCCTTATATAACTGCGCTCTTTTGGTGAGAGAAGAAGTGAAATTACCTTAGGGCTACAGACAAGCGAAAAGGTGCACAGTAACATTTCTGTTTTGAGGAAAGAGAAAGAAAAAAGACAGTATTGTGGTTTTTAAAGTTCCGGTTTGTAAAATTTCGCAGATTTAACAGCAAAAATGGAATATGATAGTCATAATTATGTTTTCATTAGTGCATAATGAAAATAAGAACTAATCACTGGCATAATGATCTTTCACATTTTTTCCATTGGTTGCAGACAAGGGGTATGGAGCACAGCTCAAAATTCAAACACTTCAGAAACTTAAGAGTACCGTAATACCATTGATAGCCACTATATCCTTGTTCCAAAAAGACCTGGTTTCCACAAACTGACACTGAACTTCTTCTAAAAATCTGAAAAAAAAAAAAAAAAAGGTTGCCAGACATTTCGCACCCAGGCGTCTGTTTCACACCTGAAGTCTGGACAGTTCCCCCTCCCAGTCAAGACGTTTCGCCTCACAAGCCTGCTGGGCCTAATTAGCATGGTTTCTTATCACCTGGTGAGGGTGGCAAGGGGTTATCTCTGTAAGACCTCCCCCCAAACTCTGTCACTCAGCTATACAATTTTACAGTGATGCTTCATTCATGGCATAGCACATTTTAAACTTGTCCCTCAGAACACTCCTATTCACACTGATTAGTTTAGAGGAACATATTCTAAATATGTACAAGATAAATTATATTCATTTTAAGATCATGAAATCTACATCGCAAATGACTTGTACCAAGCTCTCTGAAACGCTACTTTCAAAGTTATTGGTGGACAATGTGGAAGTTCAATGTAGAAATTGATATTAAAATTGAAATTTTCAACAGCACAGAGAAGTCTGGTACCAGAACACTTACAACTACCAAAACCACCAATGAATCAATCCTATGTATCCACAGATTGTATCACTTATTGACTTAAGTGTAAAGCTCATTGTTTACACACATCTGTTTTATGGTATCATCAGGTTTTTTTCTTCATACTAAAACTCATAGATGCTTATTTTGACGGTCACTCAAAATAACACTGTGTCCTATAATCTTCATGTGCTGCATCAGCTGATAGTTTACATTATGGCTCTGTTAATTTATCTCTGTTTTTAGGCAGAAAATAGTCACTGTGAAACCATAAATCACCTCCGTCTTCTGTACAGATTGTATTGTCAATAGCTGCACTAAAGATCTGTTTGGAATTGTCCAAACAAGGTCAGAACTATCACAGATGAATCTGAATCATAGATCAACAAACAGTCAACTTAGCAAAGATAATAACATCACATAATAAGTTTATTTCTTCCTAAGCCTCACAATCACACCTACCTGTGTGGAAGAAACACTGCAATTTTACCATGAAACTTCATTATTTTCATTGGTGAAAACAACAGTCGTGCTTCTAGCTTTAATCACTTTGTCACTTTCTTTGACTCTAAAACATGTTTCTTAACTGTTCTAATCTATCTCGTCACTTTTTAACACTGGTCAAAGGTCGTATGATGTTCCTGACTCACTACTCCCTCTAGTGGTCACATAAATCAATTACATTGGTATCTTTGAAATAATGTCAGAACTTTTTTTTCTAAACATTCTAATCGTAATGTTAGGTCATATATCAATGTTTAACCCATAAAGACCCAAACATCCACTACTGAACAAAACTGTCTACTGATCTAAACTGTTTAATACTAGTTAATCTATTAATCCTATCAATCCATGTAAATAATTGATGTAAAATGCAGTTTGTCATCTTTTCATGGTCATCAGATATGACCCATTTGGACGTTCAGAGGCTCTGTAGTGAACATGGAAACACTGTCGTCTTCTACAACATTAATTCACCAGTAAAACCCATGGAGTTTGACCAATGACAGTGGATGGAGACACTTGGTTTATGTTCAGTTAATGAGATTTGACAGAAAAAGTCAGTTTTCCTCAGTTTTCTCTGTTTTTGATCAAATAACCCTTAACTTTAATCTGAGTTTTTATGAACATCTACATATTCAGTAAATTTAATATAGGAAAATACATGATTTACACTGAAAAAAAAATGCAAAATACAGGGGATAATAGTACAATAAAAGAAGATAAATCCCTTAAGAAAGGTTAACTAGAGAGAAAAATTCACTGAAGAACTGCCATAAAAGTAGCACTGGGTCTTTATAGGTTAAAAGCAGAAATACTACATAGCTTCTTTCAAAAGAGTTTAGGTCTAATAGGTTTTGACATCTGCTGCTCATTCACCTGCTGCATCTTCATAAAAACGAAACCATATGACATTCATTCATTCACTCATTCATTCATAACCTTTATTTAAACTCTGAGATATACTGAGGACACAACCTCATTTACAATATAGCCAAGACAAAACAAAACATTTGAAACGTACAATGGACATACAACAGTTACCAAAAAGTAAAAGTGACAAAGACAAATTAAAAACGGAGTAGTCTACTTAAAAACAGGAGCAGATGGAGGTAAAAATAAGATAGAATTATGGATTTAAAACACAAAATATTTGAAACATACAATGCCATATCAGAAGTACCAAAAAGTAAAAGTGATAAAGATGAGCTAAAAACAGACATCTACTTACAAACAGGAGCAGCTGGAGGTAAAATAAGAAGTGATTAAGGATGCAAGGCCGTAAGGACATAATGACTTGATAAGAAACAAACTTTTCTCACTGTACTTAGATAAGAAAATCTCATTCTGCTGTTTGCAAAAGAGAGATTTATTTTCAATGTAAAACAAAAGGGAAGCACAATAATCCTGTATTTCGCAGGTGAGATTAGACTGTGACTGTGAAAGTGTAACTAATTCTGAACATGTTCCCAAAGCATCAAAATCACAACAGGTTTATGAGCTTTTATCCTTAAATGTTGGGCTGTTTTGTAGAACACAATGAAATACAGAGGCATGTTTGGACAGTTTTTTTTTTTTATTGTATGTCTGCATAAACACATATTAAACATTATTTTGCTAACAACTTCTGACTATACATTCCATACAAGTAATGATTTTTCCTCAAAGGTTATTTGTTTATGACTTTGACTTCATTCAGTCTTTCCAGAACAGTGCATTTGGGCTCACAGTCAGATATCAGAGAATTAAAAGGGGAAATAGCAGAGAAATAAGAGGAGTAAGGGAGGGACAGCAGGGAGGGAAAGAGGTAGTGGAGCATGAACTCGGCTTGATGCAGCCCAGCGGACTGACTCACCTCAAAAGAAAGGGCTGAGGGGGAGGGCCGGAGAGAGAAAATTAGCCTGCAGGTTCAGGAAATGGTTGAACTCAGCTTAAAAGTAGAAGCAAGACAACAAATATGGGCAGAATGTCACAGAATAAACATAAAGAACAAATAGTGTTCATATAAAGATTAACATGGAAGTAATGAAAATGGTAAATATCAGTGCTTTGTGAAAACAGTCATTAATAAATGTGGTTGTGAGGTTGTAATTCCTGTTATATGGAAAGCAAAATATTTATGCACGTGTGTTAAAACTAGGCTACTGGCCTGCAGAAATAGGTTTGGTTTTCAGTTGACGTACTCATGCTGTGTTTAGCCAACTGACAAATTGACCACACAGTAACGCACTAAAGCTGTGTGTTATATACAGTTGATAAACACACAAAAGGCAGCAGTCAGTCAGTCAGTCAGTCAGTCAGTTGATGGGCCTTTCAGCGATACCAAAATTATTTCTTAAGAGTTTTTTTACATTAAACAGAAGCCTTTAAAACCTGCTACCAAATGCATGTTGTGCAATGAATATTTTTTTCTAGAACTGAGGATGTCAAAGCTAGATCCTCTTGTCTTTATTCAAACTCATACTGAAACCACCAACCTCTACTGTGTTCGGAGAAGTGTAATTTAAAACCAAGTCACAGCTGGATTCTCATAAAGATTGAAATGTAAATCAGTTGGAGGGAAACCTGAAAATAAGATATCAACAGTATGGAGGTAGTTTTGGCTGCTGACAGCTTCAAATTATAGCACAGGAATATCTTTTATAGTGATTCAATCAATTTGGTTTTTTTTAAGCTTGCATCTAATGTAGGGTGATGATTTACGTCACAGATATGCACGTGGTATAGTAATGGAGCTCAGTGGCTTCTAAAACCCCAGTGAAACAACGCTCTGGTTGTTGAAAATATTCTTGCAATTTCATTTTCTCATAAGTAATTTTTGGGATAGCATGGAAAAGGCAAATGACAAAAGACAGCAGTAATATTAAAATATACTTTTACTTTCTTTTGCTTTGTCTTATTTCATCATAAACAATAGAAGTACAAGCACCACATATTTCATGTTTTTTCCTTCGCCATTTCATTTCATTTTTAAAAATATAGTACATTCATTGCTGATTTTAAGGCTACAATATAAAAAGTTGGACAAGAGGCCATTTAGAGATAATAATGACTTAAAAATAATGAAATAACAATGTGATTTAAAAGAGTATTCAAGAAATACCCAATCCTTTAAGAGGAAAGTCAAGCTGAGGATTTCCAGTTTTTCAACAAATGCAGAAGAAAATTGTGGAAATGTTGAAAAAAGAATGTTCACTGAAGAAATACATGATGGGGTCAGTACAGAACACAATTAAAGATTCATGCAAACAAATTATAAATATTAGGCTGGTCAGTGGTGAGACAAAAAATTTTTTGATCCTGTTTGAATTGTTCTTCCATTCGTACATATGATGTTTGTCAATTTAAAAGATTATTTTACAAGCCAAGTTGCAATTTTGGCAACGATAGTAAAAGACATCTAGTTTTGTGTGAAAGTGCAATGGAATGGAATGAATGTGATTCAAATCACCAATATGAAAAGAGCTGGATTTTTACCTCAGTCTTCATGAGAACAGGAATTAGCAGACGATGGGTTTGTTGGGTTTGTATTTTTTGCATTTTTATAATGTGTATTTTCACAATATAATTCAGTGTGTGTATTCCACCTCGTCAGTGAATGTGGTTCAGTAGTGAGGGAGGAACCACTCGGTCAGTTCTTGTGTCAGGACAAATAATCAGGCTGTTGAACTGGTGGATGAATACAAGTATTTGGATACTATTATGACCCAACAAACTGCTTTAACCTCAGGTTGATGTTGTGTGTAACAAAGCACATCAGAGCATGCATTTTACGGTTTTAATCTGTTTTTATGAAAATATTTTATCATTGTTTTACTGAATCTGTTCTTACTTTTGTCTTTCATCTATTGGGTCAGGTCACCTTCTATTAAACAGAAAATTCACTTGCCGTGTGTTGCGAAGGCGTGCAGCAACATTGCTGGTAGATCTCCAAACAAGCTTCATGACCCATACAGGGCCAGTTTATTGAAAGCATGATCAGTCCTGGCTGGTCCAAGCCATCCCCTGTGGTGTGAAATTAGCTTGGTGCCATTAGGATGCAGATACAGTCAACCATGATGCAGGACAAACGGGTTCAGAATGTCATTTATTCCTACAGATATTAATCTTGTAAATGACAAGGTGTAATTTAGCTTTGTGTCAGTATGTGTTGTTGTTGTTGAATGACTGATGTTTGGTTGATGTTTTTTTATTTATTGCTGGCTGTAAATCATTTGCCCCTCAGGGATAATGAAGATACCTTGAACCTTGACAGTTTTAGAAAAAAAATTGCATCTTTCTTGAATGAGACGATCTGTTAAGTTGACAGACTTAATATATGTAAATTACGCTATATTTCAATGAGTTCAAAAAAATTGCTTCAGTTGCTATTGACTGTAATCCTTTTTTTTTTTCCAAAATAAGGTCCACAGGGCACAACCAGAAGGAGCAGAACATTAGCTTTTCATACAATAGCCAAAATGGCCGAAACACAAAATTAAAGATAGCTGATGTGATACTGTTTCACTTGTCCAAGCTCCAGTGTCGAGCCACAGAACAGAGTAAACCAGTCACATCTGTCTGAATCTGAACAGTAATCCGTACTTACAGCTGTCAGTTATATAACTAACTCTTCTACCACCTGAAAACACTAATATAGGGCCAAAGCCTCCCATCATGGGGTGGACCTCCAACGGTCCAAAACAGAGTTCAGAGTGGGAAAAGTCTTTCTTGTTACTGTCAGAGGACTTTTATGACACTATGCTGAGAGGTTATGATGGCATTTTTTGCTATAAATTAGAAAATAAATTGTAAAATATAATCGTAGTCTGTTACAGTTTCTAAGAAGATATTTCTAGAGAGGTGGGGCTCTGTGGACCGGAATTATTTGTCAAGCATATCCCACAGATGCTCACTTGGCCTGATACTGGGACTAAGGAAGGATAATTAGTCCATTTTTGGTTAGTCCTAACCACTGCAGACCAGGAACACCCACCAAGACCTGCAGTTGTGCAGATGTTCTGACCCAGTCATCACCTTTACAATATGGTGCTCGTCAAAATCATTCAGTTCCTAATGTTGTTCCTTTTGCTGCTTCCAACACAACAGCTTTGAGGACTAAATGTTCACTTTCTGTCTAAAACATCCGACCCAGTGAAAGGTGGCACTGTAATGAAATAATAGTATTATTACTCCTTCTCCTGTGTTATGGGGCATAGGTGTATAATACATGCTAATATATTCAGCTCACATCTCTACAATCTGATACGTTGACGTAACTTTAGAACTCTCTTTTCCAAATACTCTTATGACAATTTTAGTTTTTTTAAATAATATTTCAAGGTAGAAATATTACATACAGCCTCTAAAGTTTCTACTTGAAGTGATGGTGACTGCAAAAGGGTTAAATTTGAATATATTCCACCATGTGGTCATTAATGTTGAACAGTAATGCTGTGCACAGCTGGAAATCCCACAATATTTCCTTCAGAACTTAGAAAAGAGGCCTGACACCACTGTACACTAATGGTTTATATTCACATATTCTTCAGCTTTATTCCTCAAATCAAGACATTTGGTTGGAGAGTAATTAAATTTATAAAGTGCATTTGACGAAATAATTAAGCCTATTGCTCGTTACATTTTCTAGTGTGTATCTAGTAACCTATAATATAATATATTTTAAAACACTGAGAATAATTTGTGGGAATCATGATCATATGCTACTTTAACATGCTGAAACACAGATATTACAAGGATGCATGGGGAAGATTTTAGGCATAAAAACAAAATGAATTTGATTAATCACTAAGTCAAATATCGACAGTGGGAACAAATCTATGATGTTGCCTTATGTCATCTTGGTCAAGCTGCTAAAAGCACAACCTTCCAATCCTGATTAGCCTCTCAGAGTGTCCACACTTGGACAGACGGAACAGAGCACCAGCACCCAGTGAAAATCAGTGTTCACCGAGGTATTACTGTATCTTGACATGATAATCTCCCTTTTAAATGCACCGCTGCACTCTTTTCCTCCACCGCGGAGCATTGCAGACAGCTCATACATTATCACAGAGGGTCTTTTCTCCTTCCTTCCCTTTCTCTTTCTGTGTCACACCCATGACTCCCCTTCACATTGTCCTCCCACTCAACACTCTCAAGCTTGGAGTATCTCAGCGTGAAAACCTCATTATGTTCTGCTACTGGACCTGCAAACACAATTGGACAGAAAGCTGTAGTCAGGGCCTGATCCTGTTCTGTGTTTGTCTTTTTCTGTACATGTACATATGTCTGGATGCCTGCATTTGTGTGTCTGTAATTGTGATCAGTGGTGAATAAATCAGGGAGAGCTCCACAGTGTGACAACGGCCAGGTGGTAAAATGTCCCTTTTTGGACTATTGGGAAACAGTATGAGTTGGCTGGTCAGATGATATGAGGTCTGCCGCCAGCTACACATTTCAGCAGCCTTTAAATGACACCCCATTCCCTCTACTTTACTTCTCGCCTTTAGCTAATACATTTGACACACTCCTTTGGTCAATAAAACCTATTTTTTAAGGCCACTGTGTCTTTTTTCATCCTGAATGTGCATAGATATATACCAACACAAGGACTTAGCACACTCTTTCATCACTAGTGACATCTGTTTTAACATGAGGTATAACACAGATGGAGATTCACATGTTTTTTATGGTATAAGTGAAAAATCTGGGCCAGTGCACAGTGTTGTAAAACATGGAATTAGACTGTGGCTTTGTTGTTTTGGATTTGGTTTTGATGCTAGTTACTTGAATGTGAGATAACAGTGTCCACTGTCCAGTTTGATCTCAGTTTTGGATGAGGCTGACCGTCCCTGGAGCAGCTCTCGGAAACAGAACACACACCGACTGTACAGCATTTCCAAATTTGTGATGTATTGAACAAAGAAAATTGGTTTGACTGGGAACAAAGCAGATTTGTCAGAGGTAAATCCAACTTATATTGGCCAGTCTCTGATGAGTAATTAGATGGGGGGATTCAATTATTCTTTGAGATAGCGACAGCATGAAACTCAGTTAACTTTGTATTAGAGCTTCTTCCCTTCGTTCTTGCTACTAGTCAGGGTGCACAGAGCGACAGACACAATGAAGAGTGTGGCTGAACTGAGGAGCATTCTCAAACAGCCCCATTCATCATCCTCTACAGCCCTATCTCTCTGTGTCAGGGATAGCCCAGTTCACTTGAACTGCACAGCTGTGACCAAAAGAAAAAAAAAAAAAAAAACTTAACTAGCCACACGTTTCACTGTCCATCAGAACCAAACCAGAGAAGAAATGAAAATAAATGAATGACTTAATACATGTGAACAACATCTTGTCTCAGTAACACACAAGGGCCAAGTCATTTACTCAGATTTTTCTCTTTTCCTGAACCTTAACAGCATTTATGTCGATGAGACATACATTATGCTGCATCATACAGCATGAAGACCTGAAAATAAGGGATGTTATAGAGGATTTGTTCAGTTATAAGCAGAATGAAAAATAAATATTTAATAATTTACCTGTATTTTGTGCAGAATTTGTGAGATATGTATAGAGCAGATTTGGAATCAATTATATGTTACAGAGACAGAAGATCAACTATTAAATATTCATTCAGAGTTTGCTGAAACTGCAGAGCTGATATCCATGGACTAAATAGAAGATGGTTACATTTAGAATGGTAAAATATGCACATGGCACAGTGCATTATGTTAAATAAAATGGACTGAATAAGATCCTATTGTACCCAGATGTTATTGGGTATTTTACACGTAGTGCTGTCACTGGTTATAGTCAGTCTGGCAGAAAAAAAAATGATTTGCTCAGTGTGTTGTAGAAAAGTGGTTAAAAGGAGTTTAGGTTTGTGTTCTAATTTCTCCTTTCACTGGAAACACAATGGTAATATAAGAATTAGTTTTTGCTGTACCTTTGTGTTATTTTTTGTGTGTGATAACAAAGCTGCATCAAACTAACAAAAATGTGCATTTTAATCACTGAGGAAAAGAACTAGCATTTATTTCTGACTCTATTTCATCAGATCTGCATTTGACACACTCTGCACACATTGCAAAAGATGGATGTTCAGTCTTAATTGCAGAAGAACAAACAGATACAAAGAATATTTAATGGCCATCTCATCATTTAGTTTCCAGTAATTTTCTCTCATGTGTTTAAAGGTTACTCTAGGCCTTTCTTCACTTGACTAATTTAACAACATAAGCAAGTTAATGGTGTAATGATGCACTATTTGTTGGGATGGTCAGCCCATCAGGTTTGATTTTGGGTCATAGTAAATTATTTTGGGATTATGTCAAATAGCCCAAACAACAAAATATGAACATGTGTCAAGAGAAACAGTATGGCTGTTCATTAGAGAAAGGTCTTGTCAGGAAACACAGTATGCAATGTGAAAGGGGACATTTTTAATGAAAGTAAAGGCCAAAGTCCGCTCTGCTCTTCTCAAACATCTATCACTGAGGACTAACAGGGCTGAAAGTCAGAACAGCTGCTCGTTCAGACAGAGTTTTCCTAAATTTGCATTTTAAAGTTTTAGACGTTCTCAGTGTTGATTCATCTGAGGCATCAGCACATCAGTTCTGGATCATATCTTCATTTAACTCTGATTTAAAAATACAGGGGAAAAAGTCAAATAGATGAACTCCATAAACACAGAAAAATACAACATTTTGCCTCTGAAGAAGATTGAGAAACAAAGTGAGATGGAACATCACCTCCATCTCATGACTGAGCTCCTTCAAAGCCAAATTTGACTTATCTACTGTAGGATACTGTTGGGATCACCAAGCAGCTCAGCAAACCCACTGCTATGTAAGTGTTTTCCAATAAATGTTTAATGAGCATGCTCCTAATGTGCCTCAAGGTTCAAAGTCTTAGTTTTTTAAAATCTTTAAAAACATGGTTCAGTTCCTTACAAATGTGCTTTTTTCATCTCATCTTTTTTTGTCTTATATATGTGCGTTGATGTCAGGGAGAAATATAAAAGATATAATAGTAATAAAATCATTGTTGCTTCTTTATGTTTAAGGGATGACTGGGAAAAAGACAAGTTGTATGTGGTGCCTGTATGATTGCGCAACTGTTCACAGTAGCTGAACAGACAATGTATGTGCACATGTCTGCTGGTTGTTGTTATACTGTTACTTTCTTTATTAACAATCTTTTCATTAGTGTTAATATCTGTTTTAGTGTGTCTATAGGCCCAAGATCTGTAACATACTTTTAGTCAAATAGAGGTTTGATTGCTGTACAGGAGGAGTGTTCATGTATGTTATGGGTTATTCCTGTTGCAATGTCCTGTAAAAATTGCGCATATCTGTAATGTAATAATGATATTATTTAAAAGCATACATGTTATCAGTTGTATATTTTTATACACTTATATAACCTATGGCCCAATCCTAATTCACCCCTTACCCCTCCTCCCGATTCTTGATGAGTCACAGGGGAAGGGCTAAGGGGGAGGGCTGTTTGGTCCCCAAAACGGAGATTTTCAGGACCACACTACAAACGGAGGGGTATGAGAAATCTCCCATAATTCTGTTTGAATCATCAGCAAGATGGAAATTGCAGCAGTGTAACAAAAGAAACACACAAGAAACACACAAAGTACGTATTTTCTTCATAAACAACTTCATCTGATTGACCGTTTAATGCTATTTCAATGTGTTATAGACCACATTTCTGCTGTTTGAGGTTTTTAGCTGCAAAAGATGCCCAATGGGCGGCTGTGGCTCAGTTGGTAGAGCGGGTCGTCCAATGACAGTAGGGTTGGCGGTTTGAATCCTGGCTCTGACTGTCCACATGTCAAAGTGTTCTAGGGCGCGACACCGCATTGCTCCCAGTAGGGCCTGGCAGTGCCTTGCATGGCAGAAGCTGCCCACTGGTGTGTGAATGGGTGAATATGAGGAATTGTAATGCACTCTGGGCACCATTAAGGTGTAGAAAATGTGCTATATAAATTCAGTGCATTTACCAAAGCCCATGGAACAGATGCTGACGCATAGTGAATTATTTTGGATACAAAGTTGTTGCATCTGTTTATAGCGGCATTGATGACTGCTGATGACGTAACAGGTCTTGAAGGGTTGTCTCATTTCATAGGGGAATATTTCTACCCCTTGCAACTCCATTTTCAAGGGGTAGTGCCCAGTACAAGGGCCAAGGGGGAGGGGTAATGGGGAGGGCCAAGGGGTGAATAGGGATTGGGCCTTTATCTTAGGACACAATAAGCTTGATAACAATCAAAACTATTGCTTTAAATGTACAATAGAAGAAAAATGCTGGTGTCTTAAAGGTCTAGTGTGGGATTTTGGGGGGTGTAATTATATAGTCACATGGAATATAGTATGCTTCACCATGCTTTCATTATTCTATAATTACCTAAAAATGAGAACTGTTATGTTTTTGTTGTCTTAGAAAGGGCCATTTTTTGTCTACAGAAGTGCATCAAGTCCACAGAGTCTGCCCTATCTCGTTTTTTTTTCTGTTTCATAGTGGGCAGCATGCTTCATTAATGTGCTTTACAACTGCCTATTATGTTTCAGTCTGGAGCAGAATAAATAATCCTAAAATGTTTAACATGACACTTTGACATTTTTAATAGCCAGAGTAGGGGGGCTGGGTAGAGGGCAGAGCATTGCAATCTGAAACTTCACTATGAGACATCAGTAAAAATTATACACTGAACCCAGTCTGGCAATACTTTGATGGAATAAAGGTGAATATTTGGTGCAGTGGGAGATTCAGCAGGATTGTCCTTCCTTATCTGTGTCCATCTACATTTCCTTCAGTTATCTGTGCAGTTCTGCTTTGACAGTCCCCTCTGAAACAGGAAAGAACAACAATGTCCAAGCTGCAACTATACCCTAAGAACAAAGAACACACATGTTTTTATGTCATTTTCTTTTTCAATAATTCTATTATTTCAATATTTAAACACGATTCCTCATTTGCACGTCTGATCGAAACAACTTCTCTCCTAATATTATTTCACAAATGCACCGTTGAAGTGTCCTGTGTTCAGCAAGAACAATCCAAACAACACAGATACATTTTACCCCTTTTTCAGAACAATAATAGAGGGTGTCAGACCTATATTGGACATAGATCTGGCTCTGTAAGATGACAGAGAATCTTTAATTTATACTGTCTTTAACTGCTTGACTGCACAAAGATGGTTGGATTCAGCCTGACATTCACTCCTGATCAAGATTTTAAGACCAGATAAAAAATTGCAAGAATTTACATTTTCACTGTTGGATCTTAAGAAGGTTCTAAGTAGAGTTTCAAAATGCAAAAAGAAGAAATGGGAGTGAGACAAAAAAAATTTGAGTAGGCAATTTATTGAAAGCAACAATTAAACTGAAAGAGGCTGTTCATCACACACAGCCTTTTAAAGTCAAAACCTGTGCAAAAATGTAGATTCTGTGTCATTTTCTGTCAGGTATTTAAACTGTCATGACCTCCTGATGGCAAAGGCAAAAAATTGTCCTCTCTTTGAACATGGTCAGATTGCTGAGCTGCATAAGCAAGGCCTATTGCAACGTGCCATCACCGCTGAGGTTGTCTACCTTTTCATCTTCTTGTGGTGTAAATTGTCTATGCTTCTACTGACGCAAGTTTTCTCCACCTGGACCTGGTATCAAAGTGCTGATGCTAATTCAAAACAAGCCGGTCAAAACAGCTCTTTCTACCACTGCGGTAAATGGGCTCTGTTGGTTCTGTTCTTACCAAGCCAGACAAAAACAGACGAACCTCACATCCTCACACACACTGGACAATTCCATTAACAGATTAGATCTTATATAAGCATGGGATCACATGCGTCCCAGATGATTGTCAGATTATTGTCTGTCTCCTCAGCTTGTTATAGGCAAAAACTTTCTCCCACTGCTGGATGTATTAGTTCAGAAAGGCAGAAATGACAAAGAGGTTAGCGTTCTGATTCTTTTTTTCTCCCAGTAATTGTCAGGTAATGCTGTGAGGGCTTTGCTAGTGTCAGGCTTAACATCCTCAGAGACAATGCTGAGTAGTGTCTCACTGCTGGGCTATTACCACTGAACTACTCATCCAGTGACCAAGGGCTCAGTGTCGCTCATAGAAGGTCTCTGTAGCAGATTATCCACACCCGGCGCATCAGTCCTCGTCAGCCCTCGCACCGTGTCTCATCTGCTCGGTCTTTCTCCATTCAGCAAATGATTCACTTCCCCCTTCTGTCAAGCTGCATCACTCTTTGAAGTTAATGAGTCAAAACTATCACTCGTTTCGCTTTTAATTAGAAAATGGTCAGAATGATTACATTTTTAATTGAAGCTGTCATTTTCAATTAAGATATGACATCATTGAGAAGCCCTCTCTTCTCTCAACTCTTTATTTATTCATTTATCAGTGCCCTTCTCAAGATGTTCCACTCATTTCCCCTCTGGTTTTTTTTCCTCTCCCCCCCCTCAGTGTTGGAGAGTCTTCTCATCAGCAGACGGCAATGAAATCCACTCTTTAACCAGTTTTTTCTTTGCTGTAGACTGTGCGTCTTTCACATGTTTTTTACTTACATTCAGTATTGAGGGTATTTTTCCTCATAAACTCCAGGTTATCATTTAAATGTATTTCCTTTGATTGATGATGACAATGTCACACCTCTCTCTCCTTCAACAAAGATAAAACATCACAGTCAAAATACTGAAGAAAAGTGTAAAAAATGTATTATTCATTTTTTGGTAATTTTGTGGCTATTTTGTGCTTAGTTAAAGTGCCATCTGGTAAACAGGAGATCCTGCATTCAAATCAATAGAGGGTTGGAGAATCAAATTGTGACTGGGGGGTTGCCGGTTCAACTCCCCTGAGTGGCAGAGAAACTGTTGGCTGATGTGCCCTAACACGCCAACCCACTGCTCCTAGTGTGTTCCTGCACATTCAGCCGGTGATGGGTTAAATGCAGAGGGCCAAATACAAGGATTCAAGGATTCAAAGATTTTTATTGTCATACCAGCATGTATTTACACATTAGGTGTCACTAAATTTGGTATTCAAGGTAACAGATTTTAGCCCAATAAGATCTATATATAAACAATATGTGCATAAAAAGACTTTTGTATAATAATGAAAATAAGATAAAGAAAAAGAAAAGTCCTATGTATAAAAACACTTGTGCATGTGCAAAAATGCAAGGGGAGGAAGTCTGATTGGCCACTGACCTGTATTTGACTTAATATTGTGAGGTAGTGTATAAGGTGTAAAGTGTTCATCATGCAGGGATGAGGGTATATAATGGAGGTGGTGGTAGGGGGGAGGGGATGGTGTCAGGGGCTACAGAGCACCATCTGAGTTCAGAGTTACTGAGTTACAGTATGTGTTGCATGTCCACATGTAAACTATAAACTGACAAATAAAGATTCTTATTTCTATACTCAACAGGAAACAGGGGCAAATAAAAAAAACAGCACTAGTAAATATCTTTGTTTACACAATGAACTGAACTGACCTTATTGGCATCAGTGCACTGAAAATAAATAGATATGATTGGTGAACTCCTTTAAATCTTAATATTAGTACGACTAAATTACTTTACGTGTTGTAATTGCACAGAGATGATGTGATCAAAACCAGACATAAAATACCAAAAAAATACACTGTAGCCCTAAAAGGTAGAATAAAATATTTTACTTATGAAATGGTTGTGACAAAGTGATTTGTTTTTGATGGATAAACTGTAATTGGGACTTGTATGTGATCATTACACCAGGTCAAAAGTATTGACTGATGTGTATAAGAAGAGGAATGTGTCTGTAACCAAAAGAGTGTAATTTCTATGTAAAAAAAAAAATATGTTGATGTAAGTTGAATATAACTTAAGAGCAGCTGGTGTCCTGGTTGTTATTCTGAGTGGTTTTTGGGAACACACTCCCCTAAAATGGATGCATTTTGAACCCCAGATGTCTAAACCTTCTCACAAAAACCATTTCCTGCAAAAGAGAGATGCTAGTTTTCCCTTGCAGCCTTCAAAGACTTTTGGCAGCAGCAGGTTTCTTAAATTGAGGAAGGGCACAAGAAGGAATAACTACTGATTCTGGATGCAGTTTTCACTATTTTGTCCTCTGGATTCTTTTCTGTGGAAACCAGGACAAACTGTGATGGGGAAAATCTCCACAGTCGATATAAGTGAAAGAAAATAGTTCTGTGACTTTCCCACACACTCTGAATCTTTTTGGGTTGGCAAAGAGTACTGTTGCTGATCTTTCATTCTGGGTTATGAAAATAAGCCAGAATATCCAGGATGGTTGGCTTTAAAATTGTCAACTTGTTTCATATGGGATGAAAGAGGAGGTGCACTTGTAGATTTTTAATTTAATGGTGCATTCATTTCTTTTTGACATTCAAAAATATGTTATTTCCATTTCCAAGCTATGACCTTGGAATAATACATTATAAGCAGGAGTGTATTAGTGGAATGAGGGGAAATGAATGAACAAAACTATGTATTAATATATTTTAACAGTCCTCTGCCAATAATTAGAAATATGTAGGGTTATTGATGCAGGAATGCACTGAACAGGATGATGAACATACAGAAAGTTGTTTCACAGCTCTTCAACCCTGATTTGCTTTCTGTAGTAATTAGCATTGCTAAACACTTTAACACTAAGAGTACTTTCTGTCTGTCAGAGACAAGCTTGCAAACTATTAGAGAATTTGGATTTTTTCCGGTTGATGTCACAAACATTTTATTCGTAACGTATATTGTATCTCTCTAAAAAGCTGTTTCTATATAACCTTGTGAGAGGATGTAATCTAACATACAGTTTTCTAATCTACACATTCCTCGCTCATGCAGTATATTTTGTGTTCTGTTCTGACTCCTCCGTTTTCTTGTCCTTCAGGCCCGTAGTTGGCAGCTACATCTTTTTTCAGTCTTTTTCCTGGTGAGGAGGCTCTTGAGTGCAGCTCAAGCCATTCTTTCCCTGCTCAATGCTGTGTTCTCATTAACTCTTATCAAAGTTCATCTTGCATCCAAATGCTGTGGGCTGCTCAATAGTGACTGCACTGAAAAGAGAAAATGAAAAAGACAAAGCAAGCAGTCGGCAGACATGGAGAGAGGGGTGAGAGACAGAGCGACGGCGAGACAGAATAGGAGAGAATCAGCATCATATAGATAAAGGCCTAAGAAATAATGGTTTAATGGTGATTGAGGATGCGAAGAATAATCACTGCAGTTCTGTGGGTAGCCTGAATATTGGTTCGGTGTAAAATTAGCTCTGATAAGTATGTTTTATGTTTCCATTCTATGAACCAATACTTCTTTGTCCATTTGGATTTTGAAAGCTGGAAAAGAAGTTAGAGAACAATAAGTGTCTCGGACAAATAATTAAATAGAATTCATAATCATAATTCAATCTTACTCAAACAACAGAGGCTCTTTGAAAGCCCTCATGTTATTTGCTTTCAATTCAGCACCAAACCAGAAATACCAGCACCAATAAACACAAACCACAGCAGAAGCAGAGCAGAGATGGAAACACTGTCCTTTAAACAGAGGACACGAGCAGGTGGAGACATAAAAGGTGCACTCGCTGCAGTATTTACTTGAAGTGTTCAGATGATTAGAAATCACCCTGTAATTCTCTCTGTAACTATCAACCTCGTGAACATACGCAGTAACTCCTCCTCCTGTATCATTAGATGCTGGAGCAGCTGGATTTCCTCATTGAGATGTAAAGAGCGATAATTAGAGACTGATTGCAGCTTTCAGGGACTATCACAAGATGCTTAAACACGTAAGGGCCCTATTTACAATAAAAAAAACAACTGCTATTTGATGAGTACTTTCATCTGCACACCTTCTTGTGAAATCTTCTGATGCAATATTTTTGTATTTTTGCTGCCTGTAAATGCAGCACATGCCCAGGGAAATCCAATGTACTGCCAATGGCCAATAGCTTTATACTCACTTAGTCCAAGTTAAATGTAGCCAGTCAGTTTTTACTCTGACATCAGCATACAGAAAATGTCAGGAGGTAATTCGGTGTTCTGAGACTGAGTCAGGCTGCACTGACCAGAAATAACAGGAGGCACATCTTGATATGAGATTGAACTGTTAAGGTATTTCATAATACAACTGATTCAATGCACGTTCCATATTTAATGTTCATACACTGCCTTGAAACACAAAAAGACATCATATTAGAGTTTACATGCCGGATCTAATGATAATGCAACAAATCATATGTACATACACCCAGCATAAACATGTAAAAATATTTAAAGTCACACATTTACAGTAAAGATTAAGTCACTGCCTCAAAACTCTGTGCTTTTCTGTGTCTTGCTGTGCTGAATTCAAAGCACTAGGATAACACTGTGGGGACTGACTAAAAAATAAATAGCTGTGACTATATTTTTCAGACGGCAATAGATATGTAGGACTGAGAAAATAAGCAATATCAGGTTTGATTTAACAGACGTGAGGAAACAGAGAGCGAAAATGAGGAAGCAGAAAACAAAAATATCTCAACTGTAAGTAAAATAAGGGGATTTTTATTCGAAGAGCAACATTAGTAACATTGTAAGTTAACATCGGTACTGTGGTGAGTGGTTATCATGGGTTACTTAAAACTAACTGATCTGGTCCAGTAAGCTTGTCCTCAGCTCAGAGCTCTCTCAGCCCCACAGCACACATCCACTTTACTCACAGCTCAGTAGCATGAACTACTTTTGTGACTCCATCGTGACTCTGCCTCAGCCGCCAGATAAACACCCAAAGGAATCAGAGGAGACTGTCTGATACCATAAACACCACCAAATACTTTAACCATGATGGATGATGCTGCTTCATTTTACCCAAGAAAGTTTTTCAGAACTCCACCAGTAACTAAAAGCACCTACTGATCTAGAAAGTTTATAACTTTCAATCCACCAGTCCTATCAGTTCGTTTAAATAATTCAGGTAAAATGTAGTTTCTCAACTTTTAATCAACTTCAGATATGACTCATTTGAATGTTCAGAGGTTCTATAATGAACATGGAAATCTTCTGAAACACTGATTCACCCATAAAACCCATGCAGTTAGACAAATGACAGTGGTTGTAGATGCTTGTTTTTACACTCAGATAATGATATATTTTGTTGAAAGAGTCACTTTTTCTTGTTTTCTCTGTTTTGAAATTATAACTTCTGAATTTACACTGAGCTTTTATGAACATCTATGCAATCATTAAATTAAATATAGAAAAATACCAGATTTTCACTGAAAAATTCAAAATTCATTTTATAAGAAATGGTGATAAATAATTTAGTAAATGTTAAATGTAGTCAAATTTATTAGTAAGTCACCACAAAAACTGTTCTAGATGTTGGTTTTAATTACATTGTGAACACTGATGTCATTAATAAACAAATGCAAAGAAGTTTTGACAAGTTTCATTCAGGCCCACAGCAAAATTCACTTCCTGCTAATTTTTTTTTTTTTCACTCTGCTTTGTTAAAGGTCCAGTGTGCAAGGGGGATTTAGGAGGGTCTAACTGCCTAAATAGAATGTAATATTGTGATATTACAGATGTTATGCGTTTATAATCACATTACCACTAGAATCAATGTGTTTCCATTACATTTTTCCACTTGTATCTACAGAAGAAGAAGGTGGCCTTTCTAGAGTCGCCATGTTGCACCTCCCTATTTCTGCAGCATCTTAAAACAGACATACACCTCACCTTGTTTATGTTTTATTATGGATGGCATCCAGCGTTAAGATGCATTACCATCACCTGTTCCACTGTGAGCCAGAGATAATACTTCCTTTACTAAAACATCCAGACTGGACAAAACAATCTATAACTTCAGTACAGGACGTCACTAAATATTACGTACTGAAACTTTAAATCTCAGATCCTGCTAGTTTCTTTGCCTATTTGCCTTGCAGCTTTTATGAATTAGCATCTGAAAGAAGTGACTAATTATTATTACCCCCCCCCCCCCCCCCAAAAGGGGAGGCAAGGGGTATTGGGGTTAGTTTGGTTTGTTTCTTTTGTTTGTTCACACTCTAGCAGCAAAACTATTGGTTGAATTCATACTGAATTGGGTTTATAGATTGCCAGTGACCTAGAATAGATGTCATTATGTTTTGGGAAAAGTAGGTCAAAGTTCAAATTTTTTAATGAATTTTTAAAATCTTTTTTTGGCTCCCATTTACTAATAATGGCCGAAATTTCACATGTCAAAAAAACATCAATTATGTTTCAGTTTACTTCTAACTTGGCACATATATAGAGGTAATTTATATGCTGACATCAGCACATGCATAAACGTGATGACATCAGCAGGATCGATGCCAAAATAAGCGACAATATATGTGAGGGGCGGAGTTTGTTGTGCCTTGCACCACTTGTTTATTACTGCCTTATCGTAGAGTATTAAATGCGAGAAAACAAAGATGTGAGCCTCAACAGTGAAGGTAGATGTGGGCTCACTATCTGGCAAGCAACAGGTTGCTGTGGCCTGTTTAATAACTGAATAACTACCCTTATCATAAACTGTTTCTAAATTATTTACAAATGAAGTCTTATTGCAAAGTGTTCCTCCATTTCCCTGTAGCTTCTCTAAGTCTGTGTGGACATATGCTCTAATTAGTACAAACTTTCTGTGCCCTTGAGACAGTGGAGTCTGTACAGATAAGACTAGTTTATGGGTTAACGTGTTCTTTGTAAACAGAAAAGTACAACAACTATTGAGTGAGTGTATGCAAAATGTGTGTGTCTGAGTGTTGCTTAATGTGTGCGTTTAGAGACAGCCTTAGGTCTTTGGGATGGCACTGTTCTGCTGCTCCCACTTTAATTGGCTGCTGGCCCTTCAGCCTTGCCTGAATGGAGAGTCATTTAGGGACCTTTCACTCTCACAGAGGATTGTCGGTTGCCGCTGCAGGAGAAATTGCATTCCTGTTTCCATACAATGGCTGGTCTGAGTTGGACGGGGGCAAGAGTATCACTGTCATTATCATCACAATGGAAGCTAATTCCACTGCCACTAGCGCCATTCTGAAACCCTCTGCAGCACCAGCTTATCAGGGGGCACCATGAGACCAGCAGGAAGCCATACAGTCTGAGGCGAAGATTCACTCATACAGCACACACCCACGCACAGACACACACAAACACATTCTCTCTGTTTACAGTCTGTCATCGGAAAGGAGTCAAACATCAGCAAAAAACTTTATAAGACAGCACATCTCACTTAGTGTGCACACTGGACAAGCATTAATCTGTATGTTTACACTGAGATTTAGAGCCATTTAGAAAAAAAATCATCAAGCAATAATTATGTACTTGTAACACATATACTGCAGTCTAATAATTATAGTCATACATTTAATGTACAATAAATGGACAAAAGTATTAGAACACATTCAGTCTGACTGTTTCATTATGAACAGGGGGCCGTACTACAAAACAAAACATGATGACAAATATCAAAGTATGATTACATATTGTGATAAATATCATTGGCATTTTTTTTAATCATATTATTTTAAATCAATTAAAATTGGTTGTACTTTAAGCTGCAGATGTGATTTGTTTTGTCCACATATACGTCCATGTAGCATATACTCAATTTATGCAAGTTAAGGCCAAACGGAGAGATAAAAGACTACAGCAAATTAAAAAGTATACACTGAATCAAATTAATTTAATTTACTTTGCAAGCAGAACTTTAACAGTACATTTGAGAGAATGTTTTGATTAAAAGACATGTTACAAGTGCAGCCATAAAAGATGTATGACTGTAACTGTTTCATTGACTAGAGCAAACAAAATAACACACATAAAAGCAGGATGAGTCATTGGTGAAGACCAGAGACTGGTCTTTTTAGGTTTAATCAGGAGGTTTTCCAGCCAGGTGAGTGGTTCTGTATACTCATCCTGCTGAGAAAAAAGTATAAAATGTGTTGTCCACAGGGGGAGATTCAGCCAACCTGAAGGACAATTATGATGTTGACTCGGCCTTTGTGCTCCCTGCTGCTTAACTCCCTGACCTCATCACTGTTTTGCTAATTTGCACCATTTCGGTGCTGCTCTGAAGGTTATTATGACCCCATTATCTGCAGCCTTTATTCTCCTGTGTGTATCATCATCTGCCATCAAGCAGATTCCTTCACTGTTCAGTGACAGGCCAACAAAGTGTCAGGCCTCAGATCCTACATTAAACACACTGACTACAAACCAAGCAAAATTAGACACATACGCACATAATACACAAATGCAATTGCTGTGTAACTTCCCTCTTGGTGGAAGTGCCAAACACCGGTATTTTGGAGGTGAAGAAGAGTATGTTTTAGTGTATTTTATAACAAAACAATTTGAGCTAAATAAATGCAGTGTGTTGTGAAGTAGTAGCAGGTTTGCAGAGAGCAATCAATTACATTTAAGATCAATAACCCATTATTTTGCAACTTCAAGACCAATTTTAACCTAAATTTAATAAATGTAAAATAACAAGATGGTGTATCCAGTGACGCATCACATCACATCACATCACATATCAAACATAACACTTAAAACTAGATGCAACAAGATAAAAAACAGTGAGACACAACACACTTACACTTGTACTCTTCATGATTTCATGCTAATTTTTTTAACATTTTGATTTAACGGTACTACAATCAATCAAAACAACTGCAGACTTCTTATTCAACAAGATGTGAAAGACAAAAAAGACACAAAAACTATATAAAACACATACCAAGAACAAAGGGATTATGTTGTACTTTCATTCTTTCAGTACATTTCAGAACTTGTACTTATCCACTTTTACTCAAGAACCTCAATCACTATGTCTTCTTTCACTTGTCTTTTTTTTTAACACAAACATTTGTGCTTCCACTTTGGAAGAGATTGTGTGTATTTGTAACCTCTGATAGAGATTGGATGTAAGTGTATATGAAAGTGTGTTTAATGCATTCTGCACCACTGAACACAAACACACACTATAGTATTTACTACATTGCTATAAATAAGATGCTTCACTGTCCAAGGTACTGAATCAGACTCCTCATCCCATTCCTACAAACACAAACCCTGGTTTTCTAGATTACCTGAACCAGGTTTTTACACTGTTTAGATCTACTTTTTAGTTGCTGTTGTTGTTGTTGGATTGAACTGGATATATAGTATAAACCATCACACATGTAAAAATGTTCTGTATTCATATGCAAAAGATAAGTAAATTAAAAACAAAAACAAAAACATTGTTAAGTTAAGAATGGAAATTGATCAGATCACATTTAAAATAACAGAACAAAAACAAAAGCTGGCAAGTTTACATTTATTTTGCTTCCTTATTTATCTGTTTAGATGACATGATGAATAATGTGAATTCTTTAACTGTTTAGACATGATCCTTTAACAGTGACAGGAAAGCAATGGCAGATTGTTAGAGGAACTGAAATTCATATATTTTGCCTGTAAATCTTTTTGAAAATATGTTAATATGCTGTTCTTGTTATCAGCACATTTCCAGTAGACTAAAATCCATAAATGAAAAAAACAGACTGAAATATGCAACCATTTTCACACTGACAAATGATTTATTAGGCAGATTATTTAAATGATAACTGTGTTTTCCAGTATGTCTGCATATTTATGTAAAAAAATGAGCCCTCTGTTTTCACAATTTCACTGTCTTAGAAAAAATGTGTAGGCTCTCATTCTTGACGTCATTGCCGTATTGTTTTTTTTTGCTGTTTCTAGTGGTTACTAAGACAAAGAATGTTTTAAAATAAAATTCAAATACAAGAACAAAACAGTAAACCTTTTTCAACCTTTAAGGATAAAACGCTCAAACATGTACATTATATACAGGGTCTAATCTGTGTAGATATAATAGAATGAATAATAATAATAATAATAATAATAATAGCAAAATTGCAACGAGAATGTCATTAACTACATTTCTGACTCAAAATCATGTGCAGTAAAGCAGCCCTTTGAAAAATCTGTCCATCACCTGCCAGCGTCCCAGCGAGCAATGTGTTCAGAAGCTGTGAAGCACAAACACACAACAGATGCGCATTATAGAAACCGTTAAAATGTGCAAAATGTGACAAGAGTCCAGAAATAAACAGTTAAACCAGAGAAGAATGTGACAAGTTAAAGATAATGTAGAATACTGTTGATTCCTCTTCATGAATATGGAATAACATTCACACATACAGTGTGAGCAGCATCTGCCTCAGGCTGTGATATTCACTTATCATTTTATTACCAATTAACACCACACAGCAAAGACAGGAATGGAAATTACTCCAATTTGATGGAATGGAGGGCTCTGTGTACTTTGAATCAGTTGGATTTATATACTCCACCCATTGTTGCTTAGGCTGAAATGTTACTTCTATTTCAAAAGCCTTGAGAAAATAGTTTTTGCATGAGAATAATCAGCTGAATATGCTTGTAAGTGACAAACCCCATTAACAGCTAATGAGTAAAACTGCACATACTCGACAGTCAGCCAGATAAGTTTATAAAACACAAGAGGGAGAATTAAGAGATCTTCTAAAAGCTGGTTTTACAAAATGTTGTAAAACTGTCACATTCAGTACAGACCGCCTGTTGTAGAGAGTGATCAATATCAGATTATATACAAGCCACTTGCAAAGATACACCCAGCTGGGTAAAACTAAACATCTGTCACCATGTCATTCCTCCCAATCAATGTAAGTGGTGTGCGTGTCCAAACACTGTGGGTCTTTGTTGAACTGACATATATTGATCATTTGGAAGGCTTTTCATGGTGTGCACTGAGCGCCATTGATTTACACAAAATGGTATGTTTAAATGTGTATCCTGGATCAGAGTGGTTTTAATGTTGTTCATGTCATTAATAAACACAGATGATCAACATCTCACAATGCACATTACATCTAAAGGGATTATCTGTGATTTTATCCACTTTGAATCCCACATATTTAGTCTATGGTTGAGTCTCACTTCACTTACTAAAACAGCCTTTTTTTCTGAAATGGTAGATGAACAGAGCAATGATTTTTAACATTCACCAGTGATAAATTAGTGACACACCAGAACAATGGTTGAAAACACTACTTTAATTACTTTTAGGAGGACAGATTTGTTCAGCACAAAGTTCAGAGAGTGGAGGCTTTCTGTGCTGAAGCCACTAGCAAAGGTTTATTAAAGAAACAGTTGTGCACCTACTTATGGATAAATACAATCCTAAAGTGGAGAAAATGCAACTGTGTGTATATAATGCACCGTTTTCACAGACCTGAGAAATTCACCTTTTACGTATTCTGAATAAAGTATTTCTTCTGTTATGTAATATTCCTAGTATCACATGTGGGCTGACTACTGGCTTCCAGAAAGACAATGTTTAGCATCATATTTAGTAACAAGCTGAATAAAACCCCTCTACCAGAAGAGCCTTACCATAATGGCAAATATATCTGTTGCGTGTTTTGCACCGCTGGTCGTTCCAGTTGAAAGCACTCGACGCCTGCAGCTCCACACAGTTTCCAAACCTGGAGAGAAAAATGAGTAAGCAACAGTGCATACAATTTTTTTCTTTTTTTCTGGAAGGTAATTTTTTTAATCTGCTAATTATGAATTTTACAAGCTAAATCATAATGCTATTCTTTCGTTTCCCCAAGTCTATTTTATATTTAAAAATTAGATATTTATATAATTGTCACAGCAGTGACCAGAAGAGGCCAGCAGAGGGCACTGTAAAACATTGATTTGTGCAATGATTACAAGAGGAATAGTAAACAGACAGACAGGTAGACAAAGAGAGACAGACAGATAGATAGATGCATCATTATGACCTTGTTTGCATGATCCAGTAAGGCCATGCAGACAAGGTCATAATGCATCCAAATTTGAAAACTTTCTATTTTGATTGTACTTTATTTTGAATGTATAGTTCCAAGCTCCAAGGCTGATGTTTCACACACTGAAAGAGGCATTTAAAACACAGTAATACACAGATATCTATAAAGGACAATGTTGACTGAAATAGTTCCTGTGAGTCAGAACAGTGAGTCTCAACACCCAGTGAACAGTGAATGCTCACACAGCCCTTAATGTTTATGATGGAGCATCTCAGCAGTAACTGATGTTTGTTATTAAAGGTGTCTCTTACCCTTGGTTGTCCGGTTGCCCAAAGGCAAAGCTCCTGAACGTGAGGATCTCTCCTGTGTCCCAGCGAAATGAGTCTTTGAGAGGTTTATACGTCAGACCTGCAGGGGAAGTACATCTGAGTTTTATCGGTGCAGCATCTCAGTAAGCCTGGTTAAAATGCCAACAGATCTACCACCTCCTCTGGTAAAACTTTTCTGCATTAAAAACTGTCCAAATATTTTACAAAGACATTCGGATGACGAAGATGAAAGACTGTACCGATCCAGAAGTTTTGCGTCTCTGAGTCGGTGTCTGTGACCTCATTGCTCGTCTCCAACTTGCTGAGATAAAAAGCCAAGATGTCCTGAACCTTCTGATTGTGGATCTGAGCGAGAATACCACCGCTTTCCTGATGGTTCAAACAAAGTAAAGGCCACCCTGAAATAAAGTTTTTTATAACAAAAAGCACAACCTGTGGAAATGATAATGTGACAAAAGAGCTTGTCTCGGTCTTTCAGAGGAAACACACACCTGTCTCTCACCTGACAGTGAATCTTGGCTCTATAGTAGGTGTCAGCCTCTGGGGAAACTGTGAAGCATTCACCATCTATCATGAAGTCACAGGTGTGAAAGGGAAAGTGGACCCTATCTGCTGGGACACAAGCCAAAATATGCTTAAAACAGTGCATTAGGCTGGATTTAACTGCCTTTGAAAAATGGTGTTTTTGACTATGAATATGGTCCTGAATGTTAAATAATTTTTCATTGTTAAGTTCAAGGCTGTTATTAGCAGACACTAACTGTAGCCAACAACCAGACTAATTTCCCCAGTGTCTGTAGGGCTGTGAGTGCAAGTTTCTGCGCTGTACAGAACGACTAAGTAAAAAATACTGAAGAACATTAAGCACATCCTGTTCTCTGACCTGTGCACCCAACACCTCCATAACCAATGTCACACAAGCAGGAGCATTCCTCTTCTTTGAAATGACCATGTATGCACTGCACACTGCACCTTACTGCAAAAAGAGTGCATTATAAGTAAAGGACAGATCAGTTCTATTTGTGTGTTGACTACATATACACATCAGGTTGCTGCAGATTGGTACCCTGGCAGAAACGTCCAGTAAATCCTGGGTCACACTGGCACTTGCAGGATGAGATGTTCAGACGGCCATGCTGCCCACAACTCATACGACATGGATTTCTTGGAATTTCTGATAAAAACAAAATATGAATAAAGAATAGACAAGACAGTGTAAGAAAATGTAACTGGAGCTCTACTATATGAGCTGCACAGTGAGGAACAACTTTTCTTTTAAATGGCAAACTCTGTATATAGCACAGTATAAACACTTGTAATGACAGGGAATTGTTTGAAACTGCAATTCATTTTCACAAAAACAACAGCTCAGCCTAACATTGTATGTACAAATACCCATGTCATCACTGCAGTCTGAGTTATTGTCATAAAAACTGAAAACTGCACTCATTAATTCAAGGTTAATCTTTTGGTGTTTTGTAATGATTCTCACTGAATGCTCCCACTAAACGATATTCTGAATCCACAGTGACAGCACTGTTTATTTCGCTAACACCCTGTTTAAGCACATTTATGTTTTAAAGACGTCTTACCACATAATCCACCTATGTGGTCCCACAGTTTAAAGCAACCAGACATGGAAGAGGTACAGAGAGAACAGTACAGTCCAGCCTTATAAGGCATCACCAGCTGACCTTTCACCTCCCAGTTTCCCCTATAGAAACAGAAATACAGTCTGCATACAGTCATACATACAATAACATACAGACACATTAAAGAGTGATGATATGAGGGTTATAACCATATTTAATCTTCACAATGTCAAATACAACTCTATAGTTTAAGTCATAAAAGTCTAGGCTGAGTTAACCCACTCTTGTTCTTTTATACAAGATCACGAAATTACATGCAGAATCCCATATTGTCAATCACACTTGACAAAAATGACCCACATGGAGAAAGATTCCTCCGTAACAGACTACAGGATGATCTTCTCCATTACAGATGTTAATGTATATTGATGTAAATATTTCATTGAGCAGCAAGTGAAGTGTTTGAATGAGCACTTGTTTGTGTGATTTTGATTTTCTATAATTATTACCCAGGGTAATATGCGCAGACAAATTTCTCCCATCTCTCTTCATCCCTCAGACACAGTTGGCTGGCACAGCCCACATGACTTGAAGTGGCCCACACCAGCTACACAACCAGACCATTAGTACATACACGACACAGCACTTTAACAGCACAAACAGGAATGCAAGAGGGGTTCAACGTTTACAGTATATCATGATGTACTCCATGGAACAGAATAGAATAGAATAGAATAGAATACAATCTTAATGACAAAATCTAAGACATTAAAAAATCTAACATTACACACACAGAACAGCTTTCTGCTTTACTTCTGGTTTCTAGTTTACATTCTGGTTGTATTAAATATTTGTTCAAAATACTTGTATGTACCTGCGTATAATGCTGACAGGTTGTGTTCTCTCTGCATTGTCCAGTCAAGTAGGAATAACTTTGTCCCTCCGCAAACCAAGAGTCAATTGTGTCTGTAAATGAGGCATTACCATGTGCAGAAAAATGTGTATTCCAGCCAATGTGACGTAAAGATGACAAGTCCTGAGGAGCAGCATCTGTGTGACATAAAGCTGCCCTCTCCTTTGCAAATGCAGCCAACTCCTCATCCCATTCCTACAAACACAAGGATAATGTCATCACACTAATTAGATTTATGAAGACTGCAATTATGTGTATATTATACATTTTACATTCCTCTTGAAACATGATTTTTAAAAAAAATTTCTTGGATATTTCTCACACAGCCACATTTTACTTATAATATTTTAGCCACATTTATTCTTTGAAAAGCTGTGTTTGAATCACTATAATAAAGATAAGACCTTGAAAGCTGAGTCAGAGTAACATATGTACAATACATCAACTTGTGGATCACAACATACAGTAAGTATTTATTTTGAAGCATTTTTTGTCAGCTCTTTTCTTCGAGTCATAATACTGTACTGGCAGAGTGAGGAAAACTACACTTTAAAATGAAAATGATTAAAATGAAGGTTATAGTGTCCTTCATGCACCAATAAAGACTAGATGAAAGAAAAACACCCTGATGTTGAGGTCAATCTTAATGAAAGCAGAAAGTTCAGTGTTTCTTTTACCCACTTAATCCCTTTCAGAGTGCAGAGCCAATCATAGCCTGCAGTGGTAACAAGCACAGAGGCACCTTGGGCAACCTGCCAACCTGTGGAGCCAACCCACACAGACTGACACTCATTGTGTGCAACAGTGTAAACACTTGAGTAAGTGGCACAATTTACAAGCTTTGCAGTGGTTGATTCAAAAGGATAAATTCCAGAGAATCTGACTTGAAGGAAGGTTAACAACATACGTAACAAGGTACAGATTTAGGCTTAGAAGAAAAAATAAATTATTGAACAAAATGATAAAAAGAAGCTGAATGTATGAAAGTTTAATTATTAATGCCTCCACTTTAGACTTAGGTGTGATTGAACAGATATTGCAGTTGTGTGTTCTTACTTTAGTGGAAATGGCAACTTGTTAACGTCCATCACGATGTAATGTTAATGCATTACATGTTAATTTATTTATTTTATATATCTATCTGACACATTTTACATTTGTCAAAAAATAATATCATATATATAATATTTCAGCTCTATTTTTTATCTAAAATGATAATGGATTTAATTTATTATTTACAAAGTTTATTACAGTGCAGCTGATTTGTACTTGTATGTCAGTCATTAATTTCTGCTGTTGTTGGATTCATTATCTGCTTTAGTCCAAGTCACACTTTGATGCCATCAGAGGAGTTTAACTCATAGACCCAAACATCCATCACCAACCAAAGCCATCTACTGATCTAAACTGTTTAATACCTGTTGATCCATTAATCCTATCAATACATGTAAATTAAAGGTGTAAAATGCAGTTTGTCATCTTTTCACGGTCATCAGATATGAACCACTTGGACGTTCAGAGGCTCCATAGTGAACATGGAAACACCGTCATCTTCTACAACATTGATTCACCAGTAAAACCCATGGAGTTGGATCAATGACAGTGAATGGAAATGCTTGTTTTATGTTCAGTTATTGATAGATTTGACTGAAAAAGTCACTTTTTCTGCAGGTTTCTCTGTTTTTGATATAATGCCCCCAACTTTAATCTGAGCTTTTATGAACATCTACATGATCAGTACATTAAATATAGGAAAATACCTGATTTACACTGGAAAAAAATACAAAGTACAGAAGATAATATTATAGTAAATGGTGATAAATCACTTAAGAAAGGTTAGATATAGAGAAAATTCATTTGGGAACTGACACAAAAGTGGTGCTGAGCCTTTATGGGTTAAGGTTAACTGTCAATATTTTACCTCAGACATTTCACCTGCACCAGCTGTTTTACAGTGACACTGAAATCAGTAAATTAAGGACGCAGCATATTTTTCCAATTCTCCTTTTACACCACTCTGAAGTGAAGTGTTGGGAAGTTCCAAGAGAACTTAATGAGATCTAATCTCAGAAACAGAGGTCATAATTTACATATGAAAAGTAAATACTTATCTTTAATTTCCCTCCCTGAAAGCAGTGGAATGGCCTCCTAATACCTTTTAGTGTTAGACGGTCATTCAAAGACAACCAGCAGACAGGACAGTGGTTCAGTTTGGATGAGCATCATTTATTCCTAAAATATTTGTACTTTATCTCAACCTGAAAAGAAAGCTTAAAGGACTTTCTAATCACTTCAGTGCAATCTCACCACAATGCTTGCTGAAAAAAAAAAAAATTCAGATATTTGCAAACAGACCCAAAGTCTTGAGCTTTTTAACATTTATCAGTAAAGCTCTTTAATAGGCCTCTTCAGCTCAACAAAGCCTCCTCTGGGGGTTTTCATAGGGAAATTACCTGTAATACCAGAGTTGTGAGTGCAGAATGATTATCCACATCCTCTTTTTCTCATTACCTCCTTATCTGTTGAGAACAGTTCTCAGCGGCTGAAGAGCTGTCTAAGAAAGAGGCTCAGTCTGTATGGGTGGCTTTGAGGATGTAATCTATGACAAAGTGATGGTTTGCCATGGCACAAATCGCATATTAGGCCCGGAGGATGTAAAGTGCATTGTGAATTTCATAAACCATCGTTACCTTTTGCTCATAATCACACACAGGAAAGACAAGTGCGCAGATAAGTACTGTACAAAGAAACAAGTGATAAATAAGACATAAAGAGGATTTAGCTGGTATGTTGAGGACACGGTGAGATGATAACAACCTGAAAAAACCTCACACACAGCATTGCTGCAGATGTAGCATCATATTTAAATGACATTCTCACTGTCACTTGGTTCAGCCTATCATGCGAACTTAGTATATTTGTCTTAGCTATCTGTAGTAGGGTAAAAACACAGTAATTTCCTGTCAGAGAGTGAACTTTAATTGATTGCCATTCCAACATTTATTACAATATAAAGTAGCTCCTTGTTTCGGATAATCCCTTATGGTTCAATTAAAGCAAAAATGAATTTAAAAATAAAAATGTGGGTCATTTAGCAACACTAATCTGTCAAATTGTCTCTAAAATGTCCCATCAAAGAGATTTTGAATACCGTGTTTTGACCCAATAACAGAGTGATTGAAAATAGTTTTGTTTATGTTACCCTGACAAGAATCTAAACATCAGTGGATAAGTTTGACTTTGTTATGGTTTTGTATATGATGATAAAAGCCGTACTATGTAGGATTTGTCTGCCCCATTTGTAAACTTATCACTAAATTTGGCTCCTTATCCTGGCTTGAACAAAAAGAGTAGCTGGGGTCAAGACTGAATGACAAGAAGGAGCCTGATTGGCCAAAGTGGTGAATCGAGAACTAACATGCTATTTCGTTGTTGTTTCACAGTGGTTGAGCTCTTAATCACAAATACACACAACTGCACTCATGTCATATGAAGAGATTATTACTGTATAGATCTACTCATCTGGATAAGAGGATGTACTCAGCTGGAATAATGCTGCCACTGGGAAAAATTTTTAATGTCTTTTTATGAACCTCTGTCTTTTGCACCAAACCACCAAAACAAGTTCTCATTGAGACTGTTTGATGCAAAGGTACAGTCACTATATCCTGGTCTCGGCATCACCCAAGATAAACATGATTAATCTGAACAAACTACCTGGGGAAGGTGGATGGCATCAGAAATATCTCCAGTACTGGCACAAGATAACTATGCAAGATTATGAGTCTATTGTGTACATTGTATACTGTTGTCCATAAAGATAGAAGGAAATAGTTTTACCTCTTCTCATGCAATGATTGTAACAATGTGATTTATTCTTAATGAAGAGTAACTGGGACTCAGAATGTAATCGTTACACCTGGTCAAATGTGACTACTGATGTGTGTAAGCAGGAATAAAAAGAGGAATGTGTCTTAAAACAAAACTATTCCAACATTGTGGATGACCATGTATTTCAGGAAGATCCTGCATAGTATGGCTATAACTTACACCAAAATGGTGCATAGAGGTGCACTAAAAGCATTTCACACATCTGAATCTATATACAGAAGACGACAATACATCTAAACCTTTGTCATTTAGCCTTGGTTTGATTGGGATTATGAGGCTTTATTATGTAGACTGCTTTCAAAAACTGCTATTTTCTTCCACACATCTTATGCTACCACTTATCTTCCTCATATGACAGTCAGCACCACCATAACTTCTCTAAGTATTGAAAACCACATGGGACCAAATATCTCCCACTAAGAGAGTTAGGGTCTGCAGATAACAGTAGGCAACCTGCTCAGAATGAACTGACTAAACTCTGGTATCAGCAGGATGACAATTTTACCCGCCCTATTTTTTTAACAAAACCATTCATTCACACACACAGAGGAAGCAGACAATAGATGCCACAAACCATTTTTTGCATGTTAGCTGCCATTGGTTTGACCCGACTGCGCAGTCTATTGTGCTGGGCAACAATCTGTGAGTGCTGCTTCACTCCGAGCCCTGGAATAAAACAGAAATACTCACTTACTATACCTCCACATCCATCACTATGGCAACTGAATGAAAATGTGTTAACACAATGGTTGAATACATGTTGAAGTTTGTGTATTATTGTACAAAGAGTACGGATTGATGCATTCCACCACTGCTAAAATGAACTCAGAAATGATTAGGTCTCTGGAGAATTTAATGCCAATCAAAACTTGAGACAGTAAGGAGGATTTTAGGCACAGTTTTAGGCCAAGCAGATGTACAGTTATTTATTATCAAATGGCAATGCATTCAAATCATTTCGACTCTTTTTTCTTTACTTTAAATATAAGGTTTCTGTCATGTGTAATTTGTTATCTTAAATTGGGGTTTGAGCCATTATAATATTGTACTGTGAATCCACTACACTTGACTTCACTTGTATCTCATAAAGTTGCTTAACTTCATCAAAAAGTTTGTTGTCATGTCTGTAGGGATGGGCTAATACTTTTTCCATGTCTTTGGCAAAATAGTATTTTGTGCTAATTCATTAAACTGATGCCAATTTAGAAAACAAGGCAGTGACAGAGAGCTGAGCTGCTGGTGTTTTGCCAGCTGGATTTGGACAGCGATGAAGAGTAGAATATAAAGCCCACTTGAGTCTGCAGCTTAAAGGATTACCTTCTGATTGCCAACTAAAAACGAACCATATAAACATTAAAGAAAAACAGTTAGGTCTGTAACTGTCTCCTGGTTTGGTCCAGTCCTATGTTGCTGCTTCTGTCATTGTATCTAAATGCACACAAAGCCACATGCATTGGGTCTGTTCTGCAGACACTAACTGACTGAACCATCCTGGGTCTGCAGCCCGGATCATCCCGCACGGCCCCTGACTCCTGTACAAAGTGTGTTTACCGGTGACCGGGGGATCCCCGAGGTCCGCGGACTCTGGGAAAATCCGGTTCGCGTTGATAAACAGGACCAGCGGAGACAAAAGGACAAATAAATCCAAACACCGTGAAGCTCTTACAGTGGACCCCATGGTGAACCCCCTGCGTGTCTCCAGGAACAGTGGCCACTTGCCCACGGTTGTCCTGACTCCCTCCCTGCTCCTCCCCTCCCTCTTTTACTTCCAACAGTGTTCAGCCCGGTCATAGTCACACAAAGTATTCACAAAGACCACTTTACGCACAATGGAGGAGCCAGTCCTGGGTCTAAAACTTGTTAGTGGGCTCTTTCAGCAGTGTGCATGTTTTTCAGACTTGTCTCCTCTGCAGACACAAAAGTCAGAACTACAACTGGTGTAAAGTCAGAACCACTTCCATTGGACTTCCATTATACTCAGTTCTGAACGTTATGATTTAACACGTGACTTGTATTTAACGCCTTCCTGTAGATAGTCACTGCTAATTAATAATCTATCATTTTTTATATACCCAGTCTATTTATACTTGTTTTTATTCTATTTCTTTTTTTTTTTTTGTACTTTCTATTTTACTATGGAAGGAATAACAGACAAAAATGTCAATATATTGTGTAACTGCTATGTTTGAACCTGTGCATATAATAATTAAACCTCTTGAATCCTTTATTTATAGGCTTACAACTTTGCTATGTTTCCAGTGATGTATAAAGTGTGATTTTTGAGAAATCCTGGAATCCTGTAAAATAAACAAACCAAAAGTATTATCTTCATCAATGACAGAAAGCATAAGGGTGTTAAAGCATCACCTTACTGGGTCTGATGAACGCTGTTTGATTTATCTGCCAAGATAAAAATATTTGATATTTACCAATAATCTTTTGACAAGTAAATCTCATGTGGCTGCCAGTTTTTTCTCTCTGGATTATATTATAATCTGTGCTTCAGTCTTTCCATCAATTACTTGAAGTATATATCAGTAGGGATGGTCTATTTGAGGCACTTTATATTCAATTTGCTATTTAACTAAAAGCTGATGTCATTAAATAAATATATTACTAAAATATAAATATTTGATTTGTTTGTAAAAATCCAAACCTTAAATATAACCATGGCTTTAAAATGCTGCAGCAGACCACAGTACACCTAAAAAATGTACTAAATTAAAGGTAAAATTGTCACTGGACTGCCACTGGGGACAAAAATTGCTAAATCATTTCAGTCTCCACTTCCCGGCCTTGATGACAGAGAGTTTTAGTCTGCCGCGTGGTTGAGCATGAGCGCTCGTCATTGTTAAATGAGGGGAAGTTTGTTTTGCAGGACTGAAGTGCATCATTCAGATGAATCACTGGACATGAAACTTCATACTTTAGTTAAAGATGGGCTGATTTTCACAAGGTCACTTTTACAGTTTACTGTGTTGTTATATTTTTCATTCAGTTATGATATATATATATATATGGGGGTTTTTTGTTTGTTTTTTTAACTATTTTGATGTAGCAGAGCAGGATATGGATGAAGTGACACAAATGAACCAGGTACGTCAGAGACTATAGAGGTCCAGGATGGTGCTGGCTGGTATTCTGTGTTTAGACATGGTGACAAGGTTTTTTCTGGACTCAGTGTGGGAAGCGTGAATCAGTGTCTGGAGATGTTTGCGCCTCACAATACCCCAGCCCACATTTCTCTGCCCTGGAGGCTAAATGTATTTGCAGCATCTGTGAGGGACTCTCTGACCCCGCTGATCCAAAATGACAGCTGTGCACACACACTGTTCTGGGCTCCATCAGACACAGCCACCCACTGCGATGACTACCCAGGTAAGTCTAACCACTGTAACCTCCTTCCTCTTCCTGCTCAAAGCTTCAGAGTCTTTTCATACTCTTTGAACGGCTGTGTTGGCTTAATTCATCTGTAGGCACCCCTGAGGACAGAATATCCATCTCTACTAAAATATTTTCTCATAATCAGTTTCCACTTTCACAGTGGTTTTTGCTCAGATGTATAACTCTTAAACTATGCTTCCTCAAAGCAAGATTTATCTTTATGTTCTAACTGTGGCAATGGACGATTCATGGTTATTTGTTATAACTGCATAATGGCATGCACACTGGATTAGGGAAGAACTTGGTTAGAAGCATCTTAGTAGCTCATTATTAACTAGTGATGCAGTTTATATCATAATAAATTTCCCTTTTACTGATTACAAATGGCAGTGACTGACTAATAAATGACCTAAGAAGCTGACTGATAATGTAACAAGGTTAAGTGAGCAAGCTTCAGAGATCTGGGATATAAAGGCATCAGTTCTGCTAAATATTGAACATGACTTCTTTTTGACTATTTAACCCATAAGGACCCATACAGTCACTGGTGACCAAAACCACCTACTGAGCTAAAATGATTAATAACTTCCGATCCTTTAATCCTACTGATTCATGTAAATAATTGGTTTGTATTGGTTTGTAATTGGTTTGGTCTGTAGTGAACAAGGAAACACCATCATCTTCTACAGCAGTGATTCACTAAGAAAACCCATGGAGTTGGATCAATGAACGCGGATGGAGACACTTGGTTTATGTTCAGTTAATGATGTAGTTTCCTGAAAAAGTCACTTATTCTTCAGTTTTCTCTGTTTTGATATAATACCCTCAATTTTAATCTGACCTTTTATGAACATCTACATGATTACAAAATTAACTAGAAGCACTCGGAGAGCGCAGACCTCCACCAAGGCTGATCAGTGGCCCCCCCCGTGGGCCCCCCACCCCCGATCACCACCAAAATTTAATCATTTCTTCCTTATCCCATTTCCAACAAACCCTGAAAATTTCATCCAAATCTGTCCATAACTTTTTGAGTTATGTTGCACACTAACGGACAGACAAACAAACAAACAAACAAACAAACAAACAGACAAACAAACGAACAAACAAACCCTGGCAAAAACATAACCTCCTTGGCGGAGGTAAATATAGGAAAATACCTGATGTTCAGTGAAAAAACACAAAATACAGATGTTAATGTCATAATAAATGGTGATAAATCTCTTAAGAAAGGTTAAATACAGAGAAAAATTAAATCAGGAACTGACAAAAAAGTACCACTGGGTCTTTACGGGTTAATAAAAAATCATATTGTTTAAGTGTTTAAAAACCTAATTGATTTCCCACTTAATGTTTAATTATTGTAAAGTCGAACTGTAAGAATAGACATGACCCACATCTGGTGGAAGGACACAAAAGTGCAGGATGCCAATTCCCAGTGTGGTTTACTGAGTCCACAATCCCAACTGTCAACTGTACAATTTAGACCTATTTACCAATTAAAACAAGGTGACTGAAGAGAATAAAAATATACAAAGAAAAAGGAAATTATCATGACTGAAGCTAAGACTAATGGCTGTTTAGGCTCAAGTAAAGTCCACGTATACCCAACTCCATCAAAGATACTATACCTTAACTCACCTCCATGACAACTCACTGGACCTTCTATGCCCTGGATTATGTAACCAGCAGCCCCCACCCATGGTAACACCAAGTCGACAGTCAACTACTTCATCTATAAAACTACACTTTCTATAATAAACAGAACATCAATGCACAGATATTCATAGCATGTGTTAATAAGGATGTCTGAAAGATCCTTAGATCAAAACCCAACAACCCCCTCCCTCTGCACATCCCCAGCTTTAAAAATAGTTAGACTGTGCAGCTTCCTCTTTTGAAAGTCTGTGTATGTACATATGGAAGTATAAGACTATGGGTCTAGCACATTAGCTGTTGGACATAGAGTATAAAGAGACTGGTCTGATAAAACTATTGGTGTTTGAATGAGTGATTAATACACATGAACTTGGATTTTGAGGTTTATAGACTTACAAAAGCCAACTTAAACAACCATTCCTCACTCTGTAAGCCGGTATAGTATAGAGTGATAATGTGAATGCCTATGCAAATTGCATAAATATGTGACGATAACCATGTAATTGTAATGATTGATCATAAACTACATCATAAGTGGGCTGCAAAAACAATAGCAGTCACTGTTGTTGTGTTTTAAAGATAACATATGTGTTTATAACTGTAGTATGGGTAGACATTTATGTTCTTGGTACTGCAGTGGTTTACACAATGTCAATTTATTCAAGAGAATATTATGTATTTTAGGCACCATGTAATTTCAAGTCAACCTCTAATGTCCAGTGAGGAGCAAGAATTGTAACTCAGTAAAAGCAAAATACACAAGTGGTGCCTGGCACAACAAACCCCGCCCCTCACATGTATTGTAGTTTATTTTGGCATCGATTCAGCTGATGTCATCATGTCTTTGCATGTGCTGATGTCAGCATAGACACGGACAGCATAGACAAATTTTGGCCATTTTAAGTAAATGGAGAAAAAAAAGATTTTAAAAATTCATTAAAAATTTGAACTTTGACCTACTTTTCCCAAAATGTAATCACATCTATTCTTGGTCACTGGCAATCTGTAATTCCAATTTGATATGAATTTAACCAATAATTTTGCTCCTAAAGTGTTAACAATCAAACAAACAAACAAACAAACTGAACCAAAAACAATCAGGGAGGCAAGGGATATTGTTTCTGAAGATAAATACGGGTCAATATATAAGGTACTTAGAATTACTGCATTGTTATTAATAGCCTATAGTTATAGTTATAAGCAGTGAGTCAAAATATTTCCTGTATATTACACTAAACCACCACAGATAACACTGGTCAAAATATTTTTTTTAGAAATGATATGCTTTGGAAATTAAAAATGCAAAATGAAATACTTTAATACGATGAATTGGAAAACAAATGACAAAAGTGCTGGTTAGCTGATGTTTTCAGTGTCTATGATAATGTGTTATTACACATAGATTGATTTATGTACATTTATAGAATAGATTTATAAATGCTCCAGTATAAAGAACCTGTAAAGTGAATATATTGTAATGTGCAGACAGTGTTCTGAAATAGATCTGTAGCTCTGAGACAAACATTCCTCTTAAGTAAAACTTATCTTATGAATTCTCTGAATTTCACATTTTGACCCAAGTCTGTATCTTGTAGCAGCCAACCAGCAACTTGGACTTAATTTTTCTTTATTGGTGACTCAAACTTGGTAAAGTTCCACTACTTTTATTCTGAAGGTTTTTTACTTATACCTTTGTAACTAATCATAGTGTACAAGACTGACTGGTTTGCTACTTTGACATTTTTAAAAAAAAATGATTATCAGTCAAATTAACCAGTGGCACCAATAACAAAAAGAAGGAAAACTTACATTTGCAGTTTCTTGTTTATACAGACCAGTAATACATGTTTTCTGGCAAAAATCCTCCACTTCAACACAACATGATACAAACTGAGCAGCTCTGACCATGCGGAAGTGAACTCCAAATCAAGGAAAAGAAAAATAATGTGGTCACGTTTTTCTTAAAGTCTCTTTCTCTGATTGGCTCCTGAGAAATAAACCCAACATTCCGCAGCGGTTCTCTGCAGCAGCTTTTCCACTGCCAGGAGTGTGGTCCTTCTCTCACCTGGAGTCTGTGCGCGTGGAGTCCTCGTGGCTGCCTGTGAAGGGTTCACACAGTCTCTAACTCATTTGAGGACCGGTCATCGTGGAAATATGTCTGTGTCCACTGCTGTTGTCATCACCTTGCTGTGCCTTTGTTCGCTTTATTCTACTTTTGGACAGGTGAGTGCACTAATGTAAGGTCAGTAGAAATGTACAGACTGTCTCAAATCGATGTGTTTAATGGATTAAATGCTTGATAATTTGGCACTGAATAATTACCAAATCATGCATTACTTTATGAGGAGGTAGTTCTTTATTATCCCTTATATGTAACAGCTCCATGCTGTGTCTGTGCTCACTTGGCATCTCAGAACAAACCTTAAGTGACCTACCCAGCTTCAGAAACAAGGCCCCAGAGGCTCTACTTTATGAATGCACTCAATATACAGTATGTGTGCTTTGCTTCTCTGGAAAACCTGCTTAACACTTTAAAATGCTGCATCTGTCTGCGAATGTCCCCTCTGTGGGCTTTGGTGTAGATGTCTGAATCTGTTCATTTTTATATTAGTTACTCTGCTGTTGAGACTCAGCCTGTACATTTATATATTTGCAAAGGTCCAGTGAATTGTGTGTTTTTAGGCTATAGACTTATGCACTGGATGTGTGATAGTACTGCAGGTGAGTAAGGAGACAGATGGTTTGATATCTTGGTGTCTCAGAATGTTTATTGTTTAATCACTGTATCCAAAGAATTGCCTTTCAGCACATTAATTCCCAGCTCCTGCATGGCATGCCTCCTCCACAGTGTGGTAACGTCACCCAGTAAACATCAAGCCATGTGAAATGTCGCTTAGCACAGGCAGAAAGAGGCCTTTGACAACTACACTATAAACACCAGTTCACCTTCAAGTGACTGAAGTTTGTCCAAACCCCAGTTCTATCCAAATCAGAAAGGTGTTTTCAACCAATATTGACTCTTCTTACATAACCCTGTCTGGGTGAAAACACTAATTGGTTGTCTGAAAACATGCATGAGAGGACAGAGCAGTAGGAGCAGAATGACGCTGTTGAATGAAGGAGAGTAATGACACAGCGGAAATGGATGAAAAACAACTTACTGATACTCCCTCTCTATTTCAGCCAATAGAGACGGAGGGTGTGATGCAGGTGGTGTTTACGCCATGTCTCGATGACTGACCCCAAATCTAAATCCACCACACTATTGACAAGTAATTGCCCACATTGCTGAGCTTTTGCTGATTAAATCCCTTCACCTAAAGCCGTTACATAACTTTATGCAATGTAGATTTAAACATGTCGATGTAGGGCCACACCTGAAACCACATCACAAGAGCAAACTGGTTACTTTCAGAGAGTGCTTCTATGTTTATGACTGAGTTCTGACCGGTGCAGTTTCCACTCTGATCCTGCAGCATTTACCTCTTCCTTTAACAGCACAGCCTCTGTACTGCACAAACCTTCAAGTGCACTCTCTCAGCAGACTTAAGTTTGTTGACATGTGGTGGAATGTTTTTTAAATTTTAGTCTCAGTTTGGAGTCTCTCCACATCATCATTTTATTTTTAATATTAATATAACATTTTTAAAAATAACACCAGGACATCAGAACTGTAAAGAATATGACCATTGTATGTGATGACTGAATACATTAATGAAACTCTTTGGATCAAGGTATGTTTTCTGGCTCAGTCAGAGCTATTAAATAAATATTTGACTGTAAAATCTGCAGAATCATGTTAAATGTTATGAATGAAGGAAAATATAAGAATGAATGCAAAGTTAGAAGAGCAAGTTCTGTATTGCTTACATCACTGGCCAGTGGTTATGTGGTTACTTGCACTGGGAGAAAGTTTTCCATGTTGACACATTTTTTAAGTTTACCTGAGCCAAGGAGTAGCTTTTCTGTACTCATTAATTCATCAGCATACCATTCACCTTTTCAGACTAAATGAAAATATTCTTGTAGGTTTTACGACAGGATACAGTGCTGAAAGGATTAAGGAGCATTTACGTTGGCATTTTTTACAAATATTAAAAAAGTATTTCATAACAGTGATTTTTGTGACATCAGTAAAGCTTAACCTTAGTTGTTTGTTGAAATACTAACCAGTCCCTGATACAGTCGCTCTTAACTGGTTCATTTCAGGACTGTCCAAGTAGAAAGGAAATACAGGGCACTCTGAAGCAGGTGCAGAAGCTGCTCTCAGCCCATGAAGCCTCGTACACGCAGAGTTTACGGAACCTGAAGAAGAAAATCAACCTGCTTCAGAGCAGCGCAGCTAAACAGACAACAAGAGCCACTAACAGTGAGAACTCTTTACCAATGTATTTCATTATTCATAAGTTTAGTATGAAACTACTTGGCTTTCAGTTGTTTTATCCCTTCTATTCCCCTATTAGCTACCTGTCCAAAACTGGATGCACCTGTTAACGGAAGGAAGCTTGGCAGATCACAGAACGTAGGCCACGAGGTTCACCTTCTGTGTGACCCTGGTTATGAACTGGTGGGAGCAGAAAGCAGGGTTTGTCAGGAAAGCCTGACCTGGAGTGGGCAGCAGCCGACCTGTCGAGGTGAGAGATCATCTTTTGATATCTTCATCGCTCAGACGGTCACTTTCTCCACTCCCTCCTCCTCGGCTTCCCGCCCATATCTCCTCATCCTCATCCTGACCATCACTCATCCTGTTATCTGTTATACCCACTGACCACTTTTATAACCCTGTCATCATCTTTGTAATCCACAGCCTGTGTTGCCGTTCCCCTTTTTGTGCAACATGCAGGTCACCAACATAGAGATACATTTCACATACATGATCACATTTCCTTTGTAAGTACACAATCATTGTCTAGAGAATGTACTGACTGCTGTGACACGTGATAGTCCGGCCTCACTGTGATCTGACAGCTCTCTAACTTGAAGATAACAGCTCAAAGACTGTTTGATCTAGAAAGGGCTCCCTTTAACATTAACGCATCTGTTTCATTTTTTCCTTCTTCCCTCTCTAACACACATACTGTATGCCATGATGTCACGTTATCTTAGCATCAAACATATTGGATTGCATATGGTGCTCAAAAGTAACACAAGGCTTCAATTGTACATCAGTTCTTTCTGTCTCTTACTTCAGACATCAATGAGTGTGCTTCGTCTCCGTGCATGAATGGAGGGACGTGTGCGGATGAAGTAAACCAATTCTCATGTGTCTGTGCCAAAGGCTGGGCTGGAGCTACCTGCCAGAGCCCAGTGCCAACATGTGGGTGAACTACACTGCATTACCAGACCACACACACATACAATTGTTTAACTACACCATACAGCTTTACTTTCAGATGACAACTTTAGACACTTTTGGTTTGGGTGTTGTGTTACACTGAATACTACTATACCCACATCACAAAGGCATGTTCACCTTTACACTCTGGGGCACATTTTTTAGAATCTAGTATCCAATTCCACCCTGGCCGCTGAAGGAGATGACATTGGCTGGCGGTTTGGTTTACCAGTACAAACAAGTGGTACATACCAGAAATTGGGTTTATTGAATTCCAACTGAAGTCCAATTCGGTGCTAGCTGAGTGGCAGAAATCTACTACTGGATAGTTAATATAAAAACAGTTGAAACCCATTGTTTTTGTTCCTCCAGCTTTTTCTATATTTGTGTTTTTAAATGTAGTTCCATAAACTTACCTGTCTGAATATTTACACATCAGTCAACCTATGAATCTTAATGTTAGTTTGATTTTAGATTCAGTCATCTGCACTTAAAACTGCAGGAGCCAAAGTCAGGAGGAAAAAAATACTAGAATTTGGCCATACATTGTGTCCTTGTGCAGCTTTCTCCTCTCAGTTCAAATCAGAAGACAAAATATAAAGGTATATGAACCTGATACCTTTAATCCATATTTAGCCCCCGCTACCTGCAGCAAAATGCCTGTGACTGACGAAAATCTGGTCGTTTTCCACAGCCTAAAAGGAGGATAATGCTAGATGCAAAAGTCTCATGTCCTCTCAGACCTTTGAAATTACACCATGCTGAAAAGTTATTGTGGAATTTTTGTCACTGACGGTAAAAAACTATCAAGTACTGCAGCTTGACATAATGTCTAGACTGATATGAAGCTGGATCCAAAAAATATCCAAATCTGATGACCTAAAGGTGCAATTTGGAATAATGTGAAAAAATATGTCATAATATTATCATAACTTTTTTGTTTTTAATGTGAGTGGATCATGAGGTACCTAAATAAATGGGACATGCCCTAACTTTATCAGGTGCCTCTAACAGCCTGTGGACTGATTTGTATGTAAAGCCCAGAGATGTGATGTTTACTCTTAATCCTGAGTGCTTCAGTGCTTCTTTTGTTCTGAATGACTCCAACACAAACTCGTAATGATGCCATTTTTAATGACTTTTTCCTGAATGTTGCACTCATCAGGCACTTAACATCAGTCACAATTTACAATATAATCGGAAACTTAAAAAGAAGTAATAAAAAGTATACAGAACCCCCTGTATTTTGCAACTAGTTTTAGACATTTTTACCACCATTGTGTCATCTGAGTTGTCATCAGTAAGTTTTGTGACACATCACAGATATTTAGATATACAGAATATTTCTGGACGGTAAAACTACTGCAGTGAAAATATAACAGCAGGTTGTCTCTGTTGTGTTCCTCATTCAGTCTTTGTCACCATGACAAACACCTCTGCTGCCACCTCCCCAGCCGCTGCTGCCACCTTACCAGGTGCCACAAACGGGCCCTTTGTTCGTCCATCACGTTGCACCATAGTGCAGGGGACCACCCACTGCACCTGTGAGCCAGGATACACCATCTCTGGCAGAGACAGCAACACCTGCACAGGTATGACCAACTCCTACCCTGCAACTGCACCACAAATGAACATTTATAAACTTGTACAAGTGTTTAGTGTGTGTTTTCTATCTTCTAGATATCGATGAGTGTGAGCTGTTTCATAATGGACAGGCTGGGAGACTATGTCTACATGCATGTGTTAACACTGCAGGAGGATATCGCTGTTCCTGTCCTGTTGGATATGATGTGACCCGCGATGGGCGCAGCTGTAAAGGTCCTCCTATTAGGGCTACACCTGTACCTATTTTCATCATCATTTCATTTTATTACTGAAGACCAACACCAAAAAATAACAGAATTTTTTTCATGACCCTGGACATTTGAGAAACACATTTCTTTTGAATGACTCTCAATAAAACTGGATTAAAGACAAAAATGTTAAAAATGTAATGTTCATACAGAATCAGATAATAACTGAGTGCATGTACCACCTAATTCATTTGTAATAATGGTTTTTGTGTTTGTCTTCTTTATAGATATTGATGAGTGTGCCACTAGACAAAACAACTGCACCAAGGATCAGACGTGTATTAACACATATGGTGGTTACCAGTGTGTCCGTGTCGACTGCCCTAAAATCCCCAATGCTACATATGTCAAGACATCACCCATGTAAGCATTGTCATTCATACTTTCACATTCCAGGTTTATGTTCCGTAAGAGTGATGTATTTTGTTTCAGTTGCAAAATAACAAGAAACACAAAATTGATCTGGTTTGGTTTAATTCCATGCACCACTTTTTAAACTCTGGATTTTGACTTTTGTAGCTGCACCCTCCTTCATTTTTGTTTGTTTTTTTTTCTATCTAGGCGTTGTGAACGTAATCCATGTCCTGTGGACAACAAAGCTTGTTCTCAGACCCCAAACTCCTTCTCCTACCATTACCTGTCTGTTGTGTCTAACTTGTCGGCTCCTCGTGTCATGTTCCGGGTCTCAGCGCTGCGCCCAATGGGGGACACTCTTCGGTTCTCCCTGCTAGGGGGAAGGCAGGTTCGGCGTCACTTCACAGTCCAGCGTTCAGATCGTCTGACAGGTCAGCTGATGCTGGTGAGCCCTGTGCAGGGCCCAGCCACTTTGGAGGCTGAAGTCGAGATGAGCGAACTTGAAGATCGAATGCAACTAGGGCGGTACATCACCAAAGTAACCATGTTTGTTTCCCAGTATGAGTTCTAGAAAAAGAGGGATGAGGGTTAAATCATGCTTGTATATGCTTGCAGCATACGGGCCACATAATGCCAGTTAACACATGACTGGTTTGGATTAGAGAAGGGCTCTCTCTGTACATGAGTGTGGATGTGTGATCATCTGATTTATGATGATGACAGAGAAGTCACTTAATTTGCACCTCACCTGTACTGATACTGCAGGTTATGCCGCAAACTGTCAGTTGTCAGCAAAAAAGTGTAGTGAAGTAGCCATGAGAAAGTATTTGACAATAGAACAGCACATGCTCTCAGAAACGTATATTGAATTATGTATATTTGGTATGAGTTTACTATGAGAACACGCATTTTGTTAGTTTGTTCTGTAGGTTCTGAAGATGTGCATAACATGATTTAACACTTTAAATCAATGATTTGATGAAGGGTATTTGCAATATGCTGAAGACAACATTAAATAAAGCACTATTTATGTAAATGCATCACTTTGTATTTATGCCACATACTCTGTAATTAAAACCATAATGTGTTACTATCCTGCACTTCCTTTTACTACTATGTTCTATTCATATTCTGGTGTCTGTATTAATCTTCTTCTTAAACAGTTCTAACATTCTGTAAACCAGTTGGAATCATGTAAAATGTTTCACTCATTATCTGGAAATAAAAAGAACAGTAAACAATATGAAGGTTGCAGATTTGTGTTACTTTAGGTGCAGTGTGTGTAAGCAGTGATATATGTGAGCAGTGGTTGTTCGAAAAACAGTTCACTTCATGAAGTACAGAGCAGTGCTGTTCAGTCGTCCAGGCTTCTCAAAGAGCCACTGTGTCCTTACAGTGCATGAATATCTTTAACTTTTGAAAGTACACACAGAATATCAGAATGTCATTTGTATCCTTAAAGTACAACCCCAAATAAAAAAAAGTTGGGATGGGAAAAAAAAAAAAGAATTTAAAAAAGAAAACCACAGTATTAAAATATTTACTTACTGGTTTTTCCTTGTTGAATGTGAACACAAAACATTTAATATTTCATCAAATAAACTTCATTTTATTTGGAAATATACACCTATTCCTGCCATATAAGTGTTCACCACTTTCAAATCTTTCTGTTTCTTTTGACAACACTTAGGATGGAATGAAGACACCAACTGATGACGTGTTTCAGGAGTAATTTTGCCCTTTTTTCCTTAAGGTGTGCAGTATGGGGTCTTCATCGCCACATTTTATGTCTGAGGGTGTGCTTCACATTCTATGCATCACACCAGTTCCACACCTGCACCCTCTTCTCCCTCTGCCCCAACTTTTTAATGTGTTCAGAATATGGTTTTGTGTTGCTGTATTTAAATATGCATGGCTATCTCTGTGAAAGTTATTTTGAAGGCAGTGCTGCTTCAGAATTTCACTGTATTAGTGGTGCATCACTGAAGTGCAAATAACCTCTGCCATGGACCCTGACAGAGCCTCAGACCGTGTTTTTGTTGGTTTCTGAACTTGTTGCTGGTAATAGTCTGGGTGGTCTTTTGCCTGGAGCACACAGTAGCCACTTCTCCAAAAAAATTACCTGAAATTCTGATTATTCTGACCACAGTCCATGCATGCACCAAGTGATGGTCCATACCAGATGTCTCAGAGCCCAGACAAGTCAACAACACTTTTGGACAGAGATAACATAAGGCTTCATTTTGGCAAAGAGTATTTTTATTTGGTATCTATTGGTATTTATTTGGTACGCATGTATTTGTACATTCATTAATATCACTGTTTTCAGTTCTTATTTGTATTTTCTGTACCATCCCAACATTTTTGATTTGGGGTTGTGTAATATAGGCTTTGAAAATGGTTGAGAGGAAAGAGAGACAAAATACGTTTATAATAACAGACATCTTCATATTACACTTTCTACACAAGAAGACATTTATAAAACAGAACAAGAAACACTACATAGTACTGAGTTGTAAAGTGTAAATGAATCTGGGAGAAGCAGGCTGTTTCAGTGGAGACAGTGTGTCTATAGTTGCAGAAAGGGCTCCATGCTGAAGCTGAAACTCAGCGATGACACCACTGAGAAGGCGGGGGGAGACTGGGCCATGGGATCCTGAAACAAGATTGCACGCTGAGTGAAGAAAAAAGATGCACAGAGATAGGGTGGTAGACAGACAGTGATGGCTGAATAGAGCCTGAACAGAAGACGGTTCACGCTAGCCAGTCAGTCTGTGGCCAAGGGGTGCAGACTGAATTAAAAACTGCTGTCTTTATTACCACTGCAGAATAGACCTCTCACTGTTGCTCTCTTTTCTGTTGTTACTTGTCTTAATGGAAGCAAAAGCCAAAGGGGAGTTGAATGGGAGGGTGTCCTTGTGTCTGTCCCTCAGGGATCCACAAAGTCTAAGAAGCAATCATTTAGTATCAAAAGTTCACTCCACAGCTCCCAGCCTTGCATCCAAATAAAACCCTTCTTATTCTGCTGTATTTTTTCCATTTTACCTACTGCAGTGCTTATGCAGCATCCAACCTGGTGTTCAAAAAGCAAACACATGCAAAGTGGGCCATGTGGATGTCTGAGACAGAACCTGTCTTGGTGTCCTGAATTTAACTATTCAACCCTCACTGTCCTCAGTTTCCCCCCACTTCTACCTTATCATATTACAACCAATTCCTCATCTATATACCCCCCCCCACTCCTCTGTCTCCCTGTCCTCTACTCTGTAGCTGTTTCCAAAGTGGCTGAGTCACACTCCACAGATAAAACTCCTCCTTAATGAGTGCCGGTAGCGTGCACAGCATGGGAAACGAATATCCTGATCTCAGTCTGGTTGTGTGGTAGACATAAGAAACCAGTGCACACACTTTGGCAGCGGATTGGTTTAATACTGACGTAGTATTGAAAGAAAATACCTCAGCCTCATTCTAAGTTTAATGGTAAGCAGAAAGTGATTGCATCAGCTGGAGATACAGTCAGGCTAGGGTTCATTTAATATGGGTGTGCAGGGGGTGAAGTTACATGTGTGGCAAGAGTGACCTGTGTTAAGTGTAAGGAAGTAACACTTGACTTTACTGCAGGCCCAACAGTGCAAGGCAGGTAAAACTGGTAGGATATGAAGTTATAATGTGCTTTCCCTCGCCAAACTAGACATCTGATCTGCTTTTTCAGAATTATCCCCTCAGCACATACTTGATTATTATGTAGTTACTAATTAGGGACTAATTTTTTTCTACTATTGCCTTGAATTAAGAAGTTCTGAAAGACAATTTATTCATCCCCATGGTATGTACATATTAAAACATGGGGTTACACTGCCCCCTGTTGCTGACTAATGAGACATGCTGCACACTCTACACAAAGTCTGACAATAGTGAAGTCACAACCTGTTATGGCAGGACTTAAGCTGAAAAAGTCCTTTATGGACCTTTTAATATTCTGGTAGACACTCTTTATAAGTTTATGATTTCTGTTGAATATGATTATATATACCTTTGGAAAAAGACAAAAATTCAGGCACTCACTTGGTTAGAAAATATTAAAAAGCCTTTATTTCATTAGGGCCTGTAGATTAGTTCATAGGGGCTGGAACTGAAAACATATCAACGCGTGTCGACAAAGAGGAAGACACTAATTTAGACTCACAGACTGCAAGTGTGACAGCCAGTGAGGCAACTGTAAAAAGTTTCTTAGGCACTAGGTGGAAGTAATTAGCCATTTTTTGGATTTAAAGGATAGAATATGTTAAAATGTGGCAAAAAGAGAAAAAAAAAAAAATACTAGAGTTCTAAATTTGAAGAAATAAATTTGAACTTATAAATAACATGATAAATCAAAATCTGGATTTTTTTCTTTTTCCAATGGTTCATGATCTTTCTATGAGCACATTTGGTTTGCTGAATACCAGTAGCTCCCTGTGAAATTGTTTTTTGTCTTTATAAATATATATAATTTATTAATTCTACAGTAGCATGATTATTATAGTTAATGAAAACTACTATGATTAGTATGGAAAAAACAACTAGAAGGAAAAGAAAAATGACAGTCTTCAAAGATGCTGAAGTTAAATAAAACAGCAATGAATAATGCAAAATAAACTAAAACAAAACACAGTTTCAGTAAAAAAAAATCTTTCTGGATGGAAGATGAATAAAGTATTGAGTCTGTGTCATTATAGTCTGAGAAAGCAGAAGAAAGCGGACCAATGATATGCAGACAGGTGATGAGACAAAACAACACCTGTATAACTTCACTGCTGGCAGCACTGACATCAAGTGTTTCAGAGTTTGACCAGACTGAGGACATGTTGATTTGTCAACCTCCACATCAATAAGATCCACATGATCAAAAAGGGAAAAAAATAACTTACATTTTGATACAGCAGCCCACTTTGCTGAACAAAATAAAATAATTGTATATAAAAGTTTTTTGGTGATGTATATGGTGGGAAAATGAAGCTGCTCTAAGGAGATGCCTTTTGGAAGAGGCTGGTCTCATATCTGCATGCACAGTTTGCATCCCCCCTGCCTCCCCCTTTTGTTTTCATCAAAGGTGAATAGTTCACTGAGTCTCAGAGTAAACAATATGCATAAATAATGGTGTTGTAAATCACATTTGATACCATGCATTCTTATCTTCTTTTAGACATCACTACTTTACATACAGCAAAATACTAAAACTCAGTGAAACTAAGCAAAAACAAAAAAAAAAAAAAAAAACTACTTTAATTCTGAAAATAAAATAAAATAAAATTCTCATACATTTATAACTGAAACCATAATAACTATGGACAGAAGGCATTCATCAAATGACTGGAGAGAGTGACATCTCGACAGTGATTCAAACACAAGTTAATGAAAAAATATAATCTCTAGCTATGTCAAAAAATGTATCTGTCGGTTCGAGATTTCTAAAAACTCTTGTATATAGTTCTGATCATACAATATGTGAGCAGTGTTGGGGAGACTTAAACTACATGTAGTTGAATTACAATTTGCTGTAACTCGCTGGTCGTTAAACTACATTCATATTTTGTGCCGCGTCAAGTAGTTCAAGTACTTTTGGGGTAATTTTTGGTAGTTTAACTACTCAATTTGCAAACAACAATTTTGTGTAACGACATAAAATTAAGTTTTTTAAAATTTTATTTTCGAAATATAAATTGTATTTCACCATTGAATGCAAGACAGTCCCTTTTTCTTTCATCCTGAATTGCTTAAAGGCATGATCATGTCATGACATGACAGCCAACGCTGCCTTTGATTGGGTTGCCATGGCACTACTCAAATGCTTCACAGATGTGTGATCATTACTAATGTCGTGTGGTCGTCACCACCATGGACAACCCTCCCTCCAGCACCACCCCTGATAGTGATGTGCCGCTTCAACCATGGCCATATTTTGTTTCATATATACCACATGTATGTCATCAATTTAACGCTGAAAATAAAAAGTAGTTGCTAAAACTACTTTTTCTAACTGTAGTTTTACAAACTACATTTCTCCAGGGATAGAAATGTATTTTTTTTTTATCTACTGCCATGCTGAACTATGCTTGTAAAGTAGCGTTCCCAACACTGTATATGAAGAGGCATCAGCACTGATCCAAATGCATGTTCTGCTGGTAGAGTGTCCAAGTCAAAAGCATTGCACTGATACCTCTTTTCACATATAACAGATTATATCACTTTGCAGAAAGAGGAAAAAAATATCACATTTACGAAAATTAATATTACCTTGAAGCAGTGTATGAAATTGACTACAAAGACTACAGTATTCATGTATTTTCTTGATACTTTACTCAAGAAAATAATCCTCTCTAATGTCTTTAAATCAATCCAAAGTGACAGTGAGACTTTGATTGACAACATTGTTATGGCTTGGAATTGTTTCCACTCATTGAATTAACTTCATTCTCCATCAATAGCATCATCGAAGTAAGTTCATTATGTCACATGTCAGATGCAGTCACATTTTAGATTAAGTGTCACAGAAACATAAGTTGTGATGGTCATGGTGTGGTCTTGATCAGGAACATCATGCTGAAACAAAGGTGAAGGAGTCAGACTGCACTGGGATACAGCAGGAGTTCAGCAACTGGTAAGAAAAGTCTACCACTATCTATAATTTTCTTCGTCCAGCGTAGCGTCACAGAACGCCACGCTCTCATTGGCTGGCGTTCTGTGACGCTGTGCTCTCATTGGCTGATGTTCTGTGACGCTACCTTCTCATTGGCTGGCATTCTGTGATGTTACGCTCTGATTGGTCGATGTTCTGTGATGCTGCGCTCTCATTGGCTGAAATTCTGTGATGCTGCGCTCTCATTGGCTGATGTTCTGTGACGATGCGCTCTCATTGGCTGGCGTTCTGTGACGCTCCGCTCTGATTGGCTGGCATTCTGTGACACTGCGCTCTCATTGGCTGGCGTTCTGTGAAGCTCCGCTCTGATTGATTGGCGTTCTGTTACGCTGTGCTCTCATTGGCTTATGTTCTGTGACGCTACGCTCTGACTGGTTGATGTTCTGCGACTCTGCGCTTTCATTGGGTGATGTTCTGTGATGCTGCACTTTCATTGGCTGACGTTCTGTGACACTCTTCTCTGATTGGCTGGCGTTCTGTGACGCTACGCTCTGATTGGCTGGCGTTCTGTGATGCGTCGCTGTGATTGGCTGGCGTTCTGTGATGCTATGCTCTGATTGGTTGATGTTCTGTGACGCTGCGCTCTCATTGGCTGGCGTTCTGTGACGCTGCGCTCTCATTGGCTGGCGTTCTGTGACGCTGCGCTCTCATTGGTTGATGTTCTGTGACACTCCGCTCTGATTGGCTGGCGTTCTGTGACGCTGCGCTCTCATTGGCTGGCGTTCTGTGATGCTCCGCTCTGATTGGCTGGCGTTCTGTGACTCTGCGCTCTCATTGGCTGACGTTCTGTGACGCTGTGCTCTGATTGGCTGACGTTGTGTGACACTCTGCTCTCATTGGCTGGCGTTCTGTGACGCTGCGCTCTCATTGGCTGGCGTTCTGTGACGCTACGCTCTGATCGGTTGATGTTCTGTGACGCTGCGCTCTCATTGGCTGGCGTTCTGCGACGCTGCACTCTCATTGACTGGCGTTCTGTGATGCTGCGCTCTGATTGGTTGGTGTTCTGTGATGCTGTGCACTGATTGGTTGATGTTCTGTGACGCTGCGCTCTCATTGGCTGGTGTTCTGTGACGCTGCGCTCTCATTGGCTGGCGTTCTATGACGCTGCGCACTGATTGGTTGATGTTCTGTGACGCTCCGCTCTGATTGGCTGGCATTCTGTGACTCTGCGCTCTCATTGGCTGACGTTCTGTGACGCTGCGCTCTGATTGGCTGACGTTGTGTGACGCTCTGCTCTCATTGGCTGACATTGTGCGACGCTGCACTCTCATTGGCTGGCTTTCTGTGACGCTACGCTCTGATCGGTTGATGTTCTGTGACGCTGCGCTCTCATTGGCTGGCGTTCTGCGATGCTGCACTCTCGTTGGCTGGCGTTCTGTGACGCTCCGCTCTGATTGGTTGGTGTTCTGTGACGCTGTGCACTGATTGGTTGATGTTCTGTGACGCTGCGCTCTCATTGGCTGGTGTTCTGTGATGCTGCGCTCTCATTGGCGGGCGTTTTGTGACGCTCCGCTCTGATTGGCTGGCATTCTGTGACGCTGCGCTCTCATTGGCTGGCGTTCTGTGACGCTGCGCACTGATTGGTTGATGTTCTGTGACACTCCGCTCTGATTGGCTGGCATTCTGTGACACTGCGCTCTCATTGGCTGGCGTTCTGTGACGCTGCGCTCTCATTGGCTGGCGTTCTGTGACGCAGTGCTCTCATTGGCTGGCGTTCTGTGACACTGCGCTCTCATTGGCTGGCGTTCTGTGACGCTGCGCTCTGATTGGTTGATGTTCTGTGATGCTCCACTCTGATTGGCTGGCATTCTGTGACGTTGCGCTCTCATTGGCTGGCGTTCTGTGACGCTACGCTCTCATTGGCTGGCGTTCTGTGACGCTCAGCTCTGATTGGTTTATGTTCTGTGATGCTGCGCTCTCATTGGCTGGTGTTCTGTGATGCTCTGCTCTGATTGGTTGATGTTCTGTGACGCTGCGCTCTCATTGGCTGGCGTTCTGTGATGCTACTCTCTGATTGGTTGATGTTCTGTGACGCTATGCTCTCATTGGCTGGTGTTCTGTGATGCTCCGCTCTGATTGGCTAGCGTTCTGTGACGCTCCGCTCTGACTGGCTGGCGTTCTGTGATGCTGCGCTCTCATTGGCTGGCATTCTGTGACGCTCCGCTCTGATTGGCTGGCGTTCTGTGACGCTGCGCTCTCATTGGCTGGCGTTCTGTGACGCTGCACTCTCATTGGCTGGTGTTCTGTGATGCTCGGCTCTGATTGGTTGATGTTCTGTGACGTTGCGCTCTCATTGGCTGGTGTTCTGTGACGCTGCGCTCTGATTGGTTGATGTTCTGTGACGCTGCGCTCTCATTGGCTGACGTTCTGTGACGCTACTCTCTGATTTGTTGATGTTCTGTGACGCTGCGCTGTCATTGGCTGGCGTTCTGTGATGCTACGCTCTGATTGGTTGATGTTCTGTGATGCTGCGCTCTCATTGGCTGACGTTCTGTGACGCTGCGCTCTCATTGGCTGGCTTTCTGTGACGCTGCGCTCTCATTGGTTGGCGTTCTGTGACGCTACGCTCGGATTGGCTTGCGTTCTGTGACACTACACTCTCATTGGCTGGTGTTCTGTGACACTCAACTCTCATTTGCTGCTCAAAACAAATAAATGAATTAATGAAAAAAAGCCTGTTTCGTTTAAAATCATTGTTTCCTGGTTCTTTTTAGGGCTAAAAACTCAAAAAAGACATTTCTAGGTAATTTGCAAATGCCCATGCTCCTGTAACTTTAATAAAAGAAGCCTCAAATCATCACAACTTTCACCGCAATTTTGTGGAAAAGCTGCTGCAAAATCAGGCATTTTAGGCCACAATAATAATAAAAAAAAAAAAAAAAAAAAAAAATCCCGTAAAATCCTGGAGGGTCTTATAATTGGTGTAAAATACAGTTTGTCATTGTTTCATCTTCATCAGATATAACCCATTTGGATGTTCAGAGGAGTGAACGTCATCTTCTGTAACCTTGATTCACCAGTAAAACTCATGGAGTTGGATCAGTGACAGTGGATGGAGACACTTGGTTTATGTTCACAATTAATATTTTTGCTGGAAAAAGTCAGTTTTTCTTCAGTTTTCTCTGTTTCAGATATAATAGCCCTCAACTTCAGTCTGAGCTTTTATGAACATTTACATGATCAGTAAATTAAATTGAAGAAAATACTTGATTTTCACTGAAAATTCACAAAAAACAAAATACCATTCATTACAATAAATGGTGATAAATCGATTAAGAAAGGTTAAATACGGAGAAAAACTGATTTGGGAACTACCACCATAGTCACACTATGTCTTTATGGGTGAAACAATCGTTTATACAGTAAAAAATTTTACTTTTCGCAGTCTAAAACAAAGAGAAAAGTATAGAGTTGTCATTACTCATAGGTTATAAAATTATTATTTGACTGATCTTGCCCACCTGAGGTCGTATTGGGTTGAAGTAAATTGAGTTTCACACTCCTGCTGTAGATTTTTTTGTTTTGTTTTATTTTATTTAGTTAGATTTTTTATTTCGAAAATTAAAAAAAAGCTCAAAAACAACAAGGAAAAAAAAAGTAAAACAAATAAATAAATAAATGAATAAATAAATACATTTAAAAACTTTTTTTTTTTTTTTTTTTTTTTAAGTTAAAGAAGGCAATAAAAATAAATTATAAACAATCGCACAAAACACTAAAATTACACTGGTCAACAACAACTTTTTTGTTTAAGTTTTTTGAGCTTTTTTAGGATAATTTTGGTGTGCTGAATCCAAAAATCACATTAATTTTGCTCAATCAGGCCAACTTTCTGAACTATGCTACATATTGGCTTTTTAACATTTTTGCTTACATTTATGGGCATTTTCACATCATATGATACAAAATTCTTTCATATTTCTTGCAATAAACGAGTTCTGAAGATTTTACTTTTGCCAATTTATGATTAATGTTTTTTTTTTAATATTACAGGTGAATGAAATGGCTTCGACTAGAAGATCTTGCAAAAATAAGCCTGATGTATTCTGCTACATCTGCGGTGAATACACCATTGTACCTAACAGGAATCAAGTGATCAAATGATTTTTTTTTCTCTTAAAACCTATTTTGGGTGAGAACTATATAAAAAATCAACTGATAAAGTCACAAAAATGTAATCGATTTTGTGAGAAGATCAAATTTTTCAAAATCAAATTAGCAAAAAAACCTGAGCTGATTGAGAAAAACAGATGTCATTTTTGGATTTAGCGGTGCAAAATGGTCGTAATTCAGTTGAAAAAACCTAGACAACTTGCAAAAAACATTTTTTTTGTAACCCAGTGTTATTATACATACCAAAAATAAACTCTATCCATTTCATAACTGCATTTCATAACAGTGTTTGACATATCACCAACCATTTTTTTTAAAATTATTATTATAATAACCAATCAAAATTTCACTTGCCAGGTAACATTTTAGAAATCAGTGTAAATCTTTGTTGTGTTTTCTGTCCTTTCTGTACCTGCTGACCTGTCCCAGTGGCTCCACGCTGCTCCCTTCCTTCGGTCAAACCCAAACTTCATCCCTAACTTTGGGGCTCCTCCCCCCGCCTCGACTGCCCCTCAGCTCCCATTCTCCAGAGGAATCTCCACTGTTATCCTTTTTCCACAGCTAAACTTCCTAAATATCACCGTAAGTAATGCTCATTTTCCATCTGAGAACTCACTAAACCTGTTAAAGTTACTCTACCTTATCCGTGTTTTTACACAGTAGTATGTGCAGCCGTTACTCTAAGTACCGATGTTCAGCCTTGTCTTTCTGTTTTGGTTTTGTTGTTTTCCAGCTAACTGGCTAACTTTAGCTTAGCTGAAGTTATCAGTGTAACAGTGGATATAAAGGCTCCCAGGAAGTAAACGTTATGGAAAAGTTAGTCAAAAAGCAGACGTTTTTAGTCTAACGGTACCTTGTGTGTTTAAGCTACTTTGTTAAACGTGTAAAGCTAATTAACCCCTAACTAGCTACCTTGCTAACTTAGTTAACGTAACTTTAGTTTGGCTATGTAACAAGTAAAAATTTCTTCACTGTGATTATTTTTTCTCTATTTGCGCCTGAGCTGATAGGAGTTAACAAGCCGGTGGATGGGTTTTATGTTAAGTTTTACACCTTTCTGCATCCTTATTTGTTTTAAAATTGCGCTAAAGTCGGGACATGGTACAAATTGAAGCGTGATCTAACACAATTTTAATAGGGTTCCACAACGTGCAGAACTATTGCATAGTTTTGTTTTTTTTTTGTTTTGTTTTGTTTTTTTTGTCGTTGCTTTGTAGGTGATCATAGATTAAAGTATCACCCAATTCACATCAGTGATACTAATGTGAGGCTGCAGAATATGAGGGAGATACTTCATTGAACTTGAAAACAACGTTTTTTAGGTTATGCATGTTTTTACTGTGTAACAACTGTTTACATGTGATGAAAAATTAGTATCCCTTCTTTTTCAGATTTACCTAGTGTCATTTAGTTTTCAAAAGTTATTTGTTATATCTTATATTCAGTTCATTAATCAGTTGTTCCTTTTAGTTTGTTTTGTAGAACAATTCATAACTCAAATATGCACAAGATGGTGTGACCGTCTTTCTTCACACATGAGTTACACTTGGTGATGTAATTGTTCTCTAAGTTTTTATGTAAAGTAACTATAGCTCACATTGGGTTTGTATTATCTATATTAGTATGGTAAAAATAACACATCAGTGTCAGCAGAAATGTGCACTGCTATATTTCCTCATCAGCAGTGTTTTATCATGATACTTATAAGAACAGAAATATGCCAGCTTTCTGCATTTTATAAAATCATGACTACAATATCTTTATCATTGTTCTGATTGAATCATAATTATTGCTCATATTTGTAGACAATATTGGTGCACATTTTATTATAGTATTGGCAGGTAGGTGCACCTGAAAATATCTGTCAAAAGCTTTAATAGACAGATTTGAAATGAAAAGAATATCTGCTGGATTTACATTTATGATAATACAAAACAAATAGGACACAACATAACATTGCAGCTGTATATCATATTTTGGTTGTGTTTCATTTTCCATTCAGTCAACCACTTTGTCACTGATGGATTCCAGCCTTTTTAACCCATCAATGACAACAGACTCTAATGTCATCAACTAATGATTATATGATGAAAAACATTTTCTGACATGTCATTTTCTCCCTCTAGTGGCCCAAAGATGAAGTGTACATAGCAGAGGGACACAGGGAAGCTCCAATATTGTAGGAGAAATGTCTCCCAAAGTACCTGCGGACAAAAGCAGGGGGGATTATTCTGCAGTGCAAGTCGCTGTTCGTGTGCGTCCCCTGCTGCCTAAAGAGCTTCTACATTGCCATGAGAGCTGCATCACCGTGGATTCTGAATTGTGTCGGGTTACTCTCGGACATGATAGACACTTCCTGTGTGATTTTGTATTTGAAGAAACATGCTGTCAGGAGGAGATTTATTCTGTATCTGTTCAGCCACTCATAGATGCATTCTTTCAGGGATTCAATGCTACAGTCTTTGCCTATGGACAAACAGGCTCAGGCAAGACTTACACAATTGGAGAAGCTAATATTTGTAAGTTGTTCATTTTGTCTTTCCTTTTTTTATTACAATGGTCACTAGATCAGTTTATCCTTTAACAATGCTTATAAACATCTATAAATGTTCAGAAAAGATTAATCAACCCCATGATACACAGTAAATATAGTATGTGTTAATCAAGCAGTCAGCTGAACACATTTTATAGTCCAAGAACTTAAAAAAACTGTGATATATGGAAGCTAATTAGATGTCATGTCGAGCTACTTAAATAGTTCAAAATAAGCATATTGGAAATAATAGATGTTTCCAGAAATAATTAAGTGGCAAAAATAAAACTGGTAAACACAATGTATTGGGGAGTTAAGTTGAAGACTCAGTCAAAAATGTAATGAATTTGAACTGAACTCCTTTTGCAAAAAGTTTTTCTCCTTTAAAACATTCACATTTGATGCGTATTTCACATTTATTAAAATTCTGTTGCTGCAAATCTTCCTTACCATCTGTATTATTATGTGATGTTAGATAAACATAATTATGCAACATAAATTAACAAAAGATCTGATGCTTAACTGCTATATTTCACTAAATGCATTATTGTTTGTTTGATAATTATGTTTCCTGTGCACACAGCTCTAAAAGAACAATGTGAAATGGTAACTGATGTGTACATGCACTCTAACTGGATTACGTATTCAAATCTATTTATTTGCATTTATGTTTTTTTGTGTTTTGCAGCATCCTTTAGAGATGAGGAGCAGGGTATTATCCCCAGGGCTGTTGCAGATGTTTTCAAGCTTCTGGATGAAAATGACCTCGCAGACTTCTCTGTCCGTGTCTCCTATCTGGAGGTCTACAAAGAGGAATTCAAGGACTTACTGGAGATGGAAACTGCCAGTAAGGACATCCACATCCGAGAGGATAAAGGCAACATTGGTAAAAAATACAAGCCTTTTCATTCTATAATAAGCTTTTTTGTGTGCTGATGTATTCTTATGAAATTCTGAATCATTAGGCCATATTGGCTTAATCTGGACAATGTTTTATTATTCGTCAATGTAACATTTTAATTGCAAATGTACCTGTTTGTGTGTTTGTGACTTCATAGTTTTGTGTGGGGTGAAGGAGTGTGAAGTGGAGGGTCTTGATGAAGTGCTGAGTCTATTAGAATCAGGAAACACAGCCCGGCACACCGGTGCAACCCAGATGAATCCAAACTCCAGCAGGTCCCACACCATATTTACTATCTACATGGACCAGCGAAGAGGAAGCTCTCGCCTTTGTAGCTCTACTACAAGTACTGGAGCACAAATGTTGTCTTCCAAGTTCCATTTTGTCGACCTGGCAGGATCAGAACGTATTTTAAGAACAGGAAATACGGGAGAGAGACTGAAGGAGAGCATCCAGATAAACAGTGGTCTTCTGGCCCTGGGAAACGTTATTGGGGCACTGGGAGACCCCAAGAGGAAAGGCTCTCACATACCGTACAGAGACTCAAAAATCACACGGTACATTTTTTACTTAGATTATTAAGTCAGCTTTGTGTTATAATGTAACATTTATGTAGAATATTTGTTTGGTTTAATTTTTGCAATTCCTCTTTCATAGGATACTCAAAGATTCTTTAGGAGGAAATTCAAAAACACTGATGATTGCCTGCATCAGCCCATCTTCCTCAGACTTTGATGAGAGTCTAAATACACTAAACTATGCCACAAGAGCCCGAAACATCCAGAACCGAGCTACAGTCAACTGCAAGCGTGAGCCAGATCGAGTGGAGGGACTGGAGCAACAAATCAAGGCCCTTCGCAGAGCGCTTGAAAACCGCCAGCGTTCAGAGACACGTATCATCGCTCATGCTGATCCAAACAGAAGACCTCGACTTGGAGAAGGAGAGATCAGTAGATTACAAGCCCAGAGTGCTCACTATAGAACCTGCACAGATACTGCTTACAGGTTAGAGCACAAGATAATTTTATCTGCCCTGAAATGGGATTTTGGGCATTGTGTGAAACATTTGTTTTGATATAATTTTGGTAACAAGTAAAAAAAATCCATGGAAGGTCTAGTATTATGTGGCTACTTCAGTGTGTAAATATTACTTTGGTGTCTTTTTCTTTTTTCTTTTCATCGACAAGTCTAAAACAGGTACATATAGGTTTATTCTTATGTCAGTGCCTCTGACCATAGTGCTGATCAGGATCTGGAGTTGGTGTTCAATGGCAGCTAACTGCTCCAAATGCATGCTAGTAGCTAATGCTAATTGTTAATGCCAATGCTAGGTACTCTGTGTTTATCAGAAATGGTAAAATGAAGTGACTAAAATTTCCTGTAGGTATAATAAAGCAAGTTAATCTTTAACCTTTAAATCCATCAGCTGTATCTTTGACCCTTAGCCTTTGATTTATAATCACTACATCTGCAGAAGCACTACAAATATCTGATGCTTATAAGACAGCTCAAACTGTACTTCAGCTCATAGAATCATAAGTGTATGGCTCCAGACAGTCCACAGCTGCTCCACACAACCAGCAGGATAGGTATGATCAGCCAAGGCACTTCAACAGACTGAAATTGGATTCATTCTCATATCACCTGCCATCAGATCTAGGCATTTGTCTCTTTTGTGCTCTCCATCCAGTGTGTACTAGGCATGGTTCAGGCCTCTGAGAGACAGGATACACGACTGTGGGTCTCTTGTCAACAGCCATGTAAAGCCATGCCCCCTTAGCGTCAGAATGGTGGGGTTGTTAGGCTTTTGTACTGGATCAGACTTTATTCACCGCCTCTCTGGGCCTAAGAGCAAGTGGTTAAGCATAAGTCCACCATCCTGGGCCTGAGATCTGTTTTTTGACTGTCAAAGGTTTAATTTTTGAAAAATTACATCACATTAGGTGTGCTATTCATCAGTGTTGATTCTGATTTTGTGATCTTTTTTTTTTTTTTGTATGACTGATGATTCACAGGTTGCTGCGGGAGCTGCAGAGTGAAGGGGCACTGACTGCAGAACAGAGTCTGAGAGTGAAAGAGTGGCTGTGTTCAGTGGAAGAGGAACGGAGTGGACTGACCACTGCCTCCGGACCAGACAGTGGTATTGAAAACAGCTCCACTGAAGAGACTGTTGCTGTAAGAAGGGCAAGAAATCAGGTATGTTTCTATCCCACCGTTTCTCGCACTGTTGCCCAGGGTTTGGAAATTTAGTACTGAGATGTCTATAAATGGGATTTGATGCCCAGGATGCAGAAGCTGCAGAAGAACGGTGGAGCCAAGAGACTGAAATTGAGAAAGATGGAGAGAAAGCAGACAGTATTTCCCAGCTTCAAGCCCAGATCCAGCGGCTAGAGAAAGAGAACACAGACTTTTTAGCAGCCCTGGAGGATGCTATGGAGCAATACAAGCAGCAGGTCGGGAGCACAGAAATACTGACACTATTTTCCAGTTCAGTTTTCACAGTTTTACCATGGTTCAGTACATTCATAGATAAGTAATATGCATAAAATGAGCGTGGTTAGCCATAGTGATCTGCATCAGTACATTCTTACTGAGGAAAATGTTTGCACATTTTGGAAATATGCTCACATACAATAGATTTAAATATTGGCCCAAATGTGTATTATTAGAGACAATGGAAACTTTAAACATGTAGATATATTCTGTTTCAGTGATTTGACAGTATGTCAAATTGTAATGGAATGGTAGTTTGCAAAAACAGCAACACATTTTAAGTAGAGTTCAAAACCCAAAATCCATTGCTCCAAAAATTAAGGTGTTTAGCAGATCTGAAAATTCACCAGTGCTTGAGGAATACAAGTTCAGGTAATATACCCAAGGGCAAAATAAGTATGCAACTGAGGGTAGGACCCAGGTATTTTGGAGGTAATGCCTTATCTTCTCTGATTTAAGGACTAATCAAAAGTATGTACAGCATCATTTTAGGTATTTATTTTCTACTTACATATGATAATGAAACTCTGAATTATGTATTGAGGTCTGTGCTCATGTGCCCAGCACATCGCCCCCCCATCACAAATTTGTTTTTGGGGGGCAGCAGGTACTCAATGATTAGTTGAGGGGAGCTCACTTTCACTTTCTCCCAGCTTTATCTACAGAGCTATATAACCCACCACGTCCTCCACATACAAGTCCATCATGTTACTTGTAGAAGTATGCCTGCCCCCCACCCCACCCCCTACCCCCTGTCCCACAAATTTTTTCAGGCATGAGTGACGCCAGTAGGCTGATGATGCCATTAGCGGGGCTTGGTTCAGAAAAGGTTGAGAAACCCTAGCGTGGACTGAAGGCTGAGGGTTTTCAAGTGTGGTCACGTTATGTATTTACGACTGTGGCCACTACTCAAAATCACTCACATTTCTGTACTGAACCTGAGAGTGGATCTATACCTCACACAAGGTGCTGTTAACTCATGTGCAGGTGTGTTCACAGATGGCTGTGGATCGAGTGAAAAATGCCTTGCAGAGTACACATTTCTTCTGGGTTCAACATTGTGATGAATTTTATCCATGGGATCACCTGTCAGCCTCACCATGCATCTACAACTCTCCATTTTTTTAAAATATCAAAATGTTTATCTAGATCTTACTTGATGCTGATGATTGTGGATCTTTGCTCACAGTATTATGCAAATCTTCAGTCTGGTGAAAATCTGCAACAATACCTGGTGCAGTGTTAGACAGTCACTTCATATTTGGTGTTTTCCTTTTAGTAGTTATAGTCATACCACTGACTTAATGGGTTTCTCTTTGCACAGAGTGATAAGCTACAGGAGCAGCAAGATGTCATAGCACAGCTGCACTGTCTGCTGCCCTCTCCAGGACTGATGGGCTTGGGCCTTAACTCAAAGTCACGGCCACATACTGCACCAATGGGCTCCATGCAACACAGTCAGAATGGAAGCACACATCGACAGGTAATAACTCAACAGAGATAGACCCGGTAATCTAAGTGTGAAAAGTAAAGAAAAAAAGGGCAGTAGTACCCAAAAATGTTCTGCTGAAAGTGAAAAAGGTAGAGACACTGTGCCAAACCAGGCTCTTCATACCCACAGACAGGGCAACTTATTTAATGTAACAGAATGTTTATAATTATATGTATATAGATTGAAATGCATGTGTTCGAGCTGTGACTCATCTTTGTGGTTACAGCTCAGTCCAGTTGGATGTCTTGGTAATGGGCCTCATGATGATCATGAAGGTGACCTGTTTGAGGAGCTAGAGGTTGTAGAAGACGTTGAAGAGGACAGCAGTCATGCTAGTTTCAACCGTGAACGGCGCAAGTATAAAGTGTTTTTTTTTTTTTTGCTCACAAATTACAGCACTTCTGTTGAGAGAGAGACGTAAAGACCAGGAACAGTGATAATGTCAATGATATGTGTGTTCTTATTTTGTATTTGTTCTGCTTCTTCTTTACTGTGTCTCTTGGAGGCAAGTGAACCTTACGTGGACCAAGAAGGACATGCTGTCAGTACTGGCACCTGGTGGTAAAGGGCTGCTGTATCAACTGCCAGAACAGGACCGGCACAAAGCTTTATCCAGGAAAGCATGTAAGTCTGACAACACTGCTGCTCAGTCTAATATGTAATATGTCTTATATATTTGCTTCTGTTCATTAACGTGGTCTGTTCTGAAAGGTTCAGATTATCCCAGTGAAAGGTCAAATGCCTCACTTAAATGAACAATTATGAATCATTAATAGTTACCATAACTCTTATTTCTGTGCAGCCAACTCCAGTTCAGGGGAAACATCTGTACGTGAAAGTCTGAAAAGTTTTGACGGAGTTTCAGAGTGGGGTCTTCTTCAAGCACAGCAGAAGATTAGGGAGTTGTCTGTCACCATCCGCATGAAGGAAGAACTCATCAAAGAGCTGGTTAAAACAGGTAGACACACACAGTTCTACTATAATAATATTAAATGTCTTTACAAAACCACGTCAGCCTTCCTAAAGGTCAGACTTCAAAATTCCATCCACTGTATAATGTATTAGTTTAGTTTTGTGTCAAACAGTTTGTCTTTCCGTTGCAGAGCTGAGCACCAAATGTGAAGGATATTGTTTTGTAGGATCAAACACGCAGTATTTGTTTTTTAGGTAAGGGAGCTCAGGCACTTAACAGACAATACAGCCATAAGATCACTGCTCTGGAAAATGAAGCAGTTCAGGCTCGACAGGAGCTGCAAGAGGCCCAAAGGCAACTCCAGGATCTGGAGAGGCAAGAGAGAGAAATCAGCGTGACAGACAGAACTAGAGCACAGGAATGTCGCAGGAAGATAGCTGCTGCTCAGAGCAAAGTTCAGGTTTGACTGTCACCTCTCTATATGCATGCACCAAAGCACAAAGAGGCTCCAAAAATCTTCATAAATTTTGTTTTTACCTTTTCCTGATTATAAACAACAAAAAACCTCACATTCATTTGTAAATGTGTTTCCTTGGTTGTGTACCAGGTCCTAAGCCAACGTCAGAGAGACACAGCTCGTCTTGCTAACTTGCCTGCACAAAGTGAACGCCGCATTTTAGAGTTGGAAAGAAGTGTGCAGAGTATGAGGCAGCAGCAAGAGCAGCTGCAAAAGAGGCTGCGCCAGGAAAGTCAGCAAAAACGTCGTCTGGAAACTGAAATGCAACGAAGAACTCATAGAGTCAAGGTACTGCACAGGATATCAAATATGGTGAAACTTTGTCAGATCATACTACAACTTCAGGCCAGTTAAGCAGAACAACATTAAAAATTCATTAAATACCAACCATTCATCCACCCTCATTGCATCTGAACACTTATAACTCAGTAATAATCTGTAACATCCAACTCTCAATTTATTTTCTAGGAACTGGAGATTAAAAATGAGCAGCAGCAAAAAATCCTGAGGATCAAGACTGAGGAGATTGCTGCCTTTCAAAGACAGAGACGCAGTGGCAGTAACGGCTCTGTGGTGTCTTTAGAGGAGCAACAGGTGGGATAGAAAATGTCCATGCAGTAATTATTTAACTGTTTATTCAACTTTAATTATTAAAGTTAATGAGCTGTTGATTTAAGTCAAGAAATATAAAATGTTCATACAGAGGAGGTAACTACAAACATACTGAACAATTTGCGAAACAGTTTTGAGAAATAATTGTACAGGTGAAGCAGCAGAGAGGCAGACTGTATGGGTTTTTGTCCTCAGACATGCACTTGTTTATACATGAGCATATAGCAAACATAACAGATGTTTTGTGTGTTTGAGTAGAAGTTCATACAATTGTAAGCAGCACTTTTGTTTAAAGAAGTTGAGCCTGAAAAAGTGGTTGTTAAAATGATAATGGTTTCTAGATGGACAGTATGTAGTTGTTTAAATGCTCATGAATCAACCATTCCTAAAATACTGTAACTGAAAATATTGTAATAATTAAAGTCTGATCCTAAATCTTTCGATATACATACTTGCATTTATTTTGTTGCTCAGTAACTATGAATTAGTCTCATACTGGATGGTATTATGGGTTCATTCAATAGTACATTTACTGTCCACCCATTTGTGTGTTTTTGTCCTGACCCATGTGAGCAGAAGATTGAGGAACAGAAACGCTGGCTTGATGAGGAAATGGAGCGGGTACTTGAACAGAGGAGAGGGCTTGAAGATCTGGAAGGAGAGCTCACTAAACGAGAGGAAATCCTGGCGAAGAAAGAGGCCCTGCTGCAGGAACGTAGCGGACTGGAGACCAAGAGGCTCCGCTCTAGTCAGGTATTAACAAACACTAGTAGCTCAGATAAGCAGGACGCTAAAAATATACCTGCTGGCTTATTTTTTGCTGGCTTATTTTTTGCTGCATCATTCTTCAAGGCCCTGAGTAAAGACCTGGTGACATTAACGGGGCGTATTGAGACTCTTGAGAGGGAACTGAGTGAGAGGAACGGGCTCCTTCGCAGCAGCAGCGCTCAAGACTCACAACAGATTCGACAAGAGATCTCCAACCTGCGTCAAGAAAAAGACTCTCTGCTTAAGCAAAGAGTTGAGCTGGATGATAAACTGCGGCAGGGTAACCTGCTATCACCTGAGGTCAGACATTACACTGGGGTTACTACAGAAATGTGTATTCTGTGGTTTCTACATCATCAGTATTTATGTTACTGTGTAGTCGCTGCTCCCATGTCTCAGCATGTTTTAATATCCTTGACAGAGCTTGTATGAATACTATCAAATTAATGGCAAAATTATATCACAAAATCAAGATTAGTGGTTCCTCCAACATAAGCAGGTCTCTGTAGTGCCAACATTAACATTGGCTGTTGCCATGTTTCCTTGGAGACAGCCACATGTGTGAGCTTCGCTGGTCAACAACAAAAAAGTCCACTCACTAATGGCAGCCATTGAAGATGACAAATGAACTCTAAAGAAAGGAGCCATGTTACCTCCATGATACAGAACTAGTTTGGTTTTGAAGGGTGCAGCAAGGAACAGACCACAGTGCTATGGAAAGTGGTTTTATTAAATGTAAAAGTAGAAGCATGAAACACCCGTTCCAGCACTAGAAACAAATGTATTTAAGACCCTATTACTTATAAATAATAACCCTTGTAGTGCTGCCTTTTGTTTCTGTTGTTGATGTTGTGCACATATGCCATGTAGTTTTAGTAAAGAAAAGTACTTTTGTCTTGAGTCGATGTGCACAAAAAAAAGAAATATGTGACTTGTCCTTAACATAGATTTAATTAGATTTTGGTTGGTTGTATCATCCACACATTTCAATGAAATTAAAGAGAAAAATGTAAAAATTTGAAGAAATGTGCCAGTCAAGGATACTGCTAAGTAGTGCTGAGTGGAAGCAGATGTATTATCTTCACTTGTGATTGAATGTTGGTTTTGTTGGTGTTGTAAGTCTCATTAGGTCCATCTGTTCCCCTTATCAGGAGGAGCGAACCCTTTTCCAGTTGGACGAGGCCATTGAGGCTCTGGATGCAGCGATTGAGTACAAGAACGAGGCCATCACTCAAAGACAGAGACAGTTGAGGGCTTCTGCCAGCATGCTCTCACAGTGGGAGATGAACCTCATGGCCAAACTCAGTTACCTGTCTGCCTCTGAGACCAGAGCTCTGCTGTGCAAGTACTTTGATAAGGTTTGTATGTGAAGTTTATCATCTGGTTAGTTTGATGTGATTAAAATGTCAGTAATGTGCATGTGTTAATGCAGCACCTGTCCGCCCTTTCATAAGACAAACATGCAGTGTCAGAGGTAAAACATTAAAGTTTATGTTTTGTACAGGTGGTGTCTCTGCGTGAAGAGGAACGTCGGCTGCAACTTGCCCTTGCTGAACTTGAAATGCAGCTCGATGAGCAGCAGAGGCTGGTGCAGTGGTTGGAGAATGCCCTCGACCGCACACAATTAGACACAGACCGACGGCTCACACAACAGCAGAAGGAACATGAAAGGAGTGTACAACTCCTCCTGCAGCAATGTCGAGGTATGTGCCACATGGGAAAAATAAAAATAAATTCACTACTTCAAGAAAAGATATGTTGTGTGTCTTTGCTCATGAGTTACTTACTCCACGAATAGATATAAAACTGTTTTACCATCAAAGATTGTTCTTCTAATGGTTTTGTATATATTTTTATGCAGAATATTTACCAAATGAGTACTAATAATTATATCTGCATACCTGTTTTGTCCTCACAGAACAAATAGACGAAGGTCTGGCAGGACGGCAGCGGCATTATGAGGGATGGATCCACAACCTCAGCAAAGAGCTTAACCACTACAAGGCAGCAAATCTGGAACTAAGCAACAAACTAAGAGAGCTCTGTAGTTCATCCACTCAGCCAAAGGAGAATACCAAAGGTAACTGAATTATAAGGTCACACTGGGCATCTTTCATATTGACTTTGTTGATAATTATTGAGCCATGCTCTGCATTTTGTTTATAAAATAGATCAAAATCTCCTTTATATTCCAAGATGATTGGTCGAGTTGTGTGCCCAGTTTTCTTACTCCATTTGCCAATTACTATTTCTTTCCCCTTATGCATTTTTGCAACACACATAAAGTGATGGAAAAAACTTTTTGGACACTCCATGCATTTGTGATATATTGCATTAAGAATCACTATTAAGTCATTGAACTCTGCCAAATATTATGCCATTCTCCAAACCCACATGGTCCTTCTGCACATGCACTGTTCCGTCAAGGTCAAAACTTGATTTTTCAGCAGGATACAGAAATTCATCCTGGGCATGAGACATTAAAACTGAAATTTAGTTTTGTTATGCTTCCTTGTTAACAATAGCAAAAAATAATTTGCATTTGTTTGTGTCTGTCTGATGCAGCCACAGAAGCACAAAAGACTTACCAAAAATATTTCATCGTATTCGAGAATTTTAAGGTTGTCTGAAAACTTTTTTCCATTAATGTAGTATCCTGTTTATCATGTGCTTATTTACTAATGCAATCAAAATAATGGCATAATATTATATTATACATCATATATTTGTATAAATAATGATTCTACAGGTGAAATGGGCTGTTTTTCAGAGCAATTATATGAAGAGCAGTATAAATAAATAGGCTTTACAATGCAGTTTTTGATAAGTGAGAAATGAGTATAATCAAATCTCTGTGAGAAGACTCTTATCTACAGAGAATCGCATCTTTTAACCCCGCGAACATTAAGTATTCACATCAGAGTATATTTTGTCTTTCAGTCATGGCATCTGAGTGCAAACCAGCAGCTGTTGGCAGCATGGAGAGGCTGAGTCGTTGTGCTGAGGACGGACAGGTGGGCAGAGGGGCTGGACAGACAGACAAACCCCCCAGATCCAGGGACGAAGTTCGTGAGCTGGTGAACACCCCTCTGCCGTCGACATGGAGACGCTCCTCCCTGCCCACTGAGGAACCAGCAGCCATGGAGGAGCTGTGGCTCCGAGCAGCCGGGGACACTCCTGTGAACCGTGTAGTTCAGTGTGGGATGGGCACGTGGGGTGGGTCCACACCCTTACCTGTGGTTAAATCTCGCCGAGAGTCGCGCCGCTCCAGCCTTAACATTGGACCGCTCATCTCAAACAACGCACTGATCGACGTGCGGAGGAATCCTGTCTGAACATCAACCCAGGACCAGTCACATAGATGTTATTTTATATTTTCAGTTTTTTGGTTGTGTAATGCCTTTTTAGTTTTTGTATTTAATTTTTTATACATGCATCAAGTTTTTGGATAAATGGTCAACCACAGAGTTTAATACAAAGCACTTTCCCCACAGTAAAGATCCCAGTTCTGTAATGAATCTGCTACCTACCATCCTAACATCCATGCAACTGAACAAACCTTCATTCCTTCTTATCATTACATTTAATAAATATTTTACATTCTACCACATACTTTACAATCATCTTTCTTCTTCACGTTTCATTTCCATTTTAGATGAGACTGTGCTGTTTAATATCCTTGGTAATATGTTTGGTGAGTAAAACTGCTGAAAATGTACATGTTTGATAACTGTTTGAAACTCAATTATGCTACATAAAGAACATTAGGTTAATATACTAATGGGTTTTATATATTCAAATATTAAATAATTTTATCACTGTGTATTGTTACTGTTACAGCAGAAGAAAATCAAAGTGATATTACATCATCTCACTGTGGACTTCATATATTTAATGTAAAATAAAGACACCATCTACACACTAGAGGGCAGTATTTCATTGTCAAAGGCCAAGCCAGTGTTTTTCTTTTTTACGCCTATGAACTAAAACTTGGAGTGAGTTCTCTGCCCTATTTAATGAAAAGAAATAAAAACATTTAATGGAAGATCATGCTTTGTTCTTTATTTAGGGCAAACACTGCACACAGCTAGTTTAATGAGGTAAAATGTCAACTAATTTGGAGTTAGTCACCTCTTTGCCACTTTGCTCCTAAATGCTGATGTTTTTTTTATTTTTTCAAGCTCATCTGACAGTAAATATTTAAATAAGATAAATATAATAATGTCCACTTTGGTTTATATCAATAAACCAATACTGTGGGACAATTCTTATAATTTGAAAGCTTTTTTCTGTAGTAGTAAAAAGGTTGCTACTGCATTAATGCTCTTTTGCTATTTTTTTGTTCTATTCTCTTCATCAGCTACTGCTGAATTAGCTTTTTGCATAGTGCATCAGGAACTTATTCATATTATTAGTTGCAGTTGCATTGCTACTGTTACATGCACATCTAATAAATCTACTGTAATTCAATATCTCAAGACATTCAGAAAACTGTGTGAATATAGTGTCTAAACTGCAGAGGGTAAATCTAGTGTTTTGCATTTTGCATTTTTCTACTCTGTTCAACAAAACTAAAAGTTTTAGTTTTATCATCTCAGTTATTAGAGATGAATGGTTATACCAAGAAATATGTTTAAGCCTTGAAAGAATTTCCAAAGCTATGTGGGTAAGTTATATTCGATATTTTATTACTAGAGGTGGAAATATTGGGACCCTGCATACAGAAATTAAACTACCTTGTTTACAGTACACCCATTATGTTAAAGTTAGTCACATGTTCTACAGATCTTTGGATGTTGAATAATGGAAACATTGCTAACCTTTATCATTTGTTTCAAATGTATGGTCTATAAAACACTTTGGGACAAAGCCCTGACCATTAGTGGAGCTTTAAAGCAGTGATCTGATGCACAGGCCTCTGTGTAATTGTTGCCTTGTGCTCACAGTTTTACACACCAATAAAGAGGTGAACTGATCCAACAGGGAGCTATAACACTGGGCTGCAAGTAAAAGAAAAAACTGAATAAAGTAGTGAAACTTTACTAGGTTTGAGTCACTAATAAAGAAAAATTAAGGCAAAAATGTTGTTTGGCTGTAGTTGCTCAGATACAGTCTTGGGTCAAAATGTGAAACTGTGAAAAAGTGAGAGAAGGGGTTTTACTCAAAGGGAGTGTTTGTGTCAGAGCTACAAGATCTACTTTAAAACACTGTCTGCGCATTACAATACATTCACTTTACAGGTTCTTTTATAGTGTAAGATTTATACATCTATTGTCTAAATGTACATAAACCAACATGTATGTTAATACAACTTTATACATTGGAAACATCAACTAACCAGCAATTGTATCATTTATTTTACAATTCATCTTACGAAAGTATACAAAATTAAGCACATTTAATTTCTGAGGCAGAAATTTAAAATAAAAATAAAAATTAAAAAAAAATTGTAAACCAGTCTAATTAATACAGTTACAGTGAGAGCAGGAACATGACTTTCTATAGTAAATACATTCACACATTCATCCTCTCATGTCCTGTCAGACTTTTTCTCTGCACATTTCTGGTGGAATCTTCTTTTATTTTACCACTGGGGGGCACCAACATTGGAACTGCTCAGATCTACAGTAGGTAGTGACTTTGGTGGAAATCAGTTTAATATGATGATGACCTCTACTTTTGCGCTTGATTTACAGCACTTTTAGAAATAAGTATTACATACCTTGATTTATGGATGATTATAGTTGTTTTCTTACAACGGTAATATGGTGAAATAGGATCTAAAAAAAAGCACATCCACAAAAAAATTAAATACAAGGACGTTTACAGGAGCAGGAGTCTCACCTTGTGCAAAATTATGATTGAAATGAAAATGGGAGCAAATTTGGCCGAATTAAAACTGGATGAAGGCGCATCTGAATCACGATCCAAGCTGAAAACGCACCAAAATTGCGTGTGCGCGGTCCAGCATCCCAAAAGTGCACACACGCACCGTCTGTGATTGGCTGAGAGGATCTGACGTCAGTGCAGCCGGGATCAGAAGGCGTTTAGAAAAAAGGCAGAGAGGAGGTGAGAGGAGAAGGCTGGAGGCTCCGACAGGGGACACCACGCAGCCTCAGGACCGTGGACTCTTACAGATACACTCATACCCACGCAGAGTGGATAAAAGGCTCGTTTGCGTCGGAGCATTTCATCTTGTGTGGACCTCGAGACCTCCTGATCACGGATACAAATCCAGGGAGGATCACTCACCCACAGCCCACCGAGCACCGACAGCTTGGCCAGATGGGGTGGGATTTATCGATCTGATCCACGCGCTCACCTGTTTCTGAAAGCTCCACGCAAACACATGTGTCCTGCGCACCTGGAGCCTGGAGGATGCTGCCGACGCGCCTTCTTCACCAGCACATGTGGATGTTTTGGTGTCCATGCAGCCTACGTGGGGCATCTCCCACGGTGCATAGTGGGGCTTTTCGGATCCAGTGGTCCTAACCTCGTGTAAGTTTCCACGGATCAGACGAGCTCCTTTCATCTACAGGCGTGATTTGAAGATGAATCTGAGGCTGTTGTATGTTTTGGACACACATCTGTGTCCAGTGGAGTCTGCTATTTCCATGTTTGTTGTATTAAACGGGCTCAAAGCCAATGTCAGGAGATAAAGTCATGAGTACAGGCCTAAGACCAGGAGAAGTACAGTCTAAATGCTTTCACCAAAAATATCATATGGAGTAAATACACTTTCAAAGTAAAGGTTCTTCTGTTTTCTGCTTTTACGCATATCGCATGTTATTGCATGATGACAATGGCGCTACAGTGGTCCATGAACCATCTGTATTTAGGTCCAAATGAACTTCACACCTGCAGTATAGACCGATATTTAAGTAGACAGTCCCTGACCAACACTGATTATCTGCAGAAATAGGTTTAAACATGTACATTTACTGAAGACAAATATTAACATGTGTATGAGCTCTTTCATTCATTTACAAAGAAAGTGACGCATCTATTTCCAATTAAAACGGCTGACGTCACACGCACTGGTGAAGTAAGCGTGAGTTCATCATGAGGTTATTTTAAGTAAATTTTAAAACACATGTTTTTACTAAAATAATAATAATGATAATAAGGCGTCCCCCTAGCTGTTACAGACACATCTATTTGACAGGAATGTGCACAACTTGTGCAATAAAAGTGATTTAGGTTCAGGATTCAGTAATATTTTGAATGTATTATGATAAACAAATCATTATTATGTTATTATCCTTATAAATTTATATTTACGCGCTCATTATTCTAGTCTCCCAGGAGATGTTATTACATAGGTTCTATTTTTTAGTCTAATGAGTTAGATAGTGATTTTTCTTTAGTTATACTTTAACAAAGAGAATATGACTTTACGTCAGTTTGGGAACTGCTTGGAAATGATGTGACACCGAACATAGGAGAACAGAGGTACATGTCCTAATATACATGTCAAACTGTTAAGTGGCGTTGAGAGGAGCCTGTAAAATGCTTGTATCCTTCCCTTAGTACAGTCATTTACAGTTAGTTGGCAAAGGCCCAAAGGTCTGAATTACAGTCAGTAAAGCAAAAGTTCAGGTTATTGATGTGAGTGATGTGCAAATTCAGATTTTACCCTGAAATTGGTTTTATCTTCTTGTAGAAAATCATGGAAGGAATATGAAGGTTGAAGATGCTGTGTGTTTTCATTGTAATCAGGTTTTGTAACTCCATTGTGATTTTTTTCATTTGTTTGTTTCTAGGGATCCTCAGACTTTTTACCTTTTGCTGTTAGATTAAATACCGGAGCCTGTTCCTGTCTTTGGTTATCTAGCTGTATGAGTGTTAATCATCCATCATAAAGCTAGATAACCGAAAGTAGGAATGACCTCCAAGCCATCACCTTCTTGCATTAAAGTGACGCCACGAGAAGAAAAACACAAAGGCAAAGACAACAGGATGAGTTGTGTTATCAGGTAGGTTTGACTAAATCTGAAGATGCTAATTATGTTTCGTGTTTGTCAGTCTGTAGGTTTTTATTTCAGTATCGTAACAGTGCAGAAAAAATATAACAAATACTTCTATCATTTTATTTCTTTGTCTGAGGTATTTTTGCACACGGCTTGCCTTTCCTTTTTTATTTTTTTTAATCTGTTGGCTGATTTCACTCAATGCTGTGAAATTCCCAGGTTTGTCAATGTGCTTTTTTTTTTTTTTTTTTTAACAAAAGCATCAGTATCATACCATCCAGGACCAATTACTGCTTTCAGAAACATGAAAATAAGATTTCTGACTCACTATTGCATTGTTTGAATTTTTGTAAGATTTCACAAATAAAAGGCAGAACTAACTGTTTTTCTTTAGAGAATAATTATTTACAGAGTCTGTTTTTCTTCCTCTTCTTCTTCTTTTGGAGAGAAATGTGTGTAAAAGTTAAAAATTCAACAGGTTCCTACACTGGAATAATTTATTCCAGCACGTTAATTTTACCTCTGCTGCCTTTACACACAGACTGATGATATTTATACACTTATACTCCTTATTTGTAATACTTCAGCAGCTTCTCCCTTTAGAAGGTCTATGATGAAACAGAACTGAAACAGTTACACACAATGTTACACACAATATTGAATTAAGAGGCCTCATATTAGAACTTGAAAAATTCTCAAATCAGTCCAAAAGTTGTATTTTCTAAATAGAAAAAATTATCACCTCTCATTTTTCCATTTCTCATTTTCCTAAAAATAATCCAGAAGAAAAAGTACAACACCTGTATATACGTGTTTGTTTATATGTATGTATGTTTGCATGTATGTGTGGTATGTGATTTCTGTGTGTAATTCTGTGTTCTGCTGCAGGTTTCATTGTCTGTCAGGTTGCAGATTTTAGACATCATAACATTTAATCTGGTCTGTGAAGGTGCTAATTAAAAAGAGACACTCCTATCGCTTTCCTTAATCTAATTCTGAATGGGAGCAATGAATTTGGCGTTTCTGAACCAAACATTTAGGCAGCTGGAAACTTTCAAACTTTAGAAATTTCCACAGGCCGTGTATACAAAATATCATTCACACCATTCATGCTGGGTCAGGGTCCATCTAGTCTGATAAAAAGAAAAAAAAAGTCTTTGCAGGTTAAAGCTCAGCCTCCTTCGTTGCCAGAGCATCATGTTGTCTGTAAGGAAGCCATCTTGACGGAGACTCACTGCTGCCTCTAAAATGGTTGTGTTGCCACATATAGGACTGCATTAATTGATTTCTCGTTAGCTTCCGTCAGTCCCTCATCAGCTCTGTCTTTAACCTTATGTGTCTTTACTATTTCTCTGCTTTAAAATCCCTCTAAATAGTTCACATTCATGAAGGTATAACGGCTTCTGGAATTTAATAGTGAATAAATATCTGTGATTTAGTCATAGAGAGGAACTGAGGTATAAGATAAAAACATTAAAACAGCTGTGCTCTTGACATATGTGATATAGCTCTATTGTCACTGTTAGTGATGAAGGAAATATTAATGTAAGATTTAAAGCAAAACAAACCTTTATATAAAAATGTTCTGTCTGTATAAAATAGGCCTAATGCAATCTAATACCACAACATTAACACCCTGTTTAGATCCTAAAAGAACACCTATTTTACATTACTAAGTCTAACATAGATCCAATTAAAATAGATCCAAATAGCTCTATATTATATGTTAAGTTGTATTTTTGAGGGGTTATTAAGACAATTCATCACACCACATTTATTACAAACCAACCTACACATTAAGGGTAAATTAAAAAACAAGACACACATATGTATATATATATATTTGTGTTTGAAATTTTTTTTAAAAATGTCACTTTTATGTTACTCACTTCTTCTCTGGAATGTTAATTATATGTGTGTGTGTGTGTATATATATATATATATATATATATATATATATATATATATATATATATATATATATATGTGTGTGTGTGTGTGTGTGTGTGTGTGTGTGTGTTTAAGTTAAAAAAAAAATGTCCCTTTTATGTTACCCACTTCTTCTCTGGAATGTTAATTATATGTATATATATGTGTGTGTGTGTGTGTTTTTAAGTTTAAAAAAATGACACTTTTATGTTACCCATTTCTTCTCTGGAATGTGAATATATATGTACTGTTTCTTTGATAAATCTGTCATTGAATCCTGAAATTGGTCAAATTTAGGGCCTATTCTGTTGCATTGACAAAAATGAACAAGTAGACCTAACGATAAATTAAAGATAATTAATAGTCTATACAGTTATGAGGCTTCCTGCTTTTTTTGAGGCAGTGAATGAAAGGCCACAACATCAGGCCTTCAGTCTGTGACCTCCTTATACACTAATACACCTGATCTAATTCTATATTTCTGTTAATTATCAGTGATCACTCCACTTTGTATTCTAGGGTTAATATAAATGATCATTTTAAGTGTGGTATTGTAAATAAGGCTACATAGTTTGGCATCATAATCGAAGGATGAAGGTGCAAAGAATTTTATTTAATTTTTTTCCCCCCATTTTTAATTAAAGTGGAGCCACAGTGTCGAATGCGTATCATGAGACTAACTTGAGTTTTTGTTAATGATTAAACATAAATTGCACTTTAGATGCATCTTATGGTCGGTATCACACTAAAACCACTATATAGAGAAATGCCTTTTGGTTTGGTTTTTATTCCCCTCAAAATGACCATTGAAACAATTACGATATACAGCTTGTGTTTTCTTCTTTAAAGGCCTCATTTCCAGCATCCGTCAAGTGGGATTTTTCTGTAATTTCCTCATCTTTACACACAATTTGTTATGTACTGTATAGGCCTAAATTAAACCCTGTTACTTTTATGTTAATTTCAGTCACACATTCAGTGTTTTTTCTTTGTTAATGACTGTCTGATCCAGAAAACCATGATGTTGTCGAATAGATAAATTCATTAATTACATCTGGACGAATCCAGAACGCATCAGCGCACACAAATGGTAAATTAATCTCACCAAAAACCAAACCTGTGACAATGAATCGCTGGCCTATAGACAACAGGCCACTTACTAATAATACACGGGCCTGTTTCTCCGTCTGTTGAAACTGAGAGCATGAGGCTGATGCAGGACAATGTGCCGCAAACATCACCGCTCCTTCCCACTTACAGAAAGTCTCCCTCCGACATGCGCGCACTCTGTCCTCCGTGGAATAGACCCTGGATACGCCAGACCTGCCAAAAACACAAAAGTGTCTGTACAAAAAAAAAAAAAAAAAAAAGGAGGGAGGGAAATAAAGAAAACAATCACGCAACTCCAGCTCATAATGAATAGGACCCAGACAAGCTCCGCATATTAACATAATTGCATAGAAACGAGGGGAGCAGAGAGTATTTAAAGGCGCAGCAACACCCCACGTCCACGCACCCACTGTCATCTGCGTGAGTGTCGAACAATAAAAACATTTATCTAAAATTTTCAATTATTGATAGAGAAAATGTACAGTTTTAGGCTTACAGCATCCAGTCTAACTGGGGGTGAAATATTTTATTGCACGAAACCTGACACATACTAGAAATACAAGTCTACCTTAAAAGGACAGAAATTAAACTGTGTCTCATTAATGTACATAAAAGTGTATTTGTAGCCTATACAGGCCCACTGAGATGGAACAGAGAAAGAAGAGAGAAATATTAGGAAAAAAAAAAAAAAACAGGAGTCAGGACAACAGCAAAATAAGCTTCCACCTTAAATACAGAGCAGAGCAGAAAATAAATAAATAAATAAACAAACCAGATTAATTAAAAGGTTAACTCTTCATTATCTGTCTTCATAAAGGTGTGTTCTGATTTTTAACACCTCACACTGCCAGGACTGAAATTTAACCGAGCCAATACTGGTACCTCATTCAGTGTTGGCTTAGAAATAAAACACATCCAATAACCCTTAATACGGAGGTAGATGTACCTCTGTATTTGACTGTATTTCCTCTCAGAATTTAGATGTTAATTGCCATGATTGAGAACTGAACATCTCAGTTTCACAGATTTTAACCCTTAAAGCTGCCAGCCGTCTATATTCTGCTTGTGTTACATTGATTTCTTTACCATATCAAAGAGGAGTTTTGGTTTAAAGAGCACCACAGCCTAATACATAAGAGAGGGAACTGTTCCTTTATTAGAAGCCATGCTGTAATTAGAGAGAAGCCTGGGGGAGGGGCCAGTGAGAGGAGCACTGATAATAGGAGCCATAATACTATACCCCTACCATACAGAGCACACATGCAAATCACTACAATACATTCAAGCATGATTTTATTTCCTCTTTTTACATTAGCATCTGTGAAAAGACAGACTAATTATTTGTAGATTTTACGTTGAATTGAAAATGACCTACATAGACTTTTTTTTTCATCCCAAATTTAATTTATAGAGATATGTTGATGCTTTCAGGTATACAAAATGTATTCATCTGTAACAGTGTAGAGGTTTGATATAGATAACATGATATTTTCTTATTATGTAACAACACCTGTTTGCAGATTTGTCCTGTAAAAGCAAACGGTTCTATGCACCTGTACACATGTACTGTGTAGGTGATGTTTTGTCACATCATTACCCTCTCAAAGACTGCAGGTTGGCGTTCCGCACTGCCACTGCCACTGCAGGAGACCTGTTGGTAAACAGTGTAGCCACAGTCCACATTATCATTCTGATCCTGGCCCCGCTCCACAATGGCTGCTTTGTGAAAGGAGCGCTTGACAAAGGTCTGCCACTTCTTTTTCCCAACATTGTATATGTGAGAGGCTGCTGCAGTAAACGCTGAGCAGCGAGGTGGGAACGACGCTCCAGACCAGACAGTGGCAGATGCTTGCATTAGCTCTGCAGCCATAAGAGTGTCTCCTGGAAAAGTTGGCCCTTTGTCTTGCTGCCTCTTTATGTCTGTGAGGGGCTTCTTCACACTGAGAGTATACTGTATATGAGTGTGTGTTCACACTAGTAGTGATGTAACATAGCTGAATATGGATGTTATGTCAAATGTGTGTTGAATTCATACTGAGCACAGAACAGATCCTTAATTTGTTCACATATACAGCCCAGTTTGTTTTGGTTTTTCATAAGAAAATACAAGACAGTGAAGCTAATGTTCACACAAAAAAGGAAAGATGTGAAAATACATGAACTTAAATGAAGTACAATAAAGTCTTAAGCCACATATAAAATAGACAATATATTTGAAACACACTGGAAAATAGCATTGTTTAAAATAAAAGTTTCATCCTAATTATCCAAGAAAATCTCTAAAATCCCTTTATTTTTATCTGTAAACAAGACAATCTGACAGAGTTTGCATAAATAAATTGATATTATAATGACTTTTTATAAGCAACCTTAATTTGCTTCAGTTGTAAAGAGGAGCATATTAAAAAACTGACAGGACTTTAGAGTAAAGTTTAAGAATATTAAAACTGATATGAGCAAAAAGCACATGACTCTACTGGACTTTAATTTGATCATAAGAAAGACTGTGTCTGTTCCGTGGACATGCTCAGAGACATTTTGCTCAGCTATTTCGGCTGATGTTTGGATGGTCTCTTATTTATATGTAAGACACATTAGACTCAGGTTAAGATGATAGGATAAGGTCTGTCTGGGTGTTGTGTTCAGTGACTGTGGGAACCATCCATTCTAATGTTCTACACACTGTAGTCTCTCCTTATCTAAACATTGCAGTCTCCCAGTTCATATTGATCCATCTGACTGGAACCTGTGTCGAACAGGAGCGACTCCTACTCTCCTGAAGGCGGCACATTGTACATCCCCCAGCCCCCCCCCCCCCCCCAAAAGGATACCACAGCTGCGATCCTGTCTTAATCTGGGGATAAACGCGATTATCCTGCTATGGCTTGTTCTTGGCTTTGTAACAGCGACAGGGGACCTTTCACAGCTCCTTTTTTCCCATGGTCGAGTGGGTCCGAGCAGCTAAGACCCCTGATGTGGACCTGTCGCCATTCATCAGCTTTAGGCTGGCGCAAAAACACACATCACACTGACTCCGAGGCAGATACACGGAGATGAACACTGGAAACTGAAAACTATCATTACTGAGCTGCAGCTCCTCAAAGTTCACACCTCATACGTGTGAACTTTCCTCAAACATCTTCCCCTTCCCATCGTTCCTCTTTTAATATCTGTTCCCTTCACGTGATGGTTAAATTTATTAAGATCATAGAGTGTGTGAACATGTAATAACAATTAGCCAAGATTTATCTGATTACCTCCACTAAAGATGTTTTAATGTCACACACATCTGTCTGTCTGTCTGTCTGTATGTATATATGTTGTTTTGTCTGTTTGCTTCCACTTAAAACAAGTGGATCACTGTTTTATCATTTACAATTTTCTTTTCTTTTTTTTTTTTTTTTGTAATAATGCAAGAAGGCACATTTGATTGAATTACAAAACCATGGGGCCTTGGTGGAGGTGTGCGCTCTACTGAGTGACCTTCAAGTTCTTCCTGTTTTTAGAATTATTATTTTAATTAACATTTAAAATAATTTTACCCAAGTTGTCAAATTTTGTTAAATGATTCAAAAGCGAGGAGAGCATTTGGGCAGAAGTGAACTGGTGTATTTAACACATATTCTATTCTATTGTATTCTATTGTATTCTATTCTATTGAATAATAATTGTCTGAATTAAATTTATTTTTCATGTAAATCTTTACACAGTACAAATATGTATTTAATACAGACCTTTGGAATCTGATAAAACTTCAAAAACCTTTATTTTTATTATATAAATTATATATATATTTTTTTTAAAATTATAACCTCAGCTTTATTTGAATAATTTCAGACAAGTCTTTAATGGAGACACAGCTCTACTCTGCAGATGTTTAACTAACATATTAAAGTGTTGAACAAAATCTCTCAGGAGCCGATTTGCATCATCCCACGACAGTCACACAGACTGCCAGTCAAGTTCAAGTTCACAGGCTCAAAATGTCTGGACTCTTCATTCACTTTTGTCGTCCCTCCTCCTCCTCCCTCGGGTCTCCCTTTGCTCTGTGGTGACTGCATGGCGTTACTATGACAGAGGGGCTGTGGTGTTGTTATGGCAGCAGGCTGGACGGCCCAGCTATGTGCTGGTGAAAAGGACGGCCTGTCACAGAGAGAGAGAGAGAGGGAGAGGGAGAGAGAGACAGGGAGAAGTTCAGGTTCCCCAAACAGCTGGGCACAGGGACCCCCACCACCACCACCACCACCACCACCACCCTTTCAGACACCACCCAGACCCTGGGAACACCAAGAATCCACATTCATCATCCTCACATATATGTTCTTTCTCTCTCTGTCCCTGCACGCCCCTGTCTCTCTCCTCCCCTTTTTCCTTCCATCCCAGTCCTGAACTTTGTATCCATCCATCACTTAACATCACTTTTACTGCATACTTTCATTAAACCTCCAACCAACCAGAACATACATTAGATGTTTTATTACCTAACTCTAACCATGACCCTTATACAAGAAAAGTCCCTTCAATTGAACAACTTACACAGTGGGATCAAGTTTATCCTCCATCATGTAGGAAAAACATTGGCACACACATGTCCATAGCCCACACACTTAATTTTTGACTCTCAAATTAACAAAACAAAAACTAAGAATAAGAAAACAAGCGTGTGTTAAAACTCTGACTCATTGTGGATGTATGTATTTGTGTATGTGTGATTGTGCATGTGTGGGAGGAAAGAAATCAAGAGACAGACACACAGAGAGAGATTTTGTTGAGGTCTCATTCAAGTTTGAGCTTGAAAGGCTGATCATTTGCATAAACTGCATGCCGTCTGGGGGGCTTGGGGGTGGCAGCCATACTGAGAGCAGATATGAGAGAGCATTAAAAAAAGAAAGCACAACCCTGTATTGTGGAGCTGCAGGAAGAAAGAAGAGGTTTGAATAAGAGAGAGGGTGAAAATTGGCAAAGAAAGGGCCTAACCATGTCTCTCAGTGGGATTAAATTGTCCAGGAACCTCTTTATCTATAATTTGGTGAATCTGGAAGGGCCATGGCTGCAGTGTTGCGCTCAGCTGAGCTCCTGCCTGAACTTTATAAGAAAAGAGTCACAAATGGCAGCTGATGCGACCACTTAAAGATCAGTGTGATTGTTCAGAAATGTCAGATGCCATTGTTTTACCCAGATATTTTACTTGGATTCTTTTGTTTCTTAACTTTTCCAGGAAGAGGCCATAAAGAGGCAGCTGCAGATGATCTTCAGAGCTGATGCCGGAGTTTTAATCACAGTGATTCACACACCATTAAGTGACATTTTGCTTCTGTGTAATATTAGACCACAGTAATGATGTACTGCCAATTTGAAAAGAATCAATTTTGGGAAATTAGAAATTTATAAGGTATTTTGAATGAAATATGAAATGTATTTTTTACTGTCTTCCTCTTGCTGTTTTGGGAAAAAAAATAATTTGTTTCTTGTGTTTGTTGTTTTGTTTTTTATTATAGTGTTTAGATGTTATTTTTTCATTTAACTAAAACCATAAGCCTTCAAATGTAATTTTTCTGGATGCAATAAAAAACGAAATAATGAAAGGTTACAGTGTTTATTCACAACCACGTCGCTAATTTATTCACATGACATTTTAAGTGATGAAAACCGCTGAGTTTTGTTCTTTTAACCGTAAAATAAATGTTAAGAAATATTCATTATGAATATCTGTGTGTGTTGTTAACAGTTCAACATGGTTACAAGGGTGTCTTATAAACTGGTGAGAGGTGTCTCTGTCAGCACCTTGGACAGAGGCAGTGGAATTAAAACAAAGGCCATGTTGTGTTTTATTTCTGTAGTAGAAAAGAGACTAAGACCAACTCACCAGAATTCAGAGAAATACCAAACTATGAGGGACAAGAAAATATTTGTTTCTACGGCAGAAAAAAAACAAAACAAAACAAAAAAAAACAAAAAACAAAAAAAACAAATGACGGGGAAATGGGAGAAAAAAAGGACTTAGAATTGGAAAAAAGACAGTTAAATATGCAGTCACCACTCATATTTCATATACTAATGCATGAACATAAGTTTAAATAAATAAATAAAAGCTTGATATGGGTAGACAGCCATTTTATTCCATGTCCGTTGGTTATTTAGAATAGAATAGAATAGAATAGAATAGAATAGAATAAAATAGAATAGAATAGAATAGAATAGAATAGAGCATTTTATATGTATCAAATACACCATGAATGAAAAAATACAAAATTCAAATAGAGAAAGTTAAAATTTGAATGGAAAAAAAAAAAAACACTTTCAATTTTTATTAAAATTTAATTTACATTTTAATTAAAAATGTGTTGAGGTTTTACATCTTAATTAACCATGCACTGCAGTGGTCCATTTATATGAACTGCCACACCAAATATGAAGACCTCCTGTCCGACGTCTCAGTCCACGGGGACAGAGAGTCATGACCTTTACTCTCTTGGGACACACTTTGACCTGACACAAGCCGTCAGACACGTGTGTGATCCCTCTGTGACCCGTCATGTTATCTGAGGAGACCACAGCAATGCACCACATCATTTCCCCTGTAGCTCATGGAGGGAAAATGACCATCTGAAAGTAAATGTTAAATTAAAAACTTCAATTTATATTCATTTGGATTTCTTGTCAAAATTCTAACCTCTAAACTTTAATTTTTAGTTCAACCATGGCTCACCTGTAGGTGTCATAACATCCTCTGATCAGGTTGATTCTCTCTCAGGACTCCAGTTTGGATTTGGCATATACTGACACATATTTTACTATAGAAATTAAATGTTAAAGACCATTCAGTTATTCCCATCTTTATACACTTGCATCTTGGTGAATAGCAACAAATCTCCCTGTTTTAAGTGCATATGATGTATGTGAAACTGAAAGAGCTGCTGGCTGCAGGTGTTCTCTCTCACGGCATTCAGTGTGTTTTCATTATTTATTCTGCACAGATTTTTTTCTTGTCAACAGTTAGAGATAGATGTTGTCTTTTGTGTTGGGAGTCACTGGAGGTCACATTACTCACTAAAGCTGAGAAATTAATTTCAAAGCTTTGCTGTGGGGAACAAAAGGACTTTTATGTGCTGTTATATGTACTAGAATTTATCATGACATTCTGTTCATTACATTTGCACCAAATCTGAGCTGATTCATGTGACATATCTTATTTTAGGATTTAATCTTTTTAAGCACTCATCTTAAAATGTGATGGGATTTTTAATGTGACGTAAATAAAGGCAACAAATCGATTCCAGTAGCTGTTTGTAGCACATCATAAAATGAAATATGACAAAAGTAATGCACCATCTTGCAAAAATGTGGCACTCTGTATCAGCACATTTACGTAATTTGCACATTTTATTTTGTAAGCAGGAAGTGAGACACAGAGGGGCACAGACGTTGTGGCACAACCTTGTGAATTACGAGTAGGCAGCTGTAGACAAGGTTTGTGTCTGTGGAGGGCTGCATATGATTGTCCAGTCATTTATATCTTCCAACTGAGTGAGCATTAGGTCTTGTATTCTGTGTTTGCATAACAATAGAATCAGGTCCTGTGAACTTCCCCAACCTATTGACCCAGCTCCCAAGACATGAATAGCGCTGCTTTGAGGCTCCCCAGCCTCTCAAACAGGCTTTAACCATGCCTTAAGTCCCAATCATGGTAATTTAATATATCTTAAGCCTCTGGCTGTTTTGCTGGAGCCCCTCCACAGTTTGTTTTAGGCATTCACTGCTTTTCACCTCATCACTGATACTCCTTATTTGGGGAATTTAAAGGGCTGCAGTAGCACTACAAGCCCTTTATCAGCAGCTGAATACACCTTGAATTTATGTAATTAGAAAAGTTTATCCTTTAGAGGAAAGTGGAAATCCACCACAGATCGATAGCTGAAGTCCTAATGAAGACCAGAAAAGAATGTTTTCCTGTTGTTAAAATACTGAAACAACTGCGTTAAACTGCTCAACTATGAGCTTCAATCAAGAGCAAGTGAAGAATTATCAGCAACAAATTGCACCTGAAATTTAGAAAGTAAAAGTGTTAAATGCAGAGGTGTGAATGACATAATGTATCTGTGATTTCAAGAGTGAAATCTGCAGAAAAATGTAGCTGTGACTTATTTAATACCAGTTAGACCTACCACATAGTGAGTGTACCCATCGAACATCTAGTCAAGTTACAATAATTTCTGTTAAGACTCAAATATATCCAGTAATGAATGAAAGAATTAATTAAAAGCAAATTTTTTTTTTTTCTCATGGAGTGTATGATGTCAGTGAATAATTTCCACTGAGAATCCACAAAAGTGTTTTTGCAGAACATTTAGATGTGTGACAGTGAAGTTAAGATTTGACCTTTGGGAGATAAAATGTCATCACTTTCAAGAACTGAAAGACAATTGTTTGGTTAGATCGTAACTCAGAGGTGTTGTTCCATTGCAGCATAATCACACAGAACCAAAAGTGCCATAGTTCAATCTTTTTCCTCCGCTTTATTGGTCAAGTCTTTTTGCTATTGTCAAACTTATACTGATAAGACGTGAAGCAGTAGAGCTACGCCTTCATCATGTTGGACTGAAAGCATTAGTTTCTGTTCTCTCCCACTGAGTTATACCTAAAAAACACGCTTTGTGGGTTCACTGTGAACTTGACCTTTGACCCCTAGCAGTTCTTCCTTTAATCCTGGTGAACATATCCCCTGAAGACATATTTTTTTTACCCCCTCTTGGCCTTATTCTATTGTTTAGGCAATTGAATGCTGTGTTTTTTGTGTTATTGCTGTAGAGTTTGGCTTTGTATAATACTTCAAAAAAGACTCAAATAAGCAAAGAATTTCCCCCAAGACAGTTATAAACTGTGTGAATATGATTAATAGATGCATACAAATATTTACTGTTGTAGATGGTTCAGATGAAGACGTAGTTTGTATATATTTGATTAGTTGCATGTAAGTGATTTCTTCTGAGTGTATGGGTTTCCAAAATGTCACTAATGACATCGCAGAGAGCCTGTAGAAGTCTGTCTGGTTTTCCTTCTTCCTCCTGTTTCAGTTTTGAGATTTACCAGACTCTGTGTGTTTTCCAGGATTTCAAGTGCAAGTGCAAGGATGTGAAACACATGCCCACACAGTTTTTTTTTTCTCACATTGTTGCTTTTTGCATCTTTCTGGCATTCCTGTGTTGAAGTACAGTTAGGTATATTTAAAGAAATGACTGTCAGTTAATGTCTTTTACAGCAGTATCCCAGAGGAGGCAGTAAGAGATACTTCAGCTTCATCTCATCGTCACAACAACATTAAAAAAGAATATTGAGACAGAGAAGATGACTTGCATTCATCTACTCAATATAATTTGCTGGATCTTATTGTGTGGAACCAAATCTGTGAGTTTTACTGTTGCATTAAAGAGCTCCTCAGAGGTAAATTTCACTGTAACTTCAGGACAGAGATTTGGAAAAGAACCTGAAAACGCTGACTGAAATCAAAAAAGTCACCTTTTAATAATTTTACACACTGATAAGTCCAATATGTGGCCAAAAGAAAGAAAGTGAAATGAAACAAAAATAACTTTGTGTTACAAAATGTGTGTTGCACATGTGTGGATGAGCAGCCGATGCAGCTCAGTGTCACTGTAGCACCATCTACTGGAAATAAAGCACAGTGTGTCTCCCCAGTTTATAACGTTTCATCTTGTAAATCTCCAAATATAGACACTGTGGATACATACATGAAATGGACAAAATGACTATGCAACATATCTTAACATTATTCTTGTGTCTGTTTCCTTGATATTGTCTCTGAATAATCTGCGTGTTTTATCCACAACATCACTCATGTATTACTGCTGATTAGAGTCTTGCATATGTAAAAAAAAAAAAAAAAAAATTAAAAAGCGGCAACAACATTAATTTTATTGCATGAGCATTTTTAATGTGCGATTGCACAAAAAATGTTCAAAATGTGCACAAAAAAACCAATCGATGCAATGAAATCAATGTTGCTTTGAAATTTAACCACGACTCTGATATAAAACAAAGCCACATCCCTCTACCTAGTGTTATGTGGAAAATATCTCATATTTTATGTTGTTTTTGTAATTAAAAAAAAGTGGTGCTACATCATTAAACTGGCATTTAAATGGTTAAAATCCTGACAATTATTGAATATTTGGTAGTTTTAAATAGGCATATACCTATAATACATGGTGGAGAATACATGGTATTGTTTTATATCAATCTTGGACATGACAAGGTTTAGCAATGACACTGATTTATTGCATTAAATAGTTTTTGTTCAGTGCAGGAACCTTATGGCAAAAAAAAAAAAAACTCTAATTGACTTACACTGAAACCACATTTTTTAATCTCACATAAAAAAATATTTTCATTTGATAAATTTTCATAATAACAGCAGTTACATCATATACTCAAACTGGCATTTGAAGGGTTAGAATCCTGAAAATTACTGAACATTTGGTTGTTTTGAGCAAAGCTGAAGTGGTTTAAGAGATTTATGCAGAAAAAAATATTGATATATGATGATTTTATATTAATCATCAGAGGATGCAGAAAGTGTCAGTAGTGTATCATAGACATGGAAATGAAATTGATTAAATCTGGTCAGATAAAAAAAAAACTGCCATAAAAGAAACATTCTCGCATAAATTCATGCCTTATATTGATCACAAACTCAAAAAAGAAAAATGTACAAAAATGGCCTAAGTGTTAACACAATTGCTTATGGTGGTTTTTGTTGTATTGTAAGTTTTTGTTGATTTTAATGAATTTTACCATGTAGCAGATTTGTATTTCACTGAAACTACTTTGGCTGTCCTGTTGTCATGTCCTGTCTTCAATGCAGATCATTGTTTGGATGCAGTGGGATGGCTGATGAGGATGGGGCACACATGGCTTTCCCAAAGACAGAGATGAGAAGAAGGACCTCATCAAACTTTGGGACACAAACCCTTTCAGGCTCCTCAGATACATAAACCCAGAGAGGAGATATTTGTTCAAGACAACAAAGCGCACATTTGTGTCCCTTCTTTTCACATCACAACCAAAGCCTCTAATTAACACGGTTTCTTTTCAAAAAGTAGAGATCAAATAGTAGCAATTATCTGCGCAAACTTTGATGAGGTGGAATCTCCTGCATTCATGGCTGCACATTCTGCAGTAATCTCAGTCCTCCTCCCGGTTCACTGCACAACCAGAGCTCAGTGAGGCCCACTCTGCTAAAAAACTAATGATCTCTAATGAAGTTCTGTACAATGATCCATGCGATGCCAAAAAATGCTGCACACAATGCAGACAAACACACACACACACACACACACACACACACACACACACACACACACATGCACACATACTTTCCCATTCATTCACATGAACAAACCCATCTTTTTCTGTTTTTTCATAGCTATTAAGATGCCTTAGTAATCATATTTTTATGTTGACCTCCATTTATTTTTTGGAAATTGGATTGTAATGTTCAATAACAGAGAGAGTTTAAGTCTGACCTGTTTTAGATTGAAATGATAAATTATCCCTTCTCTTCATTCAAGTGTTAGGTGTGATTGAGCCAAACCATTAAAAAATAAGATAATATAAACTTATTCCAATTTGAAGATATTTGACATGAGCTCTTCTGGACATCCAAAAACCTTCTCAGTTTGTAGAAACCTTTCATTTGTACTTTCAAGATTGTCTATTTAATATTTTAAGTTTAGAAATACATGCACATAAAACCAGCATATCGCTAAAATAAGTTGGTTCAGTTCAGTCCAGGTATATTTCATTCGCCCAGCACTATAAATCAGAGATTCACTTCAAAGGGCTTTACACTCTGAACAATATGCAACAGCCTCTGTCTTTAATGCCTTAGTTCAAGTGAGGAAAAACTCCCCTCAAAACCCTTCACTAAGTAGAAAAAATGGTATAAACCTCAAGAAGACACGGAGGAGGAATCTGTCCTCCAGGACAGATGGACAAATTATAACATAAAAAAAATAACATGAGTGATACATGAATGTTTTCCAAATGAACTGTTTAACATGAATGTATAAGATAACCACTAGCAGCTGTGGTTGGTTGCTGCTAAACATCTTTAATTAATGGAAATAATTCCAAAAAGAAGATACTGGATGACAGAACAATCTCATAGGCCTTACAGACAGGTCCTGCACACTAAGTACTAAATTTACTGTCTTTTTTAGTAATATATTGGTGGATGAAAACCTCAAAATTACTATTTGGTAGAGAGAAGAGTATGCACAAGCTCCCCCAAATAAACCTGTGGATGCATGTACACAAACACACGAACAGTGTTCACAAAAACAGGCACCCTTTGCCTCTGAGGCTGCGAGGGAAAAGGCTGAATTTCATCAGGAGATCACACAATCACAGGGCCAGTGTGTCTCTGTAGCAGGCAGGGCAATGTGTGCACATCAGGTTTTGTGCAGCTCTGACGAGATGTGACAGCCCAGCTCTCACTCAAAGATCCCCGAATTTGGTCCATTTTTCTGCCTTTTCCATTTACAATGCTTCAGTGGAGATTTCTTTATTTCAGAATGGACAATGGCCTCTTTCTTTCTCATTCCCTACATCTCCCTCACACACACACACACACACACACACACACACACACACACATACACACAAAGCCTCGCTGGCAGACGCACGCACACTTGCTTGCTGTCATGCTCATTTTGATGGTAATTAATGACATCACCACTGCGTGCGGGTGCATGGTGGTGTGTGGTGTGGTTTGTGAGTGGGGGGGGTGCGTTTGTTTGTTGAGCAAACCGTGGGAACAGGGAGCTCTTCAGGGTGGCGAGTCAGGGCCTCCAACAATACATATGCTGTTGCTTTTCACCCAAACACCCTCCCTTCCCAGGAGAATCATTCCGCTCCCCTCCTTTCCTGTTCCCCTCTTTCCCTCCATTTTCCCCCCAAAACTTTCCCTCCTTCGTTTGCATTTGTTGCAACGTGGAGTGTGAGATTGCTGCCCCCTCTCTGTCACTGCATCTCATCAGCTTTAACTTTGAACTAGAATTATGCAAATATCACGGCTTCAGACACACGGGAATCACCGCTACGTTCACACTAAAACACCAGACTGATAATGACAGCACTTTAGTCACACATGGATCCAGTCTGAGACATGGAGAAACACAACCCTACTTATAAATAATGGGCATCAGTATTGATTTTATTGACTCATATTAGGTATACAGTTTATGGACAAAAATGTGGAACATCCACAGCTCGAAGGACTTGAAATGTTATCATGATAAAAATATTTGTTTCAGTTGTTGTCAATAATGATCATGATAAATGTCAAATCTTTTTCTAAATTTAAGTAGTTTAAGCTGATTTTTTTTTCCTCTGTGAAAGTTGAAGAAATCAGACAGTAATGTGGAGTTTAAAATGGTTATTTATGGCCAGAACATGGCAATAGTTCCATAAATTTAGAGGCACATAATTTATACAATAATTATAATGATTAAAAAAACTAAATCTGAAGCACATTTTAAATGTTTAAGATGAAACAAAATTAACCCAAAACACGAAATAAAAAATATCTATTCCAATGATTTTTCACAAAATAAAGTTATACTGATAGATTTGTCATTATTTTGTGGCCCAGTCCTGTTTGCAATGAAACACTTGTATCCAGTACTTCCAACCATATATTAGATCAGATTAAGTCAATGAATGTTCTGTCATTTTTGAGCATGTCTTTTGGATTATTGTTTTACTGTAGGTTTTAGGCTACATATTTTCTTCTGTTTTATTTTGTTGAGCAAACTAGGTAATTGCCTCTGGAGTTTTTATCAGACCCAGAGGTAGTTTGACAATATCACCATTTGACAACAGCATTAAGTATGAAGACACTTACTCATATCACTGTAAGGAGGAGGTATTTTTTATATGCTTCTGTAGACTGGTTGGAAATTCTCTTTTGGAAAACATACATTTTCTCAGCTGTAAGACTCTGCCTTAACCCAAAACAGTCTTCAACAAAGCTCTCATTAACAGAAAAGAAAGATAGAATAACTTAAAAGTTCAATTTGTCAGCTTTAGGAGATCTAATTACAGAAATTGTTTTTTTAATGGTATTAATCACCAGTAAATAACAATAACCAAATTTAAAAATTTTTTGAATTAATTACTTTAACATTTCCTGGACTTTCACACACAGGTTTATTTGTGCATATATACGAGGGCCGTTCAATAAGTTCATGGCCACACCCAGAACAGAACAACACAGACTGATAATTTATATTTTATTTTTCAACATAATCTCCATTCACAGCAATGCACTTGGTCCATCGATGTTCAAGCATCACTATCCCATCACGAAAGAATGTAACATCCTGTATCATAACAACCAGTATTTCTGGGTGAGGCCATGAACTTATTGAACAGCCCTCGTACATATATATATATATATATATATCTATATATATATATAATATATATATATATATATATCTATATATATATATATATATATATATATATACACATGTATATAAGTACAGGCCCAAACAACCCTGAAAGATAAACTTTAGTGCAAGGGAAAAGACTTACAGTGTAATAATGTGTCCAGTGATCCTGTTTATGCTGCTAAAACAAAAATATTTTGGGTAAAAGAAGTGACAGATTAAACCTCAAATGATGCAACCACTTGCAAAACTCCATCCACTTCACAAAGTGTGCTGATGTGTTTCTTTCCTAACACAAACATTTTTAGTTCTATTCCTCATGTAAAACTTGTCTACAGAGACATTAAGGATGTTTCCATGAGTCAGAGCAGATTTGTAATCACAGTGTCTTTTTTCATTTGTTTGCTTCTAGTTTGTAAGGTCACTTAAGGTCTCAGTTACTATTATTATTGTCTCCTTAATTAAAAGTTAAACACTGGCTCTAACAAGGATATTTCACATGTTTAGCAGCCACCACAGAGGAATGAGGCCAAGGGTGTTCAGTGGGTTGCACAATTGAACTTCACCAATAGACACCACTAAAGCTCATACACTGACCCTTTAAGACCACCTTTAAGACAGATGAACACACCTCTTTAACCCATAAAGACCCAAACAGTCACTGGCGACCAAAATCATCTACTGATCTAAACTGTTCAATACCTATTGATCCACTAATCCTATCAAAACATGTAAATAATTGGAGTAAAATGCTGTTTGTCATCTTTTCATGGTCATCAGATATGACCCATCTGGACGGTCAGAGGCTCCGTAGTGAATGTGGAAACACTATCATCTTCTACAATATTGATTCACCAGTAAAACTCATGGAGTTGGATCAATGACAGTGGATGGAAACTCTTGGTTTATGTTCAGTTAATGATAGATTTTGTTGAAAAAGTCACTTTTTCTTCCTTTTTCTCTGTTTTCAATATTTTACCAATCAACTTTAATCTAAACTTTTATGAACATCTACATGATGAGTAAATTAAACATAGGATAGTGGCTGATTTTGACTGAAAAAATGCAAAATAGAGAGAATAATAATAAAATAAATGGTGATAAATTACTTAAGAAAGGTGTAAATAGAGAGAAAAATGCATTTGGGAACTGCCACAAAAGTAGCACCGGGTCCGTATGTGTTAAAACTGGCGTTGTTTGGAGAACACTGTTTGGAGAACACTGTCAGTCCAAAATCACCCATGTGTCCAGCTGGGTGGAGATCTAGTGACTATGAGAACCAGAACATATGATAAATTTCATGTTCATATTCATCAAACTATTCAGTCAATGGAACATTGTCATCCTAGAAGTGAACAGTCTCGTCAGGTTTTCCTGTCATTTGTCATCCACCTGAACTAGTTCTAAAACTGCAACTGGCAACTATTATTTTCATGGATACACTTGTATTCAGGTGAAGTTATACTTGTATTTTAGACTCTTTTAACTGCTTAACACAAGTCACTGATATTTTATCATAGATCAAAAACTATTTATCACATCCATCATACCTCAGGATCATTTAAGGTTGTGTATTATTTCTGGAGTCAAATGCCCTGAAGATATAAAGATGAATAATTTTCAATGTTATGTCTCCACTGAATCCAAGGACATATCCCACCGTACACCCAGGTCTAGGTGCAAGTCTTGCCCAAGTCCTATCCTAACCCAAGTCAAGAATGTAGTGAAACTAGTCAAGACTAAGACCATACTAGATACACATTAAGAGCATTATGAGAATATGACTTATATGATTATTTCTTGTGGTTTGGGGTTTAGCTGACATCTCCTCCTGAATCCACAGCTCTGCGACCAGAATATAAAATTAGAAGAGACTTAAGTCACTGGCTGAATTCAAAGCTGGAAGTTTTCCATTAAACCACAGTGATGATGATTTTAAGGAAATCAGACAACACACAGGGGATTGTTGTGATCCTGACTTGTGTCTTAGTAACATCCTGAGATCATCAAATACAAATATGGTTGATTCCAAGACAAGAAATGTCAACCTCAGACTGATCTCCAGTCCAACAAAACTATGGCAAGCAGTGTGAACATTGGATGGATTATTTAGGCTGATATTTTACAGTTACACAGTGTACAGAGTGTTTGCGCGTTATTCATTGGTTTTCCTCAACTTACCCAGAATACATCGGGGTGAAGGTGAGTTTACAGCAGAGACTTATGGGAATATAGATGAGTGCCAATATATTACATAAGTATAAGGCCTCAGGAGAAAAACAGACTTTGCCTGGCCACATTCCTGTGACTACAGACACAAAAACTGCTGCCTGCAGTCACTCAAACAGTCACACAATCAGTCGTACATTTGCTGTCTTGTGTCTGTACGTGGAAACTGGCCTCTTTGTCTTGGCTGTCAATCACGAAACACAATAACCAGTGCATTTTTCTGCCACTGTTTATTTTAATTTTTTTCCACAGAAAGGTTGATGTTTTTTGCCATTTGATACAGACTCGTTGGGTGCATTTGCAAAAAAAAAAAAACATACTATGAGCAGAAATTCGCCGTGAAATGAATGTTACTGTTAAATATAAACCCAGTAGCATCGACCTGTTTATATGTGTGAAAAATAGTTTTGAGGACATGCTGTACTAAAAGACACTGAAATGACACAGATATGACCCTGTCAATCAAGAACTCTGCACATTGTTGATAAACCGGTAGCAACCAGCCGACAAGGAGACACCAGCAGGAGCAGCTTAGTAATAAGGAATTCCTGAATGTCATCAAAACAACCCTGCACTCCTATGAAAATGAATCACACTCATCATAGCTCAATAACAGACAACACATTATGTGTACAAGAGACAGGGATTTAAAAAATTACAGGGAATAATTTGCACTTACATGTTTATGGTTTCATTGAACTGTACCAAATGTGTAGCAATTAATTCTGAAAATGTCTCAGAGAACATCAAATAAATATACTTTTGTTAGTGGAGTTAACATGTAAGAAGCATAGTCCAGAGTGAGTATGCTTAATTTTTTGCAGTGTTTGTCTCACATGTGATTGAAAAAGGGTGAAGTCTGCATATACTGTAGCTGCTGTTGGGCGTTCCTCTGTTTTACAAGACTTAGGCGTGTGAGCCATCATTTTCACATATCAATCAAAGCTAAAGTAGCTCTGACATAAAAAAAAAAAAGAAAGACAGAAAGAAATACCATTTTAGGATGAAAAAGTGTTTTTTGTTTTTTTTTGTTTTGGGGGGCCAGATAATCTTTTATGTAATTTGTTGGTGTTTATCAGCCAAATATTTGTACTGTTAATCAATAAACAGATTTGTTTTACTTTTCCTTGAGCCATTTTCTAAATATTCTAATATATATATGAATAATTAGGCAGTGACGAACGGCCTCCCACGTTTTGTAGCCTTGAATCGAATCAAATTGAATAGAATAGAATAGAAACCTTTATTGTCATTGTACAACAGGCATGAAAATACAGTGGTTCTTTGGCCAGTGTGGCAGCTAAAATAAATAGTAAAATAACTAAAATAAGAATAAAAGGATTTAAAAAGCAATGTGTTTAGCTACTCAGTACACATTCAGGGTGCATTCTGAGTCCGTATAACCCAGGTAAAGGAATCTTTCAGGTGCATGTACTTCCTGAGGGCATGAGGTTGAACAGGTGCTGTATAGTTGTCCTCAGTGTCTGGAGTCAACAGCAACTTTCCTTCTCTAAAAGACAGACAGTTATCTTTTGGGCAGTTTTTATGACCTGCAGGTTTTTCCTGTCTGCTGCTGAACATTTTGCATACCGAGCCATGATGCAATATGTGAAGACACTCTCTATGATGCTGCGGTAGAAGGCCACCAACACCCTCTCCTCCATTTTGTTCCTTCTTAGGAACCTTAGGAAGTGAAGTGTCTGTTGGGCTTTTTTAACTAGCAGTCATGTTGGTCCTCAGCAATATGTGTCCCCAGGAAATTGAGGCCATATAAATGTCTTCAGACCCGAATATTTGACAAAGGACTTAAATTATACCTAATAAAGAAGGAGTTATGAGGTATGTCAGTGTATATCATGTGTACAGCAGAGCATAGTCACTTCAGATCAGTCCAGTGATGTTTGTCCCATAATGTTGGGATCATGTTGTCTGTAGGTGGCGCTAAGACTATACCCCAGTACTGTGATGTAAATGTGTTCAGCCCTAGACTCTTAACAAAGAAGAAAGATTTGGAGCAGACTGGATGAAGTGTGTGTTTTCATTTCATGGTTTCATGAGTGTTTGAGCAATCATCGCCTCTCAAAAACAACGTTCAGTTGTAGCATCACAGTCATCTACTGTTCAGAGACGTACAGGCGACATATTATGTATATTCATGTGCAAATGTGTATAGTTTGGGAAAAAGGTGACAATGTTGTTATGTCACATATATCAGCCCTGTGATGGATGGATGGATGGATGGATGGATGGACGGACGGATGGACGGACGGATGGACAGATGGCAACAATGTTAAACAAACACTGCAAAAAATCACCATCTTTGTATTTTGAATTATTAAGGTTAAGACATTTCATGCCAGTTTTGAGCAGTACAGTGCTGCAAACCAATAGGCAAAGACTTGTTGAGGAGGCTCATATCCACTTAGGTATGGTTCATCTATGGTGCAGCAGACCCTAGGAAGAGTTCATACACCAGAAATAGCCTCAAAAGCCTCAAATGTTCCCCTTTACTTATAACCACAAGTCACTGTCCATGAAGTCAAACAAAAAGTTGTCTTTGCTAGCAGAAAAAATTAGCAAACAAGCAGAAAAATCTTGCTTTGCTAAGATTTTTATGATCCTATTCCATATTATCTCCTATGAACTAATTGGGAGCCAGGGGCAGGTGGAGCACCCAATTAGCTAAACCATTCAGTTTGCATTCCTCGCACATGTCTTAAAGCAGCTCTGATTTCTTCTTCTTTCAATCTGGGCAGGGGACTAGTGCCCTTTGTGCCTGAATCAAAGCACTCCCCTGCTATGAATAGTGATTTTTCTGGTGCTCCTGCTCACCAGTGCTTGCAGAGAGGTCCTCCCCCCTGAGACTTTCCCCTTTGACCCCGATAAATGGACTCTTGTCCACTGAATAAAAACGTAGTGATTGGCCTTTAGTGATGCCTGTGGTTCAGGCAATAGACATCTGATGAGTAATCATAATGACTGAAGGATCTGACAGAGAGATCGGTGGCACTTAGTGCTCAGCGGGGTTTCTTGTAATATAATATATCAACATTACAAACTGTGGATGGCCAGGAGATTAATTAAACTGGTTTAATTACAGCATTATCTCATACACACATAATGCTTTTGGAGAACATCAAACTTCTCTGTCATGAGAAATACAGGAGTGTCTGGAAAAGAACTGGCATTTCTTTATTTTACAATGCGCTGAACATACTGAAATAGTCCATACAATACAAGAGTGTGACTGGGGATATGACTAATTACTGCCATGTGGCAATTAGCTGTCCATTAAATGGTTGATGATGAGTTTTATTTAGACCACAAGAGCCCCTCGTATATCACTCAGTGGCCCAGAGAGGGCACTTGGCGCTGACAGTGAGAAAATGCAGGTTGTTTCGTCCATCCATAAGCCCAGATGGTCCCTGCAGCCTGCTCCAATCAGCTCACAAAGGTGATATAATTACCAGGGCAGGATGGGACAAGGCCACCGCCTTTGGAGTTCTTCAGTCTCCTCCTTTTTCCCATTGCACCTATTCTCTCCCACTCTATACTCACTGATTATACTCCCCTCCCTCATTGTCCCATTATCCCCCTCCAACAACAGGCCAATTTGTCCCTTCAGCTTGGCTCCCGCCTCCCCTCCTGCTGCGTTATTTAGCCCCTCTTCTGCTGTTCAATGGCAGGTACTGATTAGAGAACTTCCACGACCTTGTCGCTATTCCTCAAAATCCCTCCTCCCCTTCCCAGCAACCTTTAATCTGATTATAGGCTTTCTTCAGCCTTTCAGAGGAGGCCAGTCCCAGGAGGACAATAGCAGACCAAGTGGTTTCACAAACACTCTCCCCAGGGTCATATGATTCACAAGAGGAGCTGTGTCCACTCTCCTTGGGCATCAAGTCCCTGTAAGACCTGTCAGTGATTTAACAGAGATATCGCTGCTTCTTCTCACCTCTCGGACTTTGTCGTAAAAAAAATCATGAATCACCACAACATATTTAGATTTCAGCAGAAATGAGATTTGAGCTGTGGGCTTTTGTGTCTTTGTCTTGTTAGGACCAATAAGATGAACCTGCATCTTGGTTTGAGTTATAGGATGTAAAATCCTACATGGGTCAACAGTATTATTAGTTGTAGCTGCAGTGTACTCAGTAGGGATGCACTGAAGTACTTTTACTCACATACTCTATGGTTCAGATTTAATATTTTTTCAAATCAGAATTTCTCTGAGACAAAATTTGCCTCAGAGACAAATATTGTATTTTTTACTCCACTGTATGTACGTAAGCAGCAGATTACTTTACACATTACTGATATTAGTATAAAACAAATACATAGTTCAAGTTACCAACATTTTATGTGGTAGTTAAAATAAGTGTCACTATTATCAACTGCAGCATTAAATATGAACACGACTATATCAACAATCATAATACAGTAATATTTATTATTATGAATGTTTATTTTTGGCTTGTTGTCATTTAAAAAATGCTATTTTACTTCACAGAGGCTTTAAATGCAGGACTCTTATTTGTAAAAGTATGTGGTACTATTTATTGCTACTTTTAGCAAAAGATTTAATTATTGGCCATCCTGATCCTTCACCAGTCAGAGCAATAGATCATGCACCAGGGTTTGGATCCATCCTTTCTTCCCTGCGTTTCCTCTGTCAATCACTCTACTGCCGTATCTAAAGAAAACAAATACGCTGAAGGAAAATATAAGATCACATCACTTCCTTCGTCACAGGGTAAATCATTGGTAAAGTCTTAAGTGGATAAAATATTATTATATTCCCCAACGTAAAATTTACAGTGTGATGAGACAATGATGCATTATGACGCCTTAAGAACATATATTTATAATGTGTTTTCAGACTATATAATCATAGTTACACTCAAGAATGTTTCACAATGTTTTATAATTATAATCATGACACATTTGTGGCATTGTCTGCGATGAATTGTAAATATACTTAGAATGTGCTATAGTATGGATAAAACAATGAGACTTCATATTATAAACTTAAGAATTATACATTAAGATACTCATGTTTTATGACATATCAGATCCAGTGTTTAGAGGTTGCTCAAATTTTATATGTGATGTTATAAAAATTGTCACTAGTGCTATATTTTTATCCGTTTATCACATAAGCACAACCGTAACACATTATAATATGATTATGTGTTAATGGGAGTGTCCATTGGGTAATTTAAGTAAAGAAGTAATGATATCCCAGTGTTATAGATGTATGCATTCATACGAGCTGAATAAGTATAAGTTACTGTACAGGCTGGTGTAAGTTACCACAAGTAACTGTTTGTTTTAAGCCAAGTGAAGCAGGGGAGTCAAACATGCGGCCCACTGGCCAAAACTGGTCCTGCAAAGGTTCCGATCCAGCGGGATGAATTTGCAAAGTGCAAAAATTACACTGAACACATTAACAGTCAAAGGTGTCCAAGACCAATATGATATAAAGTAAAATAATAACATAATAACCTATAAATAATGATTCAAAATGTTCTTTTTGGTTTAATGTGGAAAAAATAATATTATATTATGCCTGTAAATAATTACAACTCCTGATTTTTGTCTTTGTTTAGTACAAAAACTAACAAAAAACTCAAATTAATTAATTCATGAAAATATTTACATTTACAAACTACCTTTTAACAATGTCTATAGAAAATTAAGTGCAATTTCAGCAGTATTCTGTCTATTACTAAATGTTTTGTGCCTTTGTAGATCTGAGTTGAAATGCTCATGTGTAAATGGAAAGTTAAGGCATAATATTGTTAAAATTGCACTTATTTTTCTTGAGAAATTTCTTTTTTTTTTCAGGTTATTCACATGTTCCTTTGTTTTGATAGTTTGCAAATGTATTTTTTTATGCCCTAAAACAAAGAGAAGAATTTGGAATCAATATTCATAGGTTATCATACTATTGTTGTACTGCTCTGGCCCACTGGAGATCATATTGGGCTGAATGTGGCCCATAAAAGAAAATTAATTTGATTCCTCTGAGTTAAAGCAGAGATTAAGTCAATGCAAAAGCACACCTGTGTTTATTAACTCATATATTTGCGTACTAATATGTTTCTATCATTGTTAAACGACATTATGGACTGTTTAGAACTATGATCGTACAACTCTGTAGGTTCATTTATAGCAAATTATATTGTTACCTTCTTAAAATAATGGCCCAAATCATAATTTTTTAAAACTTTTCAAGAAAGAGAAAAAAAAGCTGAACTAACTATGAGTATATGACATGTTTTTGTTTTCAGAAAAACTTGAGAATTATGACTTGGGCCTTTATTTTAAGAAGGTGATGATATGTATGTTCATAATACGTTCTGATGCATTACAGACCTGGGCTTCTTTGAAAATAACATGTTGAAACCACTGTTTATTTTGATGAGTTTGTTACACATATTGTTCATATCATTAAAACAGAGCTGTAGAAAAGAGTCTTTAATTGTGTTGTAGCCTCAAACAAAAGCTCACAGTACTAATAAACAATTAGACTATGTTATTCTTTCTTTCTATTTACAACACAGACTGAGAAGTATTGGACCCTAATGGTGGTTTAACAGGTAGACCCACAGTTAACTCATTTAACCCCATCAGGTCTTTTATAGACCTCTTCATTCATCAGATCATCTGCTACCAATGACCTGACAGCAGCGGCACAAAGCAGATGTCCACCCAGTGTATTTAGAGTTCATTAATGTCACAGGGATTGGTCAGGAAATGACCTGACTGAGTGGCCTGTCCAGGACTCATTAGCATCAGAACAAAGGGGAAAGGACCCTGAAGGCAACATGTGAGGCCATGAAGACCCCAGTGATACAGATACCCACTAGACTGTTTCAACAGTGCTTAAATATGCACAGCCTCATCCTGGGCCGAGTCAGAGTGATGAGTGGAAGGTGTCATTTCTGTTAAACTGTAATAAAACTCAGACATTTTAACCTAATGTTACACGATGAGTGATGATATGTGTCAAATGTTTACATCTTTAACTCATTTATTTAAATCCATTGTTGTCTTATATGAATAATATGACTTTATAATCAAGCCTTTTAATAGATAGTTGCTAGACAGTTGACTCTTAGTAATAAAATAACATAGGAATATTTGAAAACATACTGTACAGTGTTTTTTTCACTTCCATTTTTTCATTCTGCAGATCCTCGTTCAGATGCACGATGAGGTTCACCATTAAAACTGTGTTGCTTGTTAGTCATTTCAATTTAGTTTGTGTATGTCAAAATATAAAATGTCATACTGTAGTTCAGAGTAACTTTTAATGATTAGTTTCCATTTTCCAGTATGGTAGAGTGCTCTCCATAATGAATGAGAACTACTCTGTATATGAGCTATGTGATATTTTTTATTTAGTAAGGTAATTAGAGTCTGACCACCACACCAGGTTGGTCATCACCTGGTGCCCAGAGGTCTGTGATGTGATGATTCAGGCCTGTTTAAAGAAACAAAATAGTATGTCAAGAAAAAAAGTTGCAAATTTCTGGAATCTATATAGTTTATATGTACTGTTTCTACAGAACTATATCAATATCCCATTAAAGTCATATATTTAGTTCCATTAATCATCTGTGGTTGTTCAGTTCTTTTTGTTTCCACTGTTTCAGGATGCACAGTAGTGGAAAAAAACTTTTTTCTTCTCTCCATGCATTAGTGATATACTGCATGAAGAATCACTTAAGTTATTGAACTCAGCCAAGTATTGTTCCATCGTCCACCCTTCATGGTCCCTTCTGCATGTGCACTGTTCCATCAAGGTCAAAACTGGATGTTTCAGCAGGATAATGAAACACATCCAGGGCATGGCATGTTGAAACTGTCAAGAATTTTGTTTTGTTATTTTTTTTCTTGTATAATAATAAACAAAATAATAATAATTTGCCTCTGTTTGTGTCTGTCTGATACAGCCACACCTTTGAAACACAAAAAGGATTTTTCCAACAAATATTTCATCATAATATTTGAGACAGTGTAAATTTTTTTCAACCATTGTGGTATTATCACAAGCCACTGTAAAACATTCACTAAACATAAGTTATGACCTTCACATAAACTTCAGCTTAAAATTTTGGAAGAGAATGCCCTGTTTTATATCACAGCCACAACAGGTTTATTCTAATGTCTTTCAGAAAATATGAGCAATATAAATGTATTTTTTATTTATTATTCAACTTTAAGTGACATGATCCATAAATGCGTAAATGTACTGTCAAATTAACAAGTAATTTTCACATGCAGTCACATAGACTCAAGTGAATGTAACATTCAATGCCACAGTAAATCACTGAAAACAATGTCATCATTACCACTGTTAACTTTCACCTTTAAAAGCAGTAAATTAACCAAACAACAGAGTAGCCATATGTACAAACAACTTACAACATATACCTTCACATAAATTATGAAAATAACTAATTAATAGATACAACTCAACCATTTGGCAGCAAAAGAAAGGTGCTTTAATCTATTAATCTGCTTTAATTTACTACAGTATACACAAGTCAGTGTCCTTCAACACTTAATAGAATAGACATTACATAGATGATGAAAACATTATTAATAGATAATAATATAAGCATCACATACAAGAAATAAAAGCTTTGCGCAGACTTAAAATGTCCAAACACATAAACATAGCTCGCAGTTCTCTATGATCACTAAACATCTACAAATAACATTAAGTCATGTCCTAAAAGTGAATACAGTTTAAACAAAAACTTTCATTCAGTTCAATCAGACTTACTTGGTCATATTTTGTGCAGAACTGGATCTATTCATTAACAGACAAATACATCAAGTGCAGAGAATACAGCAGAAAAGGAGGCATGTGTGAAGCTTTTTCCTTCTAATTTTTTAGTAATAAACTCCTTCATAACTTAAAGTTGTATCACAGCTGTATTAAGTTCAAGGGTGTCGGTTGTCTTTCACTGGTCATCTCTAACTTTGCTCCACAGAGAAGTTTGACTCAGCTCTGTTCAGGAGAAAAAGGAAATGTGATTAGATTTCCTGAGAGAGATGATGAAGAAATGAGGATGTTGATGTGTGGGTTTAGCTTACATGTCCTGGTGTTTGTGAATCATGTGGTTGTTGTACTCCAACACAGGAGGGATTGTCTCCTCATCCTCAGGAACCTGAAAACAAGACGAGATGAGCTCAGAGTCTGATCCAAGGCACGTTTACCTACTCAATGTAAGGCCAAGAGCACCATCTAGTGGTAGAAGAGCAGTCTCACCTCCCAGTAAACTTCATCATCGTAGCAGTTGTCATCAGCAGGGTCACCCCAGATTGGAAACTTCAGGATGAAGCCTAGGACGAAAGACACAACCAATATTAGAAAAATATATGAATGAAAAAAATCACTTTCATTTATTTTTTGCTGTTGTTCAGTTCTCTTGCTTTTCATTAAAGGATCTAAATTTCTTTAAAGTTTGCTAGACAGTGCAGAAAGTAATACTTTAACAGACAGAAGGGCAGATTCTGACCATTTTTTAGCCTTTTTTACTCTAGGCTTTATTTTATTTTACTTTACTTTACTTTACTTTACTTTACTTTACTTTACTTTACTTTACTTTACTTTACTTTACTAGACTCACCAACTATAGCTCCTCCAACAAGTCCAAAAGCGATTGCTACACATGTTCCAGCAGCCTGGTAGCCTCCCTGTGTTCCTACAGTTCGGTTTGCATGCTTCCCCTCAAAGTCAAAAACATCGATCAACCTAGACATAAAAAAAAAAGACAGATTTTAATTTAATTTGTAATAGAAAGAAAGAGGCATGTATAGTATGTATTTTGTTGTGTGTGTGTGTTGCTTACCCCTCTCTTGAGTACACTTCTTCACTGGCAGCTGCAGCAACAATAGCACCAATGAATCCACCAAGCATCCCTGGCACAGCATGCAGGTTGTGGACACCACATGTGTCTTGGAGCTTCAGTTTGTTCTCCAAGAAGGGCTGAGAATAAAAAACACATACTTACTTATGTGTGTACTTAATGAGTTACATTGTTAGCCTCATTACAATGTCACAATATGATTAAAAATATGACTTAGGCAATAATCCTCTATGGCTAACAATATGATACAAGGGCTTTTAATATCAAGATTTAATGTCTGTTTGCAAAAATATAACAGAACAGATGCTTCTTCACTCATGGATAACATTAATTAACATATCTGCTAATATTTTGAGGTGTGTCTCTACACCTTACCCAGTTTCATTGAATGGTTTCCATCATGAATCATTTGTTATCATAAGCCTGTTATTTTCCAGGTTTCTAACCCACAACCGATATCAGTTTGTTTTCATTTTATTGCCTTCTTTTTGGCTTCTTCATAATACATCTTATTTTTATGTTATTTTACATTCTTTATTTTCATAAACAGTGCTACAGTATGATGGTTAAGGAGTGAAAACATGTACTCACTGTGACAAACAGGTAGCCAAATGTGGAGATGATACCGGTGCAGAAACCCACAATCAGTGACCCATAAGGACTGATCATAAACTCAGCTGCTGTTCCCATGGCAACACCACCAGCCAGGGTGGCATTTTGGATGTGTACCTGTTGTGAACAATATATTAGTCATGGGTAATTGTGAAATCCAATGATGCTTTATGGTTTTGGTATTGCAGCCATGCTGTGACTATCACAAGCAGCTTTTTCTGAATTTTCCCTCTTTGGCCAACAAACTCTTACCATGTCCAGTTTGCCTTTCTTCTGAGACATGCTGGAGATGGCCACGGTGGTGAGAACAGTCGAAGCAAGGGCAAGGTAAGTGTTAATGGCTGCCCTGTGTTGTCCATCACCATGGTCTGTGATGGCTGAGTTGAAACTGGGCCAGAACATCCACAAGAACAGTGTCCCTGTGGGGTTAAAGTCATATAACTCAGCACACTGTGATGAAACAAGCTGCACCACAATGAATGACACAACACCTGAAGTATGTCTCAATGAGAGCTATTATGCAATTTTAAATAACTCTTTGGACACTCACCAATCATAGCAAACACATCAGAGTGATACACAGAACCGTTGAGCCGTTTACTTAGATGCAGGTTTGGTCGATAGAGAACCCAGGAGATAGCCAGACCATAGTAACCTCCAAAGGCGTGAATGACCATTGAGCCGCCAGCGTCTCTGCACTGTGGAAACAATGAGAAGCTCTAAGCATCAGCAAGGGAGATTCCTCATCAGACTGACAACATACGGAAATGTGTATATAGATGAGACTCACATGAAGGAGGTGGAGGATGATGTATTCCTCAACAGCAAACAGCGTGACCCCAAACAAGGTGACAACCATTAGCTGGACAGGACTCACTTTTCCCAGCAGGGCGCCATATGCGATCAGAGAGCCGGCACAGCAGAAGTCTGCGTTGATCAAACTGGAGATACAGGGGCAGAGAAAAGTCAGTCACATGTTTGGGGAAAATTTAAATGGATGGTATTGTTTTTCTTCTGTGTTGTTTAGGGAGATGCCAATCAGAGAAAAAAACAGAATAACCTCAGGCCCTGTGGAGTTTACAAGGCCGTCTATAGACAAACTTGAAAGGGTAGATCCTAAATCTTTTACAAGTACGACCTCTCACTTTGCTATGACAACAATGGGTTCTTGTCCTCAAAGATCTTAGACGTCAAGACCTGACAAGTAGCTACAATGTGAAGAAGTGACAGTTTCAACAGAAGATGGTAAAATATGAAGTGTTCCTGTCTATCAACAGAGCAATCCTTATGCAATATGTTGTCAAACCAAGTATATCAATCACTCATATAGTAAATACTGAACTCAATTATCTGGGATTTTTGCAGACACTCACTTCTCAACACCGATGTAGATTTTTCCTGTGCTATGATCGAGGAAGTGGAACCAGCCTTGCATAAGCAGAGCCCACTGCAGACCAAAGGACGCAATCAGAAAGTTGAAGCCCACTCCGCCGAAGCTGTAGCGTTTCAGGAAAGTCATGAGGAAGCCGAATCCCACAAAGATCATCACGTGCACATCCTGGAAGCCTGAAGAAAAGTGTGAATAAAATCAACCAAGGTGTTGTTTACTGGGATACAAGAAACAAAAACAGTTCATCATGAAACCACAAAAATGTCTTCCTTATTGTATGTTTATTACTTTCATTTTCAACAATGAATTTATTTGCACACCCTGATGGCTCCTTGTTTCCCTTCAGTATTAACCAGCCTCAGGTCACTAAAGTGCTGAAATAATTGTAGTAAAACTTGCCTTCTCATATATTATCCAATTAAATCTTTGACCCCGTCACTGGCTTTAAAAAATTAAAGCATTTATTAAAGATAATGAAACTATGCATTGAGGAAGTTATGTAATCATTGCCAAACTGGATGAGTTGAAAATGTAGTTTATAGATGGGTGCTGTAAGAGAAAAATGTTCAGTCTTTTAAAACATGCTCAGCCTTTTTCCCCTGTTTTTTTAATCATCATTTATCATTTATTTGTTTAGTGCCTGACATTTAAATAGAAGAAACCAAAGGCAGATAAAAACTGGTTTTATATCATTCCAGTTTGGCTCCAAACTGACAATTAAAATGATTCAAATTGTATTTAACCTCCTAAGACCCAGCTATGGGTTTTCTGTCCACATTTGTGGACAAGAGTTTCACAACTTAAAAAAACAAAAACAAAAACAAAAAAAAACAGAAAAGAAAAGAAAAGAAAAGAAAAGAAAAGAAAAGAAAAGAAAAGAAAAGAAAAGAAAAGAAAAGAAAAGAAAAGAAAAGAAAAGAAAAGAAAACTGTCCACCACAAAGGACATTCCATAAAAATTTTAAAAAACTGCATCTGAAAAAACTGTTGTATCATGATGTTTCCAATATGGGCACTTATTTAATAAAAAACAGAAAAAAGCTTGTACTTTGCTGACATTTCCTGGGTCTGAGGAGGTTAATTTTTAAAATATTAAAATAATTACTTGTAACACAAAAAAGAAAAACAGAGATCAAGTCCACAGCCAACTAAATTGACTGTATTTTAATATACACTTCGTATTACACAGTGATTTTCTGTACTTACTGGGGTATCTGTAGTAGAAGTCATTTTCAATGTCACTTGAGATGTTTTCTGTCCTCATGTGTTCCACCCAATGTGCATCAGACTCTGGATTGTACCGGATAAAAACTCCAAACAGGACAATCATGGCAATCTGCCAGACGAAACACACGGCCGGTAAACTAACACGCACATTGGTGTTCTTCTGTGGCCCCAGATAAGCACAGCAGTTCCCCATGGTGATGCTTCTCTGCTGGTCTTTGGGTCAGTCCTCCTCAGGTTGGTCCTGCTCTGCTGTGGTTTCAGGAGCGTCCAAGCAACCATATATAAGGGCCTGTGGAGGGGTGTGTCCCTCTACTCCTATCACACTGGGGGTGGACACACCTCACCTGTTGACAGTAATTCAGGCTGAGGCAGGTATCACAAAAGGAAACAGTCATCATTAGTACTGCAATAAAAGTGATGCTTTGACATTTACCTTCATATGGCATCATTTTGTAATGTGGGAACATCTACCATAGATGAGAAAATGCTGAAAGATTTGCCAGGCTGAAAATCTAATCATATATACAGCTTTAGTAATTCTGAGGTGAGCATAAGAGGTCAACAGTTTAAAAAAAATGCTTGCACATCATCCCAAATATGACAATAAATGAGGAAAAAATCCTGCAAACAGGAAACATAACACAGAGAAACATGTTACAGCAGAAATGTTTCTATGAGGACATTAAAAATGGACACTCAGGCATCTTACTGAATCAGACTGTCTGTCAGTGGAGTTGGAAAATGCACCAAAGTTCACGTATTATTCTTCTTTATTCTGAATGTGGGTTTTTTCATATGTTATCAAAAATATCAAGTAAAATAATGTAGTGATTTTATGGTGCTCATGGTTGTTTGGAGGCTCTGAGAAAGAAAAAAGACTGCGTGGTCCTTGTAGATATCTCTTTAAGTGATCATTTTATGTGAAACTATAGAACACAGCGGTTGCTGATGTCATTGAGCCACTTGGAAATGGCCATGAAGATAACACTTGTTAATCGCCTCAATATCAAGTAGCAGAAGAAAAGAGAGCTTTACTGTGAGTTACCTTTCAGTTTTATCAGTGTTTTATCTTAATTACTAACCAACTCTCTGCAGCTATAAGGCCAAAAACACTTTCCTACAGGCCAGTTTCAACCAGTCCAATATGGCGCGTGTTGATGTTTCACAGGCTGAAGTGACCAGTGTGGCTCTACGTACTACGTGTCTACAAAACTATGAGTTTATCACTTTTTAATGCCTCAGAACAACATAATCTGATTTCTAGATTTCTACATTTGGCTATGCAGTCTGCATGCGTATGATGAAGTTGCTTTATTAGAATGTATTTTGAGTCTTAGATGTATGTTCTTAAAATACAGTGTGATGAGATTTCAGGGCCATGATAAAGACCCTCCACATTAAAACAGTACAACTAGGCCTCAGAGAGTGCTGGATGGAGGTAATGAACGTCATGAGAAATACATGAAATCTGATGTAATTTCCTGTAATTTTAAAGATGTGCAGCACTGCCCTGATAAGAGAATTCATCTTCTGTCATTCATGCTTCTGACAAATTAATCTGTCTACATGTAGGACCATGCTTCGCTTTTTAGAAACCTTTCCTGGCAACGAGATCCTTGAAAACCATAGTCTAATTATCAAAGAATATTTAAAGATATTAAACAGAGCAATGCAACACATGTAACTGCAGTTACAACAACTATTAATATTTTTCCCCTTGGTTCTGGGTTGTAAATGATCGTTCAGAGCATTATTCTGATCTGTCAGGCATACAGAGCGGCTAAATGTTGTGGAGAATGTTTATTGGTAAAGCGTGGTATTATTCCTGAAATCAACTCAAACTAGAACTTCAGACAATTTACAGCTTTAGTTCATATGTATTTGATACAGTAGCTCAAATATATTTTACAGAGTAAATGCACTTGCATTTAATGTACTAAAAACACACTGCTTCAGTGCGACATGTCATGCCCATTATAACCTGGTCCTCTGTATCAGGTCTTCCACATTGTCATGTTGTTACTTTTGAGTCTCAGACCACAAATCCACAACTGAAATTATTTTTGTAAAATTTGAATTAAGAAAACTAGGACACCAACCTCATGTGACCACTCATTAGGAACCGGTTTGAGGTAGTTTGAAGCAAAGTTTCCTATTATTATTTTGTCATTGTTTATTGTTTTGGGGACAAGCTGTCCACCTGTTTCACATATCTGCTGGCCATTATGACCTACTAATAATCCTGTGTACTTTGTGTTCTGGTTGTGTTTTATGATCTAGATGCTTATCTAAAAAAACAATAGATACCATTTTAAGGATCCATCATATGCTGGGTGACACAAAGAACATTCCAGATGATATCTGTTTCCCTTCTGCAATACATTCACCTTCTTCAACTCATTATGTAACACATGGCTCGGTTCTCCTGCCTGATGATCGTACTGTCTGTTGTGTGCTCAGGAGATAAGTTACAGTATCTATGTTTTAACTTACAGTATATATGTTTTACTTACAGTTAACTTAAGTTACAGTATATATGTTTTAACTTAACTGTAGAACGTCATATGCAGACAGTAACACCAACCTAAATTGAGCCTATAAAGCCACAGATGTAGACATAATGACATTAAAAAAAACCTAAAAAAACAAACAAAAAGACAGATTAGTCATTTTTGGGCAGTCTTTCGAAAAGATAGTGAATTCCTTGTATGACTGAAAGTTTCACAATCATGTTGCAGGTTGAAGAATTTCTGGAAGTTATGGCCCTGTGTTTACAAGAAGTTTGCACGCATTGCACAGCCTGATGTATTTATGACATTTCCATTACAAAAAGGAGAAGAAAAAACTAGGTCAGCTGAACAGTAATTTTAACAGTAATATGCAAAAAAAAAGTGTCATAAATATTTCCCCATGACAAATAAAACTGAATAAAGAAAGAAAGCCATGTATGCAACAATAATTGTCAAAAAATGTCATTAACATTGCTCTGCACACAGCAAAAAGTAACTGTCAAGTTAAATGCTTCTCAAAACCTTCAATGAAACATAATGAGTTTTTACTTTCTAAAGTTACACTCAAAATAAACATTATGCACCTCAGAGGAAAAAAAAAAATCTTTTTAATTTTTTTGTAGATCTGTGTGCACACTGTAAAAATACACACCCTGAGAAACACATGCTGTTTTTTAATTTTATTTTTGAGTGATAAGTTAAGTCCAAGCAGCTAAATAAATCACAGGTATGTCCAACTGCTTCATTATCAGGAATCAGTTTTGCGTCTATAATGACATATCAATGTCCATGTTCAAATCACCAACACAGAAAGTTCTCGAACATCGGGGTGACTTTGTGAAGAGGAATGTCGCTCAATTATCGTAAAAGATTTGCAGAACAGTCGTAGGGACAGCCACCCCGCCTGAGTCCCCTCAAGCGGAAAAGTTCTACCTTTTGTGAATATTTAAATAAGTAGACTTTCATAAATCAGGTCTGGAGCAGACGCTGCAGTGATAGATCATTCTGTTTGCTCATTTAAAAATAAATTGGTCTACCAAAAAAAAAAAAAATTATAAAAGAATAGAGAAGTTGGAGTGAGTAGCTGTCAGTGAAATGTTAATCATTCAATGTAATCAATTCAGAAATTATACAATGGTGAAGTATTTCAGCTTAAACATGTGACAGAGGGACCTTATGGCGGTTTCAGATCTTATCTTTTCAAAGCATCTAAACAATGTTCTCTGTCACATGGTGTGGTATGTTATGCTGTGGCTGCTGAGAGCTCTGATTTGATGCCGGAGAAGATATAATGAGGTCCTGTCAATCTTCAGGTGAGTGAGACACAGATCAGTGAAGTGCAGCTATTCAGACAACAAAGCCTGTCAATTTCCTTTTCTTTGCATAAGCATTGTCACAGAAACACTGAACACTGTAAGTGCCAAAAGTCAGGCCTGCCAAAAGGCATCAGTTACAACCCAGAAAACCACTAAGCTATTAGAATTAGGATGTAAAAATCAAGACAAGTGAAAACACCTACAAGCAATAGCAAAACATGATTTATAGTTTTAATAATGCAGTTTTGAGATGTCAACACTCCTCAGCAGGAAATCACTCAATACAGAAAGACTGGAAAAGAAACTTTTAAGGAAGAACACATTAAATTCTTACTTCCATCAAGCCTGTTTTTGTTGGACTTGTTGTATGTATAATGTTTCAGATACAAAAGAGTCACCTTTTGTCCAATTTTTGGCAAAGATGGGAAATAAAAGCTTTTGTGGTGAAAGTAATCAGTATTTATAGTCTTTGTATCATAAAGATGAACTTGTATTAGATGAAGGAAATAAAGTGTCAGTCACATGGTTTGCAGATTCATTTGAGTGAAGAGGATGACTAACCAGGGGAGAATTTCCTTGAACTCAGGTAATGTAACAGTACATACAGCCAGATGCCGTGAGATATCTTAGTCAGGTGGTTGGCTGAGCCTCAGTGACAGCAAACTGCTGCACACTCTGACGGAGATCTGACACTTAGATAGCCTCGGTGTTCAGATCTGAAGAGGAGACAGAGGTTTCAGCATCACTGGTCACATGGTTGACCATGCGACTCTGACACATGCAAATTACTCTGGGGGTGTGCCACAGCCTCATGTGCCTCAGTACCTCCTGCAGGTGACTGAACAAGAATGAGCACAGACTGTAACCACAGACAGGTGACAAATTCAGGGAAAACTCAGAAAACACAAGTGAAGAGTGGTAATGAGCGTAGATGCTTCCAGGCAGATGTGAGGCATGGTACAAGTGAGCAGTTAACATCATCTAACTAGAAGCACTCGGAGAGCGCAGACCTCCGCCAAGGCTGATCAGTGGCCCCCCCTGTGGGCCCCCCCACGCCAAGGAGGTTATGTTTTTGCCAGGGTTTGTTTGTTTGTTTGTCTGTCTGTCTGTTTGTCTGTCCATTAGTGTGCAACATAACTCAAAAAGTTACAGACAGATTTTGATGAAATTTTGTGGTCTGCGCCCCCCCCCCCCCCCCCCCCCCCCCCGTGGGCCCCCCCCACCCCCGATCACCACCAAAATTTAATCATTTCTTCCTTATCCCATTTCCAAAAACCCTGAAAATTTCATCCAAATCTGTCCATAACTTTTTGAGTTATGTTGCACACTAACGGACAGACAAACAGACAGACAGACAGACAGACAGACAAACAAACAAACCCTGGCAAAAACATAACCTCCTTGGCGGAGGTAATCATGCTCTGAAAATGCAGATCGAGTTGGTTCCGTGTTTGGATCATGATGGCAAGAGGAAACCATCTGAGTGACTTTGAAAAAGGTTCATTGTTGGAGCAAATGGAACACAAAGACTGCCAAATGTACCAGCTCATGTTTCAGACAGTAAATGAGCTCAGAAAATGTGGTCGATGGCACACGTTTGATGCATGTGGTATGGCGTGTGCATGGTGTGATATGTAAGGAAAGAACAGAAGAGCAACTCTTTGTCATGTGACTGAGAAAGTCAATACAGGACAGTCTGGTAACTGTGGCAACCGTGTGGAAACCATTCACCATGATGATGAAAGTGAGAGTTCGGTGTTACAGAAACAACACTGATCTACAGACATGTTGAAAAATGATCTGATCAGATCCTACATCAAGTGGATGAGTGAATGGAGTGTACACCAGCTGATATCATGGTGTCATGTTATCCGATGTGTATTTGCCATAGACTGATTGAGCATGTTCACCATATCTTCATCCAAAATAACCTCTACTGCATAGTACAAGTCAAGAAGAAAATATGAGGGCAAACACCTCTGAGCTGTTTGGCTACATACAGGACCACACAATAGTAGCTAACTGACGGTGAAGTAGGCAGGTTGTAGGTTTGCAAGTGAGAAACAAGAGTTTGAATCCCACAAGTTAGAAGGTTTTAAATTAAAATGCAGGCTAACTTCAGTCTAACATCAAAGTCCAAAGCTTACGATAAGCATTATCAGCTGGCTAGAATATTCAAATATTGACTCTGCACATAAATTCTGCTCTTGTACACCTCAGTCTTCTTTAACACCCACTGCTAGAGATCACATTTGACCTGGGATGAAACCTTTCCATCCTGATGTGAGTGGTCTATTCTAGGACAACAGTGTCCACATTTATAGCACTTGTGGATGTACTTAATGGTTTGATGAACACCTATGGGGGACCAGTCAGTAGTTTACAGTGTTTTCACATCATGTCTGGTTTTCATATCGCTCAGCTCACTTGGAAACTCTATGCAGCACCAGATACCAACCATGACTTTAACCCAATATAGTGAAAGTGAAAAAGTCAAGTTAAGTCTCATCAAGTTGCATCAATTCCATGTGATGGAAAAGCACCACAAGACACTATATATCATTCTTTCTTGTTGTTTGACTCCACTTATGCATTTAGAACAAATATAGATTGTTAGTGCTTTGCTTGTAACACACAAAATCTCTCAACACAGAATATATTATTACAGCTGACATGATCAGATTTATTTAGCCGCACAAGTAATCTCAACTTCCCTGATGGATGCTGGCTGTGATCATTTCTCCCCTTTCTCCCTTCAGTTCCATCTTACAGTGGATTTGTCTTCTGCTTTACCATTTACAGGTCCCATTTTGTGAATGAGGACTGTTTTTTATCATACTTAAACTGTCTGCAGACAGGGCCAGTTTTATCCCTCAGCCAATCCCAGCTCCCGTAGCCGCTGACCAGGACTGAAACTCAATTTTTACAACAGAAGTTAACCGGAAAAGACTATTGGAAAGTTTTTGCATCATTATTCTACAACAGTGTTTCTCAACAGGGGTGGTGCCGCCCCTCAGGCTGCGTTGGGACACCACTGGGGGGGTGTTTGGAACAAGAAAGCTGAGAGGGGAGCACTGATAGTGAAATGGGGGTGTTAGTGTGTATAAGTATCAAAATCAAGCAGCATATTATGTCAATGGCGAATTATGCACCCCCCGCCCGCCACCCCCCTCTCTACAGTAAGGTACATTGCGGCACCCCCCTACCACGGTCATCAGTGGTAATGCCCTTCACGTCCCCCCCCATCCCCCCTGGCGCAAATTTTTTGTCAGGGGGGGCTCAAAAAGTTGTGAAACACTGTTCTACAAGTATGATCTGCATTTATTCAAAGACAGAATACAGAAAGTAATTGCAATTAATTTTATCATGGTACCATTAAATTTTCTTTGTCGTTTCGGCTTAAGCTTATTGTTACACCTGAAAAACGAAAGCAAAGTTTAATAAAAGTTCAGTCATAAGAATAGAAATGTCTGAAATACAAAATAGGTTTTCTAATACACAAGATGGCTTTATTTTCAGATACATTCCTCTTTTTATTCCTATTTATACACATCAGTAATCACCTTTGACCAGGTCCAATGATTACATACTGAGTCCTCTTTACACTTTCTCTATCAAGAATAAATCACACTGTCACAATTATTTTATGAGAAAAGGTCAAAACAGTTTATTCCGACTTCATTCGCAACAGCGTACCAATATTAGTCAACAAAGTGGCCCTGTATTATGTATTTCTGCACGTGTCTCCCCTCATGATGCTGCAGAGGTGACGTTGACAGTTTGTACATTTACACTAATCTGTGCATACATCTGCACTACACTCTGCTATAGGGGCGGTGCAGTGTTGCAGTGGTTTATACTGTCACCCCACAGCAAAAATACCCTGGGGTAGGACCTCTCTGTGTGGAGTTTATATCTTCTTCTTGTGTCTGTGGGATTCTTTCCAGGTGCTCCAGCTTCCCCCCATCATCCAAAGACATGTACCTCAGTAGGTTAATTGGTGACTCTAAGTTGTTTCTATATGTCTGCCCTGTGATGGACTGGTGACACGTGCAGGGTGTACCTGACCTTTGGCTGACATCACCTGAGATGGGTTCCACCCCTACCATCACCATCCAGAGAATTAAGCAGTTACAGATAATGAATGAATTCAACACTACTACAGTTTATTTCTGCCAAATAGAGGGAGTAGTGTTTGAAAGCTTATCATCTATGCATTAATTTAGCAACACATAAAAAAAATAAAGTCAAGGCACTTGTAAAAAAAAAAAAAAAAAAAAAGGGCAGCTACTGTAGTGAGATTGGAGCTCAATCATGACCATGAGTAATATTATTATTTGATTAAGGCTACGTTTATACAGTAACGATATGAACCAAAAATGCAAAAGTGGCATTGCATTCTCACTTTTAATTCCATGTTTAGACATGCGTTTTTTTTGTTTTGTTTTGTTTTGGGGTTTTTTTTTTGGGGGGGGGGGGGGGTCTTCATGCAAACGGTTTGCAAAAGTGTGTGAAATTTCTTGTCAATGTAGTATGCACGCCAGATGGCTAAGTGGCATCACCACCACCAAGCCCAAGCAGCTGCATAGAACCTTTCTGCTTCTCTACCTGTTCTGTCCTTGCGTGAAATACAATCACAAAACAGGAAACAGCACACTACTCTCTATAAAGATTCGTGACAATGGCTGAAAAGACTCTTGGATGTAAATTAGAGAGGCTTTTGCAACTTGAAGGTCCGTCACAGGGAAATAATCTGACATATTGTTGTTTTCCTGTATTAGTGCATGTGATGTAAACTCTATGCGACGAGAAAACGCTGTTTTACGGTTTCAACTCTTTAGACCAGCGGTGTCCAATCCTGGTCCTCGAGGGCCGGTATCCTGCATGTTTTAGATGTATCCATCTTCCAACAAACCTGATTCAAATGATAAGCCTATCATCAAGATCTGCAGAAGCCTGATAACAAGCATCAGGTGTGCTGAAAGAGGGAAATATCTAAAACATGCAGGATACCAGCCCTCGAGGACCAGGATTGGACACCCCTGCTTTAGACAGTGACGTGAGAGTGGAGCATTTTTAAGATTTCCACTCTGGAAGGTGGTTTCACTTTTTTGCATTTTCAACCCCCAAAAACACTGTTCCCGTCTAAACAAAAGGCACATCTGATAAAATATTTAGTCGTTTTCACCCGAGAGCATTGTTGTGTAAACTGGGCCCAAGTGATTAGCAGGATCATTTGCAATTCTAAAACATATAATCCAATTAAATGTAAGTGTCTTAACTAACAGCAGTGCCTTGGATGTTTTGTTACCAAGGTGCCAAATAAAGGAAAAATACCAATGTTAAGTCTCATGAGACTCATGTGATAAAAAAAAAAAAAAAAGAAACCTTTCAGAACATGTTGAACTGGTGTGACTGCTTCAACCACAAGACACTCATGGCGTCGTTTTGAGAATATTACTCAAGACATTCATAGTTCTGATGTATGTGACTGATGCCACACCTTTCTCCAGTGTCTCTCCACTCTTTGAACGACAGAGAAGTCTTCAGTGTGGCCTCGGGGGGGGGGGGGGGGTAATCGTAATTACTTAAACATGAGATTGCTATTATGCAATCCAAATATCTACTTCCACGTTGATACTGGGTCGAATTGGCAGTGACTGATTTGAAGCAAACCTGCGCTATTAGGTTGCAGGTACATCCGTCGGTGAGATTTCTGCCTCTTCAATGGATTTTCTCACACATCTCCCCAAGAAAAAAGGCACCTTGTGATGCAATAGTCAACGGATTAGCTCTTTTACTAGGCACTGATTATTAGAAGCCTCTGCTGTAAATAATGCAGCTGAGTTTCTGATGATTGTGGCATGAATACTAGCATACACTGCAAAAATCAAAATCTTACCATGTGTTATTTTATCATTTCCAGTCAAAATATCTCATCACACTTAAAATAAGACATAATCACCTGAAGAGTAACTTGAAAATCTTATTTCAAGAAATTTTACCAAGATAATTTTCACTTGTTCCACTGGCAGATTTCTTTGCTTGGATTAAGCAAAAAAAAATCTTGAATTCAAGTGAATTCAAGTGAAAATTATCTTGGTAAGATTTCTTGAAATAAGGTTTTCAAGATCTATTGTCTAGAAATAAGTTCTTATATCTCACTTGCAAGTTACTTTTTAGGTGATTATGTCTTATTTATGTGTGATGAGATATTTTAATTAGAAATGAGAAAAATACACTTGGTCAGATTTTGATTTTTGCAGTGTACATATAATCATCTCTCTCTTGCTTTGCTTTCTACAAATTCTAAGAATCAAAGGGTCACAATGTATTTTAAGAATAAAACTTGAATTATATCAAGCACCAGTTCCTTTTGATTAAAATACTGTCCATGTAGATAATTGGCATTAGTGTGTTGCTACAAAGTGAATATTTCCTTATGAGAGCACACACGCACTCATTACTTCCCTATGAGCCTTAAATATTTTGGTGCATGACAGCCCATTTTTAGATGCAGGAACCGGAAAGGCTGATTGTGACTTCTGTTATCACTGAATGTGCCATAGCTGTAGACAGAAACGTGAAAATAGAATGAATTATCTTAAAACTTGTCACGGTTGTAACTGGTAAACAAGAAACAAGATCCCACGTGTAGATGAGGAGGAAAAGACAAGATGTAGAGAAATTATGGAGGTGGGAAGTCACAGAGTTCACAACAGAAGCATGTTTACACTGAAAGGGGTAAAGACTTGAAAATATGTGTAGTGCAGAAGATTTAACTAAGTAGATAAAGGGATAAGGTGAGACAGTAAACTAGAGGGAGAAGACATAAGAATACATAAAACAAAATAGCTGGTTCTGACGCTAAATTATGTATCGAAATGAACAAAAATTTATCAGCAACATTAACCCATACAGACCCAGTGGTACTTTTGTTGCTGTTCCTGAATGAATCTTTCTCTATATTTAACCTTTGTTATTTCTTTTATTACCATTTATTACATGTTTGTTATCGTAGCTGTAGTGCTAGTGGTATGTTCTGTTTTAATGATATTTGCTCTTATTATGAGATGTTACGGAAAGCAATTTTGAATTTTATTCTGCATTTAAGTCACTCTAGAAATGTTGTGATTTTTACAATTGTCAACTCTGACTTTTATGCAGATTCTACACTTGTTAAATACTGGCACCAGCATCTTTATACTTGTTATTGAAGATAGGGTGTGTGTATGCATGTTGTTTTGTTTTATATATATATGTAACCCTTTTTATTTATTTATTTATTTTTTATGTTTATTATACTTTATGGACTGCAACTATTTACATGTCTGATAAAAATAAATAAATAAATAAATAAATAAAAATTACTGTAATATTATCTTCTTTATTTTGCATTTTTTCAGTGAAAATCAGGTGTTTTAATTTATTGATGATGTCACGGCCCCGCCTCTGCTTTGCAGGTGCGGTTCCTTCTGCAGGCAGAGGTGGGCCTTGTTAATTGGAGCCACCTGGGCTCAGTATAAAGTAGGCTCCATACTCTTCTTCCCTCCCTCTCTGCCCTCAGGTACGACTCTGTTTGTTTTGTTCCAGTCCTGTTCTGTTGTACATTCATCCACAATCGCATATACGGTTCCACTCACACATGCACCTCGCATACACCCTACATATACACACACTCACACCCCATGCCCATTTTTTATTGTTTGAATTGATTATTATTTACAATAAACTCCTTGATTTGGTCTGCACTGTTGTCTGTGTCCCCTCATTTTTGCCACAGATTTTGGAGCCATTCTGTGACAAGTGGGGGCTCTGTCCTTTAGTTTAAAGTGATTTGCACTTTAGTTTACTTTGACATCTAGAAACTGCCATACTCGGACTGACAAACTGAGATACAGCTCAGTCAAACTAGTAAAGCTCCAAAATGGTTTTACGAGCTCACTACATCCTACACTCAGTGCCCAGCTCAGCCGTCTACAGATTCGCGGGCTGGAATACTAGGTTACAGCGGCACAGTCAAGCAGAGGCAGTGTGAGCGGAAGCAGAAGAGGGGGAAATGAGCTGGCATACTAGCCAAGCTAAAGGCTAATAGGAACAGACGGGCGATTCCCTCCCTCTTTATGGGTAACATTTGTTCATTGGAGAACAAAGTAGACCTAATCCTGCTTCAAGTCAACTCCCTGCGTGAGATGAGCAACTGTTGTGTGCTAAAAGACACCATGCCGGACACAGCCTTCCAGCTCAACAGGCTAAGCCTCTTCAGAGCCAACTGGGGCTATCTGTCAGGCAAAACCCAGGGAGGAGGCCTGTGTGTTTGTGTCAACAAAGGTTGGTGCGCAAATAGTTTTCTCACCAAAAGCCTCTGCTCTGAGGCTGTAGAAATTTTAGCCATCAGATGCCAACCCCACTATCTTCCATGGAGGTCACAGCAGTGTTTTTAGTGGCCGTTTACATCCCCCTGAGCACTAATGCTAACTGGGCACTAGCGGAGCCAAGCAGCTACATTAGCTCTCTTCAAAATAAGCACTGGGAGGCACTCTACACCATCGTGGGTGACTTTAACCACACAAATCTGACAGACATTTTACCCAGTTTTTACCAGCATGTCACCATCCCTACCCGTGGTAATAACACACTGAACAAAGTTTACACAAACATCAAGGAGACATACAGATCCATCCCCCACAACCATATTGGCCTCTCAGACCTTCCCATTGAGATTTCTCAGCTTTTCTTCAGATTGTGTCGTGTCCCTGATTGGTAGCAACCGACAGGTTCCAATTAGAATCTTGAGGAACACCGGTGCCCTAGATTCCTTCATTTTAGAGTGTGTTTTGCCTTTCTTTAAGGAGTCAGATACTGGTAGCCATCATGATATGTGGCATGGGTTTAGTTTCATTCTCTTCTCCTTTACATAAAGTCACTCTAACATGTGGTCTGGTAGAGGGGGATGTGATTGTTGGTGTCTGATCTCAGTTACCAGTGGAGGGAGTACACATGATTTTGGGGAATGACCTATCAGGTAGTAGGGTGTGGGCAGATGGTAAGTCAAACCTCTTCTATAAGCGACCTTTAGTGCCCCAGACAGATCTCTCTCCAGATTCCAGTAGTGTGTCTCCTGAAATTTTTCCAGTTTGTGCAGTTGCTCATGCTGTTTTTCATATTGAAGAGGTTGAGTGTAAACCTGAAAAACCTGAGTTGCCAGTTAATCTCCACACAGAGCAGCTGACTGGTTCTAGAGAGGCACTGATGGCGGAACAAAAGTTTGATTCACATCTGGTTGACCTGTTCGATACAGTAGTTCCTGATTCAGCTGTGAGGAATAGTGCCCAGTATTATTTTTCACTTGATGGTCTTTTAGTCAAGAAATGGGTTCTGTACAGTGATTAGGGATTGGAGAACAATTTTTTTCAAATTGTTGTACCTAACACATTGCAGAATAAAGTGCTGCAAACATCACATGATGATGTGGCAGGTCACCTAGGTGTTTGTAAAACATATGATTGTATATTCTGTCATTTTCTGGCCACGTCTAAAGCAAGATGTAGTTCAGTTTATTAAAATGTGTCATACTTGTCAGCTCACCAGCAAACCAAATCAGGCCATAAAGCCAGCACTTTTATAGCCCGGTACCAGCTATAGGCCAGCCCTTTGAGCATCTCATTATTGATTGTGTTGGGCCTTTGCCCCCAAGTCAGATCATTGCTATCTGCTAACTGTTGTGTCAAGCTATTAGATACCCTGCTGCTTTTCCTTTGAACACCATTACTTCAAAATCAGTGGTTAAAGCGTTAACTCAGTTTATCTCAACATTTGGTATTATCCAGTGGTGTTATGGTGTTGGTGTTATTCAGTCGGATCAAGGGTCTAACTTTACCACCCACATGTTTGTTCAGGTTCTAGAACAGCTTAAAGTTAAACATAATAAGTCAACTACATTCCATGCCCAAAGTCAAGGAGTTTTGGAGCAGTTTCATCAAACCTTAAAGTCCTTGCTTTATGCTTATTGTACAGAGTTGTCTGCTGATTGGAAGGAAGGGTTACCCTGGCTGTTGCTAGCCACTTAAAAAGTAGGACAAGAGAGCACAGGTTTTTGTCCCAACAACCTGGTGTTTGGTCATAAAGTGCATGGGCCTCTAACAGTGCTGCAGGATGGTTGTTTACCTGAGGAGCCACCTCAGAATCTGAGTATGTAAACGGATTTAGGTTTAAGTAGTATCAGGCTGGTGAGCTAGCAAAAGAGAAGCTGGAATGTTCTCATGAGAAAATGAAACAGAAATATGACAAAGGCAGAGTTACATGAGTTCAGTCCCAGTGACAGAGTACTGGCTGTTTAACAATTAGTTAACTCACCTTTGTTAGATACATATTATGGTCCTTTTACTGTGTTGCGTAGGGTGTCACATCTAAACTATTTCATTGAAACCCCAAATCCTCAAAGTTGTGTCATGTAAGCTTTCTAAAATCCTATCATTCCCACGATTCAGTTGCAAACACTTCAACAGTGAAATCGGCATTGGCAGCTGTGCCCTTCACTGTTTCTGATAGCTTGAACTTTGTGGTGGGGGGAGGAGAGGAGTTAGTAGTAGCTTCGGATTAAATTTTAAGAGGTCATTTGAAAAACTCTCATACTTTGCAAAAGCTTGGTGCTCTGGTCGGTCATTTAGACTCTGAGAAATGTGACGTGTTGGTTGTATTCATAAACAATATCCTGTTCTGTTTTCTGACACCCCGTCATGACCACATTTAACTGAACATGACATAGACATCGGAGACGCCAAGCCGATCAAACAGAAATTCTATAGACCATCAGAGAAGAAGTGACAGTTGGAGTCAGAGATGCAGTATATGTTGGACAATGGTATTGCCAAGCCATGTTTCCCAAATTGAGCTTCACCTTGTCTTCTAGTCAAAAAGTCTGACTCGATACTCAAGCCCTGTACTGATTACAGAAAGTAAGCGGTATTACTAAAGCAGACCTTTATCCTCTTCCCAGAATGGAGGATTGCATTGATGAAGTTGGGTCAGCATAGCATGTTAATAAATTTGATTGCCTAAAGGGATATTGGCAGGTACCCCTTTCTAAACGAGCTTGTGAGATTGCTGCCTTTATAACACCTTCTGGATTGTTCTCTTACACAGTCATGACTTTCGGTCTGCAGAATGCTCCAGCCACCTTCCAGAGGTTGATGAATCTGGTTGTCTCAGCTCTGGGAGGGTATGTTATGTATCTTGACAATTTCATCATCTATTCGGACTCTTGGGAGGAGCATGTCCGCCGTGTGCAAGCCTTGTTTGAACGGTTGACATAGGCCAGGTTGACTGTCAACTTGACAAAGTGTGAGTTTGTCAAAGCTACTGTCACATACCTTGGAGAAAGGGTAGGTCAGGGTTTTGTCTGTCCCATGGAAGCAAAGATTCAGGCTGTGGAGCAATTTCTGCTGCCAACCACTAAGAAAGAGCTGATGCACTTCCTGGGCATGGCGGGGTACTACCATGCCTTCTGTAGGAACTTTTTGGTAGTAGTGTCCCCCCTGACCTATCTGTTGGAGGCCAAGGCTGAGTTCATCAGGTCCACCCAGTGTCAGCAAGTTTTTCATGCAGTTAAGGGTCTATGTTCTGCGCCGGTGTTGGCAGCACCAAATTTTGACAAGCCCTTCAAATTGCAAGTAGATGCTAGTCCAATTGGCACTGGGGCTGTGCTTCCGCAGGAAAATGGTGATGGTGTTGAGTGTCCGTAGTTTACACCAGTAGATGATTTTGGTCAGCAGAGGATGTTTGGGTCTTTATGGGTTATTTATTAACTCTAACATCACCTCCTCATTCACTATTAGTTTAATGAAAAATGGGAGAGATTAGATATAAAAGCTATTTAAATACATTCAGGATGTATAACACACAAACACATGTAAAATAATGTAGGACCTCTATTTCTAGCACTAGTTTGTCTGTTACCAACCGGTTTAGTGGATGATGGTTTGAAGTAGCAATAAGCACTTTTCTATTAACCTTTTGAAAATGATATGTCAGTTAAGATTCATGTCAAACTGATTGTTTCTTTATCTGTTGTGCCAGTAACAGTCTTAATAATCCTGTCACTGTCTTGGAAGATAAATATAATGTGGGTAAGATCTAAAGATACTTTGCTGTAGCTCTATTTCAAAGCTGGAGTCACACTGTTTCCTCCCCCTGTGTAATTACAACAGGTGTATGAACAAAAGACATTGGAATCAGTTTTTGGCAAAGGGCCTTGATGACCCATTTAAAACTGTTTTCTTTTTCATGTGGGCGTTTCTTTACAGATGCCTTGGCCCTGTCTTTGTAGCTTCAGCATCTCTACAAACAGACTTCATATTTTCACTGGGGATTAATGTCAGATTGGTATGGAGAGGAAGTGTTTCAGCCGATAAAATGCCTTATTACAGAAATGTGAAAAGGATTATCCACGCTAATGCAAGTAATTATTAAAAACAAAAGCTTTAACGCAGAAAATGCACATTTAGGTTATAGTGATCTACACTACAGCTCTGACACGTAGCCAAGTATTTTCAGGCCAGACAGGATGATTGGTTCAAAGTAACTCCACTGTACCGACACACACCCACGCCGTCACCTAGAGGAGGCATGTCACTGTCACACAACAATGTGGCCCGCCTTGTCTTACAAAAGGCAGGGTCGACGTGAGGTATGTCTTCTTTGATTGTTTTGTTTTTCTTTTTTGTTTAAGAAAACACTGTTACCCCAAGGTCAAATGTTCAAAACACTTAAGTCTGGCCTTTCCATAATGATCCTAGAATTCCACCAGAGGGAATATGTTATCTAAGGATTTATATGTGTAAGTGGGGGCAGCTGTGGCCTGGAAGGAGAAGTGTCTTGTGACCAAAGGACTGCTTATCAGATTCCCCAGCAGAGAAATTGTTGGCTGATGTGCCCTCGAGCAAGGCACTTAAACCCTATATACTCCCCAAGCACCTGACATGACAAGCACTGCTCCTAGTCTGCAAGTGTGTGGTGTGATCCTGCATGTTCAGCCACTGATGGGTTAAATACAGAGGGTCACTTTCAATGTGTGTTGCATGTAATTTTTTTTTTAACTTGTCTTGTCCAGCATCATAACAGCAGAATGGTAGTCTCGCTGCCTTTTGGTGCTGAACAGATTGGCTTTGTCAAAGGAAACTTTATAAAATATATGAGGCTCCCTTTAATACTCTACTGTCTTTATTATGAGTTTTGTTGAACCACATTTCAATCCTGGACCTGACATGGGGGGGGGGGGGGGGGGGGGGGGGGGGCAAGGAAGAAGAAGGTGGCGAAGACCTTCACATGAAAATATCAACAATACAACAATAACAACCATGGTGATAAATATAATGGTAACAATAACTAGAACAAGAACAGTGTGTGTTGCATGTAAAATATATTTATAATGACAAATAAAGGTTCTAAATATCATCCTGTATTTTTTACATGTAAAGCAATGATGAAAAAGTATGCACTATTTGTGGGAATTACACTACATGGAAAAATGTATTGGACAGCATCATTTAATTAAACACCTAAATTCATTTAATCAGTGAATTTAGGTGTTTAATTCAGTCCTATTGTCACAGGTGTATAAAGTCTATCTACTAGCCATGCAGTCTACCCTCGCCAACATTTGTGAAAGAATGCTCCCTAAAAAGCTCACTCAAATGGACAATGCAATAGGACACCACTTTAGCAATAAGTCAGTTCATGATACTTGTTCCCTCCTAGACATTCCAATTAACTCTATGTGGTATTATTACACAGTGTAAGTGTTTGGGAACCACAACAATACAGCCATGAGGAACAAAACCACATACACTTACACAGGTACAGTCATGGAATGTTGAGGCTCATAGTGTAACTGCAGAGGGTTTTTTTGCTTTGTTTGTCTGCCTTTTAGCAAGAGAACTCAAAATGTTATGTAAGGATTTTGATGAAATTTTCAGGTAACGTTGATACTGGCACAAGGAACAAATGATTAAATTTTGGTGGTGACCGGGGGGGTGGCGGATTTTTTGTCTGTCTGTCTGTTAGTAAGATAACTCAAAAAGTTATGGAAGGTTTTCATGAAATTTTCAGGAAACGTTGATAATGCCACAAGGAATAAATGATTAAATTTTGGTGGTGATCGGGGGGGACAACGACACTGATCTGCCTTGGCAGAGGTCTGTGCCCTCCGAGTGCTTTTCTAGTTTAAAAATGAAATTAGTTTAATTGTTTGTTTTCTGGTTACATGAACTGAAGACAAAACTTTACTCAAAAATACTCTTTTTTCATTAAACTATGTGCCATACTTGGCTAGATAAACACATTCACATTTAATATATTACAAGAAGCAAACAGGCTATTGGAAAATTTCTAGTGTGAAATATTCAAATGGATCTCAGAGCAAAGTCATTGGCTCTATGGGCAGAACAACAGCCCCTCCCTCCCATTGCAAACAGGCCCTCAAAACAGGTATGGCTGCAGCTAAAGTCATACTATTGAAGAACTGAAAGTCTCTATCACCACTTAGATAAAAGAGATGGTTTAACAAAATGCTTTCTGTTGTTACAATGGAGAAGATTCCTTTTGATAAGCAGGTGCCAAAAAATGTCACCAAAAATGTAAGGACCTGTCTTGGTATTAGTGGATGAGATCTAATGTACTGTTGACTCACACTGCTATGGTGTATTCTTCCTTTTGGTGTCATCTCTGCTTCTTTCTTTCTTCTTTCTTTCTTTCTTTCTTTCTTTCTTTCTTTCTTTCTTTCTTTCTTTCTTTCTTTCTTTCTTTCTTTCTTTCTTTCTTTCTTTCTTTCTTTCTTCTGTTGCTCTGCAAATTTTTATTCTTCACTTCTGTTCCTTAATCAAACAATGGCAGGTGCAGTATGTTTTTTTTTCTAAAATATATTTAAAAAAATAATTGTTATTGATGAAGAAATAGAAGAGAGTAATGTTCACAAAATTTACAGTCACAGTAAAACAGTATATATGATGACATATGTTAGGAAGTGGATGCTGATAACTAGAGAAATGGTCTTGTACTGTTGATTGCAATGAAAAGAGGAGAGTGGAATGAAGGGGCTAAGTTTTAAGGTCTGTTATAGATGATTCCAGCCATCTGAAACAGAAAACTGACAAGAAGAGCAACCAGAGGAAGTACAGGCTTTAGGTGTGGGGAGACTGATGAAGGTACTGGAAAGCAGACTGACATCTGTGTTGTGAATATTAAGAAGTGTCTGTAGATACGACAGAGATTTCCCAATAAGAATTTGGCTAATGAACAGAAAACAGTGACTTTGTCTGTGAGAATGGAATGAAAGCCATTTCAGTTTTCTCTTTTTGATGATTCTCTTGTAAATTGGTGTCACAAACTGCAGCATTATTGATGCTGTCAACTGAAGTATCTGTAGCATCTCATCTTAAGAGACTCATTACAGATCTACAGTAAGAGTCCAGAACTCCCAGGTTTGAAGGACTATTGGAAGTACCAGGGTTTGGAACAATCTGATCTTTGTCTAGAGGCAGATGTTTGTATTCTTTGGTCTTTAACATCTTACTATAGCATTTTGGACAACACTACGATTATAATGACTCATGGGTACAGTTCAGGGAAGGCCCTTCTCTGTTACAGCAGCACTTTGCCCCAGTACACAAAGCAACATCTAAAAAAGCCCTGACTGGAAGACTTTGTTTAGGGGAAACTTGATTGTCTCTAACCTTAACCCCATCAAACACCTTTGGGATGAACTAGAACAGAGATGGTTGCCCAAGACCTCTCATCCATCATCAGTGTCTAGCCTCACAAATCTTTTTCTGGATGCAAAAATTCCCACAGACACACTAATATTTTTTGCCAAGCCTTCCCAGAGAAGTGGAAGCTGTTATAGCTGTAAAGAGGGACCAGTTCCATATCAGTACCTGAGGATGCAGGCTGGGATGTCATAACATTTACTGAAGGTACAACATGAAGGTGGCCTCATGTTCTTGTCCATGTAGTGAATGAATGAGAGCCATTTTAACATATAAAACCACCCCATAGACTAAGAGGAGAGAAGGTGACACACATACACACAGGTTAGTTTAACATTTATCATCAGTGCTTTCATCTTGCGATCCAAATTAAGTAGACTGAAGAACATAAAACCTGAATAGGCTATGAGACAGACACATGCCAGTGGCGCCTATCTGCCGGTGAGTGCAGTCAAGTGTGCATTAAATCAGCTGTGCCAATCTTAGTTCAGACTGTATGAGCGGCTTCAGTCTAATACAGTTTCAGTTTTAAATTAAACACAAACAAACACATTGTTTGTAAGGTCTGTGTCCGCAATCTTTCACCAAGATTAATATCTTCCATGAGTGACCTACATAAGTCCACTATTAGGACATTTCTAAATTCAGGAACCATTTTAAGATTAACCATAGTGTGTTTTCAACTTTTATACCAAACAGATACATCAAATTAACCCACATTCATTTTATATGATGCTGTTTACGCTTAGTCTGTTAAGTCTGATGTCGTAAAAGAATAAAAAAAAACCCTGCATATGGCAGTAAGTGTGAAATATTTGAGCTGCCAACATACATACATATATACAGAGTCTGTATGTAGTAGATTTTTTTTTCTTTTTTTTTTTTTTTTTTTCTTTTTTTCTTGCCTTAATGGGCTCAGCTGGCTGACAGGCAGCTGTCTGTACCAATAAGGCAGCAGCTGACACCAACTGTACTCCCAGTCATCATTGCCCATTTTTCTAACACCTTTGCTTGTGTATCCTCTTTTATTTGGACATTTTACCAGGGAGTATCTCACACTACTTTTTTTTTTTCTTTTTTTTTTTTTTTCTCCTACTTGTGTAGTAGATTTTTATACTTGTATACATTTGTTGCCAAGAGATACATCCATCTTTATGGATTTTTTTTTAACACACATTGACTGGAACCCTTTAGTTTTTTATTAAAATAGATCTGAAAACCCAGTGTTAATTGAGGGATTGCGTGCCCTCTCACAGGCTTTTTTCATTCTATGTACATTCTAAATTTTACTCAACATTTTATTTCTGTTTTTGAAGGTTGTTTGACATGACTGCACTGGCAGGATTACAATTTCATTTCACTGAACTACTGGAATGATGATAACAATATATCTATCGACAATAAACAAGATACTTAAAAACAACTTCCATGATAACAGGATTAGTTACAGTTAGTTGTTAATCCTCACTTCTAAAATAAATTTCACCCTGAGATAAACTGACTGGAATCCAGCATCTAAAAATGAATGGTGCATTCAACGATGTCATTCCATTTTTCTCTTTTTACATGTCACCAAAGACATAAAACTCACACGTCATGATACAGACACCAATGTGTGTCACAATATGTTATGTTTTATCTCCGACTTAGAGCATGAATGTAGGTCGAAGTCCAACGGTTTAGTGGATGATGTGTTGGTAATGTGGTAGGTGTTAAAGAAAACTCTCATGATATTTGGTGTCGTGTTCTAACAACACATTAAGCATTAATTGAACTAATATCCTACTAAATTAGAAACAAACATTAGATAAATTGCAGCTGATTCTAGACTCAAACCCATCCCGTCTAGAGCCATTTAACAACTGCATGTGTATTTGTTTACCATCTCAGACAGTTTCACCCTCTGATATTAGAGAAAAGTCAGCTCTCTCAAAACCAGGGGTGTCAAACATACGGCCCACGGACCAAAGCTGGCCTGCCAGAGGTTCTAATCCAGCCCATGGGATGAATTTACCAAATGCAAAAATTACACTGAAGATGTTAACAGTCAAAGGTGTCAAACTCATCTTAGTTCAAGGGCTACATGCAGCCCAATTTGATCTCAAGCTGTAAAGTAATTGCATTCCAATCTATGAATAATGACACGTTCAAATTTTCTTCTTGGTTTAATGTGAAAAAAGTAAAATAGCATCATGAAACTATTGACATTTACAAACTATCCTTTCACAGTAAAATGTGAATAACCTGAAAGTATATGAACAACCTGAAACGTCTTAAGAAAACTAAGTGCAATTTTAACATTATAATGCCTGTTACTAAATGTTTTGTGCATTTGTAGATGATCTACTGTGATCTGTATGTTGTGTTCATAATAAGTTGAGACATAATTGCATTTATTTTTCTTAAGAAATTTCAGGTTGTAGCTATATGGTTGTACAGGTTATTCACATTTTGATAATGTAATTTTACTTTTTTCGTACTAAAACATAGAGGAAACTTTGGATTATTATTAATTAGTTATTATGTTACTATTTTACTGGTCTGAGTGACTTTAGATCATATTGGACTGTATGTGGCCCCTGAACTAAAATGGGTTTGACACCCCTGTTCTGAACAAACTGTTACTGTGTCTGTGCTCCTGTCTTGTCCAGATAACTCTTGGAAAAAAGTGTTTTAATCTCACTGAGGACCTCACCTGGTTAAATAAAGGGTATGTATAAACTGCCAAAAAAGGCACTCACAAAATTTTGTTGGATCAAATTTAGCTTTGATTATGGGATGCCTTCACCGTTGCATGCAATGTCACAATAAATCACAGCATTTGCAGCCATCTGTAGTTCCATTAATTTTTGCCAAAGACCTTGTTTTAATGATGGGAGAGTCGGACCACTGGGTGAAGTTATCTCCAGCACATCCCAAAGATTTTCAGTGGGGTTCAGGTCTGGACTCTGTGGTGGATAATCCATGTGTTGAAATGATGTCTGATGTTCCCTGAACCACCACCAATTTGAGCTGACGTTTACTAATGGAGTGTGTCTGTGTCATCAGGAAAGAAAAGGCGTATTGATGTTCAGACCTGGTCATTCAGTTTATTCAGGTTCAGCTCAACTCATTATTTGGACATGTAATACTGCTGAACCTAGACCTGACCAACAGAAGCAACCTCAGATCATAAATAACACTGCCCCCACAGGCTTGTACTGTAGGCACTAGGCATTATGGGTAATCACGTCATCCACCTCTCTTGTCACCCTGATGCACCATCACTCTGGAACAGGGTCAGTCTGGACTCATCAGATCACATGACCTTTTTCCATTGAAACACAGTCCATTCTTTATGTTCTCTGAGAAGCTTCTGCATCAGTTAAAGGGTTAAAGAACTTGTTGGAGCTCAAACATATTAATCACTGTGGTAATTACGTAATGGAGGGATTAGAGCTATTTGTTTAGTTTAATCCAGGTGAGGACTTTTTTGTCCAAGTCGTGTACATTTTTATTCAATGGGAATATATTTTATTAAAACAATTTCCACCCAAATGGACATAACCTGTTCATGCCATTTTCCCTCAGTCGTTTCTGATTAAATGTTTGTCTTCGTCACGTCATTGCTCTGGTTGATGTGACAGTTTTTATCTGTGGTTTGTATGATAAAACACACTGTGGTATAATGTTTCAGTTGTTATGTCATAATATTTAGATGTGTTGACAGATGTGACAGATTCGTGTGTTTTTTTAAAGGAGACAGGTTTAAAATAGCTTTTCATGGTGAGGAGGAGCAACGCAGACAGAGAAAGAAACAAAGACACAGGAATGCTGCAGTTAAAGAGCCTGCATGTCTTTTAAACTGCAATGCAAAACGCCAAGTAGTCTGAAATAGAAGCAGAAGTAATAATATTGCACTTACTATTTTAAATATATTTTTTCATCCACTTTTGTTTGACTAAAAAAAAAAAAAAAAAAAAAAAAAGTTAAATCCCATTATTTTCTCTATTGAAATAAACAATAAAACACACAAAAACAAACAAAATCCAATGTCCAGCAAAACAGTCTTATGTTATACAACTTTTTTGTAAATGGCGGCAAGGTCAGTACGAAGTTTCTTGAATGAGGGTCTGTTTTTGGGGTCGTACTGCCAGCAGCTGGTCATAAGCCTGGACACTTCCACTGGGCAGCCGTTTGGAGCAGGCATGCGATATCCTGAAAGACATTATGTACATTAAAAACGGATTCTCCTTATATGTCACCTGCAAAGTGTGTGAAAGTTTGACAGACGTTATTATAACAGAGACACAGTGACAACCAGTGGTGGAAATTAACTAAGCACATTTATCTTTGTAGTCGTATTTACATAAAATTTCCCATAATGCACATCTCATGTTTACATTCAGTCATACCGTATCCATACAGTCACAGGTTTACACCCTCTGTGGACAGTTCAATCTGTGTTTTCTTTCTTTTTCTTAAATATTTGTGGTGCAAGTTTGTTATTTATTGTCCATAGTTGTTCTTATTATATGTCATATTTTACATGATTTTCTTCTTACTTTATTTTATTATTTTAGATTGGTTTGGTTGCATAAAAGTGTTGTGTAATCATGCTGATTATACATGCCTTTAAATGGCCCCCTGGTAACAAATAAAGTTTTTTGAATTGGATTGAAGTTTATGCAGCTTTATATTTCTATTTTTGATCATATCTCTAAGGCAAATGTTACACTGTTATTCCAAGACATTTATTTGACAGCTTCAGTTCCTTTTTTGTATTAGTTTTCATCCCATTGCCAGTGAAAAATATGCAGAAAAAGGACACACTTTTCCTTCATGTATTTAGCTGAATTCTTCCTCATTCTCTAGCTGAATAAATTATTTAAAAACTCTTGGATTTGCTAGAAAATGCCTTGGCACAAAGAACAAAATGTGCTGTTTTTCTGAGCTTATGAAAAGTTGATTTGTCTGGAGATATGTGTTTCTCCTGGACAATAACTCTACAATACAAGCTGATCTTATAGAACATATGCAACATTTTAGATTCAGTAACAGCAGATTATGAAGTTGTTCACATGCTCAAATTTAACCATCTCTTACAGTAAAATGAATCCAAAAACATGAATTATAACAGTGAAACACTGACAGGGGCAATTTTAATACATAATGGCTACTTTTACTTGTCCTGCTTTAAGTACATTTTTCTGATGTACTTACATACATTTACTCAAGTAAAGTTTCAAATGTAAAACTTTTAAGTACTTAAGCCAAGGATCTGAATACAGGGGTTGGACACAATAATGGAAACACCTTAAAAAATCAACAAAATATAATTTAATATGGTGTAGGTCCGCCTTTTGCGGCAATTACAGCCTCAATTCTCCGAGGTATTGATTCATACAACTTGTGAATTGTTTCCAAAGGAATTTTAAGCCATTCTTCAGTTAGAATACCCTCCAACTCTTTTAGAGACGATGGCGGTGGAAATCGACGTCCTACTTGAATCTCTAAAACTGACCATAAATGCTCAATAATGTTGAGGTCTGGGGACTGTGCCGGCCATACGAGATGCTCAACTTCATTAGAATGTTCCTCATGCCATTCTTTAACAATTCTAGCTGTATGGATTGGGGCATTATCATCTTGAGGTGAAGGTGTTTCCATTATTTTGTCCAACCCCTGTATGTCTTCCACCATTCTGTCAGTCATGAGTTCTCACCTTTCTCCACCTCTTCTCTTGTCTGCTGGTTGGTCATGCTTGTGTATGGTGTCATTCCAAGGGAAAACGTCTCCCACAATAAGACGCCAAAGCTCCACACATCACTCTCTGTGGTATACCGACCTGAAAACACCAGCAGAGGGCAGCATTGGCAAAGTCACAGACCTAACAGTTTCTGATTGCCTGGGTGGATGGTAGGAGGGAGAAATCTTTAATGGTTGTGATAGCAGGACAGGAGCAGTTGTGACATACCATAGTTTAGGGCTTCGGGTGCAGTCCATTTGACAGGGATCTGCCTGAGGCCGCCCTCTGCAGAGTAGACTCCGTCATCCTCCTGGCGGGACATCCCAAAGTCACTGATCTTCACCATGTTGTTCTCTGCTACCAGGCAGTTTCTTGCAGCCAGATCCCTTAGGAAGCAACATAGAGGGAGTAAGACGTCAGAGGGGTGCACATAGATGCTGATGAAAAATGAATGCAAAAGAGAAAAAAATCATGCAATGCACCAAAGGAATGAAAGACAGTGAGTAAAAAGACAGGACTAAAAGGAACATGTAGTGACAGACATTCTTGTCATGTCCCTGGTGTTGTATGTGAAGCAGTTTGACATGCAGCGCTACAGCCCGCACAGCTACCAGCAGCCAGCTCTGATCTGTCCCCACTGGGCAAATCGTACAATGCTCCTGTAATGAGACGATGTCACAACCTCATGTCTCCTCAGCTTACAGACTAGCTCCACTGATGCTTCATGAAAAGCACAGCAGTCGCTCCCAGTCAGCAAATCCCTCAAAATATTGCAAAAGCTTCACAGCATTCAGTTTTTATTCCTTTACAGAACATGGGCTTTTATACAGGAAAAAAAAAAAATCCCATGTTCGGTTCAGTTTTACTGCAATTAATGATCATATTCCATGCTTAACATTGCATCATTATCATGCTATACTGTACTGGATATGTCTTCCTGCATTTGCTTTGTTCAAAAACGTGCAAAGAAAATGTTGGTCAGCGAAAAGAGAACATTTTTCACATCACTCAGCCAACATGTATTTATAAAAATGAGGAAGCTACTTAGGGGGACAGACGTAGAATCAATTTTATTCTTAATTTCAGTGGTGTAATGGTGATATGAGCATATGGGGAAGTGTCTCTCAGCAGTTAACTGAAGTGAAGGTTGGGGAAGTAAATGACGGTTTTTATTGTGCATAATGCTGCTGCAGCCAAAAGCTCCAAAATCCATCTGCTTGCACTGCACTTGTTCTTGTAGAAACTAAATTACACAGTACATAAAATTACTTTTCATTGGAACATTCCCTTGTGTAACACTGTATTTGCTGTATAACATCTAATGATCTTCCTTTATATTTATACAGTGTATATGTTTCCAGAAAAAAAGAGAAATTAAGAGGCTACATTTCTAGACATGAACCCCACTGAAAAACGTCTGGAAAGTGATCAAAAGGAAGAGGGATGGAAGCTCAAGAGGGATGTTTAGGAGTGGCATAAAGCACCGAATTGTAATGTGAGAAACTGGTGGAGAGCGTGCCAAGATGCATAAGCACTATGACTGAGATTCAGTGTTACTCCACCAAATATTGATTTCTGAGCTCTCCCTGAGACAAACATGAATATGAATTTGTTTTCTTTGCATTATTCGAGGTCTGACACTGTGCAGATTGCAAAATATATTTTTATCTAGGAGAAATCCTGTCAGTAGTATCAAAAATTAACAAAAAAAAAATACATTTGTTATATGTCTATTTATTATGCCTATTTAATATTGTTTCAGATTATGTGAATTCCAACTACAAAAAAGATAAAAATGTCCTAATAATATAGATTAAATTCAAATACTAACCTGTAAACGGTAATTTACCACACCACAAGATGGGTTAATTGACCAACCTATGTATGCACTTCTTGCTCTCCAGATACTCCATCCCAGATGCTACATTTCCGGTCATTTTGACCAACGTCTTAGGCCTCAGGTTCTGCCCCTCATGGCGCAAGTAGGACAGAAAATCACCACCTTATGAAATGTGTAAACACACAAAAAAAAGAAAAAAAAACAAAAAAACATACAGAGTGATAATTGAAGATGAAAGTGCAAAAGCAATAATGGTGTGATAAGTGTTGCAGTTGTACAGGTGAATAGGCTGTCAGATGTAGAGGATGTGTCTGACAGAGTGATATTCACCTTGAACAAGCTCCATGATGATGTAGATAGGTTGTTTCTGTGTACACACCCCGATCAGCTTCACTATGTTAGGATGGTCGTACTGCTTCAGGATCCTGGAGGAGCACAGAGAGGACAGTATCGTGTTTATGGATGAGGACGACTGATGTTCGGAGAATATAAAGCTGTCACATATGGCGACTCAGCTCCTTTCACTGTAAATAGGGTCAGAGTTTTTTTTTAAGGTGAGTGTTAGGAGAAGGAGAAGGTTAAGGGTAAGTCAAAGGCAAGTGTATTATAGGAATAATATGATACATATATGCATTAAGGGTCAAGTCCGCATAATGTAAATCATTACATTTTAGAGTTGTGACTTGTTTTAAAGTCAGGACACATTTACAGTCTTGAATATTTCAGTTTCCCTGTGGTTGTAAGTTTTATTAGGTATTGCTAATGCTGTTGTTCAGTATTGTCCTTTTGTTATCAGTCTTTATGTGAAAACTTCCCATTTAACAAATTTCCCCAAATGAGACAATAAAGGCGACCTTTAAATGTAATTTCATCAAATGACATGGAAACGTGACATGAGTTGCTCACACAGATACTGGTAATAATAATAATGGATTAGATTTCTATAGCGCTTTTCAAGGCACCCAAAGTGTTTGTATTCACAGCTGCTCTGGGGCAGGCTGACAGAAGCACGGCTGCCAATTCGCACCAAGCAGCCCCTCCAACCACCACTGAGCATTCACACATACACAAGTATGAGAGACACTGAATGGGTAAAGCATCTTGCCCAAGGACGCAACAGCATGTGACTAGGACAGAGCAGGATTCAAACTGCAAACCCTTCAGTTATTGGATGACCCACTCTACCTCCTGAGCCATGGTCGCCCCAGTCTGTTGGTAGGCTGTTACTGTCTTCAACACACTTTGTAAATAAAAGTTTTGACTTACCCGACTGCTGGTTTTAACTGATGAAAACAAATGTGCCGTAATAACAAAAACTGAGGATGCGATACACTGAGATGCATGGATGTTCATTTTGCATTTGAGACAAATCATGAGACCAATAAAGATTTATACCTTTACTTCTATCTGTCTTTATAAGGTAATTTTAGTCTGCGCTAGGCATTTAGTTTTAATAATTAAGGATAAGGTAAAGGATTAGACAGGCATTATATTAATGAGTGTTCTCAAGGATAGATGCATGTGTTTGTGTGTTAACACTAACCTGGCTTCCATCAGGAACTTGTTCTTTTGCTCTGAAGCCAGACTCTCTTTACAGGATTTCACTGCGACAGGGGTGTTATCAGAGCGTAAATGTCCACTGTAGACCTCCCCAAAGTTACCCTGTACACAGCAGTGAAAGAAGACATACTCAGTCATTTACTTAAATCTATGTGTAATGCATATATTAAAGCTAATTTCCTAAAAGTAAAAGTTCTGCATTCATAGTCCCACCCAACTAAAATATAAATGTGTTATCAGCTGGAGCACTCTAAGTCAAATACTTGTTCCTCCAAAAAACGCCTGTGGCTCATCGTAAATACTGTACCACTGATGCAACCATGTGTAAGCCGCATTTCACTCTTAATTATTTACAACACTGACCAGACACATTTATCAAAGTAAAAAGCAGAGTATTAAACTTGTACTTCAGCACAGTACTTCAGTAGATGCACCAATAAAAGACTGATTAAGTACTTTTCACTGCCATCTGAAACAGGGTGAAATGATAGGATTCAGGTCTAATCCTGTATTAAAATATGGTGTTTCTCAACCCAAATGTGTTTTACTTTTTAGACAGCTGTGGCTCAGGCGGTAAAGCAGGTTGTCTATACATCAGATGGCTGGTGGTTCAATCTCCTACATTTGTGCAAATGTCACAGTGTCCTTAGGCAACACACTGAAGCCCATGAGACTGTGTGCATTTGTTAGTACAAATGGGTGAATGAGCCACAATATAAAAGAGCTTTGGATATCATCAAGGTAGAAAAGCATTAATCTGGCATAAGGACATTTACATTTATTTATTTAAAAGTTCTAAGCTACTGTTAACCCTTAAAGACTTCTTTTAGTGGTGACACCTCTATGACTAACATTTCTTTTTTTTGGCATATTTTTTATTATTTTAACTATAGCATAAACAAAGCACATGAGCATATGACAGAAAAACAGTATCACGGTTGATATATAAACAATACAATAAAGGAATGGGAAAGATGTTTAAAAAAAAAAAAAAAAAGAAAAAAGGAAATTGACATTTATAATACCAAAATAGTATAAGTGTACTCAGCAGCAGGGGTGAATCACTCTTCACTATGAATGAACACTAATAAAGAGTCCCAGATCTCATGGAAGAGTCTTGATTTGTCATTGTATCTAATCTTTTCAAGATGTAATATATTCCCCACTTCCCTCAGCCACATTTCATAAATTGGTGCAGAGTCAGAAGTCCACATGCCCAGAATTAATTTTTTCACCACAACCATTCCCACAGATACAGCTTCATATGTATTAGACAAAGGTAAAGCACCCTTCCCACCTAAGACAGCTACAAGAGGACTTGGGATCTAAATCTTCCTGTAGGCCCTAGAGAAGCAGTGAAATATATCAGATAAGTAAGTAAATAACTTGGCACAAGGGCAAAAGATGTGAGCAAGCGTCCCCTCGGCTTACACCTGTTGCAAAGTGGCGATGTTGTTGGGAAAACCTATGAATTGTGGTCCTACAATAATACAGACGGTGTAGAGTTTTAAACTGCATAAGGTTATGTCTGGTGTTAGCTGAACAATCTTATGACTAATATTTCTAAGGTGACTCATCATTTTATTATAAATCTAGGTATTTTCCTATATTTAACCCTTTCATGCATAGTGGTCACTGCAGTGGACAGTTATTCTCCAGCTGTTCTGTTGTATTTTCATGGGTTTTGTTGTTTTAGTTCCATATCAGCCAACACAGTGAACACTTATGCATCATCCCATCCACTGTAATTCAGACCATTACTGTAACTTTGCTGTTCTGTATAAACCTGATCTGCAGTAACATGTTTGAGTGTTGATGGGGTTGGATTGAATAAATTATACTTCCTCCCACTCCTTTTCGAAAGTGCAAATGATGTCATGTATAAGTTTTTTTTGTTTTGTTTTGTTTTGTTTTGTTTTCTTCCATGACCTCTTACTACCTGTTTTATTTCTAAGGACTAAGTAAGATTACTTTGTGTTGTTGCATATTCAAAATAAACTAAACTAAAAAAAAAAAGAAACAATTGCTTTTTATTGTTACTAAACTGCAATTAACTGTTGTTTTTTTTAACAAAAAAGTTTTGTTTTTTGTTTTTTTTTTGCATATTATTTCCATGAAATAAGTAATGACTAGTATTAGAGTATGTTATAATGTGAGAAAACAGCAGATTAGCAGCATTAAAAAGGTTTTTATTTCATAGTTTTCATATGATATATCAGTAAATTCAGGTTTCTTTGCTTCAAAAATTAAACGCACGGTGTCAAGCTGACATTTTTTTAACTCCATGAAAAATGATTCATAAAAAAAATTTCAGTCACATTGTTTTTTTCATGCCTAAAGAGGAATAAAAACACTCAGGAAATAAACATTGATTAAGGTTCTCATAATTCATGCATGAAAGGGTTAATTTACTGACCATGTATTCATTAATTCATTTTTTCAAATTGCTTAATCCTCAAAAGGGTCTTGGGGGTGCTGGAGCCTATCCCAGCTAGCAAAGGGCAAAGGTGGGGTACACCCTAGACATGTCACCAGTTCATCACAGGGCTGACAAATACAGATACACAGTTCCTAAGTACTTAACCTATTACTGTATGTCTTTGGATGGTGGGAGGAAGCTGTAGTTCCTGGATACAAGGAGAACACACAGAACATGCACCGTGCCTCCCTACTGGCCAGGTAAACGTGGGTAAATTCTACGGTTATTGTATTATAACAGAAAACTGAAGAAAAAGTGACTTTTTCAACAAATATATATCATTAACTAAAAACAAACATTTACAACCACTGTCATTTGTCAAACTACATGGGCTTGACTGGTGAATCAATGCTGTAAATGGTGTTTCCATGTTCACTACAGAGCCTCTAAACATCCAAATGGATCATATCTGCTGTCAGTGAAAAGCTGAGAAATTACATTTTACCTGAATTATTTAAAAGTATCGACAGGATTGGTGTTTGATGTACAGAGATATAAACATTAATATTCTTTATGAAGTTATTGATACTGGCAGCTGAAGTGTATAGTGAGTGACATAACACCATTAAGATGTTATGGCTCAATTAAATGTGATATGCAATGTACAACAAGTTATTACCTCCGCTAAGGAGGTTATGTTTTTGTCGGCATTGGTTTGTCTGTCTGTCTGTCTGTCTGTGTGCAAGATAACTCAAAATGTTATGGACGGATTTGGATGAAATTTTCAGGAAATGTTGATACTGGCACAAGGAACAAATGATTAAATTTTGGTGGTGATCGGGGGTGGGGGTCACTGATCTGCCTTGGTGGAGGTCTGAGCTCAATGAGTGCTTCTAGTTTTAAGTCTGTGACACAACTTCCTCCTTTGTACAAACAATTTTCCACAGTTTTTGTAGATTTTACTGGGAAACATGCAAACACACATTAACAGAACAAAAAAAAAAAGTCTGTCTACATGTCAATAGTAAATCTTACCCACCCGTCCAATGAGGGGCCCCAAGATAATGTCACGATGTTCCAGGACCCATTTATCCTAATAGGTATAAGAACAAACAATAAGACACACACAGTGGTGTTGTTAAAGCTGCACAATGAGCAGAAGTGATATAAAAAAGGAGCTATAAAGAAGAAAGAGAGTCATTATAGGGTCGGTTAATGTTTGCATACATTATGCTCATCGATGTTGACTATGGAGGCACTTTACTTTTAAACAGTTTGTTTAAATTCATAGCTCTGGAATAACATTTTACTGTGCATAATGTACAGAGTTTAAATATAGAGAGGAAAAAAGCACCATAAGCAGTTAGTGTGTTCAGCGGTATGCATATGAGTGTGTCTGCGAGTTACAGCACCTTCAGTACAGGCTTCTTCAGCACGATGTCCGACTTCTTGGTGACGTGTTGGTGTGAAGAGACCAGATCATTTATCAGCTGTGGGATACTCTGGAAACTTTCACCATCCAGACGATACAGATTCTACTGACACACATGCAAACAAGAAAAGGAAGCAGATAAACTTCAAACAAGATGAGGAGTAAATCATCTACAGGCTGCACAGGTAGAAAAAAACAGATTATCCTTTCTGTTTGACTGTTATGTAGGTAAGGACAGAAGATGTAGTCCAGTCACAGTTTGATTTTGTTTGTATATTTTTCATAGACGTGCAGAGAGGTCAAATCTCACCCCTAATTCAGACAAAAATGTTATTGTAGTCAGTGACAAAGGACAAATTATTACCCCACCCCCCAAAGGGGAGGCAAGGGGTATTGTTTTTGGTTTGGTTTGTTTCTTTATTTCTTTGTTTGTTTGTTTGTTTGTTTACACTCTAGCAGCAAAACTATTGGTTGAATTCATATTGAATTGGATTTATAGATTGCCAATGACCCAGAACAGATCTCATTACATTTTGGGAAAAATAGGTCAAAGTTCAATTTTTTTTTTTTTTTTTTTTTTTTTTTTTTTTTTTTACGAATTTTTAAATCTTTTTTCTTCTCCCATTGACTTATAATGGCCAAAATTTCATATCTATAAAAACATCAATTTTGTTTCAATTTACTTCAGACTTGGTACATATATAAAGGCAATTGATATGGTGACATCAGCACACCCATAGACATGATGTCATCAGCTGGATCGATGCCAAAATAAGCTACAATACGTGTGAGGGGCGGGGTTTGTTGTGCCTGGAACCACTTGTTGATTCTGTTTGAATTATGCTTTCATTTACTCATATGATGTTTGTCTGTTAAAAGATATTTTTTCATGTCAAGAAACTAGAATAGAATAGAATAGAATACAATACAATACAATACAATACAATACAATACAATACAATACAATACAATACAACAGATAAATCTTTACTGTCACAGTTAAAGGAACAATGAAAATCAGTTTAGCAGCTCTGTTCTGTTTAGCAGCAGATTCTTAATGTGCAAACAAAACACTTTGTAAATTATCACACAAATTTTACTTAAAATACACATTGAAAAATATACAAGTCACAGACTGTGGTAAAAGGTGTCTGTTCATGTGTGTTTCTGCTACTTCCATATGACCAGACTTGTAGTGATTTTCACCTCTGTCAACACAAGATAAAATGTGTCAAAGTAACACCCATGTTGGTGTTGGTGATGCGTATCATCCAGTGAACCATACAACTTTCTTTGCCATGATTATTTTTTCCCTAGTTAGGTTCCATTGGGCACATTGGAATGGGCACGGCTATAGTTTTATATATAAAGACAGTTGATTGACAGATGCACTGACCACTCACTGTGTGGTTCATCACAAAGGCCCCAATGGTGATACTGTATTCTGGTCCCATTTTCCCAAAGCTGTATGAAAGGGTAATAATGCCTAAGGTCAAGCCCCTCCTGGGCTGAAGTGAGCCTGAGAAAGCCATCCACGCTTTTATTAGCGCTAGGCTTGGTTATTGTAATGCACTGTATGCTGGAACTAATCAGTCTGATCTGTATTGCTGGCAACTTGTGAAAAATGCTTCCACTCGCCTGCTGACAAACCCACATGTTCACATCACATCTGTTCTTTACCGCCTTCACTGGTTCACACTGTAGCTCAGAATTCTTTTTAAGCTTGTGTTGTTTGTTTTAAGTGCAATTAATGGCTTTGCATCATCATTATGCGAGATTTTAACCATTCGCCAGCCCAGCAGAACTCTGCATTCTGCTGAGCAAAATCTTTTGGAGGTCAGGGTACAAACAGTGGGCTGATCGTTCTTTTGGTGTCACAGGTATCACTTAAAACTTATTCATTTAGAATGACTTTTGGAACATAATAGCATTTTGTCAATTTCTCTGTTTTAGTGTGTTTTATTGTCTTACTTTTCTTGTATTTATTGATCTCTCATTTAGTTTTTAATGCTGTGAAGCACATTGGTCAAAATAGGTTGTTGTAATGTGCTATATAAATAATGATTGGTCGGTTGGTTGGTCAATTGATTGAGTCAGTCATTCATTCATACAGTAACTTTAAATAAATGAAAAGAACCAAGGTAGACAGTGTAACTGCATTTGACATTTCTGCAGCTCTTCAAACTCCAATATCTCTAGCAATTATAAGATTATAACTCTAGAAAGAAATGCCAAAAATGTAAACAAGTTATTACAAACAAAAGAAATATGAGTGTAGAAGTTGTACAAGTGGTCTCATTATTAGAATACACAATATGTATGAATATTATATAAAGAATATGTATGAAATATCAAAAGACAAAAGTTAGACATAAAAATAGATTACTTTTTTTTTGTGAAAAATAATCCTTTTTGCAGAGTGTTCTTGACATTTAACTTCAGTCTGTTATTTGCAGCAAATATCACTGTCTGAAATATCATCTGTTACAGAGTAGACTCATATAGACAACCTTGGGAAGCAAACATAGCATTAAGTATTTAAAATACTGCCTGGAGTCTTGTATATTTTTCCAAATAGTATGATGTGAGTGAACTTGTACAGCTTCTACTACAGCTAAGACAGTCTGTGCCATTAAGCAGATTTACTTACATCTGTGTGCTGAATGAGGAAATGCTTGCAGCAGTCGTTCCATTGCACTGACAGGACATACCCCTGCTTTTCCTGACTCTTCCTCACCAAGAAGTCTCCGTTATTCTTCAATAGCTGTTGAACTTCCAGTCTGGGGATGGCCCCGTGGTACCACTCCTGCTGCTCCAGAGGACGCTCAACCTCCAACACCGGGGTGAGGCCTGGAAGCACCTGGAGGCAGGAAGACACAGAAGCAGAATCTTTAGCGTGGACATGAATAATTAAACAATCGGGGGAAGTGATAAAGGATGGATTTTTGGTTGATTCTGCAGAGATTATATATAGATACTTCAAAGAAAAGTTTGTAATGCTTTAAAGTCAAGCTGCACTTCTCATGCCTTCAGGGAACCACAAAGAGCAGAGTACTGGTTCAGAAAGAAACCATATCTCACTCGTCACTAAGTGCAAAAGCCATGAATCCAGCACATATATACTTTATCTTTTACAGCATCCACACAGTCACTTTCGATCATTCTGACAGCTTAAAAATGACTCCAGGCTCTGGCTGTTGAGAGTTTGTGTTCAGCACAGCTGGGTCATCCCTGTGTGTGTGCAATCATCTGCTGGCAATGATAAATGATGAAATGTAAACCATCTGACAGACAGTAAACTTTGTTTTAGGTCAGTCTGAATTACAAAAGTAGCAACTTGTCCAGCAACGATGACTTGTATAAGCTCACTGATGTCCATCAGGAACACGAAACCCCAGGAAACATCATGTTCCTGACAGAGCTGGGCCATGGAGAATTGTTTGTAAAGAGATTTCAGTGAGCAAATACAGACATACCAGTTAAAGGCAGGGAGGCAGAAAAATGAGGAAAGGAAATGCACTTCAGTGTGAACAAATTGTCCTTCAGAACATAGACAGTGTGTAGTGTTAGCAAAGTAGCCCCACAGAAACCAATATAATACATTGAACTGTATGAATTAATACTAAATACTTGCAGAATTATTGTGATTTATTGAAATTCACATACCTCACATTTGGACTTAAAGAGGCCACTCAGATTGTTTAGGATCCCATCCACCAAGAGTTTGGAAGAAGCTTGGCTGTGGTCCTGAAAAAAAAAAGACAAAAAAAAAAAGCAGCACATCAGTAAAAAGTTATAAGAGCTGACAATACTCCAGACAAGAACATCCATCACTGCACTAATTTCATATCATCATAATTAATGTGTGATTAAAAATACAATGCTGTTATGAAGTTGTGAATATTTGGTTTGGCCTAGTTGGAATGAGTCCCTGATCTGTAAAATCTATCCAATAAGCCCCCTCTCTTCCTCATTCTTCTTCTGTGCAGTCACTACATGGCTGACTAAACAAATATTGAGCAGAAAACAAAATGAATTGGAGACATAAGAGGAAAGGACATACACTGCTTGTGACGGACGACAGTGAGACAGTGTCTGCGTCCAGGTTTAGAGCAGACGGAGCCTCTTTGGAGCCCAGCTGATCCAGTTTCTCCTTTAGGACGATCCTCTGAACCTCCAGTTTGGCCCTCATTCCCTGAGACAGAGCGACCTGCTGCCGACACTCCTCCAGCGCATGTCTTTTACTGAACTGGTAAACCCTGAATTCCGTATGACAGAAGCAGTACACTTTACATTATTTACTGTCGAAATCAGTAAAATATGCAACAGAGTTTGACAGTGCAAACAGCACAACAGCATCAGTGAAAAGCCTCCTAATGCAACTAGGGTTTAGATGGTTTTTGGGGAGTCAGTACGATTGATCAAAAGCCTTAGCAAAAAAGGGAAGTAGCCCTCAGATGAACCAAGAGTCCTGTTAGTTTAATGGAAAACAAATGGTTAGATTTTGACACTTCAGCAGCAAAATATCACAATAATTCACACAGTACAGTATTGCAGTGAAGGATTTCCAAACAAATTGAGTTGACTCCTCTCTTACTAACTTCTTAATTCAGTCTTGGGGCAGTGATTCTATGAGTCTGAATGGACATTAATTACCCATCTTTATTAATCTCATGTTGCCTGAAAACAGCATGATATTCCTTAACTTAAATCTTTGCATGAAAAAACAAAACACACTAAAATATTCCAAAACGACATGGAAAAAGAAAGAGTCATTAACTATATCATTTATTATGGACCTCAGTGAAAGCATCAGCTCATCAGTCACTCCACAGGTACACAGATCTCTACCACCAGAGCTTACGTAGGTCACTAGGATCATGTGTCACCGCTGATTTAGAAAACTTTTCCTGACCAAAGAGCCACGTAACCTGTGCTTCACCTCACCTCTCTACTGCTAACACCGTCGTATGTGCAGACTTTAAAAGTTATCAACCTCTGGTAAATAAACAAATGGTTCCACACAGTGTTTCCACTTGTCCTCCAGGAGCTCGTTAATGACTCGCCCACTCCCACAGGGTTTAAACCTTTTCCACTTTCAGACAGCCTCATCAGCCAAGAGAAATGAGGGGACAGAGCTCCATAACTGGAACCACAGGGCTGTATTATAATTTATAAAGCACTTTCTCTCCTCTGAGACCACACTGGTTATTAGCTGGCACCCAGCAAAGATGTGATGATAATGGGAAAGTCCTGCGTACTGTGTTTCAACTTTTGTTTTCATTATTTTGAAAGCTTTCTGTAACCTCTGAAAACCCCACCAGAGCACTGCTGATTTTAGCTTTCAATCTGTTCACCTCTGGCCCTTCTTAACACCTTCCCTCTCGGCCTCCAGATCCAGCTCCAGCTGCTCCACCGACGTCTGCTGGGAGCCCAGGGTCCGTGCGAGGCCCAGCAGCTCCTCCTCCACTGCTGTCAACCTGAGCAGAAGAAGAGGCATCAATCAGAGCAAAACAATCACAACTAAGGCTGAGGAAGAAGAAGTATTTGTGGCATTTCCAGAAAAAGGAAACTGATATGTAGTAATCTGTATAAAATTGCATTATTCTCACTTGTGCTGGATCGTCTCAAGCGTGAGGTCGTTCAGTTCAATCTCTCGAGGGTTCAGTTGCTCGCAGTCCTCCAGAATATTGCAATCGAATTCTACACATGCAGGAATTTCCCCCACAGACCTGGCCATGCAAACAAACATAAACACAGTCCACATTATCTCTGCTGTGCAGGACGCAGCTCCATGATTACATTGTTAACATCTGAGCTGAAGGTTTGCCTCTGCATACCTGTTCTGCTGGATAAAGCTGTCATACTCCCTGTGAGGATCGATGACCGTTAAAGCAGAAGAAATCTCTCTGTGAATCTGCACCACTTCATGATGGAGCAGAGTGGATATGTCAAAATACTCCTGCAGGATCTCCTTTCTGGCTCAGAGGTGACAGATGTCAAATGAAAAAAATAAACTGATTAATAAAAAATAAAAAAAATACAAGGAAGAGAGTGAGTGAAAATAACACATGATAAACACATTCTGCAACCAATTTTAATTCCTGTGCAGTACAATTATTACTAACTTTATAGCATAACTTTTCTATTTTCATTTTATTTCGAGGGTTATATAAACAAATACTGAGACTGCGGGCAAAAGGAGCCCACTCTATTTCTTGTTTCACATTATTATTAACCCACAAACAAGCCACATATTATGACCTATGTTTTCCTTTTTTGTCCTTCGGCCCAACTACTTCAGCTAATTGACTGTTGCCATGGTAACAGAGGTCAGCTTCAACACAGTGCTAGTTGGCAGTTCGTCTTTGCTTTTTTTGCAGGTTGCAAAGAATTGAAATAATACTGGAATCAATATCTATTCTACCACAGTAAACATGTTGGTTGTTTCAGAGACAGCTCCACCATCAAACACACTGTACCAAAAGAAGTCACTAAATACAAATAATTATTTTCTTGTTTTTTTTGTTTTTGTTTTTTTTTTTTCACAGTTTTGAGTCCTTGATACTTTTTCTCAGTTTTAAGAGCTTTTCTGTGTTAATATTCAAATTATTACTTTGCCTGAAGGATTTTGGCATTGAGCTTTTTAATGCGCAAACAAGAAAAACTGCCAATACTGGCAACTAAACTGCATAAATACAAATTATCAAAAAATAAATCACTGCCACTAAATGTTGACTTTAAGCAATAAGATAATTGAAGCAAATTTCCAGTCTAATACACGGTAATTGTCGCACGAGGCTAAAATTTTACAAACAGCATTGAATAAAGTTTAAAAAAAAGAGGTTAGTCAAGGACAGATAAGTCTATGATGTCCTCAGATACAATTCATGTCTTCATTATAGTTCCACGTCCTAATGCTGACATTTTGGAGTCAAAAAAGAGTAATTTTATTCATAATTTAATAATAATATAAAAGCAACTATTTTTTTTAGATTGGTGGAAACTTCTCAGAATCCAGCCATTTTTCAAGATATGAGGAGTAGTGGTCAAATATTCTCCCAAATCTAGAAGCTGCTTCTGCATGAATCCCCCATTTGGTGCCTCACATGGCAACCCACTGTTCCTGGTCTGCAGCACGTGGTGTGTTTCTGCATGTTCATCTGATAATGGGTCACAAGCAGAGGTTCAACTTCAGTGTATGGTGCATGTCCACATGTACCATACACTGACAAATAATGATTTGTCTTCTTAAAAAGTGGAATAGAAAGACAAGACAGCTATTCTTTGTTCTTCTTTAACCACTACTTCACATATTGAAAAAGCAGCCTGATTCTGTTATGGTAAGACTACACCAGTGGGCTTATCTTATTAGAAAAAAACAAAAAACAAAAAAACCCCTCTGTATCATCACAATCAGAGCACATTGGAAGCCAATGTGTTCTAATAAAACTGCAGTCTGTAGGCGCTGATCTTACAGTATGAGCACCATCTCCTGCTGCAGGGTCTGCAGAGCGTCGAGCAGCGCCGGCTGGATCTGACTGTAGTGGTGCTGGTGGTAAATCTGAGCCGCTCTCACAGACAAAACATACTCATTATGCAGCTCATAGAGTTTCAGGGATGCCTTTATATATCGCTCTTTAGCCTTGTCTCGCTCCTTATCTGCACACATGGACACAAAACGAAAGGAGAAAACATAGTAGGTCACACAAAGAGAGCTTAACTGTGGACTATTCCATTTCTGTTAAAGTGGTTCAGTTCACAGAAGTGAGCAGTGCTGGTAACAAACACCTCTGCTGGCATCCTGGTACTTCCTCTTGGCCTGAGCTGCGTCTCTGACCGCCTGCCTGTAGCTGCTCTTCAGTCTCTCCAGCTCAGTTTGGGTGACCTGAAGCAGTGAGCAAACACACAGCACAATAACACGAAGACAAGATACAAGTTACAACTGTGGTTAATGTCTAGTTTACTTTTTACTTTAGGCGAGATATGACACAGGAAGTGGACAGCAGCCTGTTATGTTTCACGGCAGTGAAACATGAAACACGAGAGAAAACTTTTGAGGAAATGATCTGACCTTTGTTGGTCTCTTGGCAGTTGTGCATTCAACAAAGCCTCAACCTGATAGCATCTCTGACATTGTTGTTAATGTTTAATCACAGAAGCATCTATTATCAGTTGGTACGCACACAACCAAAACCACCAGCTGCGTCTGCACAGCAAAGTATGAAAATTTAACTAAACAAATGGCCTGACACACTGCGAACCAGTACGGATCACTGAAAATGAACACATCATTTGCGTGATGTAATTGGGTAATAAAAAACAGTGTGGAGCACCAGCTAGTTTGATATTGCATCAAAATGCATTTGCAGACCTTCTTTCCAGTTTATTGAACCTCATTTCATTTGACTGCTGTCTATTTATAAAGCCACCACCGCAGTGCTCATCAGCATGTCAAATACTAAACAGGAAAAGTCAACAAACACATTTTAAACCAACAGTACAGCTTCCTTATCAGAGTGAGAAGGAAAATATGCAGGTTTTTATTCACTCATTTGTCAGAAAACAAATAAAAGAGGAAACACATAGTGGTCATGAATATGTAAAACTGTACAAGGTCAGTGTATGATTCTGAAAGTCCATGATGGGTTATGAAACACAGTGAAATATGACCAAAAGCAAAATGAAAGGATGGAAGACTGTGGGAGCAGAGTGTGCTCTTCACACAGACTTTTACCACGTAGGAAGGACATGAAAAGATCAATATGAAGGAAGAATGTAGTCAATATTTGATGCCTAAAGAAACAGTGTTATTGCAGTACAGAGGGTCTATGAGTAAAAGTTGCGGCGTATTTTAGTTTATGTGTGAGTCTAAAAGTTACACACCTTGTTGAGCTCCTGCCTCAACAGGCTCCACTGCTCTGCGTAGGTTTTACGGAGCTGCTGTTTGTCTCTGATGAGCAGAGTCAGTTTACTGATGGGCCCGTCCAGAAGATCCTCTGAACGTTTCTTCATCACTTGACTGAGATTCTCCGTCTGAGAGACCAACACTCCCCACGACTGTCAGAACATTTAAAGAGGAGGGAAATAATGAATGGAAATCACAGGATGACAGACGCGCACCTCAGCTAATGTTGTTCTACAGTTTTTCAGGTTGTTAACCGTATCCAAATTTGTCTGTTTCCCACAAAGACAATTAGATGAAATCGGGATGTGAAAACCTTCTGTTTATAAAAATTATTTTGATTTCAAGGATGGCAGAGGAATAGTAATAGGAAAACCTCCAGTAAAAAGTCCTCCTTCAGACACACTTTGACATTTTATTTTTTGACATCATTTTTCACTTTTTTATGTCTTAATTATTCTTCCATTTTTAATCAGGGCATTTCAGTGTCAGTCTTGAAATTATTACTTTGCCTGAAGGATTTTGGCTTTGAGATTTTAATACACAAAGAAGAAAAGCTGCCAAAACCACCAGTGCTTTGAATACAAGTCATTCAAGTACAAACAAAATACTCCTGCTAAGTCTTTAAAACACTCATCAAGAACAAGTATAAGGAAAGAAATAGTTAAAAATATTAAATATTTAAACACAGTATGACTAAAGGGGGAAAAAAGAAGAAGAAAAACATCAGGTGTACAATGAAAACATTGGATTGAATGAACTGAATGACAAAATAAAACATTTCTTTTTGGGTAAAACTGTTTTCCTAATACTTTTTCTGATCACATTTCAGGTTCTCCTAAAAATACAAGAAAAGGAATTGAAAATGAAATAGTTTTGTTTAAAGCGGCTCATTAAATTAAGTTTGACTAAAATTTGGGAAGTAAATTTGTCCTCCCACTACGACACTTCAGTATCATTCAGGGACATTTCAGTCTTTATTAATTTTAACCGATAAAGACCCAAAAATCCACCGTCAACCAAAACCTACGATTGTTGTAAATGTTTAATACCTGTCAATCCACTAAATACCTTTCATAGTCATTAGATATGACCCATTTGGACGTTCAGAGGCTCCGTAGTGAACGTGGAAACACTGTCATCTTCTACAACACTGATTCACCAGTAAAACCCATGGAGTTGGATCAGTGACAGTGGATGGACACAACTGGATTATGTTCAGTTATTGATATCTTTGCTGAAAAAGTCACCTTTTCTTCAGTTTCCTCTGTTTCTAATATAAAACCCTTCAACTTTAATCTGAGCTTTTATGAACATCTATATGATCAGTAAATTCAATATAGGAAAATACATGATTTTCACTGAAAAAAACACTAAATACAGATGATAATATTACAATAAATGCTGATAAATCACTTAAGTAAGGTTAAATAAACACTTAATAAGACAAATCAACTCTACACTTTGTTTTGTGTAAAAGAGGCTGATGCTGGTAATGAGTTTTATAATATTTTAATGTCATATTATATTGAAAACTGTTCCTGTGCTCAGTCCTCACCTTGTTGAGCTGGCTGATGTGGTCCAGTCCTGCACTGGGCTGAGGCCGGTCCAGTCTCTCCACCATGGCTGCCATGTGGTGCAGCTGCACTGAAAACTCACGCTCACTCTTCGCCCGCTGCCCCATCCACTTCTTCATGACCTCCATCAGGTGAAGCTCTGAGTCCAGCAGCCGCATCACAGCTGCATGAGCCTGTGGACACCGCAGGTCCTCCCCAAAACCCATCTCTGAACATTAACAACCAGCTCTGTTTCCTGAAGACAGACCTGATGTCAGTAGCAAACCCTGCAGCAGTTTTGTCCTCTCAGGAGTAGGACAGAAACAGGCTGTAGACGCTGATGAAGCAGCTGCAAATGACCACGACTTGTAATTTATCTGTAACCAGCGAGCGTTTCACTTCCCTGTGAAGAAAAAAACTGTACAGAGACCTGTGAGGATGCACTTCCTCATGTCAGTCTAACTGTGGTTAATGTTTGTCAGTGTGATTTTCTTCTCATTTTAAGAGCAACATCACAGGGACGGTAACTGTGTTATTATTATTTTTATGCTTTGATATCAAGTGCCATGATGCATTTACTAAATAACCACAATTAATAGCTTTTTCTATCATTTTTGAATTATTCTTCAAGCAAAGCCTTTCACACAGTAATGGTTAAAAAAAAACCAGCTGAAGCATGATCTTGATGTTAAACTGACTCTCACTAACAAGAACTTAATTTAGTTCAACCTCAACCACTGACACCATGTTCTTACACATCGGTGCAAGACAAACACTCATGTACAGTACTGTACAACAAGGGCATTTTCACTCCATAATTGATTGTTTAACTCTAAATAATGCAGACTAATAAGATGCCATTCCACCTACTATCCTCTCTTGACTGAAGTATTTAATATTTTAACTGATAGCACTGACTGTAAATGTGTCCTAGAGTTTCTGAAACTGCTGCTATTTTAATACCCTACAAACAATACACTCTGACTTCCCAAATAATGGCCATCGTCCTCTGCTTAATGTCCTCTGCTTAATTTTGTTCTGCCTTGCTGATTTCATTGTTTTTATTTATTATGCATTACATTGCTCTGTTTCCATTTCCTTTCATAACTGAATCTTGTCCTATTTTCTTTATGTTGTGAGATGCTGGTGAGCTGATTATTCTCCACATCCACCAGACAGCCTGTTGTTCATCACTCAACCCATTATCCTGATACAACAGTCAAATTTGATCTATTTCTCAATAAAATTTTACTTGAAACTACATCAAACATATAACGTTTGTGTGAAACAAAACTGCGATAGTTGTAAAAGTGATCATGTTGTTTGCAAAATATGAAGCTTTTTCTTCTTTTTTTTAACCACAGTGTGAACGAGGTTTCGCTTCATTACTTGTATTTATGACTCAGTTAGAGGTGGGTGTAACTTCACTGCTATTGGCTAAAGTACATTAGCCATACATCATCAAACACAGTCATTATGATGGTTTTCAAGAAGGGACAAAGACTGCAGCTTGGCTCAGACCTGTTTTACAGACCACAGAGGAAATGTCTGTTTTAAAGTCTTTGAAACAGAAGCAGGTCATGTTAAAATAAACCATTCACTGAGGCTACAATGCACTCCTGCTGTGCTGCTCCTTTTATGTGTCAGTTATGGCTGCCTAATGTTTTACACTCTTACAGATCCATTACCTGTACAATATCATACTGTAAAAATACTAATGAGTCAATGTGCATTTACAACCTTACTCAAATAAGTGTTTGTCTATTTTATGTCATTGTGCAGTAAAAGAGTCCATGTCAGTGTTTTACTATTATATATGACGTTTTTGCGTTAATTTTACTGCTGTACATGAGTAAGGTTCAGCTCGTCTGAACTACATTATTTACAGTTGCTAATATAACTCACAACAATATATCATATTCTATAAGAACATCAAATTTTGTAATGTTATATCGTGTAAGAACTACGTACATGTAAAAATTAAACTTTTCATGCTCTCAGATGTGACATTGTGTATTTTCCAGCAAATCTAAGAGGGTTTTTAAAGAGTAGGTTTAACTTGAGGTAAATATACACATAAACTAAATTGTAATCCTTCAGTTTGTCACAACTTCCTTTTAACATATTTTGAGAGAAGTGGTTTTCATTTGACTGGAAGGAAATGAAAAATTGTGATTTAAGTAGCTAAAGCTGGAAATAGGAGTAGAAATATAGGCCAGTAAATGGAAATAAGTACAGCAGTTGTGTAAAAGCACTTAAATTCCTCCATTAGTATTAATTTCTTGCATATCACGCTGTCTTTTATCGAGGTCCATTTGAGTGAATAAAAACACATTGAAATTTGCATAGATCTTTATTTTAGTAGAATCTATAATTGACATCAATTAAATAAAAAGGAGAAAACAAGAGCAAAAAAACCTTTAAATTACAGAAAATTACACTGCACCATTCATATAGTACAAAAATAGGCCTTATTTTAGAGTTATGTCCCAAGTAAGATAGTCATTCTTGTACAATATTCATAGGTCACAAATCTGTAAGGTACTGTGTGCAGCCACAGGCCAGGACCCTCACTCAGAGGCAGGAGGAGGACAACAGAGTCTTCTGAGGCTGCTCCAAGAACCGACCCCCCACCCCCAACAAAGTGTTTTGCTTTATACTTAAATGAGCATGTGCACACACGGACGCACACAGATCTGATTCAGCCCTTAAGTTAATGGAGATGGGATACATTCTACCTCCTCCACAGCTGCTGAACATACAGGGTGTCTGCAGATCTTCACAAAGGCAGAAATGACTGAATGATGAACAGAAGTGAAGGAATCAATGAGAACCTGAAAACAACATGTCTTAACACTAGACAGACAGCATTAAAATGATTGTCTTTGGTTATGCCAAAGATATTGCTCCTATTAACTCCACTGACTTTGTACTGATCACTTCACACTACATCCTAAGGCAGGACTGCAGCAACATCGAGCCCCATGTGAATTAACAGCTCAACCGTGTGAAGAAAGGCTCCCATCAAACCCATTAGAAACCTTTTCTTTAAAATTCAGCGGAGAAAATGAGCAAATGACAGATTTTTTTTTCTCCCCTCTGCTTTCGACATTACACTTTACTGCTTGTGAAGTGGCTGCTTTATAATTACCAAGCAAGAGCTCTCTGGCACAATTATAGAACCTCTCCTTTTTTTTAGTGTGTGTTTCCATTACGTCCACTCACTGAAGGGATTCCGCCAACGCTGTCTGCATTCGTGATTTTCTCTTAGTTGAACACTTGAATGCACAGAGCTTGTAGTTTATAAGTTTCTGACTTTTTGCGCTTAAGAGAATGCAACATCAAGCTGCGATGAATAAATCATTTTGTGTGTGTGTGTGTGTACACTCGGGGGGCACTGAACTTGTCAGAACACCCCCAGTATTTTGCACTTTAGGAGAAACCTCATTCTTTCTGGAAGAGACATAATTGGTGGTGTTCCAGAGGGAAGATGCATAATGCAGACCAGGCTCAGCCTCAATTAGTCAAAACTAATTGCAAAAAACTGATCAAAGTCCCGCATATCGTTGTTAAAAAGTAAACTGCAAGCATCCAGAATTTAAGAAAATAATTTATGGAAGCAATTTGGGGCTGCGTAAGCCCACTTATCTGTTGTTTACACACTTCACACCAAGCTGGGATGTCAAATAAGATTTTGCGGCACAACTTTGAGGCTGCACTTACTAGAGTTTTAAATTAGAATTGCCCTTAAACAGAGGCTAATCAAAGCCTAAATGGCAGTGGGCACTAATGTACATCACACAAAGCCCTGCAGCACACACTCCTCCTCCTGCAGCTGCATTTAGCTTTGTTCCCGTTGAGGCCATTTCTCTAAATCCACATTCTAAGGGTGGTTTCCAATCCAGTTTAGTGCTTCCTGGCTGAAACTGCCATGATAAGCCAAATGTGCTACACCTGCACCAGCCATCTGAGATGAATTAAGCTTCCTGGCTCAGTGCTGTTTGAAAGCATACACACCTCTCTTCTATATCCTTGTGAAAGGCCTTTTGGAAGGTATTGGTTCTCTGCAGCTTTACTTTTCTTTAATCCTTTTGCTTTTCTGAGTAATTAGATGACCTCTGAACATGCTTCTGCAATTTCAGTCTCATTTGCCCCTGCATATTTTTGAATAATACCCTCTAAAAAGCTTTCCACCACAAGTGGTTACATTAAAATCAATTTTGTTTGTGTGCTTCCGCATTTCCACACCCTCAACAAAGAAAAGAAACTAGTTGATTGTCAGTGAGAGAAACTTAAAGAGGTCTCAGATAAAGCCTCCTGGATGGGAACTGAGTGAGACATGTGAGAAAAACAATTTAAAGTGGGCAATGTTGATTTAAGCGCAAGCCAACACAATCTGTAAACAACCAATTCTAGTTCCAGTAACACTCTTTAAAGACAGGTTTTGTTTGTCTCAAGGCAACAAAGTTAAAAGGGGGGGGCAGAATTTAAGGAGTAGCAGCAATTTAGTGTGAGAATTGCAATTTGTTGTATCACTTTTTAAACATTTCACTTCTACTTTAAAACTCTCCAGGTGACCTTTTATACCTCTGGCCATTTATTGAGTTTGCCCTCTTATCATTGAAGAGCTGCATATGAAACCTTGCTGAATGATATGAGAGGTAGATAAAAGGATGAGCAGCTGCAGTTTTGTATGCACGTCATCACCATGACAACCTCTCACAGCAAGCTCCACTATTTCTTCTAGCGGAGATGAAAAAAAAAAAATATTTCAGCAAAGAAGAAAAGATCAGTGGATAGGGCTACATCGGATTAAAATCATGTGATGCACATTTGTTGGTGATAACCAGCCCTGGAGAAAAATCGCTTTAAAACAATCTTCCCTAAAGGTATGATCAAAATTTCTGTGAATAAATAGTTGCTCCAGTATCATTCAGAATATAATTAATTGGTGAGAACTCTGAAGAGATAATCTGAAATTCAGATTAGATGAAGACTCGAGGGTGAGACGCTGATGAGTGTGGAGTCTCAGTGCAGGAATTTCTAAACAATATTGAAGACTTGAAGAAAAGAAGAGAGGCCCGAGATGAAGAAGGGAGGAAAATCTTAGCTTCACCAGGTGGATAAACATTTCCCTACATCAAGGAATAAGTGAAGTTTGACGCATACGCCTCATGATACATTGCATGTGTAAGGTGTGAGTGTGAGGCTAATGTGCTCTGACACAGGGAAAGCCTTTATATCTGTTCTGTCAAAAATCTCACACACAGTTAATTCACCCTGCCTGCTGTTGGAGAAGCTCTAGTGCTCAACCCTCACATATTGTTCCGACTCCCATCAGCACTTCAGCTGCTTCCTTCAGCCCCGGGTTGTGAGCATATCAAACACAGAAACGAAAACATCTCTACAAAGGGCTGTACCTAAGGCTTGATTGAATAACCTGTGCATGTTTTCTATATCGCATTGTCTGTGATATTATGTGACATCAGAAAGATACCGAATTTAAAGGTTCAATTTCTAGAATAAGTTCAGTCCATCCTAAATCCCAAAGGGGTTACAGATGCATTGTTAGCTGTGTGACTCACAGTGTGTTCTGCCAGAACTGAGAGAAATCTTTCCAGACTGTGTGTACAATGGAAGAACTAGATCCCCCATCACACCTAGAACAATGCAGATTAAAAAGTGACTGCATTTTGTTTCAGGCAAACAGAATTAATGTCTCACAACACAAACAGAGATGACAGAAAGCTCTCAGATGGTCTGTTTTGTTTCTCTGACTGGTGACTTGTCATTATAAGCCATTAAGTCTTATTTGTCAATATGTATATTTGCACATATTTCAAATGTACTTGAAAAATGCAAATCACTACAGATAAATGTTTTCCTAAAGATGGATTACGGATGCTGACTTTTACTAAATGACACTTCAGCAAGAATCAATGTTTCTAAATCAGATTTCATGCCTTGTTCTATCATTTTTAGCTGTCACTTCGTAAGTTAAGAACTAGATGTGACCGGTTTTAGCTTGTCTACGATGGACCCTACACTGTTCATTAGATTTACATGCTCACATACACACATGCATCTGGACACACGCACACATCTACACCCATTCAGCAATCTCATTTGGCTACTGCACTGAGACTGATGGAAAAAGCAGACGAGAAGAAAGCAAACAATAATCATTTGTTTACTGTAACAAAAAGTAGGTGGAGCCGGAGGGGAAAATGGACTCTGCTCAGACAGACACTGTTAGTGATCGAGGGCATGAGGGGGGAGAGGGCCAGTTTAATAGAAATGCACCCAAGTGTGAAGAGAGTGAGCCCGGGCACATCCTGAGCTCTGAGAGACAGCGGCTTCACATCAGGTCTCCCAGAGCAGAGTGGGAAGATGAGATCCTGAAGCAGGACTCGGATGAAGCCCAGTGAGACAGAGATAGAACAAAAAGGGATGAGAGATAAAACCAGGAAAGACTGTGAGAAGATAGTACCACAGCCCCGAATTATCAGACAAATGGGGTGAGAGGATTTTAAAAGCAGGAGATAAAGAGGAAACGAGGAGGAGGGATTAAAGAGCACTTTGTGTTTTGATAAAGGCAGTCCTCTCATTTTGGACGTCAAACTCTTCGTTTTCTGAGTCTGAATTCACGCCTTCATCCCCCCACACCGTTGGGATACCACGGTATGAGACTACCCTATTCCCCCCAAGGCTGAAGCCGCCACCAAGGCCACCGCCAGCCTCCAGGGAAGGCAGCTTAATGAGAGCGCCTGAGCGCAGCTGCAGCAGCAGGAAGATGCCAGCGAAGGTGGCGATGATAGCCATGCAGCTGAGCACGGCAATGGTGATGGGCAGCCGGGAGCTGAGCTCGAGCTGCGATTCTCGGGTCCCCTGGCCCACCATGAAGCTGCCAGGGGACTCTCGCATTATCTGGTTGAGGTGGAGGCAGGTGCCAGGGATGGAATCCAGGTAGCTATGAGGAGGGCAGGACATGCAGGCATCAGAGCTGAGGCTGCTGCAGGTAACGCAGGGCTCAGGGCAGGGCAGGCAGGCCGGGACGGAGGCTGGCTGTATGAAGTTTCCCACTGTGTAGTTAAGAGGCTGGGAGCCCACAGAGTAGCCTGCTGGACATTCTTTCACACAGCTCTGTTCAAAGAGGTAGTAGCCAGCGTTGCACTCTGAAAGACAAAGCACCGAAAGTGAAATTAACAGAGAAAACCATTTAGTGCTTCATATGAGTCAAACTACGAGTAGACGGAGAAACAGGATTCTAGACCAGACAGTCCAGGCTTAAAGACAAAAAAAACCTCTTCATCTCATACTGTGACAGACACGTCTTCATTATTCATCCATGGGATTAGGGCTGAACAATTATTTGAATTAATTGAATATTACTGAACAATTAATTGAATATTAATGGAACATTCAAGTGTAATATCCAATCACACAAGCTGCAGCTGTTTTTGCAAAAAAAATTACAAAAAACTGAGGCATAACGCATCAAATATGAATGAGGCATTGTGGTGCTAGACATCCAGACCTACAATTCCAACTGTCCTGACATAAGGAAACACACTTGTTTTATACAGATCCAAGCAAAAAAATAAAAAACAAAAAAAAAAAATCACAGCATTTCTTCATGTGGGGTAAATGAAATGCAACTATTCTCACTACCACTGTTTATCCTGACACTGTATTCATAACTGCTGTCAAACTAACAGTAATAGGATTGTTGTTCTCAATCTTAAAACTGTCTCCAGGTCACCATTTTTCCTTTTGTGCCAACTAAAAAATGATGACGAAAAGCTTTGCAATTTATATGCTGAGTGCAGCATGTTTAAGTCAACAGACCCATTTCCATATACAGCAGTCCAGATGTACGCCATTGCTTAACATGGTAATTAACAGACTGCTGGTGCTGGAGGTAACAGAGCAGAAAACAGGAGACAGAGCAAACAGAAGAAGCAAAACAGAATTTCCTGCAGGGTCTTGTCATCTCGTTGGAAACAGTGCAAACTATTCTATTAAGCTACGAGTTGGTGAGCACAGAGTATACATGATAATCAGTGTATGAAATGACAAATGTACAATGACAAATTCAGTTCAATGCGTTTGATTCTCTTAGTAAGTTTCCTCTGCAGCCTGTAGGGGTCAGGCTGCCACTGTGTCACACATTGTAGATGGACTTCACAGAGTTGGTGTGAAGTATTATTGTCAGACCTTGCCTATAGCAGTGTTTGGATTAGACAGGAGATAGCACTAAAGACACCATTAACTTTAAATAAGATTATTAAAAAAAAGAGACCTGGAGTAAAATTTTATTCAAACAAATTTAGATCTTTATTTAAATGGATTCTGCTGAGGACGCTATTCTTAAGGAGTACTTTGAGTGAGAAAACTTTGAGATACTTAAATGGTTAGCTTTGGGAAACACAAGACAAAAGATGCAGCTGAGCACATTCACATGACACAATGTGAGCCCCCCCTGCTGCTGCTTGCACAATAACATAAACCAGAGCCATAAGGTGGGAGTCTTACCAATGCATATCTGTCTCAGGTCCAAAGTCTTACAGCTGCCGTTGCTAGGCTGAGACTTTTCAGAGGAGGTGGACGATGTAGAGCCAGTGCCATACAACACCAAAATGAACTGGGTCAGAGTGCCTGAATTGAGAGATGGACATAAAAAAGAGAATAAAAACTGAAATGAAATTGCAAAAAGCATCTGCCAAAAACAGTGAAGAACTGGCACTCCTTTGGATAGATTTCTTAAATGCATCCATATAGTTGACACTGGGATTTCATCATTAAGTGACAGAAAAAGACTCCTTTAAATGAGCAGCAATTGAAAGACAGCATGATTTCACTCTGTGCCTATTAAGAGTATTATAAAGTGCACATCTCTCAGGAATCATTCAAGTATAGGGGCTTGTGAGAGGTTCCGCTTAAAGTAAATTACTCCTCACGGAGGAAGAAGGACTGAGACACTGATCCAGCTATTTTTTTTTTTTTGCGTGGTTTTCTTGGCTTCTGAGTAGTCGTGGGTAATCTTGTTACACTTGGACGAAATTACAAACCCCCTTCATGAAATCAAACAAAACCCTTTAGCTTTTGCAAGGAAATGACCAGTACAGTGTTCATAGCAGGATTGCTCCCAAAAGAACTGAAATGGAATCTGAATGAAGTTACTGGTGTGTTGAATTAAATCAAGCCAAAGAATGATAACGACAAAGCTCAAATTATTAGCACTAAATATTAAAAACACATTACTAGTCAAACATGTGACCTTTCAGACTCACAAACACAGCTGCCTCTTACTGTGGCTTCTAACTAGGTTGGCACGTGTCTCTTGAGGGATCTTAGCCCATTCCTCCTCCGCAAATTGTTCCGGCTCATCCAAATGAAAATGGTTTTTGAGCATGGACCTTAAGAGATAAATTCTCTTTAGCACTGAGACTTGAGAGCTGTGAATGGGCCACTCCAGCACCTTGGTTTTACTGTCCTTCAAAATGTTTTAAACCAGTGTCGATGTATGCCTCAGGTTGTTGCTGTCCCAATGGCAACCTTGAAGAAACGACTTATTTAGAATGTAGAGTGGTGTGTGATGCTTCACAATGAAGTATTTGAGAGCCACTAGACTTGTCCATTCTGTAGAGTTCAGTGCTGACTGAGTCACTGAAGTCCAGTGGTCATCAGATGTAGTTTGAGAGCTCAAAATTTCAATTTTCAATGTTTCATCTGTGGGCTGATAATTCTGACAACCCTAGTTTTCACACTCTTTGGCTATATGGCATGTTGAAGTTTTCTGTAATTTAAAAAGGTATGAAATACAGACCTTTATACTGATGACTGTTCTAGCCTGTAATTTTTGTGTATTACACCCAAATTGGAGAAACTCTCTTTAGGGGATAATAATTTCGACCTTATATGCCTAAATGATCATGAGGATGATACAGTGGTAACTCTGAAGACTAAACTACTTCCTTAACCACTTTATTGTGCTGTAACACAACTCACAGCTGCAGAGCTAGACAGTGTGAGTTTCAAATCTCCTTTACAGATAACAAAGGCACAGACACTTAAATGCAAAAACCTGCTGATGTCTAATCTCCTGGCACTGGCTCCTTTATCCTGGTGCTGACCTCTAAACTAAACACCTGAACGCAAACATTTATGTAAAGGTTGTCCTAGTGGATGACTGGTTAAGATGCATACCATGTGTTTCATGTTGTACCACTCTCCTTCAAGCTTCCCATTGGTATTTCCACTGTCACCACATCCAGTATTTATACTGTGACACATTATTGCACAGAAATCTATGAGACTATGAAAATTAATATATTGTTTTTTACAGATTATATATGATATGCACACACTCTACATTTTAATCTAATTTTAGTATTTTAACTTAGTTTCAGTATTTAACTTATTTATTATTCCAAAGTTGTAACTGTTGTTAGTTTGGATCCTGGGGAAATGCTCTTTCATTTTGACTGTCGTGTTGTATGTACAGTAATATGACAATAAACTTGATTTGACTGATTGATTTGATAATGTACTAAAGCTGAGAACACACTGCCATGGGGGCATATCATATGATGCATATCTAGTGTGAAACAGGAATTGCTGTTGCACTGCATCATATAAACATGAAGACTACACAGACTGCACAGAGTTGAAGACTGTAGTTGTGTATTTTTGATTAACAACCTGAAAAATTAACAACCCGAGCACTGACTGCATCAAATCAACAAACACTGCCAAAGGCTACCAACAACTGTGGTGTTTTCTGACTGCACATGGGCTTGGCTTAAGGTAATACAGCTACATATCAAACTTGATATTTCTATTTTCTCTTCATCTATTGTTCTCCACATATGAAGAATAATGGAGCCAGGTTATACAAGCAGAGAGCGAGTGCATAAAAAATAGGTGGGGGCTGCAGGTTGGAAGTAGGACATTGGTGTTAAGTGTCTCATGGCAGTGCATCGACCGAGCCAGTGTGGGAGTTGTACACAAAAAATAAACAGGGGCAGGCACTTTGACATGTACCATTTAGCTGCAGCAAAGTTGGATCTTGATGAATTGCTTTTTTTTTATGTGTGCTACTGCCTGTTGTGCTTGTAAAAATGTAAAAAGGGCAAAATGACAACGATATGAATTATTAAATAATCAGTAATCATTCAGGTCATTTGTCAATGAAAACATTGATTGAATTTTAAAGAGAGATGCTTTACCATAGTCACTGGCACCAGCCACATTTTCTATCTCCAGAGTCCATGCGCCAGTTGGATTTTCATCCCAGGAGTGGGTGGTCATGAAAGCCCAGTCATTAAAACCCTCTGATGAGTAGTCATGTGGCCTGCAGCAAAACAACAAGCAGGAGTGTCATCAGTGTGTATTTACTAGTGTGTATGTTTGTGTATGTTTTGTTATGTGGTTGAACCTGGGGTGGAGCAGCGTGGAGCGTGTGCCAGCAGGACTAGTGAGGTGGATAGCCAGGTTTCCCCTCCGGTTGTAGGACAGCGTGAGGCGGGCCTGGACGTGCTCTAATGACGTCACGTAAGCGTCTGTGCCAAAGCAGGCGTCCACGGTCTTGTTGATCGATAAGTAGCTGCCAATGTTCCTGTCAAAACATGAGAAAAGATGTATGAGGAAGACGCATTAAGACAGTGGCGCATGTTGGGAACCAGCCGTGTATGAAGTCATTAATGGATATTTCTAAGCTGGGAATATTGCAGCACAGGCTCCAGATACATCTGAATGTGACAATTTGATGCTGGCCAGTCTGAAAGGCTGCGAAGGGTGAAGAGGTTTGTGGCCTTGAACAGGATTAGTGTCTCCCGACCTGGAGCACCCTTGTCCATGGAAGTAAAGCACCTACCTCTTTTTTAACTCCCCCTTTAAATCCGCTTAGGAGATTATACGCATCCACAACAATTCTGAGTAGGAGGAAGGTGTGGGGTTTTAGTGACACCGAGATGCCCAAAATATGGACAAGAATTGATATGATCACTAAACTAGCACACTGTTCAAAGCACGACGTCCAGGTTAATGGTGGTAAAAATTTCAAGATGCACGAAAAGAATAAATTAATTTGACCTTTGCAGCAACTACAGTCTGTGAGTTCAATTTACAAGCAACAAGTAACACCACAATCATGCAAAGTATATTATGATGTATATTGACACCGAGGAAACCTCACCAAATAAATTTGCATGTTTAAAGTTAAGGGTATGTGTGTAAGGGTGGAGGGAATGAAAATGTGCATGAATGGCTGCAGAAGCTGATTTATCATTGCCACTTAACCAGTGGAGCACAGACATCTATGTTTTAAACTGTTAGAGAAGGAGATGTATCATCTGTTTTATAAGAAATAGCAAATGAATGCACAAAGAAGACACAGGGAGATGTGATATTAACCTCCCTGTAAAATATAGAGACTATAGAGGGTTGGATAACAAAACAATCTCAAAACGGGACTGCGATAAAATATAAGCCGGTAATGATAATGTGCTTTGGACGTTTTCGATCTAATAGGTTACAACACAGAAGAAACAAACTGCCAGACCCATGAAGAGCCACATGCAGGTAGATTTTCCATTTAGTGAGTAAATCTCTGCAGGCTATTTTTCGTTTTGGCAGGTAAATGCTTGTAACAAAGCAGACATAGTTAAAACTCTACTGAGACTGTATTACATTTTGGTTTCATTTGCTAACACACTGCTTCTGTTTGCTGCCGTTTGCTTCAGGGTTTCACATACAGTCAGCACACCTCATAAACTCTAAAATCTCCATGGTTACATCAAAGGGCAAAACTTGTGGGTGCCAAAAGAAGAAATGTTGCATTCAAGCTCACCTAATAAATTCAGAAATCTATACTTGAATGGACACAAAGGTTGTCTAAAAGAAAAGAAAGCTGAAGAAAGAAAGAGGACATTTTTTTTTGTTTAAACCCACACTAATACGCATTTCGTAATACGAGGGCTGTTCAATAAGTTCATGGCCTCACCCAGAAATACTGGTTGTTATAATACAGGATGTTACATTCTTTCGTGATGGAATAGTGATGCTTGAACATCGATGGACCAAGTGCATTGCTGTAAATGGAGATTATGTTGAAAAATAAAATATAAATTATCAGTCTGTGTTGTTCTGTTCTGGGTGAGGCCATGAACTTATTGAACAGCCCTCGTACTACGTGTATGAAATGCTTACAAAAGCTGATAAATGAAACCTCTTTCTGCCACTGCCATTCATTGCCATGTCATTATCTTCTTATATTCTTCCAACTGCCAGCATTATCAAATTAAATACTGTGATAAATATTTATACTGGTCAAAATGGAAAAAAAAAATCTATTTTCTGCTCAGTCCTATGGTGTACTAAATAGGGAGAGCTGATTAGAAAAATAGTAAATATGACTGTTTTTAATCATCAACTTCCATCTACAGCTACACTAATACAAGAAATAATAGTAAATAATATGAGAAAACACAAATGAACATGTGCTTCACAGTCAGTGGCTCTTGGAGAAATTCCATGACTTGGGAAAGTCGTAAAAGGTCTCCGACATCCAAACAATAGAGCATGACATTCATCCTCTTTCCCTGACACATAAAATACCCAATAATACTATCCAACATGCTAGGGAAACAAATAGGTCCTTACTATTATTTTAAAATCTATATTTATTTATTTGCCTTATCAATCTTGGACATGCTGTCATATAACTGTTCAGTCTGTGTCGAGATGCCTTAGTTAGTTAATGTCTCTTTTATAGTTGTTCTTCTTTGTATAGAAAAGTGAAATATATTTTATTGCGGCATATGCCTGCCTTCACTCCATGTTTGAAAAGTCATACTAGAAAACATTACAACATGACTGAAGTGCTGCTGAGTTTTTTTTTTATTATTATTATTCTTTTATTCAGAGGTGGACAAGAGGGACCAGTGGAGACTGATGGGGAATGACATTCAACAAATGGCTGATAGCGCAGCGTTGGTGTCCTAGTAATCAACGTTTTGCTCGGTTACACAAATGCTTACAAGTGACAGCTGTTATATAACAACATCTTGTTTGACAGGAAAGTGTGTCATTCGTATGTAAATAAAGACCTACCTCCACTTGGAAACTATGAAAGTTTCACTGCAAACAGGGCAACAAGACACTTAAAACTGCATTTCTGTCACAGTAAATGGAAAAAAAAAACATCTAATGCTTACTGTGATCACAGTTTTTATGAGATGTAGTATATTTATGTAGATAACTGCAATTCCTGTCATATCACAGTTGCAACTCTTAAAGGGCCTCTTTGTACAACTATGATTCTGTTAGGTGTAATTACTAGCTGTATTTTGCAGTGAAAAAGACACTGAACCTTTACCTGCTCGCTTATTTCAAGTCACACAGGATAAGCGAGTCAGCTAAACACCTAAAATGTAAATTGAATAACCTGCCTGACTGCTGCTCCCAGACGCTCGAACCATCTGCTCTGAGCATCTCATAGCTGCAGTAAAAGAGAGAGAACCTCAAACCCAGGGAGAGAAGTGACAGGGACTGCATAATGAAGAGAAGATGTCAGACTGCGTTTAGACTGTCACACCAAGAAAGAAGAGAGGAGAAATATTGAGTTTTTAACAGAGAAGGGAGGACACAAATTGACAAATTATTATTTTGCCTTCTAATGTTTCCTCTCGAGCTGAATGCCTGCGTCAACACACACACAGCATCGGAGTATTTCAACAGGCACTGAGAGCCAAACTGAAGATGAAAGATGCAGACACAACACGTCACTGCAGTGAGGCAAGGCAGCTCAGTTATACCTTCAGTCTGTTAGAGACCACTTCAGTGTCTTTCTCATTATGGTTTACTGCATCTCAACAAGGCTTATCACATCACACTGCGTAATCAGACTGAGTTAATGTCAAACCTAAAATAATTTACAATATTTATTGCCTCCCCAATGCAGAATACTGATAGTATTTCTAATTTTAAAGGCCTTTGTAAATCCCTGCGTACTCTCTTCAAAACTAATCTGTTTTATTTAACAGCTGCTCAAGCAATGAAACAATTTTCAAAGTCGAAAGTCACAGTTTAAAAGTTATAGAGGGCAACTGTGATGATTCTGACCCACTATGAGTATAAACTATAGTTTTACTGCTCTCTGCACACAAAATGGAAAAAATTAGAGACTGCTGCAGGGCAGATAATAATGACAGTAAATCTTTAAAAAGGTTTTAAGATGAATTTAGTTCGCAGTTCTGTGTGTGTGTGTGTGTGTGTGTGTGTGTGTGTGTGTGTGTGTGTGTGTTCATTATACTAACCTGGGCTCACAGACCATGCTGATCACACATTTTCGCTGCGGCCCTACATTGGTCCATGTCTTTGCCAGTGCTACAATTGCACCGGCATCAAGGAGACCATATCCGTATGAATGGCTAACTGCACAAAGAATGACAGAACAGGGCATGTGAATATTTATCTGATGAGAACATTCACATATTGCATTAATTTTATAACTTTTATTCTCTATGCGTATCCTCACGAATCTCCATTCACATACAGGACAAAATCACAACCCTAAATGGTCTCTACAAACTGCAGAGGGCAGAAGAGAACTTGGAAAAAGTTACTGTACCTTTGCGTCCAACCCCATTGTTTCTCCAGTCGTTGGTGAGCAGGTGGGCAGGGTGAGAAGTTCGTACAACCAGATGTTGCATGTCCCTCCAGGTCAGATTTTTACTGGAGCACGTTTATTTGCAGGCACACACCAAGTCAAAAGAGAGTGAGAGACATACACACAAAGACAAGGACACACATGGTAAAACTGGCTTAAAAAATCAAGCTGAGGCACTCAAAAGATCAAACAAACACCTCACAATAAGCCCCATCGCCTGAACCTGCAGGTGGACAACTGTTTAAATACAGAATACAATGAAACACAAGTCACATACTCCCCGGAATTACAGTGAATCTTAAGTCAACATGTGTTCGAACTAAAGTGTTAAGTGACTATCCTGCCTGCCTAATGTATGTTGGAAAGAACCAGGCCCAAAAAAGGGTTACAGCAGTCACAGTCAGGGTTTTTTCTCTGATCTGGTACATACAGCCATAAACTTATGGCTTAAACTTTAAATCCATCATTCTTATTGTAGATTTTAGAAAATCAAACATTTTATTAAACGACATGAAATCTCTTCCTAATTGCAATCCTCTTCTATCACCTCACTCTGTTTGACTAATTACTCATTTCCAAACTGAACACTGTGATGTTCATGTTTGTCCCTCCATTAGCGCTGCATGGCTGGATAAAAATGATTAGTGCTCACATCAAATTGAGCTGTTTTTGTAAAAGCAAAGCCAAAATCTGCCACAGGGGTTAAAAAATAATTCCTAAACTTGGATAATCAACCAAAAGTGATGGATAAATGCGCAGCACTGGCAGTTAAAGTCTCATTTTTTGGAGGAATTTAAAATCAGGCTTTCAACAGTTTGTGCAAAACGACACATGCAAGAAACTGATAAAACTTAAGGGTTCATACAAACTATATTCTGTTGAATAATTACTCCACTGCCCTTGTATGAATTTGTCCCGTGCAATTTGCATTCTTAACACTTCCCTTTTATGAGTAATCACTTGAATTTAATCATCAAAAGACCAGAAAATATGCACAAGGAAATTCAAGAAAGAGGCTGACTGAAGCTTGGTGAGAGCAGTAGTGACAGGCACTTACTTGGCCTCAAGGGCAAGAGCGATGATCCCAGCAGCGAGTGGGGCTGAGGCAGAAGTGCCTGTGTGGGAGTCTGTGCATTTTGCTTTGAGGTCTGTAGTCACCTAAAGCATGAACAAAGTGGAAAATACTCTTTAGATATTCTTCTGTTAACCTGGCATGGAAACCGTTTTCTTCACACTGAATTTTCATTTGACATTGTCAGAACGCTAACTCAAACTGTTTGGAATACTTAATATTCTGTTCATTCAATTTGATAACTGTGGGCTGTCTTAACAGTGTTACAAATCCTCAACTTTCATGAGAACTACTATAGAGATTTCCAAAATACATTCACAGGATGTTGTGAACTCTTGCCACTTTAGTTCTATAACCCACCTCCTTTAAGTGAACAAACCCTCTGTTCTCCACCACTTCCTCTCTTGTTATCACATATGCATGTATTTGCTGGAGGCAGAATTTATCTCATGGTTAAAGAAGTAGGAAGCTATGAGCAAAAGTCCTCAGCATGACTCCCTGTTCCAGATGGAAAAATCTAAGCCAGAAAACGAATAACTTAAGTCTAACCCCTTCTCTACATCTACCAGAACCATATCTTAAAGCAGGGCTCATTATCGAGTCAAACTGTTCCTGTAGATCTCCTCAGTAAAACACAGCAGAGATGTAGTTGCAGTGGTTGGCTGCCAGGTGTGAATTTCTGCAGCTGCATGAATAAAAACTGAGGCACTTCTGGACAACAGATGGAAATGAGCTTTGTTGGCTAACTAGTTCTCATTTACAGTTGTTTCTGTTTCTACTGACTAAGGAGTGTTGTCCTTGTCGGATGAATAAATAAATGGACCAGTGTGACTCCAACCCATTTCTGGATGGAAAAAGGTTAAAACGGTGCCTTGCAGAAGGCCCCCAGTAGTTCAATGGATAGAACTTTGGCCTGTTTAGTGGAGGGAGATGAACCTAAAATAATAAAACATTGTACAAATGGTGACTTTCAAAGCTTATGGATCTTTCACAAAACTTAAATGAATAAGAACTGGACTTTGTGAGCTGACTTTATCACCAAGACAGTTCTGATATGCATTTATGAGCTTCTAATATCCCATACTTTACTGTAACTTCAATAAAAAATAAAAAAATTCTTGGCAGACATTAAGATATGTTATGGTTCATAACCCTGGTGGTCCCACCCTCTCTTCTCTATTCAGTCTCTTCATCCTCTGGTTCATGAGTGACAGTACAATTAAATGAGTACAGCACTGAAGCATTAAGGGACCAGCCACATGTCAGGGAGATGTCATAAGCTGTCCGTCCAGTTGGTTGGCTGCTGGACTGTATGGTGGAGAGAGAAACAATGTGTGTGTGTGTGTGTGTGTGTGTGTGTGTGTGTGTGTGTGTGTGTGTGTGTTGCATTTGTGACGGGAATGTTAAGTAGCAACAGATTGCCAGATGGGTTTGAGCTGTTCACCATAATTTTAATAGCCCAAGGCTGAATGGATGAAGACAAAGACAAGTGAAGAAAAGAAGGCAAGAATGAAGTCGAGCTGTAATGAAAAAAAGCCTGAAATCTGAATTAACCAATTGCTTCATGTGTAGATCCAACATATAATATGAATAGTATGTCTCACATGATGAATATTGACAGTATTATAGCAAAGACAGCAGCTGTGTGAAGCTGTACTTAAAATGAATCATCATCTTATCAATTTTTACTATTACTGTTATGTTGCAATTAATCCTGAGTCTGAACTTTATCTGGTGTACCATATTTCTCAGTAATCCATCCAGTAGTCGGTTCGCTGAGAGCCACATTGTGTTAACATCATGGTGGCACTAAAGGTAAAGTCAGGTATTAATGTTAAGTCAACAGGAGTGAGTTCTTTCAAATATCAATAGTGTTACTATTTGCTCAGGTATTATTGACTAAACCAAAGCACTGGGACACTGAATAAAGGCCAATACACATGTTATGGTATTAGCATTGTGTAAAGTATTATATCTCTTGTCATGATTGAGTTTACTAGTTTGTCAATAATATGAACAGGTCATTGGTGGAGGCATACATTCAATAAGGAACTACATTTGGACTAAAGCTACATTTATACAATTGCTTTTATTATATTATTGGATCAAACCATTTAGAAACTGAGACTGAAAAACAATGAAGAACACAGAATTTTTGGAGTTCTTGTAGTTTTTAATCATCCTGTGTGTATTTCACATTGGAAAATCCAAAACTGTAATGTAATTGTAATGATTTTTTAAAATTTATTTACTGCTGTTTGTAAGTGGACTATGTTTATTAATGTTTCTTGTCTTCTGTGTGCTCTTTATGTTTGTGTTATACATACATACATACAGACATAGTGTATGTTCAGTTATCGTTGTGTGTCTCCTTATTAAAATGCTTGCAGCGACACAAATTATGTTCTTTTGAGCTCATTAAAATCCCTGATGTAATGAACAATTGCCATTTTCTGATTTTTTTTTTTTTAATCAACAAAAACAACACTTTATAGCATGTCCTGTTAGTCTATGAGTCAGTTAATTGACAAATTTACTGCTGGAGCTCTTGCTAAACTTTATATTACTATGGAGCTCTTGCTAAACTTTATATTACTATGGAGAGTCAAAGTGTGACAAAGTGGAAGGCAAAAAAAGAGAAAAACAACTACTCACTATCTGTTTCTCATTGAGGTTCCCCGAGCTGTATGTGGTGGCGAGGGTGGATGAGCAGGCCTCGCTGTACCAGGGGACGTTACCGTTCTGGGTGGAGCTACTGATGGACAGTGTGTAGATGCTGTTGGTGTAGCCATCACAGTTACAGCTGTCCTTTTCCCTCCCTCCATTCCCAGAAGCCCATACAAAGATGGAGCCCAAGCCCCCACGGCCCTGGAGAATGCACAGAGGATACCGACAGACCCTTTTAATTCATGCCTTGGACCAACACTAGCCAGAAAGTATGAAAGAAACGAACAAAAATCTCATTCAATCTCAACAGGAATCCCAATTATAGGAGAGCAAATTCATTTCAGGGCTCATTTCAAAGAGGGCCCATTAAAACGCAGCATACATCACAGAGGCCAGGGTGGTCACCGTGTAAATTAAAAAGAACTAAATATCGTATGACAGGAATGACAACAGCTCATTGTAATAAATCATCGAACCTTTCAGACTTTGAAGTGCAATAATTTTCATCTAAGAGCTTCTCTATTGTATTGAGTGGCAGCGTCTCTCTGTATTGATCAAGTGCAGCTATGCACCACCCACACCGCCATCTGACAGTGTTGTCACTGTGGCAATTATCTTTGTAGTCAGAGTCAGCGCTACCAATCAGCTTTATGGCACATGCCTTGAATCTCTTCCCTCTATAACAGAAGTCAGGCAGATAGGAGTGTATGTGCCCAAGTGAGAGCTTGGGCTGTGATCCGCATCAATCTGCTGACTACCTGACACAGTCCCACTGTACTGTACTCACTGAAGAAAGGGCTGCTATCAAGAAACAAAACTAGTGCATAATGACATCCTTCCTGTGTGGTTTATAATCATGTTTGTTATGATGGTGACAGGCAAGTTTGCAAACACTCCCAAAACCTTCAATTTACAGATATACTATTTTACCGTGTTTTTGGATGATGTGATAAAAGATGACAACTTAAGAAGCAACTTTCAGCTAACACTGATATTACGACAAACTTTGTCGCACTTAATTTTTGTGCAGCTTCTATTCATTTTGTAAATTTTCCTGCCTGTTGGCTTTTAGAGGACAGTCCCGTCCATTCATAATTGTCAGGGTCAAAAACTGCTTTGTTCTTCCCGCTTGTGTCCTCTCATGCTTGAACAGTTCAATTACTGACTGCTGAAAGGAAGCCACACACAGGCAGTGAACAATTTCTGTCTCACACAAACACACATACACACACACCTCAGTAACTCCGTGCAGAAAGGCTTCTTTGGCGAGTTTGGCGGGCCCGTCGACAGTTTTGCCATCATCCTCTGGGCCCCAGCTGGCACTGTAGATGTCGATGTGCTGTGGATTCAGACTGAGAGATTGTGCCTCCACCATGTCAGTCACCTCACCGTCCAGCATGCGCACACCTATCACCACAGGCAAACATTAAGACACAAACAAGGAAATGAACAGGTGATTCATTTTTATGGGTAGCATGAATGAAGTATCCCACCAAGCCATCATAAAACTGAAGTGGTCCCATTTCATTATGATTCATCACAAAATCAGACAGTATTTTACAGCTAGGTCTTTAAAAAAAATTGCATCTCGTCTCCCAAGCTTAGCAAATAAAATCCACTACCAAGAAGTCTCTTAATAATCCTCTAACTCGAAGAAATCAACATAAAAATGGAACATTTGTGAAAAACCAGACCAGTACTTGTCAGAGTGGGACAAAATTATTTCATGATTTATTTGGGCTGGGAAAAAACCAAGAGTAAGATATAAGTTTTTGCAACCAGCTAAAGAGAGAAGGGGATTGGCCCTTCCATGCTTAGTGGATTATTACAGAGCTGCACAATTGAGACCATTGATTGGCTGGTGTAAGCCCAATTACAGATCTAGATGGAAAGAGATAGAGAGCTCAATGGGGAAGGGACTACCAATTAATACATTAATAAGAGACCCTTCATTAGGTAGTCGTCTGACAAACTCTGATAACCCATATATAACTAGCTCATTAAAGACATGGAAGGGACTAATTTAAAATACCAATTGGGGGGGGAGGGCTGAAATTTTAAAGTGGTTTGCCTATGACCTGGAATTCTTACCCAGCAAATATGACATGAGGTTCAAAGGTTGGACAGCAAATGGTCTTACAACGTACTCCACACTCCAAAAAAAAGTACAGTGTTGAGGTTCATGGACCTTAAGGACAACTATAATCTACAAAATCAGGAGCATTTTAGGTATTTACAAACGAGAGACTTTATTAGGAAAAAAAATGTCTAAGGATGACACAACAACTGGAGGCAACATCTTGGACATTTTCCAAAAAGCCTACAAAAACGGCACCTACCAAAAATAATTTCTAGACTATATCAAGCTCTCCAGAATATGAAGGGAGAACATTCTCTGGACATTAAAATGAGGTGGGAAGCAGAGGGTAATCTCATAATAATGATGGAAGAATGGGACAGAATTTGTCGACTGCGATGGTTGACAACAGGCTCCCCTTCCTGGAGGGAATACAGCTGGAAGAGCTTGACTTGAGTCTTTCTTACTCCAGCACAGAAGGCTAAGTACTCTGATCAGACTGATTGTTGGAGGTCCTGTGGAAGTACTATGGCAAACTGTTTTCATATCTTTTGGGACTGTCCCTCTGTGGATCCATTTTTAGAGAAGAGTCCATGGCCTCCTAGAGGCAGTTTTTAAATTTAAAATCTGTTTTGACTTTAAAGTTATGGCCCTCAATGATTTAGAAGAACTCAAGTGTGCAAAGAGAGATAAATATTTATTGAGACTTGTTAGTAGCAAGCAAGAAGGCCCTGACCAGAAAATGGCTGGAAAGAGACATACCTACTATAAATGACTGGACTGACGTTGCTTACAGTATATGCACATTATAGAGAAAATCACATTTAAACTGAGATGTAAAATTGATATCTACGGGACACATATCCTCAAACTTTATCGCAAAGAAGAAAATTAATATGGGTATATGAGCATATTGACGTACGTGTGGGCTAAATGTTAACTGAATGTTGGATTCTCCTCCTGCTGTTTGTTTTATTAGTTTGTGTTATGTTTTCTCAAAAACAACAAAAAGTAAATTAAAAAAGTGGAGTATTTTATGAAAAGTAACATTACATATGTCCTTGTTGAGAGAACAGACTCAAGGCAACACACACACACACACACAACCTGACTTTCAATTTCATCGAGCCTACACATCAAAGTCTGTTCTTCCATGAAGTGGCATTAAAACTGCTGTTCTTGTTGGTAAAGGATAAATTCCCTGGATTTTTGTCTTTTTTTTTAAATTATACATTATATCAGGATCTGCTTTGTGGTTAACAGGTTTCATCAGGTTTTATCACACACTGGGCAGTTGGGTCTTCTTAAAGCTGTCTAAATTTATTTGATAAAAGTGCATATAATGGCTAAAATGGAACATAATCCACAGCTGAGGGGTGATAAAGATACTCTAACACTTGAGCAAAAAGAACATCAGGAATTCATCAGTAAATTTATCATGATACAGACTTCAAGTGATGATGATAGTCATCTTATCTGCAGCTCAGTTCTTTAACAGTGCTGTTATTAGACTCTTAGGGAACAACAGGCTGCCGTAATGTTTGAATTTTTTATTATTTTTTTTCTCCAAACTGCCGCTCATTTTGCTTCTACATTTGTTTGGCAGATGTAGTTTCCTGTTTGTGAATCCCATGTGATAGGTTTTGCCAATGTAAATGAAATGACATCTCTATTGATTTGATTTGGAACTTGTGCCTTTCTGGAAAAAATGGAACTATATCAATTGAAATGAGGGTAAACTGCATCCTCAAGTGTAAGGCAGATTTCTCATCCTTATAATTCAGACAGAAAAATGAATAAAAGCATAAGTTTTCTGCCTCTACAAGTCTGAATGAATTTAATGCTACCAATTATAAATTGCTATTGATTTGGTCTTTTCTTATTTTAAGAGAACTGTACCACTCAGGCAGGCTAATAGTGGGCTTCAAGTCGTATTCAAAAAGTCCATTTGCATGATCATTGATGAAATACTATAAAAAGAGATGAAACACAAACATACTGAACAATGCAGCAGAGGTAGACACCGAGCAAGGTGCTTGTCCTAAGCAATTATTTCTGCTTCAGGTTCAGAAAGTATTATTACAACAGATATCTGTGCACGATTCCTCCACAGAGAGAACACTAAGAAATCAAAGACACCTTAAAAACAAACTAATTTCACTCTCGGGTCGTGTTCTTCATGCTGCTCTATACAGGTTAAAGTAACCCAGCCCTGGTGCTTTGAAGTCTTCCAAAAGCATCAAACAGACTGCGTGCTGCTAGTGTTTCCATGGCAGCCAGCACTTCTGTATGGCATGTGATGAAGTATCTCCAGTCAATGTCCAAATATCAGTCCAAAAAAACACCTGGGTGGTAGTATGTCAAGACTCTGATGTAGGGCACAGAGCTGTTTTACTGAAGAAGCTTGAGTTATACTGCGAGTCCCACACATCAGTTCTGTTGGCATACAGAAAATACAACAACAAACCAAAAACACTGATTCAGTGTGAAACTCTGAATCATCCCTTCTCCTCTTTATCCAGGACAAACTTAAAACAGAAGATCCATTCTAGCTAGTTTGTATTTGGAACTTCTATGCCAAACAAACACAATGGTGTTGTTCTAAATTTTGTTGAAGAAAGTTATGTCTTTATTCTTTCTCATCGACTCAGCCTTGAATGAGGATTAAATTAAGCGTGTAGGCTTTTCACTCAAAAGAGACACCTGCTCCACACACATGACCAGAAGCAGCCCACTTGTAATGTTAGTCAAGCTCAATGCCATGTGGTATACACTCACATGCCATCTGGGATGATTACAAAGACTAGAGTTATGGCACTCTGCTAATGGGGTTCAAAGTTGATGTGACGGCTGCAGGTAGAAGGGTAGGAAGTGATTGAGATGGGCTGAGAGGTAATGAAATAGTGCATGTACAGGAGCTCCTACTGCTTAAAGATCTACACATCAATATGGTACTGTACATCCTGGAGTCAGCAGAACCCAAGTTAGACTGAAAGGAAAGCCCATCCTCAGCACAGGACCAAGAAATGCACAGATCTACATCATCTATATTAATATTTATGAAGTGTCCACAATCGATTACCACTGAAATCAACAAATAATGAGCTATTTACATAACATTACATATTATAAAAAATTGCTGGAGAATAGGGACAGAAACTTCAAATTTTGCTTTTGTTTCAGATAAGAACAACACATCAGGATCCAAAATCCTATTGAGGACAAACAAATTAATATTTCATAATATTTCCCACTGTCGCTCACTCTGTGTCTTACCATAAATCAGGAGATGCTGTTTGTGTCTTTGGCATGAATGACAAATACTGACAAATGATACTGAACTTACATATCAATTTAATTAAGTTTTTCTCTTCATTTTTGTTTGTGAGATTTTCTAACAGGTTAGACTACAATAGACAGGAAACAGAGGCAGAGAGAGAGAATGATATGCATCAGAGGGCATCCAGACTAGATATGAAAATGAGGATGTTGTACCCTTAACCTCTAGGAATGTACCAATTATCAAATTCTGTTCTAATACTAATGTTTAAAATAACAACGTGGCCAATACAAATGTTTTTTTTTCCTTTCTTGTTCTCATTTTGTTGCCATTCATTTATTTTTTGTACCAGGGAACCAAAGAAATCTTCATTATAAGAATAAATTGCCTTATAGCTTTTCCAGAACAACTTGAGTCAAATTACGAAAACAACCTTCAATATAACCCAACAGATAAACATTGGCAGCTGCCATCAGTGAAATGTCACCTAATTGGCTGACAGTCAATGTCAGTCATCAAGGTTGATGTGTAGCTGTACTGCTCATATATCTGTGCATCTCTATTAACCACTGAACTACAGTCACCCCAATTTAATTACTGCCATTAGATGTAACTCAGATTCATTGCAGCAGTCAAATTGTTGGAGCTAAAACGACAAAGAAAAAAACTCCTATTCTTCAAATCTTTCATTTGAATACGTGTCCCATTTACTGAAAGCATTCATACAGAAGTGTAAACATGGAGCACAATAGGACATTTCATTATTACAGTTTTTTCAGACTCCATAGACATGATCAGAAATCTCACTCCTCTCTCTCCTTCTCATTCACTTCCCCCTCTCACCCCAAGCATAGAAGCAGTTGGTCATTTCTCCTTACACAAAAATGCTGATGGAAAATTTGCTAAAAATCAAGTTTTTAAAAAGTGAGAGACAGAGAAAGTAGCAAAGCCAGACACTGTCAATGTAACAGAAACCGATGCAAAAATATGTGCCGTCTCCATTTCGCTGGAGTTACTCTGTTAAACTAAAATAGAATGAGGAAGAACTCTGCAGCACAAGAAAATGAGCATATTGGTGGTGACAGACGCAGGGTGATGAAATTTCATTGGCTAAACTGACACAACACAATACAAAACAATTTCACACAGAGAGGACCTGCTCGTGTGACATTTGCAACAGGATCAGCGAACAGACCTTGGCAAATGTTTGTTCTTCCCCTCTGTGACAAGGTTTTAGAAAATCTCACAGAGGACATTCTACCTCAGACAGGGGCAGATATTTCAGGACATGCAACAATCAACCTCCCCCCTCTGTCTATAGTTTATTTGTAACCTATGTACTGTCTAAGGTAATCTAGCATAATGACTGAAGACTGTGATGTGTATGTAATATGACATATGTAGCATATACGCTTTTTGTAAGTAAAGATGAATGGCAGTTTTTGATGTGGTATACCACCTGAGGGATCAGAGATCAGAGTGTTCAGCTTAGACACGCTTGTCCTTTACGCTCTGAAATACATTCAGATTCCTTGAATCTTTTGTTTTTGTTGTGCAACACAGAGGCTGAGGTATCCAAGGTCCTTCCCTTCTTTCAGTGAGGGTTTCTTTCTTAAAATATTTTTTAATAATTGTTTTGCGATTTTTTTGATGAACTGAAGATTTTCAGATAATCTCTGTTCCTAATGGGCTAGATCATTCCTGGATGCTCTATTGCACCAAATCATGTTTACAATCATTTGGTCATATCACAGTGTTATGAACTTAATTTAATTCATTTTTTGCCAAATTGGCCTGCTTTCCAGCTTTTCTTGAATGTGCTGGAGTCCAAAGGGATGTATATTTATGAATGAAACTAAGCTGATTAGATAAAATATTACATGCTGTGTTCTTACGGTCTACAGTAAAACACAAATTCTGATACAGCTGCCTTCTCTATAATTTTCCATACTGTTCCTACTGTTTCTTATTTGGGGCTGTATTTATAATGTATGAAAATACTAAAATTAACATTGATTCCATAAAAGCATTTCAGTCACCATGTGAATGTACTTTCTCAATGCTGCTACCCCATACAAAACTAATACACTTAAGAGTCCATTGGTTTTCCACATCACAACTGGGATAATACCAAAAAAAGATTCAGTGGCATGCTGCGCCCGGGAAATGGACTGAAAATAACATGAGGTTTGCAGAACAAATACTGCTCTGTAGCTAGTCTGGCAGTCTAGAGAGAAAACGGAGATGAAACTCAGGATTGCCCCTATGAGAGTAAATCAATCATTTATTTGTTTTCATTTGACTGTACCTCCGATCTTGGCATTGTAAGCCACCCCGACTCCACAGATATCATTGTTGGCTACAGCTGCCACTTCTCCTGCACATCGTGTTCCATGTCTGTGGAGGAAGGAGGAGAAGAAAGTTAGAACAATGTTTTATTTTTCTTTTAAGTATCACTCAACTAATGATACAGCTTTTTTTACTGTATATAAACCCACAGGTAGTGTCCTTATGTCCTAAGGATTTGTAAAAGAATGTAGCTTCTGTGGTACCAAGGTCAGGCTGCAGACAGAGGCAAAACAAACTCATGGAGACAAGTTCTTGGCTTTGATTCCTTTAAACAAATCTCAATTCCCATTTGTCCAAAAGAAAGCAGCCAGCCAATGACTGGAGATGGCTGCTGCTGTACATCACCAGGATCCTGCAAGCATTACTAACCTTGAAGTGCTTCAATAAGTCAAGGCAAAGGGCAGCATGACAACATCCCACCATCAACCCAAGGGGGAAACTGAATTAGTTTTACCATTTTCATAAAAGGTCTTTTCATTAGGCCTCACAAGTAAGTTCTAGCTGTAGGCATTTCATGAGGCAGGTACAGAGGGGATGATCATCTCATTCAAGTCAGGTGCATTCCCATGGTCTGCCAGATGGATATGCACTCTTAATACCCTTCAAAGCATGGCTGCAATCCCCACTGGACTGCAGCCATTCCCAGACAGGAATGCTGGAGCCTGTGCAGCTGGATGAGGAAACAACAGAAACAGTGGACAATCTGAAGGAACTATCTACACAGTGAGGCACTTTGGGTAAGCAGCCAAAAACATGACAAATAAGATATCATACATGCAGTGAACATCCTCCACTGACAAACCCGACCATCTGGTGTCACGATGTGAACATGTGTGGTACAAAATCCTACGTAATTCTTATAAATAGCTAAAACTGCAATCATTTTCTAATTTAGCCTCAATTGAGTAGAAAAGACATGGTGTTCAATGAAATGCATTTTAAATTAATTTTATAGTCCCAAATCCACACCACAATGAGGTCACAGGTTTTTACTAGACCAGTAATCTAAAAAAAACCTTTCATTAAAGAAGCAGGTACAAGGACAGGAAGCCACAGTTTTACAATTTATCGACCACCCCCTCCAGACCTCTAGGGAGAGTGTAGGACAAGAACGCGGAAATTAATGTCATTTTTACGGTCAGCTTTGGCACAAAGCCTTTAGGTGTCATAAGATGTCAGTGAATTCCACTGCTTTGGGTCAAAAAACATATTTATAGACAGAAAAGTAAACACAAACACTTATAGAGGTTTTGTTTGGAAGATTTTCTGAGGAATTTTATCTCAACATTCCTATAAGTGTTTGTTGACTTTGGAGTCTAATGTCCTACAGGATCCGTGTTTGTGATGCGGCTGTTGATAACAGGGAGCTCAGGTGTCTGATGGGATGCTGGGCATGCTGAGGCAAACACCTCAAGTGTTCAACTGATCCTCTTCCAAATCTTCCTTTGACACATTCATTACAGTCACTTGCGTGGTAGACTGACTCATGGAATACAAATGCCTTTACAGAGGTGAAACACTCTGTTGCTGAGGCTAATTATGCAAGATCTACTTACATAATCAGGTTTTTGGGAGTGATTTTCCAGTGAGTGATAAAATGCATAAGAACATATCCGGTTGCTGCTTCCACTCACTTTCCAGGTCAATAAGAATGTGAAGAAAAGTGCCTCACTGGGTCAAATGTATTTGTGAATTTTGCTTGTGAAAGCAGCTTACTCTGTGCTTTTTATACACCATGACTTAGAGGAGTCCCCTGTATGAAGCTATTTTAATTCAATTATTGATTTGCAGGTTGTGACCGAAACTGCTCGGCATGTGTCTAGTTTAACAAATGACACTTAAGTTCAAGATACTTGATACTGTGATATTTTCAGTCACACAGATGAGATTATCCTAGTTTCTATGGAAAAATGATAGCCAAGGTCAAGACTGTAAAGGCACTATGTTTATAACTGCTGCTAATTTAATTAAGAACTATTGATTTCAAAGGCAGACCTTAATAACATAACGTGATGTCCAATGCTGCTGAGGCAGCTTTCAAGGATGGATAAAGAAGAAACAAATGTCAATATGTATTCATTAAACCGGGAAGTGACATTAAAATCATAGATAAATATTTACAATGTTCACATCTTGATTTCAGTCCAGCCATTACACAGTGATGAATGAATTAGAGAAAGGTTGACGTATCTTCTGGGAACACTTAATTTCCTGCACGAAATTAAATAAAACAAAATGTAATAAATGCACTTAAATGAAATAAAATACTCAACCTGCAGTTACTTATACAATCCTAGTCCATTAGTGCTTTATTAAACTTTCTAATTCAGAATATATCAAATTGTATGCAGCACATGACTTGGATTTTACTGTTTCACCACCAAATGATGTATAATTTCTCAAATCTGGATCAGACACAATTATTGGCCTGAAGGATCTACTATTATCTGACAATGAGGCCAAGATATGACTGAAGGAATGAATGGCGGTGGTGTGCCTGTCCTCATTTTATTTCTATGTGTGCATTTCTATTGGCCTGTTTTCTGATGCATGACATCACATGAAACTTAATCTTTATCCCACCTCAAGGCAGAAGGCTTAGATAGGAAGTTAAAGAGGTGACAGCACAGTGCCAGAGATCATGACATGAACTGCTCCAGTGAAATCTCCCCCAGACATTGTCTGCAGGAACAAAGACCTGTCTGTCACCACAAGTACAGCATTGTTCAATCAGTTGTTAACAAGTCTCACACAGAATAATTATTAGAGCTGTAATATCTGCCTGACACACTGGAAGCCTCCTAGACTTCAATCAGACTCTGGATAACAGAGGCATTAATGCTACACAAAAGCTCCTTCTTTATAAAAAAAAAAAAAAAAAAAAAAAAAAAAAAAATCATTTGTGAAGATGAACATTTAACTCTCAGATACAAGCATAATTAGTTGAAGCTGCTGGACATTAAGCAGAGTAAGTAGTTTTAGTAGCTTGTTTTTGTCACTATAGTATATTTTGCATCTCTTATCTAGTTTTATGTAAAACTGTTTCAGAGATATTTGCTACAAAGGATTTCTATGCAAATGTAATGGATAGTTGTCACAGATTCACATCTTTCTTAATTAATAGAACTGTCTTCATGTACATACTCATGTCTAGACATGATACACTTGAGTATGATGAATGGCCCATCAGTCAAACCAAAACAAAATGTAGTGAAGCAACAGTCAATTACTGCAATACCTCCCAAATTACCAACATTACACAAACTGTCAGTTTAAAGACTGGGTATGATATTCCTCTTAAAGCATCTGCTTTCACCACAAATTGCTCATGAGAGCAATTACTGAATGGTAGATCATATATTTTACTACATTTGTAAAATCTGCTGCCTTAATGCAGCACAGAGAGTCAGTTTTTGTTAAGAGGAAAAAGAAGTAGTCAAAAACACCTTTTGTATCCAATACACTGTGCAACAGCCTAGGATTCCTGCAACATATGTAGTGGTGATAATGGAAGATCATGGTGAACAAAGAGCAATTTCAGTAAGGTCTTGTTCCGATTACAGCAAGAACAAGCCCCATGGCAGATTATAGGCACCGAAACTAACTCAGGTTACAGCAGCTACAGTTGGCTGCAGGCCCGAGGCCAGCAGCATGTTCAGTATTCATCCCCACAGTTGGGAGAACCATTATCACTGTGCAAATCTAAACTGCCTCTTTCAGGAGACTTACTAAACAGATATGCTATTGTCACACAGATATATCCAAAAAAGGCCTGTGAACACCATGCCAAGATGGGAAAGTATTTAACCTACCTTTCACTGGCACAAAAACATTTTTGTCTTGGATCAAGAACTGGTTATAAAGCTGAAACTGATCAAAAAACAACAAAATTCTTCCAAACTGGTACATGTTTTAAATTTGGCTCTTGCAGTCTGTGATTCATAAATTAATGGTGTTTTACCAGATTACCACCAACAACAACAAAAAAAAAAAGATAGAAAATGCCAGATTGTCCAATTAAGCTGCCTACAGTAAAGTTCAACAACTTTTGGAAAATTACCAACACATTAAACACTACTGACTGTCTCACTTACAAACATGAATCTAATTTATTCTGTCCGAGGTACCAAAGCAGTAATATACTACAGTAACACAAAAAATTGTGATTTGAAAGAATATTTTCTGTAATTGCAATGGCACACTGTGGAACATATACTCTCTCTGATTTACCAAGCCCCAGTGTTCACCTAAGTAACATTTCTAATTCCATTTGTTTTTTGTTATCTTAATTACAACAACAAAAACAAAAAAGAAAAAAAAACAAAAAACACTGAGGCTCTCGAGGCCATGGGTAATACCGTATGCTAATCATTAGTCTCTGGGCTGCACTGAACCTTTAAGGTAAATCTTAGCAACTGTTTTACTCTTCTTGTTCTTAAGTTTGCTAATGCCTCTGTCAGTTTACTAATGAGCTCGCCTAAAGGACGAAAAGGCTTCGCAATGTTTATACAGCACAGCAAAAAGAAGAATATGATGAAAATGTCTGGAGAGATTAATGTGAGGTCTGGTAAAAATTAATCAGTTTGCTGTTTGCTGGACTGTTAAATAGGCCCTTTCATCTATCATTTTGCATTAGATATTTCTGAATGCACATATGGTTTGTTTCTTCACCATATATCATCATCATCATCATCAAATATTCTGTATGTTCATCATATATGGCGAACAGTGATTTTGTAGTGTTAGACAGTCTCAGATTATAAACCAGTAGAAGAAGAGTTAAATGATTCTGACTCCATACCAATTCATTTGGGTTTAGTCAGAAAATGCAAATGATGGATTTGGAAACCATCCTGATAGGAGTCAGAGAAAAACCCTGGAAAGAGAAACATCTACTGTAGATCACATGGTGCCTTAGATAAACATGTGGGTGAATGGTCACATTGCTCCAGAACCATCCTCACTACTGCCTGTATGCTGGGAAAGAAAGACATCTTTATGGAGGTGAACAGAGTTTGGCTTTCTGGAGGGAACAGACACTTACAGTCTTGCACAACCTTACGCAGTTTCATGCCCGCCTACAGGTTGTTTACTCTTGCATCTGCACCGACCCACTGTAAACTGAGGGAAACACACACTAATATGCTCTCTTGCAATTGGCGGTGCCATGGGGAAGACACGGAGAGCTGGGCGGCAGGAGATAAGGGCTGAGGTGAGTGAGAGTTGGAGCGAGGTGCAGCCAAAATGAGAAAACATCAATAGCAAGTGTCTATGCTGGGCGCTGTGCCATGATGAGATGCTAGAAGGGCTTAAGCGTGCCTTGGCGTAGACTATGGATTGGTAAAGATGCATCACAGGGATGTTTTCCCACATTCTTCCACAAAACATTTCCCCATTTAGGGTTTAGTTAGTGGTTAAAACTGTCTCAGGCGCTGGAACAGAAAGAATACTGAGAAGAGCTATTGTAATTAAGAAAATGCCAGCACATTGTTTGTACTGTGTCACGGTTCACCAAAAGTTTATGTGTGTAGACATCTACTAGTGTAAAAACAAGTGTGTACCTTTAAGTATCAGACCCTTTAAGTATCAGACCCCTGATGATGCATTGTGTAGAAATTCTTTGCATGGTAGATAATTGCAGATATTAGATGTACTAGATAATAGATATTTAGCTTTGATGATGGGACACACTGGCTGTGTCCACATAATGCTTATGTAACATCATAATAAATATATCATTGATTTTCACAACAATCTTGTATTGCCGAATGAATGATTTACCAGACCACGACCTCAAGTATTATCCACACTACTAACACTACCCCCACAGGCTTGTACTGTAGGCACTAGGCATGATGGGTAATCAATATCATCCTGAAGCAGCCATCACTCTTGTAACAGGGTCAATCAGGACTCATCAGACCACATGACCTTTTTCCATTGTAACACAATCCAAAGTATATTCTCTGGTAAACTGATGGTTGTTTAAGAAATGAGAAGCTACTCTCTACATCAGTTAGTAAAAGAACCAAATGAAACCTATTAATCACTGCAGTAATTATCAAATGGACCAATCTGAACTATTTGCTCAGTTAAATCCTGGTGGCGACTGTTGACCAGGCCGTGTATTTTGCCAGTATGGTGATATACAATACTATATCTCGAAACTGTACTGACAAACTCCAAAGAATTATTGTAGAAAGGTTTAATAAAGTCTTCGTGTCGCACTTTTAATGGTGCAGATGATCCATATCTCTGTGATAAGTAACACCTGGTGCTTGTTTAAAGTTTAGTATTTAAAATGTGTCTCACTGATTTCTGCAACACATCTATATGTCTTACATAAAACATAGCATGGTGGATAGGCATGGGTGATATGGGCAAAAAAAAAAACCCAAAAAAATCTCTCGATTATTATTATTTTTATTTTCCAATAACTATAATCTGACAATATCCTTTAAAATAAGATTTTCTTTTTTTTTTTTTTTTTTCTATTTACAAAAAATGCTGTAAAACTCTACTTGCTTACCAGAACATCTACGGATATACAGTGTTTCAGAGCAACAACTCTTTTATTTTTCAAGTGCTTCATACATTTTCTGCAAAACATGCACACAAACATATTACGGCCTTCTGCAAAACTTTGCCTAACAATATTCTTTGGCCACATTTAACAATGACCAACTTCAAGTTATGTCCAGACTGTACATAAATCACAGGTAAATATGACAAATCAGGTTTGCTCAGTATTATCTTAGTTAAGCTTTTGCACAAAAATAAATTTAAAAAAATTATAAACAATTATTATTAAATTAAGATGACATCAAAATGTAAACCTAATGAAATATTTTAAATCAAATAGACAAACAATACCAAGTATTGTCATTACAGCACATACTGGTATACAAATTTGGCTAGAACTTTGCATAAAGAAATGTAGGCCAATGGTTCACAAGTACAGGTTATTTACTTCAAGTTATGAGTCAAAAACACCAGTCTTTCCACAGCATCAGGCCTGAGTGAAGCCCTCTGGCAGGTGCTGAACTAGAGCCCGACCGATATGGGATTTTTGGGGCTGGGGCCAACATTGGGGGCTAAAAAAAAAGCCAATATCTGAAACTGCGCGTTTCCTGTGGAGCCGGCCTTTCACCATTCAAAGGGAATGGTTCTGTATACGTTGCTCTGGGATACCCATGATTTGAGTTCAAAAACTTTACAACCGGTCCTTTTTTTTCCAGAAAAGTTGCTTCTTTGTTTTTGGACGAAGGAAAGCAATTCACATGATTCGCAAGAGCGCCAACTACAGTATAACAGTGAAAACATGGACCGACAGAAAATCTCGTCAATGGCGGGGAAAGAGGTAACATCTGAACGAGTCGCCATGAGACTGAATCCTGTCCGCTGATTGGCTTCTCAGACATGCATTCAGCGAATGAGGACTTTCATGCACCTCTCCTCTACTGTCTATGCACCGTCCCTTTGTTTTCTTTTTGAGACAGTATGAATACTCCATAATGTAAAATTGCACATAGTCAAAGCAACATTACCTATACTATTGTGGGCGATATATATCACTCACCTCTATGGTGGATACATTGCCCAGCCTTACTCTGACTGTATGATCCAAGAGGATAAGCTCCATACCTCATTTGGGGGGATTTGACCCCACTCATGCCCAACTACAATCTGCCCTGTATATGATCAGTAATCAGAGAGAGCCTCAAGATTTAGAGGCAAGCTCTGAGACCAGTGGTCCATAAACAGCAGATTACAGCAAATCAAAAATTTAAGTCAGAGGGGAGGCAGACGATGGGAATGAAAGCGGATGATCAGAGGCCCCTGGAGCCAAGAGATTTGCCCTTTTTCATTAATGCTGATGAACTTAATTCAATCAATTCTCTGCAAGACACCACTGTGGTGGTAAACAACTCCTAATGCCATCTGCAGAGGCAAGTGCAATAAAGCAGTTTTCCTCACACACTACCTTCATCTCTGCGTAGATTTACTCTAATTACTCAGGCTATAGAAATGCCCTGGTAACACCTGTGTGATTTAAGAGGCCAAAACAAATCTACAAACCTGACGCTGATGGCAGGATTCATATTAGGAGGGTAAAAAGCATTACACGGCAGAAAATTAAAGTCCTTTCAACAAAACAAATCCCATAGGCCAAGGCCTTTAATTGGAGTTGTTCAGATAAATGGCAAATTTAGCCTCAACAGTGTTCAAGAAACAGCCAAAGGCCTTATTTACATGTCAGCTTTCAGACAGTGAGGGGGACAAGTTAATGAACAGGTGCAATTTTATCCTAACGTACCCCCCACACAGTTGGCAAATAGAGAAGTAAGTAGGTGGTTCCACAGCAGACTAAAAGACAGAGAGAGCAGTTAAAACTGAACTGATATCAGGGTAGATTTCTACCTGTTGTCATTAAGCTGCGTGTATCTGGGCTGAGGATCTGAATCACCATCGTTTACGTCGTAGCTTGCATCCGGATCCTTGGAAAAAGACAAATAAGCTTTTTTTAGTTTAGCACATTTAATTATTCAGTAGTTGTTACAAATCTGTCACCACAGTAATTACTCTTAAACTAATCTGCTAAAATGAAGCACCATCACAATCAATTTGTTTCAAAATCGAATTCCTTAATTCCTTTCTTATCTTCACACAATGTTTAATTCTCAGTATAGCAGCTTCACAAAAACAAATATATGTATTATACTCACGTAGTTCTGGCTAAGGTCAGGATGATTCTTCTCTATTCCATCATCCAGGATGGACACCACCACACCTTTACCTGTGTATCCCAACTGCCACGCACCTTTGGCATTCAAGTCACGGTGGTTGCTGTTATACTGAGGAGAACGCAAATGACAAGCAGAATTTAATTATCTGAAAGACACCCCCAAGTACTGGCAAAAATGTGATTTTAACTAAACCTAGAATGGTAAAAAAAAAAAAAAAAAAAGATACAAAATTCAGACTGGTAGATGAAGACTTTTGACTGGAGGACCCATAAAAGCACTGCTTAACAATTTTCCTCATTTCTATTTGGAGAAAAAGTAAGTATCAAAATAAAAGGAAAGTAAAAAGGAAGTGTTTCATAAATCTGTATTTATGCTCAAGGCCGTTTGCATAAATGTCATTTATTATCAACACTGAGCAAATCAAAGCAGCAGTGAACTGGATGAAGGCACACACTCATTCTGTGTGCTTCTGATATGGTTCTGACATTCAAGTTGACCTTTGGTCAAAAGTCATGACTACCTCTCATCTGGTTCAAAGCTCTTATTTTTAAAGTGCACCACTGGTTAAATATAATGCACCATGAACTGCATTTTCATCTTAAATTTCAGGCCCTTGTAAGTTTAGTCAAAAAGACATGGTGAGGTTTGTTCCTCAACCTTGCAACGTCATTGGCACTTAAATCATCAAGAGGAAAATCAATTAAAGTAGCAAGTTGTGATCTGCAATGCTGATTTGGACTGAGGAAGGCTTTTGTGACTGACATGCTGAGTGAATGCATGAACAAGGTTTCATTTTGAAAACTGCTCTTAAGCCCCTTTTTCTTCTTTCATTCATGTCAGCTTTCCCTCGGCACACACACATCTTGATTATGAGAGCCATATTCACAGTTTAAGACCTCTGCTCTGAGGCTTTTCTGTGATTTGTCTGAGGGGGGAAATCTGTCTCATCTTTTAGATAACATATACATACATGTATAAATATATAATAAATATTCACTATAACAACAGATGCTGATCATTAGCATCCGTCCATCAGGAACAGTCTGCCAACAGACCTGCCCACTCTCCCCTCTGGACACCAAGTTCAATTTTAATGAGACACAGACTTATTTAGGGGCAGAGAGGAGAGAGGCTGCATATGATGAACACAGTAATGTAACCTGTGTTTTACACTACACACCATATGCTACAATTATTTTCAATGCACAAATTAAGCCTAGATGTGCTTTAACAAAGACAAACACCCCCATATATGTACATATATATCATACCAGTACAGTATTATTTAAAACTGCATGATTTTTTTCTAACTTCAGATTGGATTGGCAAACCAGCCACCAAAGACTATTTTTCTTCTTCTTTGGCAATGCTAGGGGTAAAGCACTGGGGACGTCCGTAAGGCAGACAGTTAGCTGGTGTGTTGCTCCTACGATTAGGTCCAAGGGGAAATCTTTTAACTATTAAGGTTTTGGATGGGATGCACTGTTGGGGTGGTGGTGTCCCAGAGGCATGTAAAGTAATGACGTAACAGAGCTCTTCAAAATGTTTCTGGACATCATAGTTTGTGAAACAGTGCCAATCCAGTCAGTAACTAGCTTGTTGACCACATTTTTTTCCTCATTCATATGCACAGTTGTCAGTTTGCTCCATTTATGTAGAAATACAGTATTATTGACAGTTTACAAATATATAAAAATAATTAATATGCCTCTTGTTCAAATTGTTGTGCAAAGGAATGCAGCATTCATAAAGGTTTTACACTAGTGTTTTAATATATCAGTTTATTTTAGATGTTAGACAAACTGATACGGTCATAAAATATTTGGCTCCAGTAGAACATACTAATTTAGTTACAGTGTTTGTTCTATCACCTACCTTCTATTAATGGATACAACCTGTCAGTATACTTTTATCTGCTCATTTGCCTTTCAAGTTGCCACAAACTTCTTCAACACACCAGGGAAACAAGGCTGCCTCTTTTAAGCAGGCATTTTAAACAACTGGTGATGCAAGTCTGTTTTGCATCACTGTGAATCTTCTTCCGCCTGAAGCATCCTCCCAGTAATTGAAAGAAAAGTATAGCTTAACAGAAAATCTCAGGGCTTGTTACTGCCGCTTTTAACACACTGAGTGTATCAGTGACATTTTTCAAGTCAAATGTAAAAATCAATCAACTCAAAACAAGAGCACTTCAAAATGTATGGCCTCTCTTATTCTCTGCCTCACTTTGTTAGTGTGTTGCTGTCTATGGACTGGAGCATTCAGTTTAAGAAGTCTACAATTCAGAGGACAAAGGCTTTGTGTGTATGTATGCTATTGTTAAAGCATAACCCTTTAGGTGAAGTCACCCAGACAAGACAAACAGCAGCTTTTCTCACAAAGGCCGTGTATTGAATTCATACAGACTTGTCTTTTGACTTGAGGGAAACATCGCAGCCCCAAATTTAATTACCTGTATTGACTTTTGGAGGATAAAAAGCTCAACCCATGTGTTGTGTTGATTTATGTCCCCCAGAAACACACACAAACACCCTTTGGTTTAATGATGTCTCAGTACAGAGGTGCACATACTCACCAGGTACCACTGGTCTCTGAATTTGGGATCTACAGGTTCTGCATAAACATCCCTCTTTTTTCTCCGTTTGGCCACCTGCTGCAATGCCCAAGTCACCTGCATGAGAAACACAAGTACACATAAGGAGATTAGCAATGCAAACAGCATCGTACGCCATGGGAAGAAAATACACCAGCAGCAATGAGAGCTTCTCTCACTATGTGATGTTCAGAGCATGACAATCATCGTAAAAATATTACAATTTTGCAGTATTACATTTTTTTTTATTATCAAGTACAAGAAAGAATGAAAACTGATAGATGATGTGGGTTGAATGGACACTTTAAAACTGACGTTAACGTTTGTAGAGGCTGTAGGTGTTGTCATGGCATTGGTTGCTGTTATTTGGCCTTAAAATATGTATTTTTTCACATTTTGACAATCTCTATAAGAAACACTGAACAAATGTCCTTATTGAAGAGATCAACAACCGTATGAATAGTAGACAGGCCCCAGTTTTCAAGGGCTTCTTTCCAGGAAAAACTGTCATCAGGTTAATATGGTATCATTTCTCTCCCAAGAATCTCAGCAGAATTTCTCTGTTTTTTTGTTTGTTTGTTTTTTCAGCTTAGTGCTGCACAAACAAACTTTCTGCCTGAGTCTTATATTGGTAGGACAACTTGAAAGCTGTACTTCTTACATTTGAACAAACGAAATTAGGAAGAAAAAAGAGCAGGATGCTACAAAGACATCTTTCTGCAAAAATAAACCACACAGTACTTCTTTTTGCACATCATAAATAAAGAAAAAACATCCACGCACAGGTGAGATTCTCCATCTCCTTATGTGAATGTACTACATGGTATAATAAGTGTCCGTTTTTCTATTACGGTATACCTTCAAATGGCATACTGCTGCTACCCTAGAGCTCATTGTCATGTAATAAAACAGTATAAGTAATAATAATGTGCCGGCCATTGGGGTCACCGTGTCAAATGAATTAATGGAGATCCCAAGTCTCAGCGGGATGACAGCAGACAGAGCAAGATTAGAGGCACTGGGGTATTGTGGACTCCTCACTAATGAGAGTGGCTGATGAATTCCAGAGCAGCTTGAGACTAATTAAATTTCTGCATTGGTTTAAAATGGGATGCAGAAAGATCTATTATGCTTACGGTTACACCTGAACTCATATTCGCACTCACATTTACGTGAAGAGGTAACATATTCAGTAACACTCTGCGGCAGCAGGCAGCAAGCTTTAGTAATGTGTGAGTTCCAGCAGAAAGTGTTGACAGAAGCAGGATGCATACAGTAAAAATAAGCTGCCTCTTACTCTCTCTGCACAGCTCTGCCTGCTGTACAGCAAAACGCCTGGGTAGATGAGAACAAAAAATATGTCAAAAGAAAGACAGAAAACTGCCTGCTGCAAGGACGGAGCACCTGATGTGAAGGACAACCAAATCACAGCGCACCTCTCTCCCCGCCTCTGCGGATCACTAGAGACACAGGAGTAAAGAGGAAAGTAGTAATGAAGGTCACATTAGCTGCTACACTGAAGTGATGGTAATACAACACTACCATACTGTAACACTATAATGGAATAATTTCACTTCAAGAAGCAGAGCAGTTTGTGTTGGAGTTCATGTTAAAGTTAATGTCATTCCTTGGCAAGCATCTCTATCCGCTTAAGTGGCGGAGACGGTTCCACTGAAATTCGTACACGGAATCAGAGGTCAGTCTTGTGCAGTACATCATGCAGACTAACTAGGTGACAGCTTTCACACAATGAAAAATCTACACTTTGAGAGTGATAGGCTAGAGGGCCCTGACACACCCGAGCACATGTCAAACAGCTCTCACCGCCAGAGACAGATTGATGAATCGTTTCAAGTCTTCTGTTCAAGTTGCCAAGATTTAAGCCAGCACACACAATTGGACATCATGTATGCTCTGTGCCTCTGTGAGCAGAAATAACTAGGAAGCTGTCTGCATTTTCCGTGCAAAGATGATCGAAAGGGAGGAACAAAACAAAGAAGCCAACCATTTTCACGCTACTGTGAATATGACACATGAAGAAAATGGAAACTGGCATTTTTCACTTTTGTTTCCAAATGAAATCTAAATAAAATCAGCTAGAATGTACCTAACAGCTAAATTCGTGTGTCATTCTTAAATATGTGCATCTTCTACAGATGAAGTCAGAAAATAAGCAGACATTGTGCTCCTAAATCAAATCACTTAAAATATAATTGAAATGCTATTAAATCAGCTTGATGAAATGCTCACTCTTCCCTTCACTGTATCGATAAATATGAAGTGATCAATACTGCCTTTTCAGAGGCAGAAACCCACATATACGGAGCTGCACAAACCAGGTCCTTTTTGACATTATTACTACATCTAATTAGTTTGAGAGAGGGTTGGGGAATTGACAGAAGAGTGAAGAGACAGAGTGGCAGCAGCTGATGTGTCCCTCTCAGTCTGAGTTTGATATTTGCTTTCTGATTAAAGAAAATGGCAGTACTGACTGAAGAGTCTCTCTACAGTCTGAGTGACAAAGACTTAGTTGTATGCACGGCCTGAATTCGACTTCATTACGTTACCCCATGTGATTTGCCATCAGATAGGAACAAGCTAGTTTTTCTTGCATCATAAAGGAGCCTGTGTGATTTCCCCTCTTCCATTTCATCATCTTTTCTCAATTAAATGTGAATTCCTGTATGGGTTTTCACAACACACTGCATGACACATTTCTGTTCACACTTTTCAACCCCCTGAAGAAAAACACTGCCTATTCGCGCAGTGTAGCAACACAGAAAGCTATGTACACTGTACAGTGCGTATTGCACCATATGATGTGTACAGCAGTTTCAAATGCATAACTGAGCCTGTCGAGTTCCACAATACACACAAAATATCACATTAGAAATACTTAATCTCGTACTTTCCCATTTTGACAATGTGAGAGCTTCTATTCACACCTGAATTATGCATAGAGGGATTAGTCTAAGAAGTGTTATACAACACTAACATGTAACACTAAAAGAATATTTACTGATTTACTTTTGAACAATTAAAACATAGTTTCTTGGTTCCTCAAGGATTATCTGGGATGACCGTTAAAACTGGACTTATTTGGTGACAGTAAGAGTAACTGCAGCAGCAACTGTGTCAGTGAAAATGTTTCTTGCTTTTTTAGGTCAATAAATCAATATTAAAGATGCACTGTTTCCTCTTAATGATGAGATCCTTTTGTTCCACTCCTTTTACAGAGGTCAGAACACAGGGTCAGGCATTAACACATTCCTCCATATCATATATTAATATGTCTGCTCATTTCTAGCACACATATAGTATATTTCTATGAAAGTTGCAGATTAGCTTCAGTACAGTACTTACAGTTTCTGCTCCTTTCACAGACACATCAGTGACACCAATTATTTCCCAGTAATTTGTGCAGCCAGTCATCTTAATGTCATCCGCCGTTTTTGGAAATGTCCATCAAAGACTTGCAAAGACATGATTTTCCACTAATTAATGCATTAGAGAAGACTGCTTTAGCCTTCATCATAAGGACATGATAGCACACATTAACCGGTCCAGTGTGTCTGAGATATTTAAATGAAAAAAATATGTAATAGTGTATTTATTTATTTCTTACGGGCACTAAAGTTACCAATAATACACCGTGGTAAAATTAATATGGTGATGCCGATTATACTTTTAACATTAAACTATACTTGAAAACAAAGTCCTTATTTCCTACAAAATGTTTTCTACGCTCTTCATATTCACAGTGAACAAGAAACAATATGTCATATTTCTAGTGCCAAATTCAGACTGCATACTGAGTTGGTTTCCTTCTTTTGGCAGTGTGTCAGAACAAACGTTTCCAGTTTCTTTTTTGCAATTTTTATGCAAAGAGTCTTTAATAGCCTGAGACAGAAAACAGAGCCCAGAAGCTGACAAACAGCTTTTTCATTATAAATGAGCTTTGAAAGTGTTAAACTGTGTCTATCTCCTGTGTCCAGACCAATGTAATGTATAACTATTCCTAACAAACGCACAGTACACTTAATGCTTAGGTGGGGAGTCCTATCTGTGCAGCAAACAGGTGGGCTACATTTACCCACCCACTGCTTTGCTCCAACCCTCATTAAACAAACATAGCTCCCTCCTACTGAGGTCAAAAGGAAGCCTCAACCAAAACACCGTGACCACAAAGAAACATGTAATCATAGCACAGATCATTATCCAGGTCCTTTACAGTGTATTTATAGCAAAGACGTCTTATGTTACAGCTGCTGCACCTCTTGCTGTACTAATAAAAATAGTGATACCTACCACAGTCAAAGAAATGCTGTATAATATTTGCCCAAAAGGTAGCAGGGTTCAGCATCTCTATAGTCACTTTTGTCTCTGTTGGCTGCTCTGCTGTGTGTCTGATCACTTTTTATTTCGCAACCAAGAAAACAAAAACTGAAGCAGCGTGAACAATGCGCAACAACAAAGACACAAGAAAATAAAGCATTAGAAGGCATGGCAGAAGCAGATAGACCTCAGTTTTGAGTCTTCAATAGACCCTATTAACAGGGCTCCGTTCACCAGTCTATGTGATCTGGCGCTGTTCCAGCTTCTTTTGTCAGTAATTACAAACTCTTCAAACAGAGTCTACTGGGTCTTTTGTTCATCTCAAAGCAGTTTAAGATGTGTAGGTACATGCTAGAGGACTAAAACTTGATATTGGGTTTGCAGTGTTTTTACAAACACTGTAGGAATCAAAAATGCAATGATCTTCTGGTTTACAGAAGGATTGATCACACCATTGATTTCAGCACATTTGCAGTAATCTAATCATATTTAACCAGAAGAACGTAAACATAAAATCTGAAGGCATTGATAGAAATTGTACAATACTGCAACATTTGCAAAGGCAAGCAAATTTCAAATAGATTAACTTAAGTTACTGGACTTGACCTAATCGCTCCTCAACAGACAGGAGGACCTGAAACTGTAACTCTCCCCTTTCTCCGAGGTGCTGTGGGAAAAAAGGAATTCAACAACAGGAAATGGAGCTGCCGTGGTAAAAAGGAAATCCCAAAAGAGGGAGGGGGGCATTTCAAGCACGAACACTAAACAAACACGTCAGACACTTCCCTGTTCCTGATGTGCACCTGTGCTGTCACCACACAGTTCAACCAATCTTATCAATACAGCAGATTGGGTTAGAAGGTTTTCCCGTGGTGCTTGTAAACACTTGTATGTGGATGCTTTTAAATTGCTTTTTTACATATTAGCTGAGCTGTGGGAAGTTTGAAAAATGGGACATAGCATGTAAATATAATTTCCAAGAGATGACACAATTTCACCATAGCACAGCGGGGTCCCTCATTAGGATAAGAGCTCAGAATATACAGGGTGGGGAAGCAAAATTTACAATGAATATTTAGTTGTTTTTTCTCAGCAGGCACTAAGTCAATTGTTTTGAAACCAAACATATATTGATGTCATAATCATACCTAACACTATTATCCATACCTTTTCAGAAACTTTTGCCCATATGAGTAATCAGGAAAGCAAACGTCAAAGAGTGTGTGATTTGCTGAATGCACTCGTCACACCAAAGGAGATTTCAAAAATAGTTGGAGTGTCCATAAAGACCGTTTATAATGTAAAGAAGAGAATGACTATGAGCAAAACTATTTCGAGAAAGTCTGGAAGTGGAGGAAGCAACAAAAAATGTACCAAAGCTTTTATTAAAGCTCTCAAATCCAAAATCCTAAAGGATCCAACCAAATCCATGAGAAAAATGGCAATTGAACTTGAGGTAGACAACAAGACCGTTAGAAATGCAGTAAAATATGATTTGAAGTTAAAATCTTACACAAGAAAACCAAAACACTTGTTGACAACAGCAACAAATCCAACTTTAGCAATTTTTGGGAATCATGTTTATGGCCGCCTTCTAGCCCAGATCTAAACCCTCTGGATTCTGCTATTTGGGGTGTTTTAGAACATGCTACCAATAGAACATCACACAGCAATGTCGACTTTCTTAAAGATACTATTAAAGAAGAATGGGAGAAGTTGTCACCCGAATATTTGAGGAACACTTGCGCAAGTTTCAGGAAGCGTGTGAAGGCAGTTATTGAGAAAGAAGGAGGACACATAGAATAAAAACATTTTCTATTATGTAAATTTTCTTGTGGCAAATAAATTCTCATGACTTTCAATAAACCAATTGGTCATACACTGTCTTTCAATCCCTGCCTCAAAATATTGTAAATTTTACTTCCCCACCCTGTAGAGGGGACAGAGGACCCAAGGGCAGTCACAACAGAGTACAAACTGCCTGAGCAGATGTTGGATCAGTACTGGAACCAGCCGATGCGTTGTTACATTGAGCGCCATTAGCTACATAAAGCCAAGTCCACCTCAGATGCATTGCTCCTTGTAGTATGGTGTGCTGTGGGTATGCCAGCTACCCAACAGCTTGTGGCACTGTTAAAACACTGAGATACAGTGATGTGTTATTGTGTTTTTATATAGAACAGTGCTTTTTTTTTGTTTTTTTTTAATCTATATATTATAATGTACTGTAGTGCTGTAGAAAAGCCCAATCAGGGACAGGAGTTGAAAATTAGCACTAGCTAGAAACTCTATATCCATCAAATCAGCTGCAAGCCTGTAACTACGTTTGACTGCATTGTCTCTGTCAAATAAATAAATAAATAAATAATGCATGGTGTTATCAGTCAGTGAACCATGGCACAGAGCAAACAAATCAAGTGTAGTGAGTTCCAATTAATGATTTCAGCACCAACAGCAAGAGATTAAAGCAAAGCTGGGTTGAGGTTTTAAAAAGGTGGCTGCTTTGTTTCTGCTTCAGTAACCAGTACACCAAACTGAATCCTGCTATCCAAAGTACACTTGCTACAACACATCTTCATTGGTTGGGAATAAAGAGATCCTGTCTGTGTTGGTCAAAAACCATCTGCTGTGACAACAGGCCTACACAGAGGTTTACACAACATTAAAGTACATTACATTAAATCACTTAAGTTCAAAGTATCAAGTGCAAGCACTAAATTTATTTCAAGAGATAAGAGATGATCTAGTGACAAGCAGTATGCCTTCACTATAATAAAGGGGTTGAAACCATCATACTGCTACTATTTTGGCAGATACTGAAATATGTCTGACTGTTTTGGAGGGAGTTGTAATTTTAGCATCTCGTTTTCGCTCTTCACTTTTCCTGGCATCTATACAGTCTAAACAAGTATTTTCCCCTCATATCTAGAGAATATATTTCTAGGTCACGTCATCTCTGTTGAACCACAATAGTTTATTTTTAATGATGTGTTGTGAAAAATTTTGTTTATCCAAACATTGCAATTACTGCTGCTTTTGTAATATGGTGATAAATTGTTCAGCTCGACTATAAAACAATTTGCTATTTAGAAATGCAGATTAATAAGCCTGTGTCAGCAGAGAAATGTGTTACAAAGTTTATCTTGCACACGATGATTTTTAAGACACAACACGTTTAGAACTATAACCTAGCCGGACTGATTTTTATATTCAATAATGGTCAAGGTTGGAAGGTATACCATTCCAACTATCTGTGAAATAACCTATTTCGACTTTTCAAATAGAAGGTTCTGTAAAACATACTCATACATCCTCTTTTCTCAGCTTCACACTACATCCTCACAGCTATGAATATTAATTTTTTCCCTTTGTCCTTCCCAATGGGAGTAAGACACAGACTCATTTTCAAACTTCCTAAAACTCCCTTGCAAAATAGGTAAAAAAAAAAAAAAAGAAAGAAAGAAAAGAAAAGAAAAAAAGACAGAAATATGAAATTTCAATTTATATCAGTTGAGAAGGAAATAGCTTTTAAGGTCCACAGAGGAGGTTATGTTTTAAAGGAGCATCCACTGGGACAAACCGGCCGACCTTCAACATTCAGCTACCGAGGAAACAGTGAGTACAGTGTGGAAATCTATAAAGAACACCTTTATATATCCTTAGAAAGTATAAGTGGTTGTTGTATTTGTAATGATGGGATCTTGCAATTTTATATAAAGTAATGTCTGAAGGGAGAAGTGTACCCCTTCAGTATAGCATACTGTCCACATCTACTATCCATCAGGATCTTGAGAAAAATGTATAAAATGTGATTTCTCTAAATAATCAGTGATTGCAGCACACTTTGCTGTCCAAGCTTTACACATCCCATACTATAACACTGAAAGAACAGTAATAATAATAATAATAATAATAATTTATTTGTAAAGCGCTTTCAGTCAAAGTGCTGTACAGATATAAAATCAATCACAATAAAACAATAAAACATAAAAGCTAAAAACATTAACAGTAAAAACACATCATGACTTATAACACAAAGTGAACAAGTGGGTCTTGAGCTTTGCTTTAAAAACATCCACAGAGCATGCCTGCCTTATGTCCAGAGGAAGACTGTTCCAGAGTGTTGGCGCACGGAAGGAAAAGGCTCGCTCACCGACAGTCTTTTTCCTGACTTTAGGCACCGTCAGGAGGCCAGATCCTTGAGAGCGAAGGGCACGAGAAGGTGCATATAGTGTAACCAGCTCTGTCAGGTATGAAGGTGCCGCTCCATTTAAAATTGAATGAATGATAGCGAATGAACAGTTCGCAGACAGTGAATGATACCACTTAAGAAAAACTGCCAATTAAATAAGACACATTGCATTGCTTCATATATAGCATTAATGATAAACTAGGTGTCCACTTATTGGATGAACAAGTTAACTGCGTGCAGAAGCTAGCTTAAATACAGAAACACAACTGCTTCAAATATCTGATTCAGTTCCCTGTTCCTCAAAATGTAGAATAATGACCTTTGACCACATTAACCCCAGCACACAAACATGCACTCCCATGCTGTACACTTTGTTCTTCTAGGATATGGATGACATTTATTGATTTTCACACGGCCCGTTAATCATATCCCTTGCAATTATCTTTCTTCTTACCTTGGGATCCTTTTGTAGACGGACATGTGCCCCCCTGTGACCTGACAGTGATCTCTTCACCACCATACGATGCCGGAAGTGATAATAATCTCCAAACACCTACAAGACAAAATAAAAACCACATTAAGGCATTTTATCTTGGCTAAAGTAAGGAGCAGCAGTAGGCCTAATACAAAAGTGCATAAAAATTAAGCATGATAAAGTTAAGGAAATAAAATGGAGTTTTAAAACTTTCCTAAGGCTTCAGCTCTAGATAAAGATAAAATGGAGACATCATAAGCGAAGGCATCATGACCCATTAAAGTGAAGCTACCTGACAGAAACACGTATGAGTACAAATTTTACATAGTTTATACAGGTGACATGAGCAACACAGTTCTGATCTATGCGCTTTATAAATTAGTATGTACCATCAACAAAGCTATTACTTAGTCTTAAATCACTGAGACTAAAACAGACAGAAGTATGACTTCAGTTACAGAACACACTGTATATGACTAACTAGTTCTGGACCAGCATTTTTCCCACAGCTGTACTTCAAAACACAAAACATTCATTAATCAGTAATACAAAGCCCTCTTGGACTCCCATTATCACTATTTTAAGTAATATATTAGGCTATACATAACCTATATTCAGCACAGTTGTTATGAATTCCCTAACAATCACAAATATGACAAGTGATACCTAAATAAGCACTAAACAGTCTTTGTGTCAGCGCTGAAAAATGGTATGAATTAACTGAATGGCGGAGAATTAGTTATGAATGCTGCTTAATTATTTAAATTATTTACTGAAGGACTGTTGACACAACACTGCCTGTTTGCATCTGTTCACTTTTCTTTATGTCCTAAATTGACGCCTCTGGGGTGTTTAAAGATACATTAATCTACTGAGAAAATTAACTGACATTAGTAATAATTGTTACAGTTTCCCATTGGAATTAATAAAGCACTCTTATCTCTCTAGACAGGGGCAGAGCTTAAGCAGCTCTCAGATGGGAAACTGAGTGCTCGGAGGAATATTTTTTACATTCAGAGTGAACAGTCAACCTTCCATGAGTAAAGTCAGGCGCTGCTAACAGCTCTGAATTGAAAAAGGAAAATGAAATTAGATTGAGAGTGAAACTACACATTTTAAAATATAAATAAATAAAAAATAAACTGAGATCCTTTTTTTTTTCAGCAGAGGTTGATGTAGAGCCAAGGTGCTGCAGTGTGTACTGCAACATTCCTTCACCCTAGAAGAGGCAGAGCTTAGTCCCTTTGCTTCCTCTGCTCCCATTTAATCACAGTAAACAGGCCGATTCCAGCCAGACTGACAAAAAGCCTCTGCACACAAAGCCAGGGGACAATAGGGAAGCAATAACCAACAGGGAAGACACACTTTACAGTGATATTCAGCTCAGAGGTACAACTACCACCACCGCATCCACAAGTCTGTGTGTGTCAGAAAAAGGAAAAATGCAGGATATAAAGGGGATAAAATGCTGACATCGAAAAGACATTAGCTGAGCTGACGGTCCCTTTTCTAAAGGAGAGGAGAATAAGAGCAGGTAGTGGGTCCATTGTGTTAGCCCAGATAAGAGCCCAGGAGGAGGGACACTGATCAAAGACATGGGCAGAGAGTGGCACACACAATTAAGAAACTCTAAATTTACACCAGTGAAAACAATACTTTTATGGACAATTCATCCATTCAGCCAGTTTTCTTAAAGTCTACTTATTACCATGTAAAACCAAAAACACCAGTGATCCCTTTTACTCACCCACATGATTTTAGATTATAAGGCACGATACCCCACCATAAACAATAGTATGTCAGTTTTTAAATCCAGATAAAATAGAGTCAGAGAAAGAACTTTTTTTCTCCAATGACTGAAGTTACATTTTACATTTTTCACCGTAAATAAATAAATAAAAACAGCACATCCAAGGCAGAATATAAGAATCTGCCACAACACACACAGGGTGTTTATCATACAATGCTGCTTTTACTCTTTGTCAGCTGGAGAATCAATCTGCTAATTGCTGTCTTTGACTACAAGAAAGCAGCAGTCTGCTAAGTAAGAGAAGTTCAATAACATCTGGAGGTTGCTTAAGTAATTCTCAGTAATGTAGAAAATCACTTTATGTTGAGAAAAAAGTTGGTGCAAAGCTCAGATTACCAAAGTGTACTTTTATAATGACTCTTCTAGAATAACTTTCTAAAGGTCAGTTAATATCTATACCCCTCCTCAGATGTTAGAGTAAATTGAACACAAGCAGGTGAATGAAATATCAAACCTCCCTGAAGGTTTGGTTCCTATAAAGGACAGGAAACACTTAAACGTATGCATAAACTCTCACACATACACAGACAAAGGTCATCTCACATTAAAAACCACTCAGATGTTACAAACATATGCGCCCACACACACTCTCCTTCAACAAAAACTAAATCCATTGCGAATGCCTGCCCTGCAGCTCAATCATCATCTGGCAATCAGGAACAACACTTAAGAGCTTATGTTTTCGACCATTTAATCCACAGTCCACATTGTTTCTGGGGGGTTTAACTGCTTTCCACTGGAAAAAAGCCCATTTACAACAAAGACATTTTGACGGGAAAATGTGGAAACGGGACGGCTCAGGACTAGTGACTGACCATTACTGATGTGATAAGCTGGGCACTGATAAAGCAGCATGGGCTTAACTGTTGCTCTCAGAGTGGCCTATTACTGAAGCGAGGCAATAATCCATCAAACTCATTAAAATGCACAGTGACAGACAGTGGAAAATTACTGTCTGCCGGTTTGTTTGCATGTTTGCTCCCTCCCCGCCTGCCAAATTTACCTTGTGGGAAAGCACTTATCAAAAGGTCTGGTGTCTGATCTCCAGTGACTGTTGACACAATTATGTTTTACAAAGAGCCAAACAATGTCTGGAGACAAACTGGGAAAGAGGTTTGGGGCTGTAATAAAATGATATGAGACTGCTTTCCATATGGAGCTGTGAAGGTCAAGAATGGTGGATTCTGGAAATTCTACTTGAGGAGGTCATTATCGTAGTTAAATTGTAAATTCATTAATCATGACATATTGACTTCCACTCTGAGTCAAACTGAATTGGATTTAGGGGTATCAGGATGGGGCATATTTTGTTTTGTGCATCAGCAAGTTGGGATAAATTGAGAAAATGAGAGTCACGCGGGCACAGGCAATAAACAGCTTTAAAATAGTTCACCAACTTACTTTTATAATGAGGCTGGAGTCTAATTACTCACTGCAGCGAATGGGTGGCACACGGGCTCCGAAGGCCGCAGTGGCAGCTGGACATAACCCACAGTTTCTTTAAAAAAAAAAAAAAAAAAAAACAGGGCAAAGCTACCCCCCCAACACACCTGAAAATGAGTTTGCACAGCTGGTCTGCCTCACTGCCAAACTGCATGCAGTCATTATGTGGTCTCTCCTCATTGTTTCCCCCTCAGTAATTTGTCCTACATCGGACTCTCTTAATTCTGGATCTCTACTTTTATTTGACATCTGTATTTTATATATTTACCTGATCGGACCTTATTAGTAAACTGTCTGAAACAAACACAGCTCTCCTCTTGATGGTTGCAACTGCCCATTGCAAAAATGCATAAAAAGCATCATCTTATAAGCAATTACATTTTTAAAGCCTAATAAGGGAAGCTAAAGCTACCTTATTTATCAACACAGTCAGTTTCCAACACACTAGTGGCCACACTGCTCTGTCGTGTTTATAAACACTGATTATAATTCTTGGCGCAGTCAACTGTACACCTCAATTGTTCTGAAGAAACTCGATTAGTCCATTAAACAGTGTTGACAAAAAACAAATGGCTTTAATAGGCTTATGAAATATTAAACATCTGAGTAAAGAAGACAGCTGGGAAATACCCAATGACTTCAATATGTCTAAGGGGGCAAAAGGTGATATCATTATTTGAACAACCATCCTTCATCCAGAAGGCCTTGGATTTAGTACCATACTGTGTACTTCAGCACAAACCTCAATCTATGCCAAGATCAATGTTTGTCCGGCTTGTAGTGAACAAAATTGGGTGCCCCCCCCCTCCCTTTTCCTGATAATCATCCTGTCCCACATTTTGTAACAGCTCATTTATGCTGTACGTCAGATATGCATACAGATACACATTCAGCTGTCTGTTTGTATTCTGTTTGTGTGTTCATTTCGTCCATATTTCTATGAGTCTCCTGGATGCTAATTGATATGGACCAAATGGAGAAAACGCAGCAGTACCACCGGGAACCATGGAGGGCAGTGTTGAGATCTGAGGCGAATAATGTCCAGAAATGGTGGAACTTTTCAAAGAGCGACAGTGAGTGGGTGAGTAACTACCAACATATTTATGACAACTAACCCTTTTCAATATCAACATTAGTACCTCCTCTGTTGGCGCCATGCTTGTTATTAGGGGCTCGGGCATCGACACGAGCACCTCTCCCCCATTGCAAAGCAATGGGAGAGAGGTGCTCGTGGCGAAGCCACGAGCACCTATTGTTCTTCCGCTCGTTTATTATTAGGGGCTCGGGCATCGACACGAGCACCTCTCCCCCATTGCAAAGCAATGGGAGAGAGGTGCTCGTGGCGAAGCCACGAGCACCTATTGTTCTTCCGCTCGTTTCTTCTTGATCATTAGGGGCTCGGGCATCGACACGAGCACCTCTCCCCCATTGCAAAGCAATGGGAGAGAGGTGCTCGTGGCGAAGCCACGAGCACCTATTGTTCTTCCGCTCGTTTATTTTTATTATTATTTTTCATCTTCCGCCACATTTTCGCCGATTAATAGGGCCCGAACCGCTGGAAAGACCCCTGCACAATATACATTAAAACGTGCGGTTTCATCGGGAATAGTGTGCTATGTTATTTTCATAGAGATTCGTGAATGTTTCGCAGAGTTATTCGCGAAAAACATGCGAAAAAAGTCCCATAGAAATGAATGGGGAGATGAAAAAATCAGCCAGAAAAGTCCACTTTTTTCCAGACACTACTACTTCACCATACTTTCACCTACAGACTTCATTTAAACTTTAAAACGCAGGCATTTTTGTCCTCTCCGCACGAATGTACTTTGTATGAGGATGGGGTTTACGGTTTTCAATAGGTGAGTCTTCAAAAACCCCTGGGTTGAGTGAAAATTCTCAAAATTTCCTGAGTTAGAGTGGGTGATGTCATCACACTAGAGTGTGAGAGCAGTGAAAATTCACCTGAAAATTCTCTGAATAAATCGCCCTCCCGGCCAAACGATACATCGCAGTTGAATGACATTTTCCAAAAACGTAGCCATGGTTCCTGGGCTTCATATGAACCCATGTTTGAAGACCTAGCTCTTTTTAAAGAGAAATGACAGGCACTAGTTTGGAGGCTCATCCCTTCTTTCCTCCATTAACTCTCCATTGTAGCGGATTCCTTCTTGTCTTGGTCAGTTGACTGTTTTTACACTGCTCTAACTCAGTCATTTCTCACAGTACGTGAAAAAAACCTACATCTGTGTGTTCCCCAGGTCCTTCTGACGCTCACGGTCATTTCGGTTTTCACCTATCTTTTACGGTTTTCCCATAATTAGCAGTTTTCCGGGACCTGTTCTGAGTGACTCACTCAGTCTATTCCTGCTGCTCTGTGTGTCTCTCTCTCTCTGTGTGTGTCAGTGCAGCGCCGTTGCTGCGGCAACAGCCCCTCTGCTCTGTGTCCCAGGTGTGTCCAATAAACTGAATCAGTCTGACATGTTTCTCCTCCCATAGCAACCCTGGAGAGTCCATAGCAACGCTGGGTGTGTGAGACAGTACTGATACTACTACTATTACTATTACTACTATGATAACTACTACTACTACTAAAAATACAACCACTACTACTGAAAGTACTACTACTATTACTAAAAATACGACTACTATTACTACTACTACTAATAAAAATACTACTACTACTACAAATACTACTACTACTATGAAAACTACTTCTACTACTACTACTACTAAAAATACTACTACTAGTATTACTAAAAATACTACTACTACTACTACAACTACTACTACCACTACTACTAAAAATACTACTTCTATTACTACTTCTCCTTCTACTTCTCCTCCTTTTACTGATAGAATAAACTGATTCAAACTGATTCTCTCACACACACACACACACACACAAAGAGTATAGAACACAGACAGTTGAAGCTCAGGTGTCAGGTGATCAGCATCAGCCAATCAGGTCACACATGACTACAACTAATGGGGAGAGGAAAAAATCAGCCAGAAAAGTCCACTTTTTTCCAGACGCTACTACTTCGCCATACTTTGACCTACAGACTTCATTTAAACTTTAAAACGCAGGCTTTTTTGTCCTCTCCGCATGAATGTACTTGGTATGAGGATGGGGTTTACGGTTTTCAATAGGTGAGTCTTCAAAAACCCCTGGGTTGAGTGAAAATTGTCCAAATTTCCTGAGTTAGAGTGTGTGATGTCATCACGCTAGAGTGGAAGAGCAGAGAAAATTCAACTGAAAATTCTCTGAATAAATTGCCCTCCCGGCCAAACGATACATCGCAGGCAAATGATATTTTCCAAAAACATAGCCATGGTTCCTGGGCTTTATATGAACCCGTGTTTGAAGACCTAGCTCTTTTTAAAGTGAAATGACAGGCACTACTTTGGAGGCTCATCCCTTCTTTCCTCCATTAACTCTCCATTGTAGCGGATTATTTGTTGTCTTGGTCAGTTGACTGCTTTTAAACTGCCCTAACACGATCATTTTTCACAGTACGGAAAAAAAACTTTATCTTTGTGTTCCACAGGTCTCTCTGACGCTCACGGTCATTTCGGTTTTCACCTATCTTTTACAGTTTTCCTGTAATTAGCAGTTTCTCGGGACCTGTTCTGCTCCAGTCTCAGCCTATTCCTGCTGCTCTGTGTCAGTTTCATTCTGTGTGTGTGTCAGTGCAGCACCGTCGCTGTGGCAACTACTACTGATACAACTACTAAAAATACTACTACTACTAAAAATACTACTACTACTTCTATTACTACTACTAACGGTGACGTCGGTCAGCCGCCAAACTTTGACACACAGATTGTCCATATAAAGTGAATGGGGGTTCAGAACACAGAATTCCCCTCCGACCATGAAGTCTTTGGTAACGTCGAACCGACATGCCCCCCCGACCCCCGAGCCCCTCTCACGATTTCCGCGTGTGGAAATTGTCTAGTTAGGGGCTCGGGCATCGACACGAGCACCTCTCCCCCATTGCAAAGCAATGGGAGAGAGGTGCTCGTGGCGAAGCCACGAGCACCTATTGTTCTTCCGCTCGTTTATTAGGGGCTCGGGCATCGACACGAGCACCTCTCCCCCATTGCAAAGCAATGGGAGAGAGGTGCTCGTGGCGAAGCCACGAGCACCTATTGTTCTTCCGCTCGTTTATTTTTATTTTTATTCTTCATCTTCCGGACACATTTTTGTCCGTTAATACAGCCCGAACCGCTGTAAAGACCCCTGCAAATTATACATTAAAACGTGCGGTTTCATCGGGAATAGTGTGCTATGTTATTTTCGTAGAGATTCGTGAATTTTTCGCAGAGTTATTCGCGAAAAACACGCGAAAAAAGTCCCATAGAAATGAATGGGGAGATGAAAAAATCAGCCAGAAAAGTCCACTTTTTTCCAGACACTACTACTTCACCATACTTTCACCTACAGACTTCATTTAAACTTTAAAACGCAGGCATTTTTGTCCTCTCCACATGAATGTACTTGGTATGAGGATGAGGTTTACGGTTTTCAATAGGTGAGTCTTCAAAAACCCCTGGGTTGAGGGAAAATTCTCAAAATTTCCTGAGTTAGAGTGGGTGATGTCATCACACTAGAGTGTGAGAGCAGAGAAAATTCAACTGAAAATTCTCTGAATAAATCGCCCTCCCGGCCAAACGATACATCGCAGGCGAATGATATTTTCCAAAAACGTAGCCATGGTTCCTGGGCTTCATATGAACCCATGTTTGAAGACCTAGCTCTTTTTAAAGAGAAATGACAGGCACTAGTTTGGAGGCTCATCCCTTCTTTCCTCCATTAACTCTCCATTGTAGCGGATTCCTTCTTGTCTTGGTCAGTTGACTGTTTTTAAACTGCTCTAACTCAGTCATTTCTCACAGTACGTGAAAAAAACCTACATCTGTGTGTTCCCCAGGTCCTTCTGACGCTCACGGTCATTTCGGTTTTCACCTATCTTTTACGGTTTTCCCATAATTAGCAGTTTTCCGGGACCTGTTCTGAGTGCCTCACTCAGTCTATTCCTGCTGCTCTGTGTGTCTCTCTCTCTCTGTGTGTGTCAGTGCAGCGCCGTTGCTGCGGCAACAGCCCCTCTGCTCTGTGTCCCAGGTGTGTCCAATAAACCAATCAGTCTGACATGTTTCTCCTCCCATAGCAACCCTGGAGAGTCCATAGCAACGCTGGGTGTGTGAGACAGTACTGATACCACTACTATTACTATTACTACTATGATAACTACTACTACTACTAAAAATACAACCACTACTACTGAAAGTACTACTACTATTACTAAAAATACTGACTACTATTACTACTACTACTCATAAAATACTACTACTACTACAAATACTACTACTACTATGAAAACTACTTTTACTACTACTACTACTAAAAATACTACTACTAGTATTACTAAAAATACTACTACTACTACAACTACTACTACCACTACTACTAAAAATACTACTTCTATTACTACTTCTCCTTCTACTTCTCCTCCTTTTACTGATAGAATAAACTGATTCAAACTGATTCTTTCTCATACACACACACACACACACACACACACACAGAGTATAGAACACAGACAGTTGAAGCTCAGGTGTCAGGTGATCAGCATCAGCCAATCAGGTCACACATGACAATATCTAATGAATACAGTCTCCTGTCATGTCTGCTGTGTTTCTCCAACATTTCTCAGTGTCATTGTCCAGCTACATGCTGCTTCAGCCTGAACATGGACTCAAACTGGCATGCCCCCCCCACCACCACCCCCGACCCCCGAGCCCCTCTCACGATTTCCGCGTGTGGAAATTGTCTAGTTATTATTCATCTTCCGGACACATTTTCGCCGATTAATAGGGCCCGAACCGCTGGAAAGACCCCTGCACAATATACATTAAAACGTGCGGTTTCATCGGGAATAGTGTGCTATGTTATTTTCATAGAGATTCGTGAATGTTTCGCAGAGTTATTCGCGAAAAACACGCGAAAAAAGTCCCATAGAAATGAATGGGGAGATGAAAAAATCAGCCAGAAAAGTCCACTTTTTTCCAGACACTACTACTTCACCATACTTTCACCTACAGACTTCATTTAAACTTTAAAACGCAGGCATTTTTGTCCTCTCCGCATGAATGTACTTTGTATGAGGATGGGGTTTACGGTTTTCAATAGGTGAGTCTTCAAAAACCCCTGGGTTGAGTGAAAATTCTCAAAATTTCCTGAGTTAGAGTGGGTGATGTCATCACACTAGAGTGTGAGAGCAGTGAAAATTCAACTGAAAATTCTCTGAATAAATCGCCCTCCCGGCCAAACGATACATCGCAGGCGAATGATATTTTCCAAAAACGTAGCCATGGTTCCTGGGCTTCATATGAACCCATGTTTGAAGACCTAGCTCTTTTTAAAGAGAAATGAAAGGCACTAGTTTGGAGGCTCATCCCTTCTTTCCTCCATTAACTCTCCATTGTAGCGATTCCTTCTTGTCTTGGTCAGTTGACTGTTTTTAAACTGCTCTAACTCAGTCATTTCTCACAGTACGTGAAAAAAACCTACATCTGTGTGTTCCCCAGGTCCTTCTGACGCTCACGGTCATTTCGGTTTTCACTTATCTTTTACGGTTTTCCCATAATTATCAGTTTTCCGGGACCTATTCTGAGTGCCTCACTCAGTCTATTCCTGCTGCTCTGTGTGTCTCTCTCTCTCTGTGTGTGTCAGTGCAGCGCCGTTGCTGCGGCAACAGCCCCACTGCTCTGTGTCCCAGGTGTGTCCAATAAACCGAATCAGTCTGACATGTTTCTCCTCCCATAGCAACCCTGGAGAGTCCATAGCAACGCTGTGTGTGTGAGAGACAGTACTGATACTACTACTAATACTAGTACTGCTGTTACTACTATGATTACTACTACTACTACTACTACTACTACTACTAAAAATACAACTACAACTAAAAATGTTACTAATACTACTACTACTACTATTAAAAATATTACTACTACTACTACTACCACTACTAAAAATACCACTACTACTATTACTACTACTACATATAGTACTATTACTGTAACTTCTACTACTTCTCCTTCTCCTCCTATTACTGATAGAACTGATTCAAACTGATTCTCTCTCTCTCTCACACACACACACACACACAGCTCTTCAGTTCTCAGCTGCAGACAGAGTATAGAACACAGACAGTTGAAGCTCAGGTGTCAGGTGATCAGCATCAGCCAATCAGGTCACACATGACAATATCTAATGAATACAGTCTCCTGTCATGTCTGCTGTGTTTCTCCAACATTTCTCAGTGTCATTGTCCAGCTACATGCTGCTTCAGCCTGAACATGGACTCAAACTGGCATGCCCCCCCCACCACCACCCCCGACCCCCGAGCCCCTCTCACGATTTCCGCGTGTGGAAATTGTCTAGTTCTTACTTATTCTTCATCTTCCGCCACTTTTTTGTCCGTTAATGCGGCCCGAACCGCTGGAAAGACCCCTGCAAATTATACATTAAAACGTGCGGTTTCATCGGGAATAGTGTGCTATGTATTTTCAGTAGAGATTCGTGAATTTTTCGCAGAGTTATTCGCGAAAAAACATGCGAAAAAAGTCCCATAGAAATGAATGGGGAGAGGAAAAAATCAGCCAGAAAAGTCCACTTTTTTCCAGACACTACTACTTCGCCATACTTTCACCTACAGACTTCATTTAAACTTTAAAACGCAGGCATTTTTGTCCTCTCCGCACGAATGTACTTTGTATGAGGATGGGGTTTACGGTTTTCAATAGGTGAGTCTTCAAAAACCCCTGGGTTGAGTGAAAATTCTCAAAATTTCCTGAGTTAGAGTGGGTGATGTCATCACACTAGAGTGTGAGAGCAGTGAAAATTCAACTGAAAATTCTCTGAATAAATCGCCCTCCCGGCCAAACGATACATCGCAGGTGAATGACATTTTCCAAAAATGTAGCCATGGTTCCTGGGCTTCATATGAACCCATGTTTGAAGACCTAGCTCTTTTTAAAGGACAATGACAGGCACTAGTTTGGAGGCTCATCCCTTCTTTCCTCCATTAACTCTCCATTGTAGCGAGTTCCTTCTTGTCTTGGTCAGTTGACTGTTTTTAAACTGCTCTAACTCAGTCATTTCTCACAGTATGTGAAAAAAACCTACATCTGTGTGTTCCCCAGGTCCTTCTGACGCTCACGGTCATTTCGGTTTTCACCTATCTTTTATGGTTTTCCCATAATTAGCAGTTTTCCGGGACCTGTTCTGAGTGCCTCACTCAGTCTATTCCTGCTGCTCTGTGTGTCTCTCTCTCTCTGTGTGTGTCAGTGCAGCGCCGTTGCTGCGGCAACAGCCCCTCTGCTCTGTGTCCCAGGTGTGTCCAATAAACTGAATCAGTCTGACATGTTTCTCCTCCCATAGCAACCCTGGAGAGTCCATAGCAACGCTGGGTGTGTGAGACAGTACTGATACCACTACTATTACTTTTACTACTATGATAACTACTACTACTACTAAAAATACAACCACTACTACTGAAAGTACTACTACTATTACTAAAAATATGACTACTATTACTACTACTACTAATAAAAATACTACTACTACTACTACAAATACTACTACTACTATGAAAACTACTTTTACTACTACTACTACTAAAAATACTACTACTAGTATTACTAAAAATACTACTACTACTACAACTACTACTACCACTACTACTAAAAATACTACTTCTATTACTACTTCTCCTTCTACTTCTCCTCCTTTTACTGATAGAATAAACTGATTCAAACTGATTCTTTCTCATACACACACACACACACACACACACACACACACACACACACAGAGTATAGAACACAGACAGTTGAAGCTCAGGTGTCAGGTGATCAGCATCAGCCAATCAGGTCACACATGACTACAACTAATGGGGAGAGGAAAAAATCAGCCAGAAAAGTCCACTTTTTTCCAGACGCTACTACTTCGCCATACTTTGACCTACAGACTTCATTTAAACTTTAAAACGCAGGCTTTTTGTCCTCTCCGCATGAATGTACTTGGTATGAGGATGGGGTTTACGGTTTTCAATAGGTGAGTCTTCAAAAACCCCTGGGTTGAGTGAAAATTGTCCAAATTTCCTGAGTTAGAGTGTGTGATGTCATCACGCTAGAGTGGAAGAGCAGAGAAAATTCAACTGAAAATTCTCTGAATAAATTGCCCTCCCGGCCAAACGATACATCGCAGGCAAATGATATTTTCCAAAAACATAGCCATGGTTCCTGGGCTTTATATGAACCCGTGTTTGAAGACCTAGCTCTTTTTAAAGTGAAATGACAGGCACTACTTTGGAGGCTCATCCCTTCTTTCCTCCATTAACTCTCCATTGTAGCGGATTATTTGTTGTCTTGGTCAGTTGACTGCTTTTAAACTGCCCTAACACGATCATTTTTCACAGTACGGAAAAAAAACTTTATCTTTGTGTTCCACAGGTCTCTCTGACGCTCACGGTCATTTCGGTTTTCACCTATCTTTTACAGTTTTCCTGTAATTAGCAGTTTCTCGGGACCTGTTCTGCTCCAGTCTCAGCCTATTCCTGCTGCTCTGTGTCAGTTTCATTCTGTGTGTGTGTCAGTGCAGCGCCGTCGCTGTGGCAACTACTACTGATACAACTACTAAAAATACTACTACTACTAAAAATACTACTACTACTTCTATTACTACTACTAACGGTGACGTCTGTCAGCTGCCAAACTTTGACACACAGATTGTCCATATAAAGTGAATGGGAGTTCAGAACACACAATTCCCCTCCGACCATGAAGTCTTTGGTAACGTCGAACCGACATGCCCCCCCGACCCCCGAGCCCCTCTCACGATTTCCGCGTGTGGAAATTGTCTAGTATTATTATTCATCTTCCGGACACATTTTTCGTCCGATTAATAGGGCCCGAACCGCTTGGACAGACCCCTGCAAATTATACATTAAAACGTGCGGTTTCATCGGGAATAGTGTGCTATGTTATTTTCATAGAGATTCGTGAATTTTTCGCAGAGTTATTCGCAAAAAACATGCGAAAAAAGTCCCATAGAAATGAATGGGGAGAGGAAAAAATCAGCCAGAAAAGTCCACTTTTTTCCAGACACTACTACTTCGCCATACTTTCACCTACAGACTTCATTTAAACTTTAAAACGCAGGCATTTTTGTCCTCTCCGCACGAATGTACTTTGTATGAGGATGGGGTTTACGGTTTTCTAATAGGTGAGTCTTCAAAAACCCCTGGGTTGAGTGAAAATTCTCAAAATTTCCTGAGTTAGAGTGGGTGATGTCATCACACTAGAGTGTGAGAGCAGAGAAAATTCAACTGAAAATTCTCTGAATAAATCGCCCTCCCGGCCAAACCATACATCGCAGGTGAATGATCTTTTCCAAAAACGTAGCCATGTTTCCTGGGCTTCATATGAACCATGTTTGAAGACCTAGCTCTTTTTAAAGAGAAATGAAAGGCACTAGTTTGGAGGCTCATCCCTTCTTTCCTCCATTAACTCTCCATTGTAGCGGATTCCTTCTTGTCTTGGTCAGTTGACTGTTTTTACACTGCTCTAACTCAGTCATTTCTCATAGTACGTGAAAAAAAACCTACATCTGTGTGTTCCCCAGGTCCTTCTGACGCTCACGGTCATTTCGGTTTTCACCTATCTTGTACGGTTTTCCCATAATTAGCAGTTTTCCGGGACCTGTTCTGAGTGACTCACTCAGTCTATTCCTGCTGCTCTGTGTGTCTCTCTCTCTGTGTGTGTCAGTGCAGCGCCGTTGCTGCGGCAACAGCCCCTCTGCTCTGTGTCCCAGGTGTGTCCAATAAACTGAATCAGTCTGACATGTTTCTCCTCCCATAGCAACCCTGGAGAGTCCATAGCAACGCTGGGTGTGTGAGACAGTACTGATACGACTACTATTACTTTTACTACTATGTTACTACTACTACTACTAAAAATACAACCACTACTACTGAAAGTACTACTACTATTACTAAAAATACGACTACTATTACTACTACTACTAATAAAAATACTACTACTACTACAAATACTACTACTACTATGAAAACTACTTCTACTACTACTACTACTAAAAATACTACTACTAGTATTACTAAAAATACTACTACTACTACTACAACTACTACTACCACTACTACTAAAAATACTACTTCTATTACTACTTCTCCTTCTACTTCTCCTCCTTTTACTGATAGAATAAACTGATTCAAACTGATTCTCTCTCATACACATACACACACACACACCCTCGCACACACACACACACACACACACACACACACACACACACACACACACACACAGAGTATAGAACACAGACAGTTGAAGCTCAGGTGTCAGGTGACCAGCATCAGCCAATCAGGTCACACATGACTACAACTAATGGGGAGAGGAAAAAATCAGCCAGAAAAGTCCACTTTTTTCCAGACACTACTACTTCGCCATACTTTGACCTACAGACTTCATTTAAACTTTAAAACGCAGGCATTTTTGTCCTCTCCGCATGAATGTACTTGGTATGAGGATGGGATTTACGGTTTTCAATAGGTGAGTCTTCAAAAACCCCTGGGTTGAGTGAAAATTGTCCAAATTTCCTGAGTTAGAGTGTGTGATGTCATCACACTAGAGTGGAAGAGCAGAGAAAATTCAACTGAAAATTCTCTGAATAAATCGCCCTCCCGGCCAAACGATACATCGCAGGCAAATGATATTTTCCAAAAACGTAGCCATGGTTCCTGGGCTTCATATGAACCCATGTTTGAAGACCTAGCTCTTTTTAAAGTGAAATGACAGGCACTAGTTTGGAGGCTCATCCCTTCTTTCTCCCATTAACTCTCCATTGTAGCGGATTCCTTCTTGTCTTGGTCAGTTGACTGTTTTTAAACTGCCCTAACTCAGTCATTTTTCACAGTACGGGAAAAAAACCTACATCTGTATGTTCCCCAGGTCCTTTTGACGCTCACGGTCATTTCAGGTTTTCTCCTATCTTTTACGGTTTTCCTGTAATTAGCAGTTTCTCGGGACCTGTTCAGCTCCAGTCTCAGCCTATTCCTGCTGCTCTGTGTCAGTTTCATTCTGTGTGTGTGTCAGTGCAGCGCCGTCGCTGTGGCAACTACTACTGATACAACTACTAAAATTCTACTACTACTAAAAATACTACTACTACTTCTATTACTACTACTAACGGTGACAGTCTGTCAGCTGCCAAACTTTGACACACAGATTGTCCATATAAAGTGAATGGGAGTTCAGAACACAGAATTCCCCTCCGACCATGAAGTCTTTGGTAACGTCGAACCGACATGCCCCCCCGACCCCCGAGCCCCTCTCACGATTTCCGCGTGTGGAAATTGTCTAGTTAGGGGCTCGGGCATCGACACGAGCACCTCTCCCCCATTGCAAAGCAATGGGAGAGAGGTGCTCGTGGCGAAGCCACGAGCACCTATTGTTCTTCCGCTCGTTTATTAATATTATTCATCTTCCGGACAAAATTTCGCCGATTAATGCGGCCCGAACCGCTGGAAATAGACCAACACATGTTATTACAAAAATGTGCGTCCTGCTCGGGAATCGTGTGCTATGTTATAGGCGTTCCATTCCGATGCACGGATTTCGTTAAAATTGCGAAAAACTGGTCAAATTTCTCCATCCGAAATGAATGGGGCCATTTTAAAGTGGCTACCATTCCAAAACAATGTGTCGTAAAAATATTCTGTCAACGCAGAAATGTTCGGCTTGGCCCAAAGATTATCTGTGTGGTGACGTGGTAACGATATCACTTACGGTTTTCGCACAAATATGCGAAGAAAAACCCCATTCATTTTCAATGGGAGTGACAAAAAAGTTGCCTTTTTTCCAACCACTACTACTTCGCCATACTTTCACCTACAGACTTCATTTAAACTTTAAAACGCAGGCATTTTTGTCCTCTCCGCACGAATGTACTTTGTATGAGGATGGGGTTTACGGTTTTCAATAGGTGAGTCTTCAAAAACCCCTGGGTTGAGTGAAAATTCTCAAAATTTCCTGAGTTAGAGTGGGTAATGTCATCACACTAGAGTGTGAGAGCAGTGAAAATTCACCTGAAAATTCTCTGAATAAATCGCCCTCCCGGCCAACCCATACATCGCAGGTGAATGACTATTTTCCAAAAACGTAGCCATGGTTCCTGGGCTTCATATGAACCCATGTTTGAAGACCTAGCTCTTTTTAAAGTGAAATGACAGGCACTAGTTTGGAGGCTCATCCCTTCTTTCCTCCCATTAACTCTCCATTGTAGCGGATTCCTTCTTGTCTTGGTCAGTTGACTGTTTTTAAACTGCTCTAACTCAGTCATTTCTCATAGTACGTGAAAAAAACCTACATCTGTGTGTTCCCCAGGGCCTTCTGATGCCCACGGTCATTTCGGTTTTCACCTATCTTTTACGGTTTTCCCATAATTAGCAGTTTTCCGGGACCTGTTCTGAGTGAGTCACTCAGTCTATTCCTGCTGCTCTGTGTGTCTCTCTCTCTCTGTGTGTGTCAGTGCAGCGCCGTTGCTGCGGCAACAGCCCCTCTGCTCTGTGTCCCAGGTGTGTCCAATAAACCCAATCAGTCTGACATGTTTCTCCTCCCATAGCAACCCTGGAGAGTCCATAGCAACGCTGTGTGTCTGTTAAAGTACAGATACTACTACTAATACTACTACTGCTGTTAATACTATGATTACTACTACTATTAAAAATGCTACTACTGCTACTACTACTACTACTAAAAAATATTACTACTACTACTACAATTGCTACTACTACTAATACTACTACTACAACTAAAAATACTACTAATGTTACTACTACTACTAGAAATTCTACTACTACTACTACTGCTGCTACTACAACTACTACAAAAAATACTACTACTACTACTACTACTACTACTACTACTACTAAAAAATACTATTACTACTATTACAGGTGCTACTACTAAAAATACTACTACTACAAAAAATACTACTACTATTACTACTACAACTAAAAATACTACTACTACTACTACTGAAATTACTACTACTACTACCACTACTGCTACTAAAAATACTACTATTACTGTTACTTGTACTCCTTCTCCTCCTATTACTTTTAAACTGATTCAAACTGATTCCCTCTCATGCACAAACACACTCACACACTGACACACACAAACACACACTCAAAAACTAACACACACTCACACACACACACACACACACACACACACACACACACAGAGTATAGAACACAGACAGTTGAAGCTCAGGTGTCAGGTGATCAGCATCAGCCAATCAGGTCACACATGACTACAACTAATGGGGAGAGGAAAAAATCAGCCAGAAAAGTCCACTTTTTTCCAGACACTACTACTTCGCCATACTTTGACCTACAGACTTCATTGAAACTTTAAAACGCAGGCCTTTTTGTCCTCTCCGCACGAATGTACTTGGTATGAGGATGGGGTTTACGGTTTTCAATAGGTGAGTCTTCAAAAACCCCTGGGTTGAGTGAAAATTGTCCAAATTTCCTGAGTTAGAGTGTGTGATGTCATCACGCTAGAGTGGAAGAGCAGTGAAAATTCAACTGAAAATTCTCTGAATAAATCGCCCTTCTGACCAAACGATACATCGCAGGCGAATGATCTTTTCCAAAAACGTAGCCATGGTTCCTGGGCTTCATATGAACCCATGTTTGAAGACCTAGGTCTTTTTAAAGTGAAATGACAGGCACTAGTTTGGAGGCTCATCCCTTCTTTCCTCCATTAACTCTCCATTGTAGCGGATTCCTTCCTGTCTTGGTCAGTTGACTGTTTTTAAAACTGCCCTAACTACGGTCATTTTTCACAGTACTGGAAAAAAACCTACTATCTTTGTGTTCCCCAGGTCTCTCTGACTCTCACGGTCATTTCAGTTTTCTCCTATCTTTTACAGTTTTCCAGTAATTAGCAGTTTCTTGGGACCTTTTCTGCTCCAGTCTCAGCCTATTCCTTCTGCTCTGTGTGTCAGTTTCATTCTGTGTGTGTCAGTGGAGCGCCGTCGCTGTGGAAGCTACTACTACTAGTATTAAAAATACCACTACTTCTATTACTACTACTACAAATACTAGTATTACTTTTACTTCTACTACTTCTCCTTCTCCTCTTATTACTGATAGAATCCGTTTCAATCAGTTCTCTCTCTCTCTCTCACACACACACACACACATACACACTCACACACACATACACACACTCACAGCTCTTCAGTTCTCAGCTGCAGACAGAATATAGAATACAGACAGTTGAAGCTCAGGTGTCAGGTGATCAGCATCAGCCAATCAGGTCACACATGACAGTATCTAATGAATTCAGTCTCCTGTCATGTCTGCTGTGTTTCTCCAACATTTCTCAGTGTCATTCTCCAGCTACATACTACTTCAGCCTGAACATGGACTCTAACTGGTGTGCCCCCCCCCACCACCACCCCCGACCCCCGAGCCCCTCTCACGATTTCCGCGTGTGGAAATTGTCTAGTTATTATTATTTTTCATCTTCATCTTCCGGACACATTTTCGCCGATTAATAGGGCCCGAACCGCTGGAAAGACCCCTGCACAATATACATTAAAACGTGCGGTTTCATCGGGAATAGTGTGCTATGTTATTTTCATAGAGATTCGTGAATGTTTCGCAGAGTTATTCGCGAAAAACACGCGAAAAAAGTCCCATAGAAATGAATGGGGAGATGAAAAAATCAGCCAGAAAAGTCCACTTTTTTCCAGACACTACTACTTCACCATACTTTCACCTACAGACTTCATTCAAACTTTAAAACGCAGGCATTTTTGTCCTCTCCGCACGAATGTACTTGGTATGATAATGGGTTTTACGGTTTTCAATAGGTGAGTCTTCAAAAACCCCTGGGTTGAGTGAAAATTCTCAAAATTTCCTGAGTTAGAGTGGGTGATGTCATCACACTAGAGTGTGAGAGCAGTGAAAATTCAACTGAAAATTCTCTGAATAAATCGCCCTCCCGGCCAAACGATACATCGCAAGTGAATGATATTTTCCAAAAACGTAGCCATGGTTCCTGGGCTTCATATGAACCCATGTTTGAAGACCTAGCTCTTTTTAAAGAGAAATGACAGGCACTAGTTTGGAGGCTCATCCCTTCTTTCCTCCATTAACTCTCCATTGTAGCGGATTCCTTCTTGTCTTGGTCAGTTGACTGTTTTTACACTGCTCTAACTCAGTCATTTCTCATAGTACGTGAAAAAAACCTACATCTGTGTGTTCCCCAGGTCCTTCTGACGCTCACGGTCATTTCGGTTTTCACCTATCTTGTACGGTTTTCCCATAATTAGCAGTTTTCCGGGACCTGTTCTGAGTGCCTCACTCAGTCTATTCCTGCTGCTCTGTGTGTCTCTCTCTCTCTGTGTGTGTCAGTGCAGCGCCGTTGCTGCGGCAACAGCCCCTCTGCTCTGTGTCCCAGGTGTGTCCAATAAACTGAATCAGTCTGACATGTTTCTCCTCCCATAGCAACCCTGGAGAGTCCATAGCAACGCTGGGTGTCTGTTAGAGTACTGATAGTACTACTAATACTACTACTGCTGTTACTACTACTACTACTAAAAATACAACCACTACTACTGAAAGTACTACTACTATTACTAAAAATACGACTACTACTATTACTACTACTACTAATAACTTTTTCACAGTACGGGAAAAAAACCTACATCTGTATGTTCCCCAGGTTCTTTTGACGCTCACAGTCATGTCAGTTTTCTCCTATCTTTTACGGTTTTCCTTTAATTTACAGTTTCTCGGGACCTGTTCTGCTCCAGTCTCAGCCTATTCCTGCTGCTCTGTGTCAGTTTCATTCTGTGTGTGTGTCAGTGCAGCGCCGTCGCTGTGGCAACTACTACTGATACAACTACTAAAAATACTACTACTACTAAAAATACTACTACTACTTCTATTACTACTACTAACGGTGACGTCTGTCAGCTGCCAAACTTTGACACACAGATTGTCCATATAAAGTGAATGGGGGTTCAGAACACACAATTCCCCTCCGACCATGAAGTCTTTGGTAACGTCGAACCGACATGCCCCCCCGACCCCCGAGCCCCTCTCACGATTTCCGCGTGTGGAAATTGTCTAGTTATTATTAATATTATTCTTCATCTTCCGCCACTTTTCGCCGATTAATTCGGCCCGAACCGCTGGAAATAGACCAACACATGTTATTACAAAAATGTGCGTCCTGCTCGGGAATCGTGTGCTATGTTATAGGCGTTCCATTCCGATGCACGGATTTCGTTAAAATTGCGAAAAACCAGTCAAATTTCTCCATCCGAAATGAATGGGGCCATTTTCAAGTGGCTACCATTCCCAAACGATTTGTCCTAAAAATATTCTGTCAACGCAGAAATGTTCAGCTTGGCCCAAAGATTATCTGTGTCATCACGTGGTAACGATATCACTTACGGTTTTCGCACACATATGCGAAGAAAAACCCCATTCATTTTTAATGGGAGTGACAAAAAACTTGCCTTTTTTCCAACCACTACTACTTCGCCATACTTTCACCTAGAGACTTCATTTAAACTTTAAAACGCAGGCATTTTTGTCCTCTCCGCACGAATGTACTTGCTATGAGGATGAGGTTTACGGTTTTCAATAGGTGAGTCTTCAAAAACCCCCAGGTTGACTCAAAATCCTCATTTCTAGAGTGTGTGGTCCCCATGGTAACGGCAGCTAGAGTGAGAAAGGAGTGAAAAATTCACCTGAAAATTCTCTGAATAAATCGCCCTCCCGGCCAAACGATACATCGCAGGCGAATGATATTTTCCAAAAACGTAGCCATGGTTCCTGGGCTTCATATGAACCCATGTTTGAAGACCTAGCTCTTTTTAAAGTGAAATGACAGGCACTAGTTTGGAGGCAAGTCCCTTCTTTCCCCCATTAACTCTCCATTATAGCAGATTCCTTCTTGTCTTGCTCGGTTGACTGTTTTTAAACTGCCCTAACTCAGTCATTTTTCACAGTACGGAAAAAAAATCTACATCTGTGCATTCCCCAGGGCCTTCTGATGCCCACGGTCATTTCGGTTTTCACCTATCTTTTACGGTTTTCCCATAATTAGCAATTTTCCGGGACCTATTCTGAGTGAGTCACTCAGTCTATTCCTGCTGCTCTGTGTGTCTCTCTCTCTCTGTGTGTGTCAGTGCAGCGCCGTTGCTGCGGCAACGGCCCCTCTGCTCTGTGTCCCAGGTGTGTCCAATAAACCCAATCAGTCTGACATGTTTCTCCTCCCATAGCAACCCTGGAGAGTCCATAGCAACGCTGTGTGTCTGTTAAAGTACAGATACTACTACTAATACTACTACTGCTGTTAATACTATGATTACTACTACTATTAAAAATGCTACTACTGCTACTACTACTACTACTACTAAAAAATATTACTACTACTACTACAATTGCTACTACTACTAATACTACTACTACAACTAAAAATACTACTAATGTTACTACTACTACTACTACTAGAAATTCTACTACTACTACTACTGCTGCTACTACAACTACCACAAAAAATACTACTACTACTACTACTACTACTAAAAAATACTATTACTACTATTACAGGTGCTACTACTAAAAATACTACTACTACAAAAAATACTACTACTATTACTACTACAACTAAAAATACTACTACTACTACTACTGAAAATACTACTACTACTACCACTACTGCTACTAAAAATACTACTATTACTGTTACTTGTACTCCTTCTCCTCCTATTACTGTTAAACTGATTCAAACTGATTCTCTCTCATGCACAAACACACTCACACACTGACACACACACACACAAACACACACTCAAAAACTAACACACACTCACACACACACACACACACACACACACACACACACAGCTCTTCAGTTCTCAGCTGCAGACAGAGTATAGAACACAGACAGTTGAAGCTCAGGTGTCAGGTGATCAGCATCAGCCAATCAGGTCACACATGACTACAACTAATGGGGAGAGGAAAAAATCAGCCAGAAAAGTCCACTTTTTTCCAGACACTACTACTTCACCATACTTTGACCTACAGACTTCATTTAAACTTTAAAACGCAGGAATTTTTGTCTTTTCCACAAAAATGTACTTGGTATGAGGATGAGGTTTACGGTTTTCAATAGGTGAGTCTTCAAAAACCCCTGGGTTGAGTGAAAATTCTCAAAATTTCCTGAGTTAGAGTGTGTGATGACATCACACTAGAGTGTGAGAGCAGTGAAAATTCACCTGAAAATTCTCTGAATAAATCGCCCTCCCGGCCAAACGATACATCGCAGTTGAATGACATTTTCCAAAAACGTAGCCATGGTTCCTGGGCTTCATATGAACCCATGTTTGAAGACCTAACTCTTTTTATAGAGAAATGACAGGCACAAGTTTGGAGGCTCATCCCTTCTTTCCCCCATTAACTCTCCATTCTAGCAGATTCCTTCTTGTCTTGGTCAGTTGACTGTTTTTAAACTGCTCTAACTCAGTCATTTCTCACAGTATGTGAAAAAAACCTACATCTGTGTGTTCCCCAGGTCCTTCTGACGCTCACGGTCATTTCGGTTTTCACCTATGTTTTACGGTTTTCCCATAATTAGCAGTTGATTGGAACCTGTTCTGCTCCAGTCTATTCCTTTTCCTGCTGGTCTGTGTGTTAGTTTCATTCTCTGTGTGTGTCAGTGCAGCGCCGTTGCTGTGGCAACTCCAACTACTACTACTATTAAAAATACCACTACTACTACTACTACTACTAGTACTAAAAATACTACTAAAGATACTACCACTACAACTAAAATTACTACTACTACTAAAAATACTACTATTACTTCTATTACTACTACTAATGGTGACATCCGTCAGCCGCCAAACTTTGGGACTCAGCTTGTCCATATAAAGTGAATGGGGGTTCAGAACACACAATTCCCCTCCGGCCATTAAGTCTTTGGCAACGTCGAACCGACATGCCCCCCCGACCCCCGAGCCCCTCTCACGATTTCCGCGTGTGGAAATTGTCTAGTTATTATTATTATTATTGTTATTATTATTCTTCTTCTATGTATTTGGCCAGTATGTTAATTCAGAATGGCACCCTCTGGTGGATTGATTGCCAAACGCTAATTCCTTCATAATGGACATGAAAATATAAATCCAGGGACATTTACACTGTTTGAAACGTGCCTATCCACGAACCTCTAACCAGACAACCTTTCATGGACATATACTTTCATCACATAGGATAATCCTAGTAGTTACATAATGACCAATCCTTCAAAATTTCTTAATTTACTCAAAATGTTGCATCTTCCTCAGTTTGAATTCTGTTTCCTTTAGATGATGAACAGGTGCTACTGCTACCTTTTTAAATATTCATCTTCACTGGCAACAGCTGGAGCCTCTGCTGTTTGCAGATGATTAGTTTTCCCACTCTTGCAACTTGGTGCTATCACTCATCCAGCTGGTATTTTTTGGCCACAGCATCTGGAGCATTATAAAGTGAGTGGACCTTCACTTCTCAGTCCTCACATATCGCCCTCCTAGCCTCCTGTCTGACCTGGACTTTGTCTAATATGAGGAAAATACTGCTTTGGTGGTGCTTGGCTTCTGTTTCTTTAGTTTTTCCAAACAAATAGAAGAGGAGAAATACTGTTAAAAGTACACTTCTTTTTGGTGTACAGCTGATGTTAATCTGTTTCACAGCCTTCTCTATTACTTCTCAAGTGATGCAAAGCACAGGTGTTGCTAATAATTTTAACAGTGGCCCAGTTCTGTTACAGTGTCCCACAAAGCCACGACAGTGTGACCAGCCTGCACACAACATGACCCCAAAACACAGCCTGGTAAATGGAAATCTTGCACCAGTCATTTTAATGTAAAAACTAGGAGTTTCCTACTAGAACATGTCGAAACATTTCCCCTGAAAGCACCTGCTATTGGTACAGGGTCGGCTATATATATATTCCAAGAAATGAACTTGCTTGCACCCTTAGTGTTGACAAAACCTTGCCATATATGTTTACTGATTAACCTGATATTAACTAATAGGTACACAGTAGAAATGACTGATGTCCTAAAGTCCAGTTCAGTCCAAAGATTCAGAATTAAACAAGCCAAAAAAAAAACAAAAAACTACAAAAAACCCCTCCTTACTAAAGGGTGGTCTGTAACGATTGGAAAAACTTGCCAGTTCTCACAGAAGGAGTTAGATATGAATGACCATTCCTGTTGTGCTAGCATTTCAGGATTTCATTCATAGAGTGATGTATCTTCAAATATGAGTGACGACAGTGGTAAGGACCCATTCATTACAGATGCACTTATAGTATTAGTGAAACATATGAAGACTTTCTCTGAACGATTCCATTATCAAGAGAAAGAAAATACTATTGAAACAGGATTCACCAGTCCATAAATGTTGACAAAAACTTCTATATAACACTATGTTCTAAAACCACTATTACATTTCCCTACATTGTCGTCACCTTGTATTGCCTCATCATAAATCTAAACACTAAAAAAAAACACTTGATGTCAAAATGTGAAGCATATCATGTTTATTTTTAATGACTAATAAAAACAGAGAAACAACTTGATTGCCAGCTCCATGCTCTAAGGATCTTGTTTGCATTAGTAAATGAGGGAGAGCAAATTGTCCACTGCAGCACACCTAGATTTTATGGAGTGGATGAGCGTGTAAAAAGTTTACAGTGTCATGGCAGAACTGCTGCAGGGCTGTAAGCGCACAGGTCGATGGATGTCCTCAGATGACTAACTCTTCACAGCCAGGTCTTTGTAGAGTTATAAGGGTAAAAGTAGAGAGGCATAAGCACACATACAGTTAAAAAGGTCTTAGAAAACATAACCCCTGCTGCACAGTAAATGTACAGACTCTAAAAATCTGTTATAGGAAAGCCAATAAATTAGTGCAGCAGACGAGTATTAACTGAGTGCCCTGTTCATCCCCACCGCTATGGTGAAACACCACAGCCAAAGACACCACTGGATCCATTTTGCAATTTACTCTGAATCATTGACAGGCTTATTTTCCGAATCTTTTTACAAGTGATGTCCCAGTCCGGATTTTTTTTTTTTTTGGCTTCTGATCCGATCCAATTTTTTTTTTTTGATTAGTTTAGCCAATACCAATTTGATACTTTTTACAATTAAATTTTGATTTTATAACAAACATGAATTTCTGGTATATGGTTAACATCAAAATAGCTCTTCCCAGCACTAAAATAAAATGCAACCAAAGTATAACCCAAGGTTTTTATTATGCTTCAAACCATAATCATCAACATTTTTTGTTTTGTTTTTTTTAAAAAACCTACACTAAGTCAGATCATATAAAGAACCAAGTTCAAACCAATCCAGTATGTGGTATATTATACCTTTTCTAAAAAATAAATGAAAAAATAAAACTTTTAAAATAAGATTTTAAATATAAAAAAAGAATTAAGCAATCTGATAACTTAGATTTTACATACAAAAAAAATCAGGTAAGAACTAAAACTTTTATTCTATGGGCTCTACATTCAGCTTTGCTGCAGCCTTGTAGTTCCAACATGATATCATGGCTCGCGTAAATATACATGCCACTAATAGATGCATAAATACCACGCGCTGAGGGTTCGGGGTCAGGTCACGGTTCGGGTTATGTGAACCAGAGATCTTGGCATAAATTGACATGCAATCAAATGGAGCTGAATAATATACGAAAGGTCGACAATGTGTACGTATAGCACACCAAATGCAATTTGTTATATTAAAGTGAGTCATGATGCTCCCTCCTCGCACAACAACCAGTTCACACATCTTGCAAGTTGCTGGTCGACTTTCATTACTTTCAAGAGAAAAGTATTCCCACACAGCGGACATGTTGCGTGATGTTTCGTTTTTATTTACGGCAGCCATTTAGCGGAACAACGCTGAAAAACCAAGCTTTAGATCAGTTAAGGACATCCCTAGTTTTTACATCCATTTGCTGTTCAAGAAACGAAAAGAAGAGTGCACGTGATAAAAAAAAAAAAGTTTAGCTATAACCCTCTGGCCAATGAGTGAATACACTGAGATGGAGCCTTAGGATGGAGTTAGATGTCATCTCGAAGAATTGGTCCATCTAGAGAGAATCAGCAATCTGCAGGTGCTCCAGCCAAAGGACTTATGGTGTTGTTAGTCTGAGAAGCATTTTAGGAATGCCCCTCTCCCCGCAGAGTGAAGCTCTTTGGAAATCAAGGAGCTGAATAGTAGGAACTATTTCACCATCTCAAAATAAATCAATTAACTGCCTTCAGTCAGTTTCTGTGCAGAAGATCTTAGTAATTCTCATACTAATTTGCAAAGGAGTAAATCATTTTCAGCCATTTCAGCATAAAAGCAAAACAAATAAAACAGCAAATGGTCTCCATCCTGGTCTAATCCAGCTGTAGACTAATGGGTAGAAACCTTTTCTATGAGCAATATCCTTAAATCATTTGCAACATTATTTATATGTCCTCCACCGGAGCCGTTGGGCAGCAGGAGAGCCATCAATTTAGAGGCACTTGCTTCATCAGTGATGGCTGACACCATATTCACTGCCAAGGAAAGAACAGATTCTTCAACTCTCATGCAATCTGGGAGACAGCTCAATAGGACAGGTGAGTCTGTAAATGGATAGTTAGGCTTTAACTGCCCCTGTTTATAAAAGATTGGTCTGTTGGTGGATTAAGAAATATTAAAGAAATTGTGCAACTGTGCATAAAAGTTGTTATACATGTGTGATTTTTTCCAAAAATGGTGTCATTTTCACTTTCATATAAAGTCTGTTAAATTTATTTTTCTGTAATTGCCAAAATTGAGGGTATTTTAAAAACGATGTGGAAAACCTTTCAAACATTAATAAATATAGATGATTTCTGTACAAACTAGAAAAATGAATTGTTTGAAAAATACGATATAATTAACACACTCACTGATGTGACAATATTCTTATTGAACTAGAATATTTAGATAGAAACAAGTAGGTATAAAATAGATACAGTATATGCACACTAAAAAAAACTAACCATACTAAAATAAAACAAAGATTTAATTTGACCATATTCATGTATGAACAAAAACAAGGTCTATACACAAAAAATACATGAAATATTATTACTGTGACTGTTTTCTGCAGTTTTCTGTTTTTGCAAATTTCAACAATTCCAAATAAGGTATAATCCAAAAATTGTTTCTACAGTAGCGGAAAAAAATATAAGACCATCAAAAGTAATCAAAAACAACGGTTATGCAATCAAGTACTAACTCCACTGATAACACACTGTGTTTATCATGTGACTCAAACAGACAGAAAAGAAAACATGGAATGTCTAAAAGCACTGTGATTGGCAGTACAATGCCATAGCTATTGATGCAAGAACTTAAATGACTTTGGTTATTATCAAGAAAACATGGAAAATGGCTAGATGGCTCTTATGAGCCATTTTTGTTGTTATCATTCTATTTGTCCAACAAATGTACCTTCAGTTGTACCAGGCATTAAAATGAACAAGAAACTGTAGAAAACAAGGGGTGGTCTGATAATATTTTCCACAACTGTAGTTTAAATATGTAAAATATCCCAACTCTGCAGAACTAATAGCATTTTACAGAGTATAAATCTTCACAGATGCCTTCTCATACACCACACAGTACTTGCACCACATCTTATCCTTCAAAGGCAACCAAGCATCTTAGCCCTGCTTATGCGTTGACTACACTCACTGTGGCCTACTTTACGAGAAATTCCTGTCTTTACACACAGTTAAGAACAGCAAAGATTTTTTTTTTTTCCTGTGCAAGTCTATTGACATATCCAGATGTTATTCATTAATTACAAAAATGCTGTCTTGAATTCAAAATATACATGCTTTCAAGGACAACCCATAATCAACTGCTGCATGTCAAAAAAAAGGATGCGAGTCAGGCCTCAGAATTATGAACATTATGCATTAAATGAAACACATTTACCAGCAAATTGTAGTTAGAGCTAGAAACAATGTTTCATAATTGGTCTGCTAGAGATATAAGGTTGCCACATTAGGACAATATTAACATTTGAGAGATAATCTCTCCAAACACATCATCGACTTTCATGGAGATGCCTCGATGAGCTCATCCTCATTAGTGGAGGAATTCAACTGCATCCATCTCTAGTTACCCAGTTTGGAGAAGTGGGTGGCACTGTTTATGTGACAGTGTGTGTCTATGTTCTAGAAAGGTGGGGAATGGAAAGACTGAGAAGGAGAGACAGATATACTGAGATGGAGGAAATTGAAGAGGGACAGGAAGGAAGCAGGTTTTATCATGACAGAGGCAATTCTATGACTGGGAGCAAACTATATGATTGCTTTTGACAACACAAGGGAATATGAAATCTAATCTGATTGAACTGATTTGAAGTGAATTGAACTGTACAATAAGACTGACCAACAGGAAAAAAATCTGGTCCTTTAAAAGCAGGGATTCCACAGACATATCCTGCAACATCCTGACGCCAGGCAATTAGCCTCACTACCAATTATGATAAGTTGTTTGGGCTATAAAATGTCAGGAAATTGTGAAAATAAATGTTGCTGTTTCCCAAATCCCAAGATGACGTCCCAGATAGGCTTGTTTGGTCCACAACCCAAAATATTTAGTTTTCAAACCAGAGAATATTCAAAGTTGACAGACTGTGATGACTGAAACCAATAAAAATTTAAAAAACAATCATCGATTGTCAAAAAAATTCAATTACAAACAGCTGATGAATTGTTGATTGACAGTTTGCATGTGGATCCTCATATTTCGAACTCCCAGTATGAGCCACACATAATCCAAGGTTTTAAGACTAACTCAACTAACATTGCTACATTTCTGCTTAAATCATACAAAATAAATGCATGATGTAATTAATGCAACCCAAAGTGCAAGTCAATATTTCCTGGGTTAACAGCAGCTCACAGAAATCTGTCTTCTTGGGAATCTGCAGGGAAAATACTGGATTACGAAACACTACACAAATAAAGGAAAGTCCTAGAAATCAGTAGACGTTGCATAAAGTGCACCGGACAATGGGATTTGCGTTTCTTTCCTCACACAGAGGACAAACAGTGACAGAGATTTACTATGAATTCTTGCATTTCAAATAAAACAGTTTGCGTCTCAGTCCCTACGGCCCCCTGCCAGGAGAGCGGGAATAAATGCCTTTATATAAGTAGACATGAAAGCACACTGCATAAAATCCTACTTGGACAGAATTAATGTGCACTGATGAATAAGCATGAGAAGATCTATTAAAGCAGCGGTGAGTCACAAAATTTGAGCAAAGCCACAGATTACAAAGCACTGAATTAAATGATTATACTACAATTTTAAGTCCTTGCACGTAATTTCAGATTTTTATTTTTAGCAGATTGAGAGTTCTGTAAACATTAAAGAGGTGTTTAAAGTTGATTTAGAGGGCACACAAAAGTAACGTCCTTGTCGAGGACTTTGATGCTGATGTCTGGGGTTAAGCCTATAAAGGTAACAATGCATTCAACTCACCAAAACATTTGAAACACCACACATCAAGATACGTTACCGTGAGTATTGTGTATTATTTTTCTACCACACACACACACACACACAAAATGAAGGCGGTGCAAAAGGGGACTGCCAGTGGGACAGGAGTTAATAAGATTCAACTTTGGCGTCTAATTTTATCTCCCCTCTTTACTCTTAGAACAGTGATAGAGCAGGACTGCAGGACAGAAATACCAAACAGGTTCATCCAACCCCAGTGAAGCACTACTGGGGCCATTTGAGGGAGCTACACTCTCTTAATTTCCTAACAACTCTCTGTCTCCTCAGAGGATTGGGCCCTTTTGTCTCTGCACCCACCCCAAGTAGTCAACCTCTTTATACTTCAATTTAATAGACTGTCATGAGGTCTCCCTGAGGTGCAGGGCAGGAACATTTGAGATGGATTTCTGAAATAAATGTAAGCGGGCCAGAATGCTTCCATATCAGCGGATGATGGACTTTTCACGTCCTTCAATAGAGGCTTTTCACTTCTGTTATTTTTTTCAGTAGTTGTGATTTTACAGTACATCCTCTGACACATTTTTGCTGAATAGAGAGGAAATTTGTCAAATGAGATGGTTGTTTCAATCAAACATTATGTGCCCAGCTGCACACAATTCACATGAAACTGAGCCATAACCTTGTTCTGCGGCTGCCAATGCCCGAGGCTACTACACACATTACAATCTGTGATCCCCCTCACTCTACAAAAAGCCTCCAACTCATTGTACTCCTCCTCACTGTACTGTAGGTGAAGTGGGGTGAAAGAAAGACAGATCATAAAACTAGATCCACAGCACAGATGGCAGAGGGGAAGTCCTCAAAGACTGTTTGTTACTACTGTTTCCATGGAGATCAGGCTACAACAATAACATCGCTTAGGTTCGATTTTGACTTTGTGGTATCTTGATCTAAGAGATGGTGATGTTGTATTAGATGTAGTCAAAAAAGACCACCTATTTTATGCTTTTGTGGGTGTTTGTGCAAATATGGGATTTGTCCTTGAGATTACGCAACAGATTACCAAAAGGAATGCAAAACAAATTTTCTGCATTATTTTCTAAAACGAAAAGCCTTTTCAAAACAGGGAACCAAGCTGGCATAGATACCTTATACGTTAGTTATATGCAGTGTGCACGTCAACTTAGTGATTATGGAGAACCTGTTGAGCACACAGTTATGGTCTGTCTCATCAGTCATGACTTATCTTTACTGCCATAGTCTTGCTTGAGGAAAGAGTACAAGCTGAGGCTTTCTGAATCTATAATGTTATCGGAAAGCTCTTAATTTAGTGTGGACAAAATTTTCCCCAGACCTAATGGTGAATTTGATCCAATAATGGGTACCTGCTCCTTAAAGGACACTGTAGACACACACATCTTTCCTTCCTGCTCAAATCTGTCTAAACATCAATTTCACAGATAAATGTGCATCAGTGAGTGAAAGACTGATGTTGCTAAAAGTTGACCCACACATGAAAGCAGTGAAACATTCTGCCATAAAAAGGTTGTGAGAGGAATATATTTTCCTGCAATGCTTGCCTTCCAACACTGAAGTCAATTAGTCTACACAATGTGTCTAGAACAATGAGACACATCAACAGCAGTGTATAAACATGTGGAACAGGCACACCTATTTTGCAACTACCGGGCAAAGGTGATGTGTTTTTGCACTCTGCTCGGGCATCAAAGTTTCCCAGAAATGAACTGCATCAAAACTGTGAAAAGTACCAGGAAACAGCCACGGACCATTTCTGAAAGCACTTTCGATAGCTATCTGTGAAAAGGATCAAAGCACATCCTGTAAGTAAAGGATAATATCCTTGAATATCTAAATCATTTTTAATGTTAGGCAGAAGGCATATTCTGGTACACCCAGCATCTGCACAACGCATAATGGACAGCACAGCTGATAAAACGTTGTACAATCTGAAAATCCTAATATTCGAACTTCTGTTCTGCTCCTATATTGATTTCACAGCACTGCCACATCACAATTATTTCAACAAAAGGCAGTAATCATGATAATGACTCCTCTTCAGCTGTGTAAAAAAGCTGGATGAAACTAATAGAAGCGTGTTATTTCCATTACAATTTCCTCATCTTTTTCACCACTCATACTCTTAATGATGTTATCTTGTTGCTTCTTATGTTTTAATGGCACCTAAGCAGAGAATTTGGGCCAATGATAGTGTTCAGTACCAATGAAAAGCTCTTCTGATTTTAACTCTTATTGTGCTTATATGTGTCATAAAATAAACAGACAGAGACAATTACAGTTTCAGAGTGCAATATTTATTCAGAGTCAGTATTTAAGTTGTGGACTGCAAACTAAATGCCCCCACCCCATGCCACCCTCTCATATGGTGGCCCCAAAAAGTCCCTTGTCACCACTGGTATTTGTTCTCTCATTTTTTGCTTCAAGGGATATTAACTCTGATCCACAGTCAAACACAGTCGGTGACAGAATGCTCCTTAATGCTTGATGCCACCTGCTATAAAACAGGAAATGAGGGGTACAAGAGGAAGTCCATTTAGAGCTACTGTAGAAACACTGTAGTATAACATGGCAGACACTATGGTGCAGACCCACTAACTCTAGATTGAGAAGTTTCTGTGTATAAAGTAATAAAAACACATCAGTTCTGATTTTCATGTAGTGGAAACAGAATTATACATACTACAATCCTGCTAAATCACCCTAAATCATCGACACTAGACCTTTAAGTCAACCTGAATCATAATTATTTGGATGACAATTTATCAACTACTGAAAAAAAAAACACTGCTCATCTAGTATGATATTTAATGAGATGCTGAGAAAGGGAAGCAAGCCTCTGCATACACTCTCATCTGTGCAGAAAAGTTTTAATCATTACAGTCATACTCACCAACATTCCATTTTTATGCCAATCTGTTACTTCCTCTATTCAATTAATCAATTAAAATTTCATGATTGTGACAATCATCATCACTGAAAGAAAAAGAACAATTAGTCCAGATTATATTAGTTAAATGAATAGATAAAACTTACATTTGGCCGGTCCTTACAGCTCAAACTGAAGCTGTACAAGTTAATCAGTATGATGAGTGAAAACACTGTCAACAGCAATTCGGTAAAACTGATGTGAATTAGTTGGAAGCAGTGAGAGCGTGTGTGAGAAAACCTGGACTGGGCTTTTAATAGGTTATCTTGGATTATTTTAGTGTTATTTTCCTATGTTGTGAAAGCAAATCAACAAAATTCACATACATAAACCCAGTCCTCACGCAGCTGCCATTGGTGCTGTGAACTGGCACAGCGAACCACTTAGTTCCTCCTGATCTAAAATTGATGTATTCATTTATGTCCTTGAATGTCGATCAGCAGAATTACTCAATTTCCATCCCCCAGGCTGTACGGACAAATGAGTTCTTCCAACCAAATAATTCACCAATCGGGAGAAGATATGTTGAATGCATATACACCACAGAATTATTCATAGTAGACAGCAGCACAGAGCAAAACAAGTCTAGTCTCATCAACATTATGGGAATGAAAAGCAGTCACTGCCATGTCAAGGAACATTAAACTCATTTGACATGGCTGCCTTTGTCTCAGCTCCCTGTCAAATAATGCTATACTGGGTCCTCGGTAAAAATAATATCAATCAGACACTCGTTCTGGAGAGTAGAGTCTGTAGACATTAAAACAATGTATTGCCTTGAATAGTATGCAATCCTGGCACAGAAAACATCACAATCAAGTCCTACATCAATACGGTTTAAGTAACACAACATGAGTGGTGAAAGCACTGTGCATGAATTACCATGAGCATAGTATCCATCTCATTCACTGGATCAACTTCAATGTCAGAGCACAGGGTCTCTTAACAGTCTGTACATCTGGAGACAGCCAGTTGTGTAAAAATGGCTTGTTGGCAAGTGCATCTGTCGAACAGTTTGTGGCTGTTGTGTTGGAGAACTTGAAGTGGTTGTAAAAAAGGAGAAAAGATAATGAATCTTTACAGTTTGGGAGTGACTGTGTGCTCAACTCAATATATTAAAATGCACAGATGTTCACTTTCCCGAAAATTTTGTTGGTGTCTGCACAATAGATTACAATGCTCAGACTTTACACAGCGTTTTTGTCACCCCATCTCAAAGCTTTACGCGCAGCCATCCAACAGCAAGTACATTTATAGCAATGATCTTTATTGTGCTCATGTCCTGTTCTTCTGCAACAATAGTTTGGTCATTATGTTGAACTCACCTTGTAGGACGAGAACACAATAACACATCAAAGGTCCCAAGTGTGTTTGGCACAGGTCTAAATGGGAAAGATGGCTATTAAGCAGCATGGCACAGCAGACAGCACTAGTGTACCGCTGGATGTGTCCTCACAGAAACAGGATGTGCTTCATGTCCTACGAATACAGCGACACCAGGCCAGTCTCTTTCCCCACCTCCTTCTCAATCTCACTCACAGCAGGCAAGAGCAAAAACAGCAGAGTCGCACATAACACAATGGCTGGGTGCCGGCGGTGACCTTAAGGCACCATCAATTTCTCCTGTAGATACTTTGTTTTTCACAGAAGGAAGATTGATTGTCATATCATCAAGAGACATAAAAGTCAAATCAAAAACAAAATCATCACTGCGCTGCTTGAGAAATTGCATCACTGCAGCATATCAACCCAGTGTATTCAGTAAAGGACTGCACATTTTTAGAAAAGCAAAAATAGAAGACTGAATTTATTGAGTGCCATTTTAGTCCATAGGTTCTTCAATGTTTTTTTTTCTGTGTAGCTATTTGTATCATAACATACAGATACGTAGCTTTAGCCTGACATAACCCCCATCTGTAACGTGTCCTACGAAGAAGTGTTTTACATCTCAGCATGAGTTGCTGCACCTTATTCAAATTACAGAGCTCTACCAGCTGGTATGTGCACCAACACTCATAACTCCAGATCCTTTTAATCACCTCACACATACATCCTGAGTAATGTGTCCATTGCAGAGTGTTTAAACTTCTAGATGACAAAATGTTTTAAGTTCAAGCAGTTTTGTATTTGGAAATATAACAACTCTTCAAGACTGGTAAGAAACTAATTGGCTCAGTTGGATGTGATTCTCGGTCGTGACAGAACATATGTATCCTTTCAGAAAGCAAGGACTGGTTTGACAAAGTGAAAAGCTGTGAAACACGTTTGATAGTTGCACCTACATGAGTGCATTCATGATGAAACAACATAGAGAGAAAAAGAGCTGAACTAAATATCAACATCATGTTTGAAAAGCACACGTCAATAAATATCCAGCGGGCCACATCAATCAATTAAACCTCACTGCTGACACATAGTTATGTCCTGTTCTTTGTCTTCTTTGTGTTTCCCATTTCTCAGTAGGTGTGTGTGTGTGTGTGTGTGTGTGTGTGTCCTGTGGTGGCATTTCAGGCCACACTTCCCCACAGAGAAGGACATTCCTTTCTTTTAAAGAGTCCAGTCCACTGTGAGCGCGCAACACGCTGACGTCCAGCTGCTGGCCACAACTGCTGGGTTCAGCTCTCTGGTTACCTAAACCAAACTGCTGCATGGTGGCTGGACAATGACAGGAAGGCTGACCACAGCCATTTCCTGAAGTCTGACAACACTACTAACACGGCACTTGACCTTATAGAGTCTCAAAATTGAATGTTCAACTTTTCATTTACACACCATTTATATTATACGTTTCATTTCTCCTCTACTTTCACAACATATTTCCATTACTTTACTTGTACACACAAAGCAGTACTGGTGCTTTCAGACCTGAAATACACCTCCCATTATCAGAATGACTTCAGTGGAATGAAGAAAGGCATGTTTTACAAGGTGATTCCTGCTTATTTCTATCTCAGCCTGTAATGGTGACTAGGCATGAAACTATTCATGTTTCCTGTAACCTACAGTAACTGGGCACACTGGTATCTTACCGTAAGCTGGGAGGAGGAAAAGGAAGAACAGTCCCAAAATAGATGAACGAGCCAACCTGGTGCCAATCTAAGGATAATAAAAAGGTTTCAGGCTGTGTGTGTGTGTGTGTGTGTGTGTGTGTGTGTGTGTGTGTATAGAGAAAAGAGGAGGGGAGAAATTCTTTCATAAACAGCCCAGTATTATAGGTCTGGAAAGCAGTGGGAGGCTGACTGTTTTCTGTGGACTAAACACTGAACCCACTTGTTGGGAAAGCTCACTCACAGCTAAACTCAGCACAGGACTCAGCTATTTCCAGTGCACCATAATTGCAGATCTCCTGGTTTACTTTACACTGTGTATTGGAAATTCAAGGAATGGCGGCTCAAGAAGTATCAGGGAAACCTGGGAGCTAGAGTCTCTCCACTGTGGTGCAGCGGTACACATCTCAGCAGGCAGGGGCAAAGCGGGCCGAGGCCGTCTGGACCACTGCCCTGGGAAGGAAAGCAAGTCACTGAGGCTCACCAACTAGAGTTACCACAGCATCCTGTCCAAAACATTGGTAACATTCCCTGAGCTGCAGCAACTTCCAGAGAAACACATCCAAACAGATGGATGCTTCTTAGAAAACAACCTCTTCAGTGTTTCCTGTGCAGTTGGTTTCCTGTATATTGTGGTAAATATCTCAAGAATCCACAGATTTGGGGCTTTCAAGGTCTAGCTTGCTTCATTTTCAGCAACAGCTCCAGAGGGTAATGCCTCTTATACATAAATATAAAAGACACATTATTTTCATGATGTATGGACGCTGCTACAAACAAAACATTGGGGACATATTTCCATATGACTGTCTATTAATATAATGATACACAGGCTCTGGGTTTTAAATAGATGGTAATTGGAAAAATGATCTATAATTCTATGAAATTAGATGTATTTAGAGGAAGCATTAGTATCAAATAGTAGAGGGAGATTAGCATACATTTTGTATGATATAAATTAGGACCTATAATTTTCATATCATTCATATACAGACGTGAAACTGTGGCTCATTTACAACCACAGCACATTGGACCTACATACTCTAACTACCTTTTATTGATGTGTGTAATGGTGCTTTTTGCATTACTTTTATTTACATAGTGTATGCCTTCCAATATTCTTTAATTTTCCTCTGCATCTTGTAAAGTGTATTGGGACTGCATGGTGGTAAAGCACTTTAAATTAAATTGATTCACTGATTGATTTATAGTGTTCTTCATTCAATCAAAACATCTGACAAGCCAATAAAATAAATTGAACAAAATAAATCCAATTTAGTTTCAAAGCCTGTATTTTTGCTGTTTTGTTTTACATACAGTGTGCAAAGATTCTTTTGATATAGAGCTAAACAGCAGAGAAGATTACATTTGATCTGATATGTTCTCCCTCCTGTGTAAACAATACAAGATAATGTTTTGGATTAAGCAGCAAAGTGGAGCATAGCAACCTAAACACAGCTAGGTATAAGATACTATTATTCCCAGTCCAACAACCCTGCAGCAATTAAGCATTCAATTCAGTCAGCAAGGCTTCAGTCAGCAAAATCACACACAATAAAAAGATGAGCTCCAATACTATAGCAGACATGCAGGAACTCAATTTCAAGAACATCTGATGAGGTGGGGGAGGGGGAAATGTAACTCACTGATGCATACCTTACATCAGCAATAAAATATTAATGGACGCTCAAACACACACCAACAGCTGATACTGTACACAGACATGATAAACCCTTCTTCCTTTGCCACATGCAAAGATGACCTAGAAAGAAGGTGTGTTTCAGTGTTTGTGTCACCAAACTGTCAAACTCACACCAACAAACTCACAGGACGTGCAGAGAAACTGGGAAACACAAAGACAGACCCAACTAGGCTGTCACATTCATAACACAGATGATACAACATCGCAAAAGAACAAACATCCTTTTTCAAAAATATATCGGGAAAAAATAAAGTGTACCCCTAGCACATTTCAGATCCATTTCTGCCAAGTTGGCAGGTTACCAAAACAGCACTGGAAACCTTCAAAAACAAATAAGCACCTACTCAGTGTGAGCAGAAAACAGCCTGATACTCAATCGGAGGCACCAAAAAGCTCCAGGGAAAAATGAATTTAAGGCACATAAAAAAAGATAGAAAGAAAGAGAAAAGACTTGTTTGTTTGCTTGATATTTCTATCAGCTACATTGGGCAAAACAGTATTTTGACAAGATGGTTTAAAGGACAGACACAGAATGTGAACAAAAACTATATCAACACCGTTAGGTCACTTGGGCAACATCAGATGAGAGACACGACAAGGTAACACTGTCATTTGTCAACAAGAAAAAAGCAGAAATGTTCTGAGAGGTACACAGAAGGTACAGTGTTTGTGTTTCTGAACAGAACACCACGTAATATCACTCAAGGAAACAGTCTCATTAAAATACACTGAGTAAAACCTGATCCTTGGGGTGTACAGGAACACAAAACCCTTTCAAATAAAAACCTGTTTTTCCTCCTCCAGTAGTCATGTGTTGCTAAACTAACTATTAGTGTCAACGACATCTGATCTGAAATCTAACTCCAGCATCTCTGCTACACTGCAGCACAACCAAATAGCTTAAAATGCAGATCTGTAACAACTTAGCAGGAATCCTGTTACAAAAGGGGGAAAAAAAAAATCACTTGCAGCCTTCATAAAAAAGAAAGAAGCTCCACCCAATGCTGCATTCCTCCCACACTGCTGCCTCCATTAGGTCGCTCTCTGCCTTCTAAATGTTCACCTCATTGTTTTCATTGTAAAAGGCTTATCAGATCTAAGCCCTTGCCCTTTTCAAATTGCAGCACAAACAACCGCTCCGCCTCCCAGGTCATCTTGTCTGCGATTGTGCAGACAACACAGAGAAGGAGGCCGGGACTTACAGTCCTGGTTACTCTGTCAGACGGGAGCGTTCTGTTCTCATTATGGGCTCCATGACATGAGATACAAGCCAAAAGTAAACACTTCTTCAGACAGATCACTGACTGTGCAGCACAATGAGGCTCGCTTCAGCTGCTAGATACTTAACGGTTTAACCTGTTCAACTAGGGAAGACAATGACAGAGGGAATTTACTTGGGAGTCCCATCTATGGCGCCTCATAAACTTTTAATGAATGGAATAAACCTGACGCAAGGGACAAGTACATTTTACTCTTTTTAAACCATTATAGGAATTCACTTGGAAAGGCTGCTCATTTTTCAGCAACAATAGTCCGCACCTGGAAGTTTCCCAGTAGAACCACAACTTTATCTCGTAGCCACTGAAGCAGATGGGGGAGAACACTGCTTAACTGCCCCATCAACCGGCTTCCTTCCTTAGTCTGATGTGTTGATTTTCCCACCCAGATTTATATGCCGTTAGTCATGGGATCAAATTCATGACCTTTCAGCTACAGACACCAGATTTTTCAGCATATCCTTCACCATATCTGAGGTGATTGAGGTCAACCAACAACAAAGAGAAACTAGGTACTATATAATTCTTTCTTTAAGAGTTGTGTGGCATTTTGTCTTCAGTTAATAGTCGACAATTAAGATAACACAGGAAATGGGATAGAGTTTGGAAACAGCCAGCAGTAAAGATCCCTGCAGAACATGAAACCTGAAATATGGAAAATATTGTGCACAAGTATATTAGACTAGAGCAAATATTTAGCGATTCTAGTTCCGTATGTACTGAAACTCACAATACTTTGAATGCAAATAAGTGCATAAAGTTTCAGAGACAGCAGGAGATTGAAGTAATGAAGAATGGGAAGATAATGGATACCAATTATTTGAAAGTGCTCCAGTTTTGGTATTAGGTTAGCAAAGATACAGCTATTAGTTCATAAAGATGCAGGTTCAAACACACTAGATTTATCACAAAACTCTTAACAAGATGGTTTTTGTTATTGCCTGCATTGTGTTCAAGTAAAGATTTAACGTGCTGTTTATTGCAATGCAATGATAAAAAATGCAGCTTTCTGCTTTTCCTCCTTGTACACATATTAACATAACAAGTAATAATGCTTTTCCATTTTAGGGTAGGCATTCTTCAAATACCTCAACCTGCTCCCTGTGCATGTGCTTGTGCATACATGTGAGCGAGCTCATACTTAAAAGCCTTAGAGAGGTGCCTGTCCATGTGTTTGTTCGTGTCCCCTCAGCACATCTGGCTCTTGTTACAGCCCCTGTGACCTGTGTGTGGTTCTGCTCAATCCCAGCCCCCCATCACTCTTTTGCAGGAGAGCAGAGTAATAACCGAGTGCTGCTGGACCTTTGCTCCCGCGGTTCCCAGGACCCCTGGCAATATGAGTGTACACTCCTTTACTCTAGGCTGGAGATGGCCTCCTGCTGACCATTACGTTATTTTTTTTCCTATCTTTGTCTTCAAAATTAGGTTTTTTAAGAGGGTTGAGTGAAACCAGCAGCAGCTTCTTCCAGACATTTATGTCATCATTAAGATATGTCACTGGGAACACCGACTCATGCCTTGTCCAACTTTTTTTTTTTTTTTTAGACATTTACTGCCATTATAGATCTCAGCAATGCCAATTTACAAATGAAGTAGAAGTCATCCATTCAGCTTATGCGACCTGATGCAACCCTACATGGTTACTAAGAAAAAAATACAACGTATAGAAATTACTGACAGGTACAATGACAAAAGTTAGTTTGATAAAAAATATCTGTTCAAACACATGAAAACAGACTGATAATATTTGCAACAGACAGTGGTATAACACCATCTGTGCACAGAAACAGCAGGTTAAAAGTGGAAAACATTATCTAAAGACAATTCTGTGGTTGCCTAACTTGTTTTGCAGCTGTATGTGTAGGCGTGATTCTACTTTTCTCTGTGATTCCATGAAGCTGCTACTGGTGGATGATGACAGAGAGACTCAAGTTCAATGTTTAATCTTTAAAAGAACACATACTCATTGTTTTCTATTTATTACAATTTTAAAAGGTGTTCTTTTGTTACCTAAGATGTTTACTCATTTTGTAGCATATATGCATGTTCACTGAAAGTACACACTTTCTGCACATTCTGGCCAATCTAACTTGCATTATTAAAAAAAAATTAAATGACACAGTCATCACTAGAAGTCAATTCTCTACACCCCAGTACTTTTACTGAGATTACACTAGAAAGTTTTCTTGATAAACGGCAGTACTGTGCTTTACAGCAGTGGTTCTTCCTGGACAATATGTGTTTTTTTTCTATCATTACACCATATGCCATGTTGTCATACAGCCATACTCTATGCATTTATTCATGTAAACACACATATACATTTATATAGATAGACACACCATACATTAGGTTGTATGGATGCATGCATACATGGTTGAATATTTTCTTTTTCCCTTTTATTTTCCCCTTCTATCAATTGTAAAGAAATGAAAATATACTGGACATAAAATAGTGACACTCTGACTGCAGGAAACACAAGATGCAGTCTTCATCCAGCAGACTTGACTGGACACAAGCATACTTTAAATGGTTTTATGTACAAACATTTAATTATTCAGTATGTGTGTTATTGTTATGAATTTATTTGAAGTGTGCAAATCTAATTTGGACAACCTCAGCATAGGCAAAGACTCATGACTCCCTTGTGATGCCCTGAATGGGTCTTGGATCCCGGGTTGGGAACAATTGCTTTAGGGCATGAATCTTAGCAACACATTTACCACCAATATTAATCACTGAAAACCTCAAGAGGTCAACAGACATGCTCATATAATGCAAGTTTTTTTTTTTTTTTCGTGCAGTACTACACATTTATGTTTTACATTAGTAATAAAAGTATTCTGATACAGTCTAACACTACAGTCAATGTTACCATGCATGTATGTGGTTGTATTGGTATATATAATAAGTATATATATAATAAGTATATTGGTTCAAAAGATCTACTCAACACAGAAGTCTCCTCCAGAGCAAACGGGATAAGTCAATCTCTGCAGTTCATTAACTTTCAAAGAAGAGCAGCTGCACTGAGATGAAGTGAGATCTGGGTCTGCTTAGTGAGAGAGAGGCCGGAGCCCAGAATAAAAGCAAGGCTCGCTCACTGACAACAAAACAAGGACCAAAGGCAGTGGGACCAAAGACTCTGTAGAGCTACACTCCTCTGCTGCTGATCAACCACCCAGAGATGAGAAACTGCATTCTTCTCTAGATGAAAACACCAGCGCTTTCATGGGACCATACGGAAACTAGGCCTAAAATTCAACAGTTTTCACTGTGAACTGTGGTTGCAACGTTATCATTACTACACTTCAAAGCTGCACCATCTCTAAGAGACATAGTACAGCGGTTCTATAGGCCTGCACTCTCTGTCAGACCCATCAGTTCTCATTGGCTGAAGTAGGACATAGCTACAGTACGCAGAGTGGTGTGTTAAAGATTAATGAAGATACTGCACAAGTAAAACAGCTTACAAAACATGTTTAAATGTACTTAAATATTTAAAAAGTGGCAATCTATAGCCGGTGTGTTTGGACCCACGTTTGACTCAAGGACCTTGGAACAGCCCTTAGGGAATAGTAAAGCTTCATGGCTGAATAGCAGATTCAATAGCTGGTTTTCATCCATGTTTTTAAATATACACTGAATAATATGCAGAATTAAAATCTGCAGACAGCAAAAACTGCATTAATAATGCAAATATATCATTAGCCTCACTTTCTGTCAATAAAGAAAGTGTTTAGCATATAGTACAAAGGGCTTTTTGTCACATTCACAGTGATTCCATTTTGTTTCCTCTAAAGGCTGATTTTATATAATCTCCCACACACGTTAAATTGCCTGTTAAAGAGCTCTTTTTGGTTTATATTAGCACATCAAAAAAACACATCTTTACCTACAGAGCATAAAATATTACAGATATTAGCTGGCAAAAATGAGCAATAACCTCCTCAATATCAATTAATTCCTTATGGCTCTCACAATTTTTCATGTGGATGTGTTTACTGACACAGCCAATTTTTATTGGGGAACCTTATTAATCTGAATACAGCTCCCAAAAATAAATAAATTTTATTTATTTATTTACAGTTCATTCCACACTCTATGAAGTTGGATGAAATATAAGCTATTCTCTGCAAATGTGTTGGAAATTTACAGGCAGGTGGAAAAGCAAAGGAATGCAGATAGGGCAAACAAACCAGACTGAGTTTTATGAGGGTCTTCATAGAAATTGTTGCACATGTCTTGTTTTTTGTGGGATGGCAGTACAAGACTGGAAACACCTGTGTAGGACACTGAAAATCATGCAGAGTAGCTGCTTTCAAGACTCAGCAGGTTCCTTCTCTCATCATCACTGGGCCAATCACATTCCGTCAGAAGATTTTCCGGCAAATTTCTCCCAATGTTCCCCCACAGCTAACTGTATCAGTTCTCCAGAGTCCAATTATGGACTCCATACCATCAGTATCTACTTTCCCGGTGTTTTCTCATTTAAGCTGGTTACAACTTGCGATGTTTAAATTAACAATGGGATAGGAATATTCAGTCCTAACCAGGTAATTCAGGACCAGTTTAGCAAAGCTTTCATTTGAGGTGATGCGGGATACTAAATTATTTCTCTGCAAAATTCTGCACTGAGCACGAGACAGAGAAGACCTTCGGCAGTTATAAATTTTGCAGCGATAAAAAAGCAACAAACTAAGTAGAAAGAATAGAGATTAAACAACCTCTGTTAGTAAAATGCATAATGTGAATCGCTCAGATCTCAAAGAGGCAGAATGCTAAGCAGGCTCTTAGCCAAAGTACTGATGCCTTCAAACAAGCCAGCAGCACTTTAAAATGCAAAAAGTTTACATAAAACACCACTTTCATGTAGTGATAAGATGAATCATTATTTTAAGTAAACAAACTGTGCCTCCCCAAGATACCACACACACATTGCATTAGCGAACCATACCACCAACACTACCTATTCAATGCCTTCAACACAAGGATTTTAAAAAAGAATTTAACAATAAAAGCTTACTGAAATAATTCATCACAAACATCTGCAATCGTATTTATGTTACAGTGTCATACAGAGCATATTTGTGTTTTCACCCTTAAAAACCTAGAAACATCATCGTGGTGGCTTGCAAATGACGTTTTCCTCTACATTTAGCCTACATTTCCTTAGTGATTCATCACCATTTATTCTAATATTTTCCTATGTTGTTTGTATTTTTTAAGTGACAATCAGGTACTTTTCCATATTTAAGTTACTGATCATGTAGCTGTTCATAAAAGCTTAGAGTCAATTCAAAGGATATTGCATCAAAGCAGGGAAACCAAGAAAAAGTGAGTTTTTCAGCAAAATATACAATTAACTGAACACAAAAACAAATGTCTACTACTACTGCCATTCATCAAATTATGTGGGTTTTATTGGGGAATAAATGTTGCAGAAGATGGCAGTCTTTTCATATTCACTACAGCGCCTCTGAATGTCCAAATGGGTCATATTTGACGCCAGTGAAAATTATTTATCTGAATTATTTAACAGTATTAATAATATTAGTGAATCAAGAGTTATTAATCATTTTAGATTAGTAGATGCTTTGATCTTCTGAGCCTGTTTAGGTCTTTGAAGGTTTATGGGCATTTTCATGGCAGAGAAGCTAAAAAGTACCTGAGAAAATGATGAATTATCATGTTCATGTTCAGAGAATACTTGATCAGCTTTATATGTCTTTAGATATGATGTGAGAGCACCAAGTTATTATGAATTTGCTGCTATTAAAGTTAAAATAAATAAGTGATATTACACTATGGTTAAATCAGTGAGGCCCTGTGGCAGTTTTAATTTAAAGCTGCCAGTAAAAGATTTAAGTGAAAGCAAAACTAAATAAGAAAGAAGAGCATAAAGACTCACATATCCACCTTATCTTTTGAACTGGTATAAGACTGTGCACTAGATTACAGCGGATGACTCTGAGTGCAGCACCGGATCATGAGTTACTGATAGGAAAGTGTCATTTCATGTACTTCATCATAACTACAGATAATATCCATCTCTTCAGCTCCTTCTTTAATCTTGTGCAGAACAGAATATTAATGCACTCCCTGAAAGGGCCGAACCTCTTCAGAGAACAAGGAGGAATCAGCCCATTAGACAGAAGAAACAGGACACAGTGGAGCCCATGGAGTACAGTAAAGGACACTGCCTCAGAAACAATGTCCTCTTATATACGTGAAGCCTTGGAAAGGATCACATCAGGTGAATATAGTATGAGCAGCTTTATCCACCTTAGGAAACAGAAAGTACAGTTCAAAAAGGGAAGTTGTACTTTTCTGAGAAATGCTACCCGCTACTTTGAAGTCACTGAGGTGTTGCTTATTTCTCATCTTTTTTTCCTTCTTCCACCTAACTATGATTAATCAGGGGGACGATGATTCATTTTCTACTCTCAAAATTCTACATTTAACATATTGAGTTCATGAATGATAATGGGAAATTAGTAACTTGTTTGATATATGGAGAAGAAAGCATAAAATAAAAAGATATTCTTGAAAATGTTGCTGGTGGCAGCCTTTATAATAATAACTAATTTCACATGACTCTAGTGGACTTAGTTTGATGTAGATTAATGACCAAAATGTACTCATTGAAGTAAAAGTTAAACAATGTCATGATGAAGATTAAACTTTACTTCATTTTAATGATATAAAAGAGAGAAAAGTGAGCCGAGACATTTGCAGAAGACGGAAAAGTAAATCAATATTAAGCCGTAATAAAAATCATTGACTATCCATCTTCGGGCCATTAAAAGACTTGGCCCAAATGAAAAGTACAGCAAAGCAAAACTGCTTAACAAAAGGCAGAGCCACAACAAAGCCACAATACCATGCAAAGAGCAAGTTAAATATTGAGGCTTCTAGTCTCATCATCAGTGAGGAAACTTTGATGAGCTGCATTTTAGATGGTGAAAGCCTCGGGCCACAGACTTAAAGGCACGATGTTTCAAAACACTGAATGCAAGTGACCTAAAAATATAAAAAGAACCCAGTCTAGTCTGGTAACCAGCAGTCAAGCTTAATAGATCAAATAAGAAAGTGCTGCTTTTATTACGAGACCGAGATTCATACATTTTCTAATTAAGTTCTTGATCTAACAGCTATTTGATCCTTTTCATACAATACGTGACTCTTGAAATGTATCCACATTTCAGTCATCCACATCAAATGACTCATCCATTTTGATAATTTCTAACTAGTATTAACAATCACTCTCCACTATTTATTTATATATAGATGTAATAGAGGTGTAATTGAACCAGACGTAGCATAAAAATTAGACTTCCTCTTTAAAAGCTGCCGCATAAGTCTGATGATGTGGGCAAGAAAAGGTCTTTAAAATGTAAAATAACCATCCGGAGATGCAAGTTGGCAGTTAATGGCCATTTACCACTGTGTGAGTCAGCCGTTTCTTAATTTTATTACTTTAACTTAGTTTTAATTATTCCCCTTGTTCTGAAATGGCCCTGTAATCTTGAAGTGGAGTCAGAGTGAAAGGTGTAATCCATTTTTACACCACTTGGTCATGGCAACCTTTTAGTTTTAAAACTTAAAGCTCGGTTCATTTGAGGAACATTAATATTAATATTCTTCACCAGCTTCTTCCCCTGGACTCCCTTTGGCAAGAAGATGTAAGAAGAGACAAAAGAGATGTAACAACTAAACAAGAAACAGTACAGAAAAAAGGAGGGGGGGGTTAACGGAGCCGTGTGGATTCAGTGTAACAAGCTCAAGATTTGCTGCTGCCGGGCTCCACTGCAGTAAAATTTCTCCTCTGATGAACTGCATTTACCAACCTTCCTGTGAGGCCCTTTGTTCACTTCTTGCGTATAGACAAGCTATAAAATAAAGATTATGTAATTAGCATTAAAGAATTAGCAGTGGCAAAGACAAACAAATGCACCAGCTCACACTGCTGTGTGTCTTCTGCTGCACTGAAACACATCTATCCAAATGACTAACACCTCATCTACACGTGAGGCTCAGTGCAATCAGGATGTTAGTAGAGCTGTAGCAGATTTAGCACTCCATCTGTGTCTTTTCAGGATGCTTTCAAACACAATGCTGATTGTACAGTCCTGTAGGTCACCTGTGCTTTGGCAGTGCTCAGAGCCCAACACAACATCAGTGCACAAACAAAAATAAAACTATGACAATCTGAAACACATGAAATGCACTTTTGGCCACAGTTAGACACATAAAACAGAAAATAACTCGTCTGTTACTAATAAACAGCCAGTCAGGGATCTGTCTCCATTCATCTGTCTCTGTTGCTGATTCAACATACTGAAGTGACTAAAAGACTCCTATGAGACAATCAGTGCCACACTGTGAAAACTCGAAGTAACAAGTGGACAAAAAAAAAAAAAAACACTCAACAGCCAACTGCTGATGTGTTAAAACACTCTTGGATATCTGGCCTCTGCTCAACTAGGACTGGACAATGTATATGAAAAATACTTAATTTATCTTGACCTGGTCTCTGTGGGGTGTAGTAAAGGACAACAACACTAACACCAAATATAATTTACTTTTCCTCACCCTCCTATGGCTTGTTTACACACAAAAACACACTACAAATTAAGCACAGCCTGGGTGTGATTCAGTTAGCTTAAGTCTCCAGTTACTCCACTCTAATTTTCAGGAGTTTGTGTAACATGTTTTGCTGCCACTGTAAAGCCAGTGTTTTGCGACATCTTACATGCCTTAATTAGGAATGGACTATCAGTAAGTAATACTATACAAGTAGAAAACCATGAAAACTGAAATGAGAAAGTGAGATAAAAACATCTATTTATTTACTAATGGTTATTTAAAATCCCTCCAGTTCAATGTGAAAAGGAGCAAGGATAAAAAAAATGATTAAAATATTATTCATTTGCATTTTTATTTGATTTGACAGTCAGCTGAAGGCATTTCAACAAAACCAAAATCTGGCCCCAAGATTATACTTTTATTCCAAATTACAAACCATCATTACCAGCCATGAAAAAAACATTAGTCTATTCCTGATGCAAGCTCCTCAATGAAAAGCCTCAGTCAGCTGGCATGTTTACACAGAGAACCTCCATGGCAGCAATACTAACCAATGCAAAACAGCATCACTGCTACCCACATAGAGTTTCGCAGAGTTGTATTTAATTATTGTTTCTGCGTAAAACATGCAAAATGTTCAGGGAGGGTAGTATATTGATGCCATAACGTCCTTTAAGTTAACTGAGTGAAGAAGAAATAAATGCAGTGATCATCATAGCTGTAAAACCTGCCCAGCTGCAGTCTTTGATCCCCTCCTCCAACACCTGAACACATGACAAGTCACGCACAGCCACAGTAGAGTCGCACACACACTACTGCACACCAGCTTGTGTGTGTTCCTAGCCCTGAAGAAATGAATTCATTTCAATCATTGAGCAGTGACTGGGGGTTATGCAGAACATGAGTGCATTTTTATTTTCTTCTGGGTATATCTCACCTCTAAATGGTAAAATGAACCAATCAATAACATGCTGAGGGCTAAACAGATGGGGCTTTTCCATGTCACTTACTATAACACGACATCATTGACGACTGGCTTCATAATGTATGTAACTGACATAAACCTTACAGTAGTCCAAGCCAAAAGCTGTTTAAGCCAGGTTAACCAGTTTTACCAAACATAGATCACCTGATTTGACAGAAAACACACACATGTACAAAGAGGTTTTTCTCTTTGCTAATGAAAAGGCTGTCTGTCTCCTGAATTTCCATTTGATATTTCAAACTGACTTTTTCATTTGGCGCCGGTGCACAGGTACTGTTGGAATGCCATAGCAGCAAACGATGGTTGCCATGGCATTTCCAGAGAACACATACCAGGTCAAGTTTTTTTCATCTTCTTTGTGGCACTGGGGTCATGGCAGGATTATTATAACCCACCTTTCATCCAGCACAAAATGTACACCAGAACAGGGATCCACCTCATGGACCAGGTTTAATAAAATGAAAGTATGCTTTTAGCAAAAACCTGACATCTGTTTTTACTTGAGTCCGATCCTACTCAGCAGTTATGCATTTAACTTAGAACACCTTCATCAGATTAGCCAGTAGTCTAACATATTTTTTTTATCTTAGATGCTGCATCAAGAATAGCTTTTCAATTCATCTCTGGTCAGACATTATGGAGTCATGTTGCCTTCGCCCATGAAATGTCATAAAAAAAGCTAAATTTTATGCATGTTGTTCAAGCAACACAAACCACTCAGCTCCTCATCTCCAGGGTTAGGTTTTGTAAGCACATGGGTGGAACTGCTTTGTCTGGCTTCCTCATCTCCCACAGCCAATACATAGTTAAAGGATTAAAGTGTGTAGGATTACTCATTAGTCTGCATGCTGTGATTCATAGCACAAATAACATTCTTGGTCATGACCAGTAAAACCATATGGCGCAACATGTCTCCCTGAAAAGGTGGCGAGACTTTACAGTCCAACATCTGCACAGATAACTGCTTGTTCTGGTTGTAGGGATTTTTCTATTTTCTAAAAAAATGTAGTGTTCAAACTAAATTATAATTGGCCTTTTTAAGTAAACAAACCACACTCAGAGCAACATCACACCTACAATAACTGAGTGGAAAGGTTGCAGCTTTTAACAGTTTATTGTAAAATATCTAACATGGATTTAACACAATTGAATAAATGTTTTCAAATGTCACCAATAAAGCATTTAGTAAATAAACATTTGGTATTTGGAGTGGCTGATCAAACTAATTAGAACATAAATATCTGCTAATCATTTGCTTCTTCTAGTTTTTGTAGGAATACCCCACCCCAATACAATCCTGAAATTTACCAAATGTGAATAGATGAGTAACTGGTAAACATACAAGCACAATGAAGATTTGACTTATGAACAGTGACCTGAAAAAGAAGAATTAAACAGGTCAATAAATCCTCAAGTATAAAGAAGGCTAATTAAATTTAACAAGGCGTGGATTTTTTTTTTTTTTGGAAGAAGTGAAGATTTTCAGGCATAACGGCTAATTAGTTTCCACTAAGGTCAAAAAGGAAGTCACTGAAGAGAAATGAATCACTGAAGAAGACAGGAAAGGCGTATCCAAATCCACTGCTCACACCTACTGTGTATGGAAAAACTATGGAAAGAATATTTCAACAATGTAAAAAATTTTACATAGAAGAAGCAACTGACTTAAAACTGTTGATAAAATCCTATCATTTTCCATTTTAGAGGAATTTGGCTTTTTATAGGCTTTCTAGATATACAGTAAATTCCAATGGATAACAATGTTTGACACTATCTACCTATCATTCAGAGTATGTCCATTAAAGACTCTCTATGTTGCTTGAAATCAAAGTTTTGTGCTCTTGGTGTTTAATGTTTTCTCAGCTGTAGACACACTTGCAGTGATAGCATATATCTACCCACACAAATATGTTCGCCTGCAAATAACTTTTAGGGAAGAAAATTGCAAAGTAAATGGAAATAATATTATTTTAGAGGGTGCTGTCAGCACATCAGTGGAAAAAAAATTGCAACGCATTCATTACAACACAGTCAGCGAGGAACAGAATGCTTCATCTGTAAAAAGATCATGAATGTATGACCTTGACCTGATGCTGAAAAACTAGCATAACACAGCCTTTCAAGGCAGAGCTTCTGGCTGAATAATTAATAGAAGAGCAACAGGAGATATGAGAAAAGGAAGACCCCCTGCTCACAGATACCCAACTAATGTAAAGTCATAGCAATCATGCCTACAACCTCATACCTCAGAATAAATTAGTACATGTGGATATTGATAGGATTTAATAAAACTGAGCATGGCGGTTATTAGACAGAGCATGACATCCCCATTTTCAAACTAATTTTCATTCATCTCACCTCCATTTATTCAAACTCTCAGCAGGTGGATGAGACTAGTTGCAAAATCAAAGTGTCTCATTTTCACTATTGACCCTTGAATCACCTCACATTGAAAATCATTTCTGGCTGATATGAAACTGCAGACGCAGGGAAACCACTAAGTGATGAACAAAAAAAAAAAACTTGTTACTTACATGTCCATAGTTAACAAAGCCATGTTTAGTTGCGATTCGATTAGCTTCCTCCGGACCTCCAGGTATGTGGACAGCCCACTGGTTGGTGTAGATGGTCTGACCCAGTGCTGGTCCCAGCCCAGAAACCAGCAGGACCAGCAGAGGCCCAAGTATCAACTCAACCAGCCTGAGCTGGTGGCCTCTAGAAAGAGATGGAGGGCCAGAAGCCATGGGTTCACCTAGTGCAGCACAGTCTCTGAGCACAGCGCCTCTCCGACAGACCCGGCTGCGCACGGTACATGCAGATGCACGGAGAGACAAAGAGGGGACAGTCACAGCTCACCTGAAAGGAAACACAAGCAAAGGCTCAGATAAAGTGAAGCATGTTTACAATACTGAAACACTGGTTTCACTGGTGGATCACTCTTGTTGTGAAACACGCAGGCACGTTACAGCAACAATTCAGTGGAAGCCAAAATTATGACCAGTGTGTTCTGTGGAATAACTGGAAGAGGAATCGAAAGAGGAAGATAGAAATAAACATGTTTTAAGGACTTTAGCAGGATGTGAGACATGGAACTCATTGCATCATCAGGATTTACTGTAACTCAACTAGGCATGGAAGAGAAGACTAAACATGTTAAAACTATACATCAATCTCTTCTGTTCGTGATGAAGCACAGCCACGGCAGTTTTTAGCAGGCCTACTTCAGCCCTGCTAAGTACAGGCATGTGATAATCCCACAGGAAACAGTGAGCGAGTCGTCAAGGCCAGAGCTGATGTCGTGGTTAAATGCACAGCAGCACATTTTGGCGTTTCAACTCCCATGGGAGGGACACAGTGGATGAAGCTTGCGAAAAGAAAATGCTTAGGTAGACTGGATTGGCAGCAGAGGTGGAGAGGTGCGGTCGGAAAGCCTGACTACGCCCTGGATGCTGAGGGATCACAGCAGAGTAGGTCTCACTATGAGGTGAACTGGTCACTCAAGGGTGGAGTCTTAATGGCTGAGGCAGCAGCGGCAGTGAAGAGCTGTGGTCAGGGACTACAGCATTCACACCATCAGTGTTTGACAACAACAACTTGCTGGTGACAATGATAGGTATTGACAGATGTTTTGGGTTTTTTCCATCAGAGTCTGTACAGATTAGTAAAACTGATCTACAATTTCTTTGGAAATCATCTTTTTCAGAGATAAAATGTGTAAAATCTTACATACTTACACAAGGTAATGTGGAAAACAAATGACAAGAGTCTTGGTTGGCTAATGTTTTCATGATATGATGAAGTGTTATTACACATCAGCTTATGAATATTTATATGATGGAATTATAAATCTTACTCTGGACAGTGAAAACTGAATGTATTTACCTGTACAGACATGTTTTGAAGTAGAAGTGGTAGCTCAGAGACAAACATTTATTTTGAGTACCACCCATTCACTAATTATTTCATGGAATTTCACATTTTTTCCCCCAATACTATATCTGGGAAACAATAACCAACCAGCACTTCTGGCTTAATTTTTTCTTCATTAGTGGTCCAACTTTATGTTTCATTACATTTACTCCGGAAGTACTGTCCTTTATAGACCAGCATAATCAAGGAGACTGAAAAACAAAATTTGGTACCAAAATACAGCACATTTGCTGGGAAAAAATACAATCCTGATGTTGGATGAAATGCTTTTAATCATCCATTTAACAGAGAACATTTCAACACAAGCATAAAACAAAAATGCAGGGCCTTGCAGCAGTATTGCAATAAGATACCTGAAACTAAACAAACAAAACAGCACCTTTAGGTATTATAAAGTAAATACTGATATCCATGTAGATTTACATAGTGGCCTGTTGATATTTATTTGTTTTACTAGCAAATATCCTGTTGGCAAGTCACATAAAAGAAAAAAAAAAAGATCTGAAATACAACCTTGCGCATAAGAAGAGCAATTTATTATATGCTAGAATAGTTACAGTAGGTGAAGAATAAAAAATCCAGACTTCTTCATCTTTGCTGTGTTCAGACATAAGAGCTAGCCCTCCTTGGGATTATTCCTCAAAGTGCATCTAACTCTCTTGTGTGTCACAGTTACAGTCTGCTAAATTATGGCTCATTCCTCATCTGTGTATCCGACGCTGTGCTGTCACATCGTCTGATTCTACACTATTATGGGACTGACTTTCTCTGATTATGTTACAGGTGTAATCGCACTCCCATAATTACGCTGTCTCCGGGGTTCGAAAAGCAGAGCTGAGTACTCAAACTGAGCTCAGCGTGCCATCAAGCCTCGATTCAAATGTGCAAACAAACTTGACATTTTCCCTGGACAGTACGCAGTCAAGGATAAATGACATGTTTAGTAGTGGCAGGGGGAATCTTCTTTGTGCTCATATGGGTTGTTTGGTAAATTACGATGTAATACACATTTGAAGTAAATATTTTCAGCACATCAGATTTAGAAATATAGCTGCTGCTGTAAATGTACGCTCAGCTTTGACCAACTGACTAAAACTAACACTAGGTGATTGTATGTCAGCAATTTGTCATTGATTTTCCACAGCTTGGCTTCACAGCTTCATGTGCAGATAATTGGTGCATTGCGTATGTGAAATTTTACCTCACATGACAGTTCCATTTACATTTGTTGAAAAGGCATACACACAGCTTGTGATCCAGCTTTTGGGGAATGATAACTCATATAATCAGATACAAAAAGTCAAAACTCCTGATGGCTAGACGTCTTTAACAAATACAAAATTTAGGAGAACAGGTCTCACTTCTTCTTTTGCATATTGTGAAAATACTGCTGTCACACTGCTGCTCACATGGGTTTACCAAAGCTTTATGCTTTCACAAAAGGTCAGTGGAATTTTTTTTCATTAGCTATAGACTTGAAATACATACAAGGCAATATAGATACATTTCTTCTTACCTGTATCAATTTATAATTCTATTTTTACAATCAAAGCATTTGTGCAGAGACAGTGCACATTATAAACATTTAGATTACTAGAAACACTAACATCTTACTGCATTTCCTATGAGCCATACTGAGTACAGTGCCTTAAGAGTTAAAACAGACTTGTTTTAGTGGGTTGAGAAGCCACAGGTAACTACTTCATAACATAGCAAGCTTTCAGGTCAGATGGAAAGACCAGCTGTGAATCCATGCCAACCGCTTCAGCAGTAACTTATTTCAAACACACCTGAAGAATATCAAATCGCTTCACATCAATAAATACGAGAAAACAAGAACTGGAGTGTTTCTAATATGCCAACCTACAGTCACCTCCAAATTCCTTCTCCACCTTCTAAATTCTTCCTCCCGGCTCAGCTAAGCCTATTATACACACACATAAAAAATCTCCCTGAATTAAGGTGAAAACTCCACACCCAATATTCATTAATTACATGCTTACTTTTCATAACATCCACTCAGCTCCTTCTGAAACCCCGCCCCTTGCATGTATTTAGCCCATTATATGTAAATGGCAAGATTTAAAAAAAAAAAGAAAATCATAAAAATTTTTTACTGTGACCTACCTTTCCCAAAATGCAATGACATCTATTCTGAGTCACTGGCAATCTATAAATCCAATTTGGTACGAATTGAACCAATAGTTTTGCTGCTAAAGTGTTAACAAACAAACAAAGAAACAAACAACCTGAACCAAAAACAATACCTCTTGCCCCCCCCCCCCCTCTCTCTCTCTCCCGTCAGGGGGGTGAGGTAAGAAATGAGAAATGGCCCCATCTAAATTTTCCACCAAACCTGAGGGATTCTCTCTGGTTATTAAAACCTTTTATCAAGTTATTAAAATACTTAACCACATCAAGAAGAAAAACAGAGAAATTAAAAGAGAAGTCTGACGTAACTCACTTAATTTTGTCCTTGGTCCTTTGATGCCACAGGTAAATAATGGGACTTCTCAGAACTCAGACTTTATATACAGAGGCTTGTGATCTCATTATGACGCTCATCCAGCGAGTTTCTTAAACGTCAGCATGAACACCACACACCACGCAAGCTCCGCCACCCTCCTACTTCACTGTTCACCAGAGACCAGGGGAAGCTGGGTGTCACACTGCGAGCGGTGTTTAGTATTGCCACAGTAAATGATACCATATGTCAGACTGTGATAACAGAGGTTATAATAGACAAAAAATACTGCATTATAATTAGCCAAGTATCATTAAACCCAAAGGATAATACCAGCCTCATTACCCAACTCATCAGGATGTTTATAAAGAAAACAGTTTACACCTCATCGGTATATTGTTTACAATTAAATTAGATAAAAAGGCATTTAACCACATGACCCTCGGCTGACATTCAAAGATCTTCTAATTACTGCCGATTCGCTCATTGTGACGTGTGTAATCAATACTCAAATAGCCCGCAGAGAGTGTTAATAAAAAACTCAAGCTGTGTGTGGCAAACTGATTAAATAACACGCAATTGAGTTCATAAATCTGTTATAAAGCATTAAAAGAAGTAGCCATCTTGTCTAAATAGTGAGAGATAATACTGCGGTGATAAAATGCCATCTCAGAGCCTGCACTGCAATTTCAGAATGTCAGAGTAGTTTTAACACATATGCGCTATTCAAACTCCACTAAATCAACTTCACACTGTCAGAAGTCAAGTGCTACACAAGCAGCAATTTAACGATTACCACACCATCTGAGACAACGCCATATGTGAGGTTCATCTCCACATTTTAGTCATTCATAATAGTTCATGTTGGAGCTTCATCTGAATCTTGTAACATCTTGCATCACAGAAATACTGTTTATTACATTAGGATGCTACAGAAATTTGTTGCATTTTCTCTGCTTCATATTCCAAAACAATCCACCTACTTAAAATACAGTGCATGAATTCAATACAATACCCATATCAGCATATATTGTTTGGCTGTAGATCTGGATTCACTGAGGAAAACTGTAGCACCAAAAACACAAGATGACTGATATTTGTGCACGTCTCTCAGTAACTGTGCTGCTCACAAAAGCTGAACAACTGAACAAGAAGAATTCATGACATTTGAAGAGGCGTAAATGAAGCAGCAGAACTGTTTCTGTCAAATGTTTCTACTGAAGGTTACACACTTTTGAATAACATACAACGTGATGTTAATTAAAATATTCTAAAAGGCCAGACCTTAGAGACATCTGTTTGTCCTCGAGTGCGCAAATAAAATGGGACTCTAAAGAGCCTGAGGAGGGAACTGAAAAAACCACAGACTTTGTCCTTGTTAAAAAAGACTCTTGACAGAACGGGTAGATTTTAATTTGTCTTCAGGGATGCCAGGTTTCAGCCTTTCACCAAAATCATAGCTGCTACATAGATTCTATGTTTGTAAATTATGCATGCATGACCAAATGTCATCGTCAATCATACTGACATAACCACTGGTGTGATTTAGAGTCATCTTCACAAGCGTTTGATGTAAATTCCTATTGTAAAAGCCATTGAGATTTTCCGGCTGACTCTCAGATGGCCTAATTAGAACGCTTACATGCAACAACAAAAACTGTGTTGTCTGTTCTTTCATGTCTTTTCTGCTGTACTTAGTTTAGGCAAAGCTTTGTCATCCAAAAACTTCATCTGCCTTCATACAACAATGTCAGAATTGAGAGTTCATACAAATATTGTTTTACATTTAATTTCAGACTCTGTGATCAGCTTTTCTGAGATGCATAATGAGTTCATGTTGCATTGTAAACCTCGCTCAAAGGGCAATTCTTCACCTCAGTAGGAGGTGAGAAGAATTGCAGGATAATAAGAAGCAAAGTAAAACAAGTTCTCCCTGTTTTCTCTAGGTTTCTGGAAGGTTTACACTGTAATGTGATGGCCTTTTTTGCTTGGTATTTTGCTGAAAACAATCAAAAAAAAAAAAATGCTGTTGCAGTATTTACACAATAGCATTGGCACTAGTCTTTTAAAGGGAAAATGACTGCAGCATAGGAATGTTTGAATATTAATCACTTACTGTCATAATCTGTCTCCTGAGAAGCACATCATATCACAAATAAATAAGGTCCACAATATGAGATTGAGAGATTTAACAGTCCTACTATTACATGTAAAGACAAACACACATTAAGAACGGAGATTATTTTATGTTTGGGACGTTTGTTTAATCTAACACAGGCTTCTGCAAATACCAGGTTTAGCTGTGATCAGCAGCTCAATACTTCCATACCGGAGAAGTACAATTACAGACTTAGGTGTACGGGAAGCACAAACAAAGCAGGTAGGTCAGCTCCCATACAGAAGCACACACATTTCCATACATACTGTAGAAGTGAACGTCTAAAATTGGGGGCATTTACACAGTTCAATCCAATAAACCAGTTATTTAACCATAATCCACTACTCAAATTCATTTTCTGACCTGTTTAAAGTACAAACACAACTGCATGCTACTAAACTGCATCGATTTCTTCAGATGTCAAAGTTCATTTTCTAGTCTATCTCATGTCCTGTATATGTTTGGTAAATATTAAAAAAAGTAAATCCAAAGTTTGCTGTAAGCTGCTTGTGGAAACAGCAGCATGTACTGTGGTTTTAAAGGAGCTCAGACTATTTGTGGGAGAAGAGATTAACTGGAAGGAAGAAGGAAAAAAAAAAAAAAAAAACTTCTCACGATCAGGCCTTTGACAACACAAACAGCCTGATGTTTAGGAGCTAAAGTTACGGGTGTAAAATGTGATCAGCTGACAGGAGTAAGGCTGCTAGTTTGCGGTCAGTTGACTCACCTCACACGCAGAGTCCGTGACAACACGCAATGTGGAGCGGCTGAAGCTGATCGGATGATGACTCCTGTGTTTGTCAAATATGTCTGAAACTGCACTGATGAGCGCAGACTTGACACGGCGGTAGGCTGACCTGAGCCGTCTCACAGGTGCCTCCCCTTTTATCCAGCCCTGACACACATCTCCAGCCCTCTCCTGTTCACATTTTACTACTGGTTGCGTGGATCACGAGCACTATTTTCTGCCACTCCGCAGAACAACCACACAAATATCGGACGCGGCGCAGTCGACGTCACCTCGGCGTGTGTGAGATCCCCCTTCGGAGAAACACACTAACTGACAGCGACAGGGATCGGCGGCACAACACCCCGTCCGGTCCGAGTCCTTTCCCCGTGTCAGGGTCCCGGTGGTACCGAAGCCGAGACCAGGACAAACTCAGACCTCAAACAAGTAAAAAAAAAAAAAAAAAATAGCCGGAGCGGAGGGAAACTTACAAACGGCTCAACTTACCCGCTTCCTCTTACATCCTGCTCGGCCCGGCTTGTTTTTGTACCACTCCGCGATGTTAGAACCGACGACGACAAAGCGAAACGGCTGAAGAAATGATAATACCGAATTGCTGGTTATAAATAGTCATGATACCCCTCTGGTGTGCCGCTGAGTGGTCCGTACAAGCCCCAGGAAATACGTCACGACCGTGGACGAAGTGGAAGCGGTAGAGCAACACCTACTAACTTACCAGAGGCACAGTTACACCGCCACCCTCTGGTCAGAAGGGGAACAGCACCCACAGGCTGGAGGACACAGGAGTTCCATCAGGGCTGTCCAAGTCATTTCTTTTAAATCAGTTCTTAAAACACACTTTTACAGACTTGCTTTTATGTGATGTTTGTCCCTTTTAATTTTAAATTTTAATTTTTTTAAAATTTGAATCTTGTCCTGTTTGATTGTTGGTTTATACAGGGTGGGGAAGCAAAATTTACAATGAACATTTAGTTGTTTTTTCTCAGCAGGCACTGTGTCAATTGTTTTGAAACCAAACATATACTGATGTCATAATCATACCTAACACTATTATCCATACCTTCAGAAACTTTTGCCCATATGAGTAATCAGGAAAGCAAACGTCAAACAGTGTGTGATTTGCTGAATGCACTCGTCACACCAAAGGAGATTTCAAAAATAGTTGGAGTGTCCATAAAGACTGTTTATAATGTAAAGAAGAGAATGACTATGAGCAAAACTATTACGAGAAAGTCTGAAAGATACTATTAAAGAAGAATGGGAGAAGTTGTCACCCGAATATTTGAGGAACACTTGCGCAAGTTTCAGGAAGCGTGTGAAGGCAGTTATTGAGAAAGAAGGAGGACACATAGAATAAAACATTTTCTATTATGTAAATTTTCTTGTGGCAAATAAATTTTCATGACTTTCAATAAACTAATTGGTCATACACTGTCTTTCAATCCCTGCCTCAAAATATTGTAAATTTTGCTTCCCCACCCTGTATTCTCATACATGACGTTGTTTTATCTCACGCCTTTATTTTTGCATTGATTTAACAGCATCATGTTATGTTATCCCTGCCCTCTTTATCCCGATTCATTTAATTTATTTGAAGTGTCATGTTTCTGCATTGTTGTACACATCTCTCCATTGTGTTGCTTCTGTTTTTGTGTTTTTACTTACATCTTGTATCCTGCTGTTGTGCCATTTACTTGTTTGTCAAAAGCACTTTGTAAACTTTGTTTTTAAAAGGTGCTACATAAATAAAGCTATTATTATTATTATTATTATTATTATTATTATTATTATTATTATTATTATTATTATTATTATTATTTCAGTTCAGGGGCCACAGAAGAATTTGATGTCACTCGGGCCAGCCTAGTAAAATACTAACATAATAACCTATAAAAAATGATAACTCTGCTTCTCTGAGGTTTATTACAAATTCTAAAACCATGACACATCATTGTGACTTGTATTCCAGAGTGGGCTGGCCTGCCCTGCCCACTAGGAGGCTGGGACACTGGTGTACCTTCATTTATAAGGCCATACTTGGGCTACAGCCTTCCTGTATCTGTGGTTTGATTACAAGAAGAAGTGTTGATTCTTACTGTCTGCAATCAAATGAGCATTTGTTCCTCTTTGTGCCATTTGCCCGTACAGAGCAGGGAAAAAGGGCATTCGTGTACTCTGCTCCGTCCACATGGAATATGTTGCTAAAAAACTGGAAACTCTCTGAATTGATCTCCCTGAATGCTTTCAAATCCAAACTCAAAGTGCTGGAGAAGAGCTCAATGACTTGCACTTGTTTTTCATGGGTTGAATTGTCCTGTAAATTATTGTTTGTTGTAACTGTATGAGGTAATTGTATGTTGTAACTATGTGTTGTGTTTCATGCTGTCTCTTGGCCAGGACTCTTAATCTCAATGGGATCGTTTTCCTGGTTAAATAAAGGTTAAATAAATAAAATCTCCAAATATTTCTCTTTGTTTTACAGACAGAGCTTTCTCCATTGCAGCTCCGGCCCTCTGGAACTCCCCCCCACCTCCTCTCCTACACTGCTCCAACCCCAACACCTTTAAATCCCTTTTAAAAACTCATTTATTTAAGATTGCTTTTAATGCTTAATCTTAATGTTTAATGTTTAATGTTTGACTGTTTTATATCCGTATACCTGCCTTTTGCACCTGCTTTTATTCTGTTTTTAATATGTCTGGTTTCTGTTTTTATCTGCTGCATGTTAGTGTCTTTGAGTTCTATGAAAAGCACTATACAAATAAAATGTATTATTATTATTATTATTATTATTATTATTATTATTATTATTATTATTATTATTATTATTATTATTATTTGTTTTAGTACAAAAAAGTAAGATTACATTACAAACATGTCTATAACCTATACAGACCCAGTGCTGCACTACCAGTCAAAAGTTTGGACTCATCTGGTTTTTCTTCATTTTCGTGACTATTTACTTTGTAGATTCTCACTGAAGTTGTCAAAACTATGAATGAACACATATGGAATTATGTAGTTAAAAAAAGTGTGACATGACTCAAAGCATGTTTTATATTTTAGGTTCAACAGAATAGTCACATTTTGCTTTTATTACTGCTTTGTCCATTTTTGGCATTCTCTCGATGAGCTTCATGAGGTAGTCACCTGAAATGTTTTCCAAAAGTCTTGAAGGAGTTCCCGGTGAGGCTGAGCACTTGTTGGAAATCTGTGATCCAACTCATGCCATTTAAATGAGAAGGTGAGTCCAAACTTTTGACTGGTAGAGTACTTTTGTGCCACTTCACAAATGAATTTTTCTCTCTATTTAACCTTACTTGAGTGATTTATCACCATTTATTCCAATATTGTTCTTTGTATTTAACATTTTTCAGTGTAAATCAGGTATTTCTCCCTGTATTTAATTTACTGATTATGTAGATGGGTAAAGTTTAGGGTTATTATATCAGAAACATAGAAAACTGGAGAAAAGTGACTTTTTTGGTAAAAATTTATCATCAACTAAACATAAACCAAGTGTCTCTATCTACTGTCATTGATCCAACTCCATGGGTTTTACTGGTGAATCAATGTTGTAGAAGATGACAGTGTTTCCATGGTAACTATGGAGCCTCTGAACATCCAAATGGGTCATATCTGATGACCATGAAAAGATGACAAACTGCATTTTACTCCAATTATTTACATGAATTGATAGGATTGGTGGATCAACAGATATTAAACATTATAGATGAGACAATGCTTTTGGTCACCAGCTTGTCTTTGGGTCTTTATAGGATAATTACAAACTATCCTTTCTTAAAAAATGTGAATAACCTGAACAGCCATGAACAACCTAAAATTTCTTAAGGCACATATTATTCCTCAGTTTATCATTTACACATGTGCATCATGAATCACAGATCAGAGTGGATCTACAAAGGCACAAAGCATTTAGTAAAAGGCATAATATTGTTAACATTGCCCTTATTTTTTGTGAAAAATTTCAGGTTGTTGATAGGTTATTTGCATTTTTTGGGGGGGTGGGATGGGGGGTGGGGAGTAGTTTTTAAATGTACACATTTTCATAATATAAGTTTTTAATTGGAAATTTTTCCACTGAAACAAAGAGAACATTTTGGAGTTGTCATGATTTATGCATTTTACTATTACTTTACTGGTACGGCCCCTGGAGATCACATTAGGTTGTATGTGGCCCCTGATCACCATTGACTGTTAATATCTTTCTGGTAATTTTTGCACTTTGCAATTTCATCTCGGGTAGATCGAACCCTGTGGAGGGCCGGTTCTGGCCCGCCGGCCATATGTTTGACACTCCTGGTGTAGATTCAGAGAGGATACAGAGGATACGTCCCTCTGAATATTCAGATCACACGCATTTGTTTCCCACATTAAAAACACAAAGGAAGCAGAACAAATATGCATTATAATTATAATTATTAACAGTTGTAGTATTCAGAAGATTTTCACTTGCATTCACTTATGTTTACTGTATAAAAACCAAAATCGCAATTCAAATTGACCTCAAAAGAAATTTCCAATCTGTACAATGTACAACAACCTGTGTCCTTACAGAAAAAAAATTCCCAGAAAAAAAAAACTTTAACCCTCAAAAACCTAAACAGACACTGTGACCAATAATGTCTTCAAATCTAAAATGTTTAATAACTTTTGAACCAACGATCCTATCAATGCATTTAAATAATTCAAGTAAAATGTATTTTCTCAGCTTATCAATGGCATCAGATAAGATGCTTTCAGAGGTTCAGATGCTTCATAATGAATGTGAAAACACTCATATTCTGCAACATTGATTCACCAGTAAAACACATATGGTTTGGTTGTAGACACTTGCTTTTTACATTCAGTTCATAATATATTTTGCTGTAAAGAAAAAAAAAAGTGTCAGTAGATTCCCTGATATTAAATTAAATATAGGAATATGCCTTCTTTTCTCTGAAAATAAGTAGAGGATAAAATAAAATAAAAAGTGACCAAATCTCTCAAGAAAGGTTAGATGTTGAAAAAAAATTCATTTGTAAGTCATGACAATAATAGTTCTAGGTCTTTAAAGATTAATAGGACAAAAAATGAATGTGGATGTGTAAAATATAGATGGTGTGATGATGAGTACTGGAGCAACAACTCGTCCAAGACCAGACTTCACATCACCAGACAAACAATCTAGACAGAAGAACAGGATAGCCAGATATTCATAAGCAACACAACATCCACACAGACAGATACAGGAACAATATTTGACAGCAATATAGAATGCCCCAGAGCATTACTGCACTATATTCAGTTATATCTTATATATAATAGAATATAGTCAATCTTTTTACCTCATGCCTACATTTTATGTCTTCTGCACATAAATAAACAAACCCCCACCCTGAACAGATGCAGTAAAGACAAAAGACAAAGAAAGTTATCCATAATAATGCACTGATATGTAAGAAATTAAATGCTCAAAAAGTTTCTGATAGTGTACACATCCATGGTAGACCCAAACATTTTTAGCCATGCTTTTTACATTAAGTAGGGACCGGAGGTTCTTTCTGCAGGAAAATTAGAGCTTCAAACATTTTATTTCCCTCTTTTCTGGTGAATTTCACACTAGTTATTGAATTATAAGTTCAGACACACACACAATTCAGGATGAAATAGAATATAATAGGCTTTGATTCATTTTTGTGTTGTTCTCCTCTCCTGTCAGCTTTTCTCCTTCATCCATGCACGTGCATATAGGCACAAGTTACGCTTCTGTCATATTTTTTATGTCTTTTGCCAGGGGGAAATAACCTTTAAACATGCATACATTTGCATTTTCCTCTGTGGAACTATCAGAAAATCAAACAGAGAGGCTTACCAGTTGAATATACTGTCGTTGCAGGTACAAGTCAGTGCAGAGAGCCTGATAATAAAATATTTCATAGTTGGTTATTACACATTACTGATGCAGTTTTATGACAGATCCGAGTCACTACCTGCTGTTTAAAGACTATAATTAAGTCACTCACATTGCCCCCTTCTCTGAGGATATTCATTGGTACTGTCAGATGTGCATTAATTTATTTGGTTTATTGGTTTATTTGATCGGAACAGTGCACATTAATCATCACAGCTGTAAATGCACAAGGCAAAAGGTTATTTTTGGTCGTCCTTGTATAGATTTTACAGTATCACCCAAAAAACACAAGTGTAATATTAAATTCACAATTATGTTGATAATTTATAAGCACATGTAAGCAATAATAAAAGAACAGCACTGATGTGAATAAAAGTATTACATAAAATGGCTCTATGCTATATTTCCATGTACTATTTACGACATACAGCATAATATAAGGCATGCAGGGGAAATAAAAGGAATGCTGTTATACCACCATATGATATGTATGCAGCCACATGAGGACAGATTAACATTAAGTTCAGCACAAAGACTGAGGACAAATACAGTACTACTCAGTTTTAGTATACTGATAGTTGTAGCTGTTGCTTAAGCTTACATCCTGGTATTTGATACTGGCACATTTATGGTACTGATGATTGATATGTACTCGCCATGCATAAGTAAACAAATAAATTTAGAAAATGCCCTGTCCTCGGTTAAATAAACAAAACAAATCATTCAGCTTTATCTGATTGCCATGACAATAGAATTCAATGTGTGGTACAGTTACATAAACCCATTTACAAATTGCAAGATGATAACTCATAAAAGTGAAACATTTGCAGCAGGGCCCGAGAGCAAGTTAAATTAAAAGACCGACCCACAGAAGGACCAGAGCAGTTCACATTATTTATTTGAAGTACAAATATGATGATACCAAGGGAGGTCAAGGGACAATTACATTTGTTCCAGCATTTTAAATTAGTTGCCACAACAAAAGGCACAGAGCCAGTGAGTTCATAGTGAGGCTGTCTGGGTTTACAACCACAGGAGCCCGGTTTCTTCCTGTGAAAGAAAGAAGCAAAACAGAACATTTATCATCCCCTCATAAACAACAGCTTCATAACATAAAATGATATGAGTCGCTGCATAAAAATAGGAATTAATATTAGATGCACCTCTCATCTCTAGCAGGACGTCTCCTTCATATCGAGCGAGGCCGACGGCGTGTCTCTGCTCGGGATCCAGCTCAGCCCACTGATCCTTAGTCACAGCCCACGCCTGCTCCGTGTTCAGCCATGACAACTGAACTGCACTGAACACCACCTGCCAAGCACACATCCAACAATAAAAAAACACAATGTCAAACTCCTACAACACACATTTTAAAATATAAAGTTATAGCATGTAAAACTGCACAGATAAGTTTCCTTGCTAATTCTTGAAAACATATTTTGTCAGGTGATTACCTCCACCAAGAAGATCATGTGTAAATTCCACAGAAAACAGCTCTGAGTTTCACAAAACTTGCTGGAAAGGTAGGGCATGGACCAATGACAACACCTCAGTAGGCAAAGATTGTGAAATACCTTTCAGTATATTGTAATTCAAGGGGTCTGAAAGGAAACAAGAATTCTAGCCACTCTTGTGTGCAGACTTTGACTAATCACAGGTGTTTTCAGACAGGAAGGAGGTTATCGGATATTATGACTGACAGCTGTAAAAACCAATCATTGATCAGATTCAGCTAAGCAAGCATCTATTGATCTACTCTATGGCTCAACATTTTGATGTCAATATGTAAATAACATCTATTATTTTAATTATAATTCTTTGTTTATATAAATATTTATATAAATACCAAATTTTAAAATTTTCTCTTTATATTTTTCATTTTCACTTGTGTGTTGTTTTTTTTCTACCTATCTTTTCTCTCTGCACTTGCTTATTGTATGTTGCTGCTGTTAACTGTGAAATTGCCCCATGGTGGGATAAATAAATAAAGTCTTCTCTTCTCTTCTCTTCTCTTCTCTTCTCTTCTCTTCTCTTCTCTTCTCTTCTCTTCTCTTCTCTTCTCTTCTCTTCTCTTCTCTTCTCTTCTCTTCTCTTCTCTTCTCTTCTCTTATCTTATCTTATCTTAACACAGTAGCTTGGAAACGTGTCTTCTCCTCTCCACAGCTGTAAAACTGTCATATCTATATGTAAATGAGGTCTTTTGATTTGGACTAAGAGAAAAGAGCTGCAAAAGGCAGGTCTGTATTTTTTCTTTATTGTCTGTAAACGATAAATATCAATTTTAATAATCCATAATCCAGCATGTAGTTTGGGGTTTAATGATATTGTTAAATGAAAAGAACAGGCTGTTGCCCTTTGACTTAAATCCAGGATGAAATTTCTTACTGTTACATAAACATTGTGAACATTTCATAAATTGTCTCTAAATTATCATCTGTTATTGTGAGGAAACAATGGGCCTCATGCAAGAAATACTGAAGTAGAACACATCTTTTTCCCAGTTATTTTTGTTTACATCCAGGATTTGCTCTTGTTTTCTTAGTACTTACTGAATTATTGTGAGTAAAACAACATCAAGCAGTCAAAATAATTATTTCCAAGATTTAAAAAAAAAAATGTCATGTTCACAACTTATAAATTCTTTCTCCAGCATCTGAGGAAGGTGAAAATATGTATGAATATAATATTCCAAATGCAAAAATAAAAGTCTAACATTCATGGGCTAAAAGAAATATTACTGTCTTAGTTTTTCCTTTGATGGTATGTCTGACTGGGCACTTGTCAGTGCCATCTCTCCAGTTTTTTTCTCAAAAAAGAAGTTAAATAATAGTGAAATAAACACATAGTTACTTTAATTAAACATGTGATTAGATTTTCTGGGGCGGCAGTAGCACTAGAGGAAAATGAAAACCCAGTAATTGCAAAAGAAATGAGAGGACAGTGGATTCAGATGAAAATGAAAATAAAAAAGTGCACTGCCCAACCCAGAGCTCCATAATGATATTTGGAGGAGGATGAAGGAGATGAAAGAGATGAAGGCTATATTACTGAGTATTTGCTCAAAGCCCCCACACTCATAGAATATTTATGGGGTCTTACCTCTGCTAATAACAAACAATGGGAGACGCTGTTCCAATTTATGATCAAGCAGGACTCATCATTTGCAGATTTCGTGGTTGAGAAAATTTCCATCATCTAGAGTTGTCTTCTCTTATTTTTTCTCTTAATGGAAAACTCAGAGGAGAATTTAAGAAAGTATAAGAGAGTCTTCCTGCACGAGGCCCCATGTGTAATGTCAGGTGCCTTGGTTGAAAAGAGATAAACCGTTCACAGCAGGTAATAATGCTTCTCTTTTCCAGACCAAAGTTGTTGTGGAAGCTCAGTAAATTACCTCACCACTGAAGTGCTCTGTGAAAGCTCTCACTGATACCTCCAGCAGATGCTTTCCCATCTGAAGCCAAACACTGCCCTGTCAGTTTGTTTAAATTAAAAGAAGGCTGGCACTCACCGACAACTTTTTGGGGGACATCAGAGCAATAGCTTCAGGAGTGATTCCCTCCACTTGCTCTTGTACCAGAGCTGATAGCACCATGTCTTCTAAGCCCGCTGGACAGAGAGGGAAGAGCCACCAACACTTCAGTCACAGTTTTCCATGTCAAATCAACAAAAAAGTTTAGAAACAAACTTTTACTGTTTGACTCTCATGTCTGTACCCCCAGGGATAGTTTCCTACTTGTACCTATCCATCTAACAGCTGCCACGTCCTTCTCCCACCCTCCTCACTCTTTGGAAAAAACAATGAAAAAAAAATTGATCACAATGAAAGTTTAAACCCCTCGGGATATTATGTTCTACTGTACCTGCCAATGTCCCAATTTCAGTGAAAACGTCTGGTCCCCAGGCACTGACTGGACCGAACGCCTCAGGTCTGGACAAACAACTTGTCAGTGCCTCCATCTGCTGTTCTGTGCATGGCAGGGACATCTCCCGCAGGAAGAACACAGCAACACTGTAGTTTGAAGGAATGAGATTCAAGATCATATCCTCCACAACAGTTCCACAATGTTTATGATGTTAAGAAATGTGCACCAGGCTCATCCAAGCATCTGTTAGCAGGTTTATTCAGTACTAATGAATCAGTCACCACAAACACAGACACGTCCTTCTGAAATAACACAGACAGGAGTTTGACAACTGTTTATCAACTGTAACTATTTATTTTACCACCAAAGTGTGAATGTGTGAGTGAATGAATAATGGATCCACTGTACACGCTTTGAGTATGCGTTCGTAGAAAAGCGCTATATAAATATAATCCATCATTATTATTATTATTATTATTATTATTATTATTATTATTATTATTATTATTATTATTATTATTATTATTATTATTTGAGAGGGATTTTGTGCAGTTTTAGCATAACTTTTGTCATTTCACAGACTGTAGCCAAGTTAGCTTGAGGCACTCACTAAGACGGTCACGGTCAAAACTTCCATGGATCAAAAGAGCAGAACTGAGCAAAATAGACAAAATACATAATACAATTTGCAGATAGTAATACAGCACACACATCAAAGGATGCACCAAGGGCATGTGCAACAAATTAACCCATAAAGTGTGACATTTGTGTCAGTTCCAAAATGAATTTTTCTCTAAATTTAACCATCCTTAAGTGGTTTATCACCATTTATTCTAATATTAGCTTCTGTTTTTGTGTTTTCTTTTTCAGTGAGAATCAGGTATTTCCCGGCATTTAATTTATTTATGTATATGTTCATAAAAGCTAAGAGTAAAGTTGAGTATTATTATATTAATAATAGAGAAAACTGAAGAAAAAGTGACTTTTTCAGCAAAATGTTTCATTAACTGAACATAAACCAAGTGTCTCCATCCACTGTTATTGATCCAACTCCATGGGTTTTACTGGTGAATCAATGTTGTAGAAGATGACAGTGTTTCCATGTTCACTATGGAGCCTCTGAACGGGGTCATATCTGATGACCATGAAAAGATGAATAACTGTATTTTACATCAATTGGATTGGATTGGACATGGATTGGTGGATCAACATTCAACAGTTTATATCAGTAGATGATTTTGGTAGATGGTGGATGTTTGGGTCTTTATGGGTTAAGAGAAAGTGCATGTTAACACAAAAGAAAAGTGATGAAATACAGTGTCAAATAAAGCATATGCAATAGGTGATTTCACAGAGGGAACTGACTGTCTAAGGGCAGAATGTCTAAATGGTACTGTACAGTCTTCACAGAAAGAAAATATATAGATTGTCTAAGTTGCATTTAAATGTTTTCATACTTTTTTTTTTTTTTGCATTTTTCTCAAAATTTAGATTTGAATCTATTATCAGGCAATGTAGTTAGTCCAAAATGACTAACAGTATTAACCTCTTCTCCCAAAATGAAATTGTTAGCACTGCAATTGTATGACTAATTGGTGTTGATAGTGTTTCACTATCGATGCTCATAACATAATGTACCGTCACCAACAAGTTATTGGTTTTTGTCCAGTCTCTCTGTCTTGTATTTATCGCTTGGCTTCGTTTAACATGCAGACTATTTATAGGCATGTTACAACTTGAAGGAAAAATCAAATCAGTTTCACTTTGGCATCAATTCTACAAACTTTATATAATGCTGGAGGGATGAGCACTATATTTTTAAAGATATTTAGTTTTTTGATGGTGATGTTAGGGAAGGCTGTCTAATACGTCGGTCTAAAGACTCCCATGGGTGTTTTGAGATCTGGTGACTGTGAAGGCCATAGCATATGACTCACATCATTTTCATTCTCATTAAACCATTCAGTGAGCCCTTGAGTACTATAAATGGAGGTGTATTTGTTCCCTCTCCGCTAGACGAATTTGGCATTTGGGAATAACAACTGATGGTTTTTATGTTCTGTTACGCTGTGCTGTTTGAAAATTGCTTTATAAATTGGTGACTGTCTGACCGCTTTTATTGGGTATTTCACTGACCTGAGATTGTAGGGATTCAGCCTCTTTATTTCTGACGGATATAGGCCACAGATCAGATGACCGAACACTGCCAGATCAACACCTGTGAGTTGATCTATTTTCTGTTTTCGCTTCCGCATGACACCGACAACCACCGCTCTCATCTAGAAATCAAACAGGATCAATCAACACAATAAACTCTTCATGTTAATGTCTTGCTGCACATGAAGATGAACTATTAAAAGCCCACCTTTTTGTAGCTCCATTCTGTCAGTGTTCCCAGATGTGCCAACACAGCTGGGTTGGTGAGATTTGTTTCTTGCAGTTCTCTCTCTCCCATTTCAGTCACTATTGATCCCAGAGCCAGAACTTGGTCTGGTCTCAGCTCTTTCACTGGACTGAAAGACTAATCAAATGGAGATGAAAATATGATTCAGACACACAACTCTAGCATTAAGGTTTCACTCATGCATATTCAACGTGTCTTGATTCTTAGTCTGCCTTAATCAGATTTTTTTAACTACTTTCCATAAACTTATTAGCGTGAATGATCACAAATTACCATAAGATTATGATTCAGTCATACCAAACAGAGGAAGAGGGATAAATACAGCAATCAAACACTGATTACAGCTGAGAAACATGAATGGAATATGGTTATTGCTGCACCACATATGTTGTGAGTAAGTATCAGTGTGTAGAGGAACAAGATATTAACACCTATAGAACTGTTAGACATGACCTCACTGAAAATGAAAGAAGATGGAGATAGAAATCTGCTGTAACTCTTGAAAACACAAAACATACTTTCATTTTGAGCTTCATTTCCTTGAACTGTCTTTTATATTCTTTTACTGAGTTTTATAGACTTTCCGTTTAACCTGTTGATTATATGACTTTGTCTGTTTCATTTTGCTGCATTTGTGAAGTAAATACATTACCTGGATTTAACAAGCACTTTATAGCTAAAGATTATAATTGGTATTAGAATAGAATAGTTTTATCGTCAGTGTAAGCACAGCAGACAACAAAATTATTTGTGCCATTTATTGTATTATTATACAGTAAAAAGGAATTACACTCTTTATTCTCACAGGCGGACTGACCTGTCTGAGTTTCACCCACAGTGTGCGCCGCTGCTCAGGGGTCAGCGAGGCATCTTGACCAAACACCTCAACACATTGTTTCAGATCTTCCTGAGACATACGATTTAGCTGAAGAGACGTCCATGCAGAGGGAAACGTGCCTCTGATATCAGCACAGCTTGGTGTTGGCACTGCTCAAAGACACAACAGAGCTTTTAGTGCACCGATACTAATGAAAAAAAATAACATTTCTCAGCCTAAAAGGAGTGGAGAAGTGCTGTAATAAAACCTACTTGTGGATCTAAAACACACATGCTGAGCAGTATTGAAGTTAGAGGATGTATTAAATTTAATTTTACAGACGCATTAACATTTGAAGGAACCACTGGACCTTTTGCCCTTCTGTTCCGTGCTTTGACAATGCCTCTAATGAGACTCTGAGTCCGCTGTCTCTGGCGCTGCTGGTCCATACATCGGATCAGACAGACTCCTCCTACTGTACTGTCCTCCCAGAGCTTTTGACCCACCAGGACCTGCTCCACTGTGTCTTTATTCAACACTGTCTGCAAGGGAAAACAAATAAACAGATACCATGGAATTTTGCTCATCACTGACAACCAGTTGGGGAAAAAAAAGAGTTAAAATTCATTATATGTGAGGGTTGAGGATTTCTGGTGCTCACCAGTGGGATGGCATTGATTTGCTTTGGTGACAGAGAAAACACCAGTCGACCCAAATGTTCAACATCCCTAACTTGCCACTTCGATGGCTCCCTGTCAGAGAAAACAAACATTTTACTGGCATTTTATACAACACTGGCATTACATGAATTATTCATTCATTCATTTTCTAAGCCCACTTTATCCTCACTAGGGTCACAGGGGTCGCTGGAGCCTATCCCAGCTACTTATGGGTGAAGGCAGGGTACACCCTGGACATGTCACCAGTTCATTGCAGGGCTGACATATAGAGACAAACAACCACTCTCACACCTATAGGCAATTTAGATTAGCATGTCTTTGGATGGTGGGAGGAAGCGGGAGTACCCAGAGAGAACATGCAAACTCCACACAGACAGGTCCCACCCCAGTCGACTGGTGTTGGAATTGAACCCAGGACCTTCTTGCTGTGAGGCACAAGTGCTATCCACTGCACCATCGTGTCACCCTATTACAGGAAACACAATGCTGAATACTTCCTATCATTAATTTTATGTAAAATTTGCTGAAAATGATTACCTACAAGTCCATTAAACTATTACAGTGTTTACCTTCTGGCCCCATTTATGAGACGTTAAAAATAATATACAATTAAATCACTTCAGTTTTGTCTGTCACAGTGGGGTACCTGATTATTGTGGTCTAGATGATCATAATGTGGTTTACATGATAATATTACACTATTATTAAATGATGAACTTAAAAAGGCTCATGACCAGTCAACTAGAGAAGACACCTTCAACTTTTAGTCTTTAAACTAATCTTTGTCAAAAATAAATAAGATTACTTGACTAATCTGTTTATTAAATCTGTCAAAGAAAGTTATTATTTCAAGACTACATTTATTTTGTGCAAATGTCTTCATGGTGCTTGTGTAAAGATTATCACAGTTTTCAGTCAAATCTCCTAGCATTCTGTTTCTTTACCCCAGCAGGTCTTTCTTTGTGAGCAGGACACCAACATCTCTCAGAGCTTCTTTTGGGAGGCAGAAGTTTCTCATCTCCTCCAGTCGCAAAGCCAGAGCACCTCTGTCCACCAGAGACAAACTGTCCCGGTCCAAGAAAGGCAGTAAAGGGCCCAGGAAGTCCAGAGTGGAACCATCAATCTCCCCGTCAGCCTGTGAAGAGCCGGGTAGAGCACCATGTACAGTCAGAAGGCCTGGATTACATGGATTTTACGCTGATATGATTTCACTTGAAAGGATGAATCAGGTTATGCTATAAATCTGTCCCAATCTCTATTATAAATCTCTTCCTCTTGTATGTGTGCGCACATGCCTTAAAAAGCTTAAATCCACAAATGCAGTTTGTTCTTTCTGCCCCATTAATGCGTTAATACAAATATGAGTCACCAGCACTGACACAAACACTAACGTGATTTAACCAGAAATAGCATCTTTAAATTTGCCCTGATTCTCATAACGCTGGTGTGTAATTTCAATCAGCCTTTAGGTTCATTTAGGATTTTTGCTTTCTATTTATGCACTGGATATGGAGTCAACACTAAAAGTCACTATATTACCAGCTCTGTCACAGCCTTCTCAGCTAAATTTGTTTGCTTGTAATGAGGCAGTCTGAGGAAATCCGAAAAGCGTGCTTGAATGTGATCCAGGACAGCTCTGAAGGATGCATTAGACAGGTTCTCTACCATCGTCACTCTGAAATAAAGTCACATCAAAACATTAGCACTTTTGGGTAAACTGGGGAACATATGTGAGAAATGTAATACATGCAGAATAAGGACATACTTACGGTAATGTTGCTGCAAACCGAGAGTTCAGAGCACTAACGTTAAATTCAGGGTGTTTCCTCAGCTCATCTATGATACATTTTCGCTGGTGAAAAAGCCAGAACACATTTCTGTACTTGTTAGCATTAAAAAATAATGCTTTACTTCTCATGCAAGCATTTATTTCTACATATTTATCTGACGTGAGAGCAAAACTACCTCATGAATCATCAGCCAACTCTTCAATGAAGATCTGATGGATGTGTTTCTTACCAGAGCAGGTCTCATGTCTCCAGGCAGATCAGTGATAAACTGAAGCAGCTCTGAAAAATCTGTATCATTGGTCCATAGTTTCAACAAGTCACAGCTCAGTCCACTGGCGATATGACCCAGGCCTCTGTAAGTAAACACAAATCATTATTGCAATAGTTTATTCATGATTACACAGCTTTAAAATGACTATGGCTGCAGCAGTTAGTTTTTAGTTTGCATTTTAAATGACTTCTTGATTAAACTGATAGATCTAAATGTTGTGGCGCAGTAGGTTTGACTTACCTCACCGACTTGATGGTGATGTTTTTAAAGTCATGGACCTTCTTAAACAAAAGCTGAGCCTGAATAGAAACAAATCAGGATTTTTACAGAGGGTTACCTTAAGCCTGCTTATTTTTCAGCAAATTTTTTATTGAAGTTTCAACAGAAATACATATATATATATATATATATATATATATATATATATATATATATATATATATATATATATATATATATATATATAAAATGCATACAAAGAAATTTGATGCATTACTACATTATATAGACCATGTTAAAGAAAAGAAAAATTGAAAATAAAATGAAATTTAAAAAAAAACAGGGTTCATCCTTGTAGGGCAAATTTTGTTTACACATAGTTGTAAGGCATCAAATTTTGCCAATTATACATATTTAAAGTGTCAGAGGAGGCACATATTGCACAAGTAAGTACACATCATATGAACACAGTTCCACATTCATCTATTCATCTACAGAGGTTACATATAAAGATTCTGATATTAGTGCAGTAAAAAAACTCTTCCCAAGACTCAAAACCAGCTTTTGTGATAGATATTTGTCAAATAGTTTATAAACGTGCATCAGATGCTTTGAAATATGTCTCATTTCTCCTTAAGTGTATTTAATTACTTCCAAGGGTAAGCACAAAAACATTTCCTTAAGCCACTGTCCAATCAACCTGGTCAACCTGTACATTTTAACAGTTTGAAGGAATTACTCTTCTGGCTTGTAACAGATAGAGGTCTATAAAGATTTGTTTTCAAAATCTTATCCTTTGCATTAAACCTAGTTTTTAAGTCTTCTTATTAAAAGTGTGATTTAAAAAACTTCATATGTGCTTTGCAAGATTTCACTAACTTCACTTTCTCTGCAATGCAATATATATCCAAACATCAACTAAAAACTAGACCAAAAACACTACATTCAACTATTTTTCATACTGGCCTAAAGAGTAAAAACTTAGCATAAACATGTAAGCACCAGGTATTAAAACATAAGCTGTAAATATCTACTCTAATTTAAATGTAGAGCATATGCAGTGACACCACCGTGAAATTATACCAAAAAATCAAGTTAAACCACTAAGCACTGACTCTAGCTATGTTTTTTTTTTTTTTTTTTACAATGTCAGTGGTACATATGCTTTTTGAGTGACTTTCTATGATACTTCACTTTGTAAAAGTGTGTATTCATTGTGCTTCAGTGCAGCTGAAAAGAGTTGTCTTTATTGATTTGACTCTGGCCTTGTTAGGGAGAGAACAGGTGGTGAAAGCAGCCTAATACACTGCTGGCTGTGACAAAATCCCTTTAAGGTAGCCATTATTAATTTATGCTACACTCCTCCACACCATTGTACAACATCCAAACTAATTAGCTTGATGGTGGCTGATGCGTATGGAGTATTAATATCCTGAAAGGCTCATATGAAGCATATCCAATGAGCTGTAGATTAATGGAAGCCAAGACCAGAGCTACTAACATTGTGTTCTTCAGTCAGGATGGTTGCCTTTTCTTGTCATATCAGTATATTGTTGAGCAGCACACAAAAGTATATTGAAGGGAAACACACACCTGTTGTGGCGACCAGTCTAGTTCTTTGTATAGGCTGATTTCTTTCAGGAGTGTTGACCTGTTCAGAGCTTGTGTCAGCTTCCTTAGAGGCACAAATGGTAGAAGACAGTTTACCTGCTGAGTGATGTTGTGCAACTGCTGAGCCTGCTGACACATAACAGAAAGCACAGAGAAATTAAACTTAAGAGCTCAACAAAGGACCTATACACACAAAGCAGCAGGTCTCTGTCTGTGTTTATCAGATAAAAAGGTTCATAGCTGTTAGCTGAATTACCTTTTGTGCATCTCCTTAAAGAGACATTGTGTTGTAAGTATTCACAAAAGAAGAATGTGAATTTCAGTCTAAGAACAATAAAGTTGTAAAGCAAGTTTTTCATTTGAAGAATAATTTCATTTCAAGACAATATATCAAAATTTACCTTGATAAGACAACAAGATTTAACCAACAGTTTGTATACAGGCTATGTGCATGTTTGAGGAAGCCAAATGTATGACTTTTAAAGACAATTTTCAAATACAGTAACACCACAGTGGACCTCACAGTTATTGCCTGGAACCAGTCTAAACCATGTTACAATCCAGCTGGTACACTTCCATTTCTCCATAACTAATGTTTCATTCCTGAACCCCTCCACCCATGAATGATTGTTGGTGGCTCCACTCATTCTGATCTCCATTATGCTAAAATGCTGACACTAATTACAAACATGAATAAACCCTTTGCAAATATCTCCATTTCCATGTCATTTATCGTTTCTCTGAAATTTTTAAGAATTTTCAGTGTCAGATTTAAGGGCTAATTATCAATTTAAAGGATAATTAAAGCTTTAATTTAGGACCATCACATGTAACACTTTTTAAGGATTTGTGGACACCCTAGAATATTATTCCAGCAAAAAGATGGATGTCATTGTGAGAGTGAGGTTACTTAGACAACTTCTTTAAGAATGTTAACTTTACATCTGTCAAACTATGTCAGACAGCTAACTTAAAATTTCATTATATCGCTGGTGTACAAGTAAAAAAAAAAAATGGAGTTAAAGTAGTGAACCTTTACCAAGTTTGAGTCACTAAATAAGAAAAATGCACTCAAAAACGTTGGTTGGCTGTAGTTTCCACGATACAGTCCTGGGTCAAAATGTGGAATTCTTTGAAATAATGAGAGAATGAGTTTTACTCAAAAGAAATGTTTATCTCAGAGCCTACTTCAAAACACTGTCTGCACAGTACAATACTTTCACTTTACAGGTTTTTTTCTAATTGAAGATTTATAAATCTATAGTATAAAACTATATCAACTAATTTATATGTGTAATAACAATTCATCATATACATTGAAAACACCAACAAATCATGACTCCTGTCATTTGTTTTCCAATTCATCTTAATAAAATAGGTAAGATTTAACAGAATTAACCTCTAAAGCAGATTGTTTCTAAAAAAAAAAAAAAAAAAAAAATGAAGAAAGAAAGAAAGAAAGAAAGAAAGAAAGAAAGAAAGAAAGAAAGAAAGAAAGAAAGAAAGAAAGAAAGAAAGATTTGTAGACCAGTGTATTTTTCAGATGTTTTGGATAGTTTTTCAGTAGCTGTGCTGTAAGTATTTTTTCACAACCTCTTTTTTTTCAAGAATATTTGGTTTCTTTCTAAAAGGGTTGTTTTTGTGAATTTGTAAGGATGGATGAAAAGATAAGACTTGAAATGAGTGATTCACTGATGAAAACATAATAGCACCATCACCTCCTGTGCTGCATTGTATAGCATGGCTCTTTGGCCCGGCTTAAGTTCGGTTAGCAAACTTCTCCAACACTGGCAGTGGACGGTTTCACTGAAGTTGTCCCACTGGAGGGCCCTCAGCACAGCAGGGGACAGACCGGAGTATAACGGCGTCAGTCTGCACAGCTTTTCCAATGTGAGCTGGAGGGAAACATGTCAGCACAGAACCTCAGTAGTAGAGTTCAAGGTGCGAATGTGTAAATGTGTTTAAAATCATCTACTTACATTGGTGTTCACTGAAATCTTAGATAACATTTGAAAAGCCTTTGGGGAAAAAGAATTTAGAAATGGCATCAGTACAAAAAGACCCAATTATTCACATTTAAAATTCCAGTGAAAGGGTCGCATATTTTTCTTTGTCCTCTAATTTAGAAATTTGTCAGTTAATTCATTTTGGGCCAACTGAATTTGTTCTATTGTGAAATAATGCTATGCAGGATATTTCAGCAGAACATCTTCATAATATGACAAATGGTGTAGAAATTGCTTTGACATTTTTAAAAAGAAATATGGACATTTTCTTTAACTCATTCATTCAATAATAATGAAATAAAGAAATGTCTAAATATCAGCAGATAAAAAGACAAAAAGTAACCTCTTCACCTTAAGACAGAAAACAAAAACAGCATGTGAATAGACAGATGAAATTCCCTGCTAACCTGTGCAGGAGAATACATGTGTAGTCCTGGTTGTGTGAGGATTTCTATAAGTTTTTGTGAGGGCAGTGACAGCAAGAAGGAAGCTCCTAACTCGGGTAACAGACCACTGAGGGAAGACAGAGCCTGAGGAGCCAGGCTGCTGGCGTTCAGGGCCTGAACTGCTGGTACCACCCAAGAGGACAACTAACAATGAAAAACAGTCAAAGGGAGAAAGACCTGCATTTATTCTGCATAAACACACTGTTACTGTGAAACAAACAGCAGCCACAAACAGTTGTAATTCTGTAACTGGGACTCAGTGTGAAGTTGCGGCCCTCACCCTGCCACTGGCACTGACGAAGCCTTTGGACATGCACTGAGCCAGCTGCTGCCAAAGAGCAGAGGCCACAGCTGGGTCCTGAAGAAAAGAATGGAGCTCAGTTGGGTCCAAGTAACATGCAAGGACTCCTAACCTGCAAAAACACTACCAATTAATTTCAGGATAACAGTTTTTATACACACACACACATACATACTTTTTAAGCCTCTGGTATAACAGGCTTTAGTGAATGTTGAATAATAAAACACAAATGTATCATTAAAGACAGATAAAATAGAATGAATGTGCATCTTTATCCCCAACAGAGATTTGCTGATTTCTTAACAAAATCTGTCCTCATTATTTTCTGGGACTTAGAAACTCATTCAGTCTATATTAACAACCCTCATGAGCAATTTAGTTGCAGTACAACAGCCAGACAGATAATAAGCCAAAAAGAGACAAGAAATAACAACAGAGAGAACAAAACATAATTCTGTCTAGATAAAAGAATGAATATAGTGCAAGAACATTAAAACCCACAAAACCTCACAAACATCTGAGACACCAAAGACTTTCAGTATCTCATCTACATGGCCTGTTGAGCCCCCACCTCAGTATGTTATCACTAGTCAGATTCTTCTTTTTGGTGAAAAGGGTTCGTAGCACATGGCGCCCCCTCACACCATCCAGACTGCCGTTGCCTAGCAACTCCGCCAAAGGAATAAGCTGTGGGAGACAAGCAGATAAATACTACAAGTTAAAGGCATTAGTCTCCGTGAAAGGTGTTATTATTTCAATGAATACTTGTTTTAGCCAGCAGATATCTGGCTAAATGGAGCAGAAGTTACACTAAGATGTTTTTTTCTCACCTGCTGAGGTGTAAGCTGCTGAAAAAGATTGACCGGGAGGTAAGGCAGAAGAGGGAGGATTGAGGAGAGGAAATATGGGGGCCATGTGGGGACGTCACCCACCACGGTTGACTGCAAGATTCTTTTTACAAAGGCTTTTTTCTGCAGTGATTTCATCTCTGGGCTATGGTCACGGATGGCCATCAAACTTTAGAGCAACAAAGACAGTTTAAGCTTCAGAGGGATGAGAAATTTAAGAATGTAATCATGTTGTAGTTCAGAAACTCACACACTGTCGTTGACCATCAGGGAGGCTGGGAAGTTCATGATGTCAGAGACAGACATGAAGGGGATAAACTGAGACAGATCAACAAACAGCTCCGGGGTCACTCGAGGGAACTTATGGATGAAAGCAGCTGTCATTGTTTCCATAGCCTGCAACTCTTTTTGAGACACCTGACACAGAAAACAAAACAGCAGAGGCTGATACGCATTCAGAGCCGTCCTTGTGAATGAATCATAAAATGTACTGCTGTGTATACTAATCCATGGACAGAAATGTGCATTTGGTGCATTCTAATGGAAAAAGTCAATAGGGATACTGGCATTTTCCTATGATTAATGGAGTGGCATATGAAGTCATTTAGCCTCATATGCTTGTGGAGGAAGTATTCAGAGCCTTTTAAAATAAAAATACTAAGACCACACTTCAAATTCTTACTTATGTAACAGTATGCAAGTTTTATTCGCAAACTGTAATGTACGTTAAAAAAAAACATCAAGCCTTGAAAGTGGATGGAAAAATTATTTATTATTGTATTATTATATATTATTGTTTTAGAATTCTTTTTACTGCATTAATTATGCATTGACGTGTATGCTGGATTTTATTTATGTAGATGTTTAATGTTAAGATAATTTTAATTGCATTATATACTGCTGGTAGAAGTCAGCTCATTAAAAGAGGCCTGTTTACAGTTTTGTGCCAATGCAGCTAATTTCAAGAGAGAGATTTTTAAGGGATTATTCAACATTTCATCCTTTAGTTTATCATAAACATTCAAAATGAGCACAAGTGGACATTGTACGTGAGTAAATAGTTATGTACTAGCACTGGCCACATAAAAGGAGAATGTCTCTAATTAATAGTATTTGTGGTGTTTTGGAACAAACCTGGCTGGTCTGAACTTGTAATTGATCCCAGCTTTGATGCATATGGGAGATAAATCTTTTAACAGCGTCTTTTTCAGCAGACATCACCAGAGTGCGAATGCTGTCTCTGGGCATCCGAAGGTACTCCTGGTGAGATAAAATGATTCTCCTGAATATACAGAGGTCATTTTAGATAAAGAACTGGATATGAATGCAGCTCCACATCTTGGTACCTGCAGCAGAACTCTGAGAGCAGAGGAATTTCTGTCCTGCTGGATGAGGTCCCACAGGACAGGCTGATAAAACAACAGAAATAAATTATTGATTCTTTCTTGAATTTACATGAGTGTGCCTGTGCATGTTTGTGTCAGCTGTCTTACACTGAAGCAGCTCAGCAGGTCTTCTTTGAGAGTGGCGTTCTGCTCCCTGCGCAGGAAGACCCCCACAGTGTGAAGGACACTCATGGTAGCTTCCGGCTGTAGAGTACCCCAGGAGGTATTGTCAAGGAGACTAGAAAGGAGGATGGCTTGACCCAAACCTTGTCTTGCCTCTCTTTCCCCTTCTTCCAAACCCGCAGAGAGGCCCACCATAAAGTCCAAGACTCGCAACACATATCCAAGGGCCACTAAAAACCCCTCACGTTCCCCTCCTTCAATCTCACACACACTGAGCTTGTGTAGAACTTCTGCCAGTAGAGGGGCTGGGTTCACACAGAGCTGTGAAGTGTCAAATTCATACGGTGCCGGGAGCATATCGAAAAACCTCTGCAGAAAACATTTCCTGCCCTCAAGTTCTGCCTGCAAATCAGCACAGAAATCAAAAAACTGAGGCACTGACCTCACCAGCTGCTCATAGAGGGAGGTTGTTTGACAAATGTACTCTCTCAATCCATCTGTTTGCATGCAAAGCTCCAGCAGGGTGTAGTTGAGGAAATGATGCACAGCCCACTGTCTGTACTGACATGTCTCCTCTATGGTGTCAACATTGGAGACATTTTGGATTTTGGAGCAGTATGCCGCGGCCCAGCTGCCCTCTGGCAGAGGATGGTGCAGATCAGGGGATTCTCGGCCACATAAAGCCGAGATCAGCACAGAGCTGTTGGGCAGGAAGCAGTGTCTGAACGCCTCGGCACTGAGTGACCTTGTGCTCAACTGAGCCAGGCAGTTTTCATCGTGTCCTGGAATACCTGTGGTCTCACCTGACAAGTGCAGGCATAAGTCGTCTATACTGGACTGGTTGAAAAAATGATAATCCTTTGTCATTGCAGCCTGTAAATATTAAAGTCAGAATAGTCTGTATTAAATTGAAGTGGTAGAAATCGAAAGGAAAAATCAAGAATCTTACAAATAAATACATGCTGCCATATAATAGCAAATGCTTAAAGATCAGGTAAGCTGAAATCAGGAAGGAAAAATGACAGAATTTGACAAACACATCATCCTCATGCCCTCTCTCTATCCTAAGTATAGACTGAATGTAAAGATGAAATAGCATGAAGACATTTCATGCCACTGTGGAGAAGTGAAGCCAAAATATCACAGGTAGGGTAGCTGCCATTGCTTCTGTGACAAGCAAAAGTGAAAGGAGAGACCAAATAGCAGCTGAGGAAGCTGCAGCATTACTATGTTTGGCTTTGTTCACTTAGCTTTAGCCTCCAGATATTCTTGAAATTCACAGACAACACAAGTAAGTACATAGTGTATGCAGTGTATGCTGTGTACTGCCTAGAGGTGTACTAACAAAAGTATCTGAGGTGAGACACAGCTACAAAGTTACAGTAGAGACACATCTCAGTCTTGAGGTAGTCTTAGTATTGATCAGCTTACTGGCTATTTGTTTAAAGTAAATGAAGAAGACATTAATAAAACAATTAACTCCAAATCTAATGGACACTGAGGAAAATTTTAATATGAACCCATTTTTTTTGGCAAACATTTTATGGGGTTTATTTTACTGGTAGACAAAGAACCACGGTATCTGCTACCTCTTATTCCCTGAGGAGAAACTGTGTATGCATCCCAGAGCCTCCCTGTTCTATCTCTGAGTATCTGTTTACATAAATTCACAGGCATGTAATGATAGTTAATTATTACTTAATTATTAATTATACAGATCCTGGTGAATTTAAACAAATTATTAATTTAAAAAAAGCTAAACATCAACTGCATGTTTACATATTAGATCATAAAAATGGCTCGACAGCCATTAAATCTGATAATCTGTTTTTATATTTCCCTCTGAGGAATGACCTGTGATTGATGAAAGACTCCTATCACAGGCATTTTCTAAAGCCTGAAAACAGAGGTAATATGCTGAAAAGCTACTTCTGTCCATTGACATAAAAAATGCTGCCTGCTGAAGCTTTAAAGTCATCCTCCATTCAACAACTTTAAACAGCTTTCGTCTCTGAGATTCACTGCAAACACATAAATGTGTCTGTGGGATGTTTACAAGCAGGATTTATAACATAGAAATACACAGTCATGTCCACAAGTATTCCGACGATGACACAAATTTTATAATGTTGCCTCTGTACAAAGTGGATATGAGATATGATTGAAGTGTGGACTTTCAGCTCTAATTTCAACAAAAATATTTAATTAATTATTTAAGAATTACAACCATTTTAATACAGTCCTTCCAGTCTCAGAGGTTCAACAGTAACATCATTGTATATTTTCATACATAGTTTTCATTTTTCATTTTGTCTATTTATTATTGTCTATTTATCATATATCGCAGTATTTTTTTTATCATATTGTACTATATTTTTTGGGGGATTTGCACTACATCTCACTCTTATTTTTTTTTATTTGGATTGTTGAGGAAAATCCAGCTAAATTGTTTCTCATTGCATTATTCGATTTTATTCTAATTAAACAACTGACTGATAAGAAGCGTGATGTGCATATGTGTCCTGTTTCCTGGTTATTTTTTGCCAAATCAAGTAGATAAAAGGTCTGGAGTTGATTTGTACGGTTGTTTATTTAGAATAGATGGCTATTTTGTTTGGGGGGGGGGGGGGTCACCTGCCAATGGGACTTGAGATGGAAATTAGCCGTATGGTTAGAATTTCTCACATTTACATGTAAATGTTAATTAATAGGAACTGTCCCATTTTAAAAATCAATCAGTCAATTCAGTGGAATTCTCAATGGTGAGGCAAAATTGCTAACTATGTGTCACTGTCCAAATATTTATGAACCTGACTGTAAATCAGATATATTCTTATATCTGTGGTATTTTATGCAATTGTACAGCTGTACTGTGGAACTGAAATCATTATTGCTCATATATTTAAAATGGATTGTCAAGAGGGCAGGAAAACATTTTGGGTTTACTAGCTGCTTTATGAATGAACAATATTTGCATTCCATACCTCTGGGGAGATGTTGTTTCAAACAGTTTTAATGAGGTCATTGAACTTTTTGCTCAAAAACAACATTAGAATTAAATTATTCTTCAGTATTTGTATGATTTGTTCTAGCATGTCTTGAGGGAGTGTTTAGTCATCACTCACCTCATGCACCCTCTGCAGCCAAAAGGACGAGTTGGCACATACTGTGTTGTTGAATTCACTTGCAAAAAACTCACTGCAGACATGAACCCAGAGGAAGTCCTCCTCAGCAGCAGACAGGTACCAGGCTGCGTCAGAGCATGTGGCGTGTAGGTCGAGCCCCATGTGAGCCACAGCAGGGTTAACTGACCCGTTCTCCCCCTCAAACAGTTTACAGTAGAGGAACACAGTGAAGTTGGAGACCCCCGTCAAGCCTGGGATGGTGTCATTGCAGGCTGCCTCCAGGATTTCTATGGATGTGGAGTAATCCATCTCTCGCTGCAGGTCAATGGTGTGTGTGTCATTTAGATAGAAGTCATGAAATGGGAAAAACATCTTGTTTTGTAGGCGTCTTTGTTTCTTGTGTGAGGATGGGGCTTTTTTTGAAGTTGAATGGACAGATGATCTTTGGGATCTTCGTTCATCTGCTTCAGAGGCAGGGCAGGACAGAAATGGAAGAGTAGATGGGAAACCCTGGGAGTTAAAGCCCAGAGCTTGGGTATTCCACGTCACATTATGTCTTATCCCCCTAAGTTCATATAGCAAGACAGGAAGGATGAGGACAGAAATATGTTCATGTTTCTAAAAAAAAATCCACATCAAATATATGGAATAATAGGTGGAGTTGTACAGCTAAAATGTCTCACCATAGAATCAGTTGCCTCAGGTCACCTTCAGAGAGATATTAAAAGAAAACAAAAGAAAATCAAAGTGAATGAGTTGTGGAAAAATCAACAAGAAGCCCCTGCAGTACACAACCATACCTGATATAACAGCACATCTCAGCTAACAATGCCCAAGATATAATGTTACTGACATCAGTACAAGGATAAAGAGATTAGCGGGACTAACAACAGATGCTTTCATCGACCTGGATGATTATTAAGATTTAAAGCAGTGTCAGTCACTGTCACTTTCTCTCCTGTCTCTATCAGGTGAAACCAGGGACAAATAAATAATAACAATACAGTGTGGGCTGTGGGCGTCCTGCAGGTGGACAAAACAGATCATTTACAATCAATTAATTAAAAGTTTTTAACTTTCAATTATGTAAGTAAGTTTGAAATTACCATTAAATATTTATGATTAAATACTTTCATTTAAAGGTTAAGTGTATTATATTTACTGGCAATCAGCAGTGTAACCAACTAAGCTCTCATTTCGCCTTTCGCTTCATTGGAGGCTAAAATGAGAAAGGCATTATTGGAGACAGTGGTTTTTCACTTGGAACTTACAAGCTAAGGAATAATAACTTCAGCCCACATGCAGACATCTAATAAATGAAAGCAATGCACCTGAAGGATAGATGTCACCACTTAAAAATGGACAGTACACTGATGAAAACAAGCGATTTCTTCCATTAAAACCCCCTTATTACAATTATAACTAGAAGCACTAGCAGCACTTGCAAGGCAGATCAGTGCCCCCCCCCCATCACCACAAAAATTTAATCATTGGTTCCTTGTGCCAGTATCAACATTTACTGAAATTTTTCATCCAAATCTGTCCAAAACTTTTTGAGTTATCTTGCACACAAACACAAAGACAGACAAACCAACGCCTGCAAAAACATAACCTCCTTGGCAGAGGTAACTATCTAGGTATTTAGAAAATGTGCTGTTCTTTGATCTGACTTCTGTTTTATACTTTTATTGGTGAGAAAAGAGTCAAACAAACTAATGTGTGACAAAAGGATAGCTGATAATTTCATATTTAAATGATATTTTCTGTTGCCAGAATCCAAGTTCATAAATATGCATACAACTTTAAGTCAATCACAAGTTAAAATGCAATTAAAATTGTTATCTGACAAGACTGTTGAGACTGATGGCAACACTGCCATGTAACCTAGCAACATGAACACTTCACTGCCATTGGTCTTATCTTTAATCCTGTTGATCAGGGTTTTTGTATGAGCTGCAGAATATTTTCAGATTTCCAACTGGGCCATGGTGTTCTTAAGGATGAGAATGGCTGATCTACATGATACAGTAATAACAATCAACTGCTCCACACACTCACCAACTGAGCACTGGCCCTGTGCATTAGGCTGCGGCACATCCACCAAGCTACTGACATCATCAAGCATCGCCATGGTGACTCGTGACACTTTCCTCCTCAGGTTACTGTAGACTGAGCTACCGACCCTGTGCAGGAGGCCACTCCTCAACCCATCCAAACTCTGCACAAGAGCGAGATTTTTGTGGCTTCCTCTCTCTCCCCCTCCTGAGCGTGACAGGACCTGTAGCAGTAAGCTCTGCACTGAGTCAGGTTCATCTTCTGCAGCTTTCATGTCTTTGAGGGAGGCATTTCCACTGAACCCATCCTGCTTCATGGCCTCTGGAGGCAAACTGAAGGGCTTTAAACGCCCAAATGTACCTGAGCCTTTATTTTGATCAGAAGCTTCACCTGCTGGCTGTAAACTGACCACAGGCTTCCAGTTGCGTGTTTCGAGGAAATGCAGCAGCTGTTGGAGCCAGTTTACACTGTAGGTGCAGTCACTACGACCCTTCAAAACACAGATGAAGCCCTGCAGCCCAGCACTGGCCTGGCCATAAGTCCCACTGATCAGAGCCTGGAGGGCGGCTTCCAGCACAGCACTGACTGTTCTCCAGTTCTGAGACAACAAAGTCAAAATGGGCTTGTGGGTTTGACGCTCAGAGAGAGTGATGAGACTCTGCAACAGCCCCAGGAACCAGTCCCAGTGCTGACTGCCCCTCAGAGACAAAAACCAGTCCTGCACTCGCACACTGGGTCGTGGTGGCACTCGTCCACCCCACTGACTAGAAGTTGCACTCCCTTCAGACTGGAGAAAGAACTGCAGCACCTTCTCCCATAGCTGCTCATCATCAGGCTCTGCTGGAACCTCCTCCAGCTCAGCACCCACCTCTTGGAGGTACAGAGAAATGTTGTAAAGAAAGCTGGAGAGACGGTGCCGATCGATTGGCTTGTTCAGGGTAGGAAGGTTCTTGTTAGGAAGCAGACCAAGTGTTTTTAGGCCCCCCATGATATTCCTCATCAAAGGGTGCACAGACTGGTCCTTAGTTGTTTCAGGAGGAGGTTTTTGAGGATTCCCACCCCCTTTACTAAATTTGGAAAGTATCTCTGCCAGAATAACATTTCTTTGGTCCTCCTTACTCCTTCCTGAAAGAGTCGACAGCAATATGGCCCTTCAGTTCATTAACATAGGAAATAATAACACATACAAACCCTGTACTGAGCCTAGTGCTGTTTTATTAGGGATACTGTGATGGAGAACTCACCTGTCGTCTGAGGGGATCCTTGTCCCAGTAAAACAGCACAAACAATGATGGTTGTGAACTGAAGGGTGGCCATCCCTGGCCATTTCTCTGCCATCTTCATCTCATGCCAGCGTGTACAGTGACACAGTGTTGTCACATCTTTTGTTTTTGGTCTGTTTTACCCATTAAGTTAACAAAGCCCTGCGTTTAAACAGATACAGCCTTACTTTACAGAAAAGGAAGAACCTAAGGAGTAAAGTATCCCATCAGAGAGGGGATATTAAAGCTTAATGACTGGTTACTACATTACCTTTCCACTTTCACCGCATGGATACAAGTGCCAATAATGTATTTAATTTCTAAAATAAAATTGAGCCATTACAAATAAAAAGAGGGAAAATATGACAACCTGAAAATTAGCAGTAATACACTCAAAAACTATGAATATAAATGTAAGGTACATGTAATTATTAATTATAATAATTCATTAAGAAACACACAGTGGTGTCTCTTAAGGCATCATAAAGAAGCAAACATCTCTGTTTGTGTAAAAAAAAAAAAAAAAAATGCATATATGTCATATTTTATCTAAATGTTGAACATTCAAGGAGACAAAATATTTGTATTCATATTAATAATATTTTACTCACCTACACTTAAAGTCCGTTATTTCCTCAAAGTATCCTTTCAGGACTTTGACAACATCTCTAACTTGGAGGCATCACCCAAGCCTAGTGTGACCTCTTTTGCAATAGCTCTGTTTCACCATCACTACCACTTTCTCCACCTTTCTCCCTCTCCTTGTGCACCCCTCCCACCTGTGTTCTCTCCCTCCCTCTCTCTCAGGCTGTTTTTAGCTGTTTGTGTTGTTTTTGTTTTACATTTTCGTGAAGCATTGAGGCCAGGCTTAGGTTTTGGTGAAATCTTAAAACAGCAAGTATTTCCCAGTCTGGCTCATATGTAATTTTTGGATTTTATTTCAATGTTTTCTTAGAACACTATACTATAATGTTTTTGTTTTCCTTGTCCAGTGTTTTGGACTGTCACGAGGATTCAGGAAGGTCACAGCACTCATCCAGGTTTTCAAACAAGGTGAAAATCTGGATCATGTTAATCACACCCAGGATATCTATGCCATTCTCTTACTGTCCCATGTCTCCCACTGACTAATTCTCTATTGAGCCGTCTCTCAGCTGGGACTCATCTTGTGACTCTGGGTCTGCGGGGGTGTAGTCTTACCGGTTGGGCCCTGCCTGCAGGACTGTGCAGCCTGTCACTGTTTAGACACATCTATACCAACCTTACAATTGAGCCCTGTGCAAGGGCACAGAAGGCAGCTCCCCAGAGTCAGACCACTGTCTGCGGCCCCTGAAACCCTAGAGGCCCAAGTGAAAGGACCACCCCCTCCCTCAACTTGCTTTAGCTGTGTGATACCGCAGCTTGCACAGGGACAATAACTTCCTCCTGTATTATTGATACCGTCAGGAGCAGCGATCACTCAGTGCAGCAGGGCTCGATTCACCATGGGAATATTCAATGAGAAACCAAATCCACCCCATACGTTCCTTTGCTCTGAGCTGGAAATGAAGGCACAGCAGTGAGGAAATCAGCTGGTGAAACTGACTGTTGAGATTGGGATATTTGGTTTAATCCCAACATTCAACCTCCTGACTGTGGCTCAATAAAGATAAAAGAAAAAAAAAAATCATACTAATGCAAAGTACCTGAATAATTTGACTACAAGTTTACAAGTTTTGTGTCCTATGTCTTTGTAAGATCACTATAAAGAATAAAAACCATTCAGAACTGAGACACTGTATACAACTGCCCAAAAATACATGTTTTTGCTTTTGTTTCCATTTTTAAAACAAGCACATTGACTACTATTCTTAGATTAAAGTGAATACATTTGCAGTTTTATTTTTTAATCACCTGAGTTTTAATTTTGTTTTTAGTCAAGGACATTAATGAAGCATACATACACACAGAAATAAAACATCTCAGATGAACCCCCTCTGCGTATTTCAGTTCTCTGAAGGTGGGTTTAACCTCTCTGTAGACATTCAGTCATCACTGACGGCACATTGTGTAATGACCTCCATGTGTAGCACAAACTGTGGTGCCTTTACATCATCTAATCTGCTTAGCGGATGATGACAGATTTCCTGTTTCTTTACATTAGGTTTGATGTAGCTTTATGAGACACTCATATATAACTTGGTACCACTGACTGACAACTGCTGGTGATGACAGATGTTTTTGATACTAACCAGAACCTTCAGTTTCTACTAGAAGTGCATTTGGATTCAAACTTAGACTAACATATAAGCACAACCTGTCATAAAAAACAGTCAGCATAAATAGATTACTAATGTCCACAGTTGTGTCTTTGATAAATACAACATGATAATCTTTGTAATTTCAGTAAACACACTGAAGCACATATGTAAATCACCAGAGAATGGAAACAATATGTTTCAAACAAACACTGTAAACGTATAAAAGGATGCAACGCACTCATGCTGAGCTAGAAGTATAGCATTATTAATTCCAGTATTTAATGTCTTTTGAAAAATTGTAACACCAAAGAGAAAAGCATTCTAGCCAATAACCAATGGAGTGAAAATTTCTGTCTTCAGTTCTTTTATGAGTACTATTTCACCTTTCAGTTGTTTTTGTTGAGGGAAAATAAGACAAATATTCAAGTGTGTAATATGACATGACACTAAAATTAAAGATCTGCTGTTGAGGACACTTTTGATTTAGTGCTTCTTATTTTTGGTTGGTCCACAGTCAGCAGGGTCCTGTTCCAGACTCCTTCAAGCACGATTGCTCTCTGGGGGCTTTACACAAAGCTCCTCCGCAGGGACGCCGAGAGTTTGGAGCTTTGATTCATACCAAAGCAGCAAATCCTTATGGACCTGTTGAACACACAGTGGTTTCAGAGACTATAAGTATAAATATCACTCCAAACACACAACAAAAACAGAAAACAGGGCTTTTGATTTTGATTAAACCAATTAAAGGCTCAGTGAGTAAGACTTTGGGTGATGTACTCAGCTGCAATGTTGTATGTTCAGTCAATTTCCCTATAACTGAAAAGAACCGACAAAACACAGGCTGACCCTTTTGTGTTCATGTTTTTAGCAGCATGAGTATTTAGCGAGTTGCATCCAAGGGACAAGGACCTGAAGTCAAAGTGGAAGTATCTTAAAGGAAAAGTATGTAACATCTGTTGCTTGCATTCACAAACCCCACTGTTTACCTCTGCTCTCTGGAAAGTGGTGGTCGAGAGAGCAATAGAATGAATGAGGAGAGTAGCTACGTGATGAGAAAAAAGCAGTGAAATAGAAAAACTAAACTAAACACAACAACACCTTTGCAAAACAGTCTAGAGGCAGTTTACAGCCAAAACACCAGCTTTCTCATTTCTACTGTGTGTTTTGTCAACAGATCTGTTAGAAATGATGGGCTGAAAGGTCTTTGTAAATGTGTCTGCTCTTTGCCCAGAATTTTGTTGCTCAAACTGTGCAGTAAAGGAGAAGACTAGATAGTTTTTTATATAATGTTGCTGCACATGCTACATGATGACTTTTAATGACCTGAAAGTAGACGCCCAGAAATGTCCAGAACACAGCAAAACAAGAGGAAAATAGAAAATACAGAGGGCAGAGTCTGCAGGTAAATACTACACCTTACACTGACAGACGGTGGGAAGTGATGATTGAAAATAATTAATATTAAAAGAGTCTTTCCAAGGAAAAAATTTATTTTTCTGTCTTTAAAGTGTGACAGCCACTGGGTGTCTCATAGGCTTGGAGTGTCTAAGTCTAAACATACAAAGTCAGTTAATTCTAGAGGTCATTCATTTTATTTGAACCATCAAATAAGTGTTCCGGTCAACCTTTAAATTATTGCTCCATTAATGAGATTTTACAATGAATACAAGGCTTTCATGTCTCTCATGTTTTGTTGTGGTCGTGCTAAGCTACTGTTTAGCATTAGCTGACCCATGACCCCACACAGAGGGTCCAGACCCCTCCAATAGCCCTGCTCCCTTTGTCCAAAAATGGTCACTTCTGACCAAAAAAGGCCAACATGGCAATGGCCAAAACATTAACCCCTGGCTTCTGTGCAACAGTTCATACATGGATGACATAAATACTTCTTATACACAATCATGGTTACAACTTGCAACTTCACTGCTAAATGTCAGTGATTACTCACTTAAACTTCATTTACCTTGCAAATCTGTGCTTTTTTATGTTGGAGGTCCTTAAAAGAATCATTTCTGGAGTCAACTGTTTCCTACAGATAAAAGCATGGTTCAGTTATCAATTATATGAATGACTACACTGTCACATAAAATATTAAACAGAGGAAGAACCAAAAAGGAAAACACACAACTGTACCTCCACTTTGTTTATGATTCCACGATGAGCAGTTTGGTCCACATTAGCAGCTGAGAGCACAGAGACGAGCTGTGTCTGTGTTTTCTCCACAGTGTCTGTCAAGGAGTTCAGCTTCTTTTCAAGCTGAATGTTTTTGACATCTGTTTTTTGCTGCAGCTTCTGAAAACTTCGAGTAAATGACTTAGACAGCTCATCCCCTTCCTGCTGAATCTGTGTGGTCACAAAAAGATGTAAAAACAATTACAAATATACCTCAAAATGAATTAATGTTTAACTTCTTTAGCTGTTTTTTTTCTGCCTGATGATTGTTGCTGCAATAATTAAAAAGCACATGAATTGAAAATCCTGTTTAACTCTGTGACAACTCACCTCTCTAAATTTATTTTTTAGAAGCTCGTGCTCACGCATTAGATTATTCAGTTGCCTTTCCTTGAACCTTTCATTGTTCCTCAGTTTTGACATCGAATGCTTCATCTGTTTCTCAATTTGAAACGTCTCCTCTTTGACTTTGGAGAGACACTCAGCAAGGTGCTTGTTATCCTGCAGCACAGACGTGAGGTCCTTTTCCTTCTGTTTCAACTTCATGTTTTCATTTTCAATTTCTTTCTGAAAAAAAAAAAAAAAAACAATGAAAGAAACACTGTTCACATCATATTTTTAAAGAGTCTCTTTCAACTTGTTTGAATGAAAAAATCTATTTCAAATCATTCCTCTTAATTTTATCTGTAGACTAAAAAGTCAAAACATCTATTTGATTACATGTGCCTAATAATACCACATACTTGTACCTTTAGTGAAATGTTCAGATCTAATTCCTTTTCTGTGCTGTTTATGAACTCTCTGGCCTTATTGAGTGCTTTTTTATGCACTTCCATAATAGTGGCGATGTGTTTGTTCCAGTGCTCCTCCCTCTCACAAATCTCTGATTTTCTTTTGTTGTCCAGTTCCTCCCTCAGCAGCTCCAACTTTCTTTTATATTTGTCTTCGACTTCTATTAAAATAAAAACAAAGAATAACAACACAGTAGGCTTTTACAGAACAAGGACTAACATAAAAAATATCTCTTATTTACCTCTGAATTTTTTTTCCAAGCTCTCCCTTGTTTTATGTATTTCATCCTCATGTTTCTGTGAATGTAAATTGAACTAGAGTTTGTACTGTTGCTTATATTAAAAATATTGCATTCATTCATCTGCATTAATTTTGCACCTTCATATTGAACTTATTGCTCATATTCATATCCTGTATATACTGCAAGTACCACATTATATATCATCTTATACCCAAACTTGATTCTATCTCTGCATATTTATATTATAATATCCAAGTGCTTTGCACTTTTGGTTAGATGTAATCTGCATTTCATCCTCATACTTGTGACATATGCAATGACAATAAAGTTGAATCAAATCTAATATAATACAACATAATGAAATCTATAGACTCTGAAAAGTAGGAATAAGGTCTAAGACCTTGTGTGAAGTACTCACTTTTTCAGTCTCTTTGACAAGGCTTTCATTGTCACGTTCTTGTATGTCGACCCTGATGGACATGATTTTATCATGAATTTCATTCTCTAACTCTGTTTTCTTCGTCTGCATCACCTCAGAGGAAGCTAATCCATCAGCACTCAGCTCACAGACTGTGTTCTGATGTTCACACAGAAGATGCTTCATCTTCTGTTTGTACACCTACAATGGGACATAATGTTCAATTGTTACATTATGTTTCCTTGCTTACATTAAGATAACTTTCTATGAAACATTCTTAAAATTTGTAGGTACTCTAAAATATATATACAAGTATTTATCAACACATTTATTTGTGCATCTTTTTTTCAGTATCTTGGTTTTATCAAAATAAATTCAGATTTGAAATCAGGAGGTGAGTTTAGGACAGACAAGGACACAATGTAGAAGTAAACAGGAAAATATCCTCAAAGTAAAGTTTAACAATATCTTATTTGATCATTTTGATCTGATGAACCACTACTTGTACGGACTGAATAAATGCAATGTCTCTTACAATGACCACCTGAACACAAGTGAATGGTAGGATGTCACAGACAGTCTACATATACATGTAAAGGCCTCTAAATTCAGAAAATATTGTATGTGTAGGTGCATTGAAGGACTTGTTACCTTAGTCTCTATTTGATGGTGCTTCTGATCTTCATCCACGTCTCTGTCTAGGTTTGTCAGTTCAGCTTTGGCCTCCTTCAGTTGTCTCTCAGTAATATCCCAGAAGGTTTGAATCTTGTCCCTCTCCAGCTGAAAATAGTTTCTCTCCTCCCTCTCTCTATCAAGTTCTTCCCGAAGGCGTGCAATGTGCTCCTCCAGCTTAAACACGAAATTTATTTTAGTGTGCAGATATTATTGGGGTGTGAAGATATGAAATAAAACCTCCAGTGTATAGCACTCATGTGTGCTAGAGGGGAAACATTGGTTTATCACCGTGACCAAAATAGGCTGCACAAATTGATGCTACACTTCAAAAACTACAAGCTTATTGTGTTGTTCATGTAAAAATCACTTTAGAAAGAGAAGGGGTTTATTCCAAACATTCACTTTAAAACAAACCATCACACTTCAGCTCTGACCTGCTCTTTGGTCATTTCATCCTTGGTGAGACCATCAATCAGTGTAGGCGTCTTTACTTTTGGAGGCTTTTTACTTGAGCCCTTGTTTTTGGGTGGCTGAAAGGTCAAATCGGGAAAACATTAAGAGTGTGTCCTTGTAAACAGCCTAGTTGTCTGTGGTTATCATTTCAGGCCTCAGTTTGTAACTATAACTTATAAATGAAACAATAGTGCAAAATCCATAAATGAAGCATTTTATAGAGCTGAAACATAGTACATCATCAAAATGTTAGCCATTAGTTACAAAAACACTGGTAGGAAGTAGGTAAGGGCATTTACACTGACATTACCTGACAGTTTTAGTTACTTTTCAGATGAAGCTTTTCACACAAATCACACACAAATACAAAACCAAATGAATAAAAATACGATAGTTTAGGACAAAAGCAGTAATTTCACATCAGCTTATAGCATGTAGTGTAGTGTGAAGCTGAAAACTCCTAATAACTGAAAATATTGCTTGTCGAGGTTTCTTTTATCTTCTTTCTTCTCCCATTATTCATATGATGAGCCCTTAGAAGCATCTTGTGTCCTTGTTTATAAAACTGTATTAAGATGGCCTTCATCAAACTAACAGTAACGTACTGCAATAAGTTATTATTAAAAAGGTAACGATGTCAGGAAAAAAACATACATTAACGGTAAAACTTCGTTTTGCTGCTAGTCCTTGTGTGCTGAGGCTAATGAAGCGGTTTTTCATCGCGATTATCTTTCCATTGAATACTTCTTTCACTTTTGCTAACAGCTAACCTAAATGTATCCAACACGGTTAGCTAGTTAGCTTAACACACACACTGACCAAGTTTATACCCGGTTGGGATGGAACTCAGTAATTTTATAAACCGTTTTACTCACCATGGTTTATGAGAATGTATGTTGCCACAACGACCAGTGTTTCTAAATCTCAAAAAAAAAAGAAAGAAAGAAAGAAAGAAAGAAAGAAAGAAAGAAAGAAAGTAAGAAAAAAGAGACAGTGTGTGAGACTAATAAGGGTCCACTTCTGTTTTTAGCAGACTTATAGCGACACCACTGGTTGCCATAGTAACCTGGCAACAGGAGCGGAAGAGGGCGCTCGTCACCAACATCCACTCAGTCAATAACAAGGAGTGAGGTTCATGAATGTTTTAACCCAAATGAAAGCATTTCATACACTTAACAAAAACTACAAACCTCATCTCTTTGCTCTACTTTCTTGTGTGGCTGTAGAAGTTCATAAGAAAATGACTTCCAAAATTAGTAGATTATTTATCCAAGTAAATAGTTACATTACTCCATAGTCAGTTGTATAAGAAAACAGTAGGAAAATGTTCACAGGTATTGAAATTGGAAAGAAAACTATCCAGATGAAGTATTTTGGATTTCACCTTTGTGTCTGGCACACTAAGTGCTCTATTATTATTCACATTTCTATTCTACACTTGACAAATAAAATCCACAAGCTTCTCTTCCCAAAGCAGAACTCCTGTTTTTCATAATCCTCCCACTAAAAAAAAAAAAAAAACAGAGGATATATTACTAATGAGCACATAGTTTGTTTATCTAGGCAAGGCAGTAAAACTAATCAGGAAAAAATGTCATTCTCAAGTTTTTCATCCTCTACAGAATTCAAATACATTAACTCAATTAGTGTCCCACTACTACAGTGAATAATAAAGCGTTTTATGTCACTTAGAAACATGCCTAAAGACAAAATACCTGGACAAAAACATCCCTGCTTGTTCTGAATTAGATGTCAGACTTTTCCCGGGTCGAACTGCCCTCACATAAGTTGCACTACAGGCAGACACACAAAGTGTTGTGCTCTTCAATGGATTATTGCACATACTGTGTATTGAGCACATTGAGGTTTGCAATAATAATTGGACTGAAATGCAGCAGTTTTTCATGTGGTGAACATGAAATATGATTCAGAAACTTTTGCACTTTTTTAAATTCCTGAAGGTGTTTTTTTTCCCAACTGCGTTCTACTACTTCTCTGATATTTTGTGTTTACAGAAAAAAAAGGCAGCCGCGTATTAGAATTTAATTTGTTGTATGAGATAATCATTTAAAAACAAGATATTACACACATGATCTGGGATAAAAGTGGTCAACATAAATGCATGGTCAAACATTGAGCATGGGGATGTCAAAGCTGCCACGGAGGCCTTCATTCTCCTCCATATTACAGGGGTGGTCGTGTTCAGTTGGGGTGGGAGACAGACGGAGGAGTGGAGAAAAAACTAGAAAGAACAAGAAACACAATTGATACAAATATACTGTAAACAGAAATGGACATTGTATTTAAAGAAAAACACTGACATGCACCTACCTTCAGAGGCCAGCTCTGTGAATATTTGTACTTTCTTAATGCCTGGAGAAATAAGTCAATATAATCATCAAACATTTACAGTTAAAGAAACCAAGAATAATTTAATAATGATTTTGAGTGAAATGGAACCAAAACACTACCTTTGGTTGGATCCAGTAGGTCCCTCAGGTGTTTTGATAAATCTTGCACTGTGGAAAAAAATTGATTTTTTTAAACAAATGCATAGAATGTGATGACCTCCATGTCTACATACATATGAAAGGAAAATGACAGAGAGACAAACATCAGGGGGATAAAAATGCCCAGACATTTTTTAACAAGTTCACATGAAGGACATTAATAAACTATAAGACTATCATACCAATAGTAATAGTGTTCATGTACTGACCTCTTCAGTGATTAGGCAATATTCATTTTAAATCTTTTTTTCCACTGTCAACTGAATTTAATCATTGTCTATAATCTTCTGGAACAATACTTTTTCTGTGAACTTCTTAGTATTCTGGCCAGAATATATGCAAAAAAAGATGTAATACTGCCTTTAATTTTCTGAATAGAATTTCTTAGATGTATGAAAGTGGCTGCATTCAGGTTAAACTGGAGAGTTATGTTGCTTTTTTTGCCTTTCATCCTCAGAAACTAAAATGCAAAAGTAAAGAAGTAAAACACTGAATTCCTCACATCCAGCTACATCAGGTCTGTTAGACTTTGCTCCATTAAATAACGATGACTGAAGAGACCGCAGTGTCGTTGGCTCAGATTTTGTGCCATGGACAGTATTAACTGAAGGCAGGCAAGGTGTAGTGCTGGTTTCGGTCTCAGCTGAGTTAGCCACCAGGGTTGCTATCATGGCACGCTGTAAGATTTCCTCAGGTGGTGGGACTGGCAGAACCAGAGGGGCTGAGCTGTCGGAGCATTTGTTAAGAAGCACAATATCTATTGGTCCATTGATGCTTTTCATATGGATCTGATACTTTGTAGGGCTGTTCTGCACCTAAAATCACACAAAACATGACTTAATCCAGCAGTATTTTTTTTTTCCTAAATACTCTGTAATGCAGTTATGCGTTACTTACAGCTTTAGGAATGGGAACATCTAGCTGTGTGCCATGAGGGGGTTGCACTGCCAAGACAGTGTGACCTAAAGGACCAACACAGTGAATTTTTTGGTTATTCGATGTATTTAGGTAATAAGAATGTTAAAGGAGAGTAGAGGTGCACCAAGTGACTCCTTAGATGTTTACTGTAAATAAAACAACTTGGTCATCAAACAGTCCAAGTCAAAATTCTTTCAAATTACAATAATTTTCTGTTTTCTTTTCCTCCTCTCTCTCATATATAAATAAAACTAAAATTCACATATTATGCTGCAGTTGTGGCACATCACCCTGTTTACAGGGTGAAACGACTTTGAAAAACACTATTTTTTATCTAGGTATACAATGCTGCATGTGAGCAGCAATATTAGTGAAATACTCATATTCGTTAGTCATGTAAGAACTTATTAGTCTTTTTTGTTTTTCAGAATAAGGGCAACAACTGGAATATTATGTGCATGTAAACAGAGTGAAAATAATCATTAGCTGCAACCAACCATGGAGCCAATGGCACCACTTTGGCTTTCTGCACATCTACTGTATCCAACATATAAGGTTACACAAGAATAACTGTTGAAAGACAAGAGATTAGTTTTACATTACCACTGAAGCAGTTGCAGATATCCTCATGGGTCACGTAGAGAAGAGTGGATCAGAGTTAAGGTTCATCTTAAATTTTGACATGATGTTGAGTAGTGACATGAAAAATTTTAAAAATCAGTTTCTCTGAAACTTCAAGTAGTCTGCATGGAAGAGATGTTCACCAAGTTTGCTTTCACAAAGAAAAACATGACATTTAAAGAAAAAAACGTTTCATATAAAACACAAAATTATTTTCTTCATCATCAGTGAAGCAGATCCTGCAAAACTGATAGACTTACGATGTGAATGTTCAGGTTTAAAAACGGACAATAAAAAGGATATGCATCGCTGTCTTCTACTGTGTACTTGATGCTGTTTTTGACCCATGTCGTGTACTGATCCAGTACTGCTTCCTGCCTCCTCAAGTCCTCCAGCTCGGACTGTAACTTCATTACTCTTTCACATTCACTGTCTCCCGTCAGTGAACCCCTTAGTCAGGGAAAACATCCACAGTAAACACATTTTGTACTAATCTTTAAAACATATTTATTAATACGCATATATAGGGGGTGGTTACAACTTACCTCCACTTTACAGTGCTTGTGGACAATTTCACAATAAGACCAACACCCTCCAGCACGTTTGTAATGTCATAGATTCTCCTTTTCTGATTGACAGCCAGGATCCTAACAGCCTGAGACACCAGAAAAAAGCACCTTAATCCACTGGTGATCCCGTTTTGTCCTAAATGTCCTCATAGTTCTGAAAAGATCTGCTAATAAACTGTACCAAGACACTCATGGATAGCAAAAATAAACACTCGTCCTTTTTTTTTTTTTTTTTCCTTTTTTAAATAAAACAAACAATTTTAATTAAACAATTTAATCAGTGATCATAGTCCAAATGTAACAACGTATGATTTCTAATGTCACATAAAGAAAAGTAAATCAAACATCAAACTGATAGAGACAAAAGAAAGACTTGCACACATCTCATTTAGTGGATGATATGTAAATTCTGTCAATACCAGAGTTTACATATCAGATTTGGTTGGAAAAAAATACATATAAATAAATAACAATGATACATTTAATGGCATTGACCAAAATAAGTACTGCCTCAAAAGTGTCTCTACAGTGAGTCATACATTTTATTAAATAATTACCACTTCCCTCAAAACACAACAAAAAAAGTCCCTTCAAATATTGTGCTCACCTATTAAAAAAGTGCCTTCATACTTGTAATTTATATTATATTGTTTTTTGCAGCCATTGTAATCAGACAATCAACACATAATGAAAATACTGATAACTAGGAATGTAACTGTTTTTTAAACATAGGACTGCAGGGTATTTTAAAATCCTTCACCTTCTTCGCCTCAATTCCTTGCATCCTCCCTAGGAGGGAGGTGAAACAGTGAGGATGCAAGGATTCAAGGTGAAGAGGATGGAGTGGGTGGAGAAAAGTGTCAAGAGTGATACGTGACAAAAGAGCTTCTGCAAGAGTTAAAGGAAAGGTGTAGAGGACAGCAGGGAGACTAGAGTTGTAAAATTTAGAGACGTCTGCACTGACCAAAAGACAGGAGGCAGAACTGAAGATGTTAAGACAAGACTGGGAAGAAGTATGTAAAAGGGACAGCTCAGGTCAAACGTTTTGAAGACATTGGTAGGAGGATGATGAAGATGGAGGCAAAGAGGAAGGCCAAAGAGGAGATTTATGGATGTGATGGCAGAGGACATGCAGGTTGATGATGCAGGGGACAGGGTCAGATGGAACAGATGAGGTGCTGTGGTGACCCCTAAAGGAGCACCTGAAAGTAGTAGTAGACTGTATGGTATTTCATGTGCTGAGTATTTTATGTCTTATCCATTAAGTGACATGTGTTTGAGTTCTCATTCACTGTTTAACTAAAACTAAATATCTCATGTTGTTGGGATGGTGTGTGTTTTAATGGTCTCTCAGTGACTCACATCTTTCAGGTCCAACTCTCCTCCTTCACTTGCTTTAAGTAACTCCACAAACTTGACGGCAAGCATACGGAGGCTCCTCAGGCACCTGTGGTATTTGGGGTTCTGGTCTATCATTTCAGCCTCTGCCTCTGGACTCTGTGGGCTGCCTTCAGGATCCATGATGCGGAACAGGAGATGAAAGCTGCTGAAGCTGCTGTGGACTCCCTGCTGTGTTGTCTTTCGATCAGCTGCGTGGGCCCGCCTTACACGACCAGAGTCTCTCTCTTGGAACTATACAAAAAACATGGCAATACTTCCTGCATGAATCGTCTACCGATTATTTATGGACATTTTGTGATGATACAGAAAAGATACTGACTGTAAAGAAACACTATCATGCAATTCTGAAGAGTAATTGTGTTCTCGCATGAGTTTATTTTGAAATGTATCTACCGGAAGTACATTTGCTATCATTTTGTGAAACCTTGGCTTATTATCACACACAATGTACTCGCAAAATATTCCCTGCATTATACAACTTTTACATACGTGAAAAGGCATACATAAAGACATTTTACGCATGGTCTTAAAGGCAGGCGTGAAAAGACAAGAGTTAAGTGTTTTACCTGGGTCGTTGTCGGGACCAGCTGTGGAGAAATGCTAAATAGCAAATTAAGCTAGTTAACGCTGTTGTCCTAAAGTTATTCGACAGTCTTTTTGGCGGTGCAAGTTTAAGTCGGAGGCAAACTATCCGCTGTGTTACTTCAATGTTAAGATATTTTACATCTGTGGATTAACTTTATGTTACAGATAGTGTTCACGCCCCACTTTAATGAACGGAGCTACGCGCGTGTTTTTAATTCGTAGCCGTTTGTTTTATCCTTCACAATAAAAGTCCACAAACGACAACAGGCCCAAGCGATATAATTGAATCTATTTTTAATTCATTATACACACTTTAACACACACTGATATTTTTTTTCCACAGATTGTTAGCCCTATAACATAATTGCCTAACTCATTTCGTCCCAGTATATTACTCATATTTGACCCAAGTCCCTTTTATTAATTGTTATGCAATCGTTGTGTCTTTTTTTTTTTTTTTTTTTTTTTTTGCAGACTTGTTCATATGTCTGGTCGAAGTTACTATTGCCATAAAAATTCTTGCGTGTTTGCTGAAAAACTTGCTTTTTCTCCTTTTCTGAAAACATTAAAATATAACAATGGCAGTTATGCTACTGAGGCTAACGAAATAAGGAAAACATAAGGAACCACACAATAAGCAAAATTTCCTTTCCTTAAGTGTGGGTTTATCAGTGGTTCAAAATTTTGTTTCATTTTGTAGCAAGACTAAAATATGATTTATGTAAAACTTGTAAAAAGTGGGGAAAATAAAGTGACAGGTAAATAAACACAAGAAGATATCAATTTGTCAGAAAAGTTTTGCCTGTCGACTTGAGAATTTTACATATGTGTGTGTGTGTGTATATATATATATATATATATATATATATATATATATATATATATAGAGAGAGAGAGAGAGAGAGAGAGAGAGCGAGAGAGAGAGAGAGAGAGAGAGCGAGAGATTAGGACTGACAGATCTTTACACCAATAACCTTTCAACTGTCTATCTCATCTCTATATAACATTAGATGATGTTCAAAAGAGCTGTTTCTTCTTTTGTTTGTTTCATCTTTTGTTATTATGACCGTATTAACTAATAACTTATTCTTTTAATAAAAAGCAGTCATCTAACAAAAACAAAAATGTGACAGGCATTTCTAAGATATTTTTTAGCTGCAGATAATTATTTTTTGCATTAAGACTAAAAGTAATATTCCGTTTCTAACAATGTAAACTCAGGTTCTGAATGAAGAACATTCTGAATCAAATGTCTTTAATGAATAAAAAGCTGACAACAGCACATACATGTTTACTCTTTTATTGGTTAAACTTTTGTTTTGGTAAACACTTCCGTGTAGAGTCAGGCGCTGGTCACGTGGTAACCAGCTGAGGTCATGTGATTTTTTTCCTTTTCATTCATGCGGGGCTGCTTTTGGAGGAAGTTGCTGCGAAAAACACAGAGGAACTGCGAGGTTAGGTTCAGGTAAAAAAAAAAAAAAAAAAAGAAGAAGAAGAAAAGAAGAAGTAGAGTTTCGTGTATTTTGTGAGTCAGTCGTCAGTGGGGTGCAGTGATGTCTCGCGGCGCTCTGCTCGTGCCTTTGCTGGCCGTGTCTCTCCTGGGCTCGTGGGCTCAGTATGCTCCAGATGAGGTGACCGACCTGCCAGGTATGACGTTCAAACCCAACTATCGCCAATGGTCCGGATACCTGCAGGGACGGCCGGGGAAGTTCCTCCATTACTGGTAAGAAACATGAGCTTGTTGAAGGATTTCCTCACATTCACCTGTCTTTATATCTCTGATCACCTTAAAGAAATAAAAAAAAAATCTGGAATCTAAGGACAGACAGGATCAACAGGATCTGTGGCGTCACCAAAATTCCAGAGCCAGTAAATCTAGTAGATCAAGTAAATAATTTTTAGAAGTGAGAAACCAGAAGTCTCGACAGAAAGTGGATTTATAGGGAAGCAGGGAACATCTACATTTTAAAGCACATAATAACACACAAACATATCAAGACAGTACATAATATTTAGATTAACAATATTTTCTATAAGGTTGGACAAGAGTATGCCAGTTAAATTTGACAGTCATTGAACCCTATTTTGTGGGAGAGCTTTTCAGTATTACACTTAAATTACTGTACATCACTGACAACAGCAAATGAGATTAAATGGAGGTCTGGAAGCCTTTAAAAGAGCAAAGTTTGTGGCTTGCAAATACATCCAAGTAATTCCATGATCAAGGTTTACTCTTTCTGAAAATTGTGAAAAATGTAAATCATAATATCAAGACCATTCATCTGAGAACAGTGAAACTGCAAACTGTTTGTTTTCTGTTATATGTTAATTGTGTGTTTCCCCAGCCAGATTTGGCAACTTTGAATAAATAAGAAGCATTTTTAACCAAGTTTTGGCTTTAAAATGTGTTGTTAGGCCATATCACCTAACTTTTGTACAGTTATTTTCTATATAGAGGATTTCTTTTGTTTTAGTGGCACAGAGGAAAAAGACCTGGAGGCAGAAACATCTGGCTGTAAATGTTTTATGTAATTTATTTACCTATTTTGACATTTTCTTTATGCTTGTTATTTTATGCATATGATGTTTATGTATTTTTGGTTGCTACCCTGTCTTAAATGTGATAAACTTTGCTCCTGTCTATCTTGGCCAGGATGCTTTCCTAGAAGAGAAAAGTTAAATGAAAAATAACCACAATGAAACACAGGGTGAATAAACAACAGTTAAAGGAACAAACAGAAAATAACATCTGCTATTGGTCAGATTATCAACATCAGCTGGAATGTGGGCTGTAAATTACTTATATATCAATTGTGATTTGCAGCAGGTGTATGTCTTTTGTGTAATGTTCTGTTTCATTACGTCTAACTTATGAGATCTGTTGCACTTTCCCCCTTAGGTTTGTAACCTCTCAAAGAGACCCAGTGAAAGACCCCGTGGTGCTGTGGCTGAATGGAGGACCAGGCTGCAGCTCACTCGAAGGATTCTTGTCAGAGAACGGACCCTTCCATGTGAGGATGCTCAGTGTGTCCGTGAATACACCTGTACATGAAAAACTGTAATAAACTGTGATTATCTATCTATCTATCTATCTATCTATCTATCTATCTATCTATCTATCTATCTATCTATCTATCTATCTATCTATCTACCTACCTACCTACCTACCTACCTACCTACCTACCTACCTACCTACCTACCAGGTAAACAGTGATGGGGCCACATTGTACCAGAACCCATTCAGCTGGAACAAGATTGCCAATGTACTGTATTTAGAATCTCCTGCAGGAGTTGGATATTCCTACTCTGATGACCAAAAATATGCAACTGATGACGACCAGGTGAGTGTAACTTAAACCGTACTGCCAAAACAATAAAAGGATCATAAAACATTGTTACCAAAGACTGTTTTCTGTTCCTCCTCCAGGTGGCTGAAGATAATTATCGGGCCCTACAGAGTTTCTTTGCAAAATTTCCTAACTTCACTCAGAATGAGTTCTTCATCTTTGGAGAGAGTTATGGTGGGATATACGCACCGACACTGAGCCTGCGTGTGGCTACAGGAACGGTAAAAATCAACTTCAAGGTGAGATCCTTCAGTTAAACATTCATTCAGTCTTCCATGCTTCATTCTCCAGCAACATCAGCTGCTAATTATGATCAACAGCACTAAGTGAATTTAATGGAGCAATATTTGTTTTTCTTTTTAAAAGGCACTTTATTAAAGTCAATCATTCATCCAGAAGGGCGTTTAAACCATTTAACATATCAGTGAAAGTGTTTTTGTTTTTAGGGCTTTGCGGTGGGAAATGGTCTCAGCAGCTTCGCTCTCAATGACCAGACATTGATCTACTTCGGTTACTACCACGGCCTCTTTGGAGAAGAGTAAGTAGAGAAGCATGTCAGAAAACAAAGCCATTTAACATCCACCCTCTTCTTTAAACCCTACTTCAAAGTATATGTTTTATCCTAGGGTTATAACAGAGGAGATGTGAGACCATAATGTGGTTATTGCACGTCATTTGAAAGGGAACTTCATCTAGTTTCTGTGCTTAACATGAGGGTAGAGCTCAGTGATATGATAGAAAGTTATATTTCTAATTACATTTCTTGTTCATAGTTTTCTGTCTATGAGTGATGAAAACAAAACATTGAAAAATACTGTTTTTTAACCTGTTCCTTTCCACCTAATTTGTGTTCATTTTCACCTATTTACTATACCAAGTTCCAAAGGCTATAACTGAAAAACCACAAGACACCAAATTAATCAATGACACCTCATTTGGTTTCAGAATTTTTTTTTTTTTTTTTAACTATGTGACTAAAATACAAGCTGAAGTACATGCACTAGTCCCATTCACTTAAATCATTATCCAGGTGATTCTTTCACTAATTATGTTTTGGTGCTCAGAAATACTGTAAAATAAACTTAGTGAGTCAATTGCAGAGAATCTAAGCTTTCTAACAAGCATGTCTATATTAACAAGTTTTATTGTAGAAACTTTAAATGAATTTAATACACAGCTAGCACGTTCTAGATGTGGTAGTTTTTATGCTGTTATGTATTTGTGCATGCTGTACCGCATTTATCCAGCAGTGACCACCAAAGTGTTCTGGCCGTAGCAACGTGATTGTAAGGCTATTGTATTCCAAAATTACTAATATCTCCCAAAATATTGGTTTTATCAAATTGCTGTTTTTGCTAGTCTCTTCCTTGACCAAAAATACATAAGTATGCCAAACTGCAGCAGTCAGCTCTTTCCGGATTTTGTGTGAATCCCCAGACACACACACACACACACACACAGAGGCCACTTGGCTTTTATAATATAGATGATGAATGGATTATTGGCGATCCAGTGGGAATGAAGATGTTACAACTATATGCCATATACAAATGGAGGAACACAGTCACAATTAAAATATATGAAGAATGAAACAGTTGCATTTTGATATTTTTTGTTGAGCAAGAAAGCTCTCAATAATGATCATTATTTTGTGACTTAGTCATTTTTCATGACTTCCAGAAAGCAAAACCTCAACACTAACTCCTTCGATTACTCAATCCTATTTGAGACTAAACACAACCTCAACTATCTCAGCTCAAATATGGCTCAAGTGTAACGCAAGCTCTGAAATGGATCATCTGTGATGTGATATTATGAGGGTATTCTGCATATTGTGCGGCCTTAACAGCTCATTGTAATCAGAGCTGCAGATATAACAGAAGTAAAGACATGGACCCAAAAGCATTTATGTTGTGTTTTCTGTTTGCAGTTTATGGCGTGACTTGAACATCAACTGCTGTGAGAAGGGAAAGTGTAACTTCTACAATTCCTCTTCAGATGAATGTGCAGTACAGGTACATCTGCTTTACAGTATTTACATTGAATATTTCTGCAGCTGCTGCATGACTCATAAATTCTGTCTCATGTCTCTTCAGGTGAATGTTGCCTTTAATATTGTGTACAACAGCGGCCTGAACGAGTATGCCCTCTACCTGGATTGTGTGGGTAGAAGAAGATTTCACAGAGGCTATGAGATGACCATGAGTCACCTGTTCAAAAACTATAGGAAACACTTCCACATGCACAAGGTGACTATCATGGGTGAATGAGAGGTTTTTGCTGATTGGGGCTGTTTTTATTGTTCTAACCGTCTTATCGTTGAAATCTTTATGAAGTTTCCGGTCTGGATGACTCCTTCTCTTTCTGAAGTCCCTCCCTGCATTGACAGTAGAGCTCAGTCTAAGTGGCTGAACCGAGGCGATGTGAGAAAAGCCTTACACATTGCTGATATACTGCCACCATGGGACCTCTGCAGGTATGTCACAGGCACTGCTCTGCATACACAACAGATTTTCTATTTTTTCCTTAAATATCAGCTGTGTGGTCAGCACTCTCAGATCATCCTACAAATGGTGGTTCCTTGAGTCAAAGCAGTGTTTGACAAAACAGCTGCCCCTGTACCTGAAACTGGCAGAACTGGTTAATTTGGATGAATTTAAATCTGTATTAAAGGATTATGAAAACAGTATACTTGATAGCTTCTAAATTTGCACTGAACTTTCTTGTGTCACATATAACCACATTCTGCATTTATTTATTTGTAATCAATGAAAGTTGTTTGCTGTGTCTTGATTTGTTGTAACTATTTCAAAACTGCTCTCTTGGCCAGGTTGCTCTGGGAAAAGAGATTTTTATTCTCAGTGAGGATATCACTTGGTTAAATAAAGGTTAAATACAGCACTATGCAAAACTGTTAGTCCAACATTAGGGTTTCTAGTTTTTTAGAGTTCTAATTTCATTTAAATTTCTTTTGTTCTTCTTTTCTCAGTCTCTCAATGGTGTTTGTTTCTGATTGTGCGTTTGTTGTGTTGTGTTGGTACTGAGAATGAGGCATGGTGTGCCAATCGAGGGATTTCAAATCTGTAACTGTGATGAAGCTTCGAAATAAAAAATATTTGAAAAGGAAGTTATAATGATGACACATGCAGTTCTCAGACCAGGTTCGGTTCAATACACGTCAGATGTTTCTATTTGTTTGTGTTGCATCTTGTCATGGGGTCAGGGGTCGCACTAAATAGCGACTTTAACCTTTAGAACCCATTTAGTTCAGTTTTTTGTGTATCTTTTAAGAATGTGCTCATATTTCCTGTATTTTCTTGTTGTGTCTGAAGAAAAGAGAATGACAAATGTACAAGCATGTTCATTCCAACACTGCAACAAAAACAACCCGAAAGGAAGCCTAAGACTTATGCTCAGTAGTGTGAATTAGTATATTGACTTTTATCTTAGCCCTTGAATGCCCATTTGAAAGTAAAGATAAACATCACAGCAACACTGACATATATTATTCAAAATAATAGTATTTACACGTCTTTGCTCCCATGTTGTGTTTTCTTCTGAAAAGAAAAAGAACAATGTGGGATTTTACCCATTTTTGCCTTTAGACAAAAGCATAAGTAAATGGTCGGTACTTATATAGTGCTTTTCCACACTTTTATGGTACCCAAAGTGCTTTACAAAGCCTCACATTCACCCATTCACACACACTCTTATACACTAGTAGGCGGAAGTGAAATGTAAGTGAAAGTGAAATGTGGATCTTAAAAAACAGTATACACTTCAGGTTGGAAGTTTACATACACCTTGGCTAAATGCATTCAGACTGTTTTTTGCAGTTATGAACACTTCCTTTCTCTATTTAATACTTTTGTTAGTTCAGTTAGCCTAACTATTTCACTTAAATGACAGGAAATTTCCCTCAAAAGTTTACATACACTAAGTTCACAGTGACTTTTAAACAGCCTGGAAGCTCTGAAAATTGATGTTATGGTTTATAAATGTCAGGTTCACTCACTGTCACCTTTGCGAGTCAACTGGGGCATACCTGTGGCTGAGTTTTAATGCAGTTTGTCAAGATGAAATGTAGGCATTAAACCTTATCCAAACTAACACTTAATTCAGTCCAGTTTCAATGTAATTATTTGTAAGTGGCCAGGTACAGAAGGTTTTTGATCAACTTTTTGCTTCACTCTAGTGACACTGTAGGTGAGAATTATACCAACCAGTACCCGACTGTGAAGAACGTGTATCTGAAGCTGCTTTCTTTGGGCCTTCGGGCTCTTGTCTACAACGGAGACACAGACATGGCCTGCAACTTCTTGGGAGACCAGTGGTTTGTGGAAGACCTTGGCCTAAAGGTAAGAACCGCAGCATAAGGAGACAAATATAATGACTTTTATTTATTTATTACCACAGCTACAACCAGATGTGTTTGTTAATGTCACTGAAATGTTCCTAGCCCACTACTAAGTACCAGACTTGGCTTCATGAGGACCAGATTGCTGGTTTCTACCAACAGTTCGGAAACATCACATTCCTCACAGTTAAGGTGAGCACTAGTGCGATGTTTTGCATCTGGCAGGAAATCACAGAATCTTTAGAATATACTGTTTTTTTTTGTTTTTTTTTAACAATACAATAATATACGGCATTTCATACAATAATATTCAATATCTTTGATTTTATAAATATCAGGTGTTAGAAGTCATTAAATATTCTCAAATTTCACTTTGAGGGGATTTAATACAATACAGATGAACTTTATGGATCCCCAGGATGACATTTAATTATTTTTTTTATCCATCTTCTATTTTTTCCATCATTAATCAAAGTCAAATTCAATTGGATTAAAAAATAACATTTCCAAATTTCTTATGTTACAAAGCTTTAACCCTACTATCGAATCCAAAACTGTCTTTTTTTTTGCTTTTTTTTTTTTTGCTTTATATGTGCTCTTACTTCCTAGAAAAACCGGAAATAGATAGTAGAAAAAAAGATAAGTAGATAGATTAAAAATACATTACGCAAACTCATTGCAATAATCCTGTTCATACATCAAATCTTATCTCTGCACAGGATCATGAATATATAGCCTCAGAAAGTTATTGTGATATACAGAGAAAGTACTGTGAAAAGTCAGTATTTGTAATAAAGAAATAATCTGGATTAAAATTAGTAACAACAAAAAACACATTTTCTCATGATGGACAATCTAAATTAATTCATATAATGTTAAATAATAATAAAAAAAAAAAAAACCAATGAATATTCTAAGAACAGTAATGAAAATGTCATGTTGAAGAGTTGATAGTGAGTTTCTTCATTGAATCACAGTTGGTCTGATAATAATTTCAAAGCTGAACTACTTACCTTATACATTTTACTTGCAGTGTTAAATGTAAGTATCTTCTATCTTTAGACACTTTGGACAGCACTGGGTTGCCTTTGTAATGTCATAAATATTGGTGTTCTGTGTATTTAAGGGTGCAGGTCACATGGTTCCTCAGTGGGCTCCAGGGCCAGCGTTCCACATGTTCCAGTCATTCATAACAAATGGTTCCTACTGAGTCACGGAGCTCACATCGGCTTTTGTGTCAAACCTGCACTCATCACTTGGAAGAGGGTTCGTTTTTCTCAGGGAAAAGGACTATGAGGGCACTTGACTCATGTCATTTGTGTTGTATGCATTTACCCTGCGTGACTCTGCTTTGCATCACACATATTGAAATGAAATTATTCAGCTTCTAGCTTCACAGGGAACTTTGATCGTAATTGGCCAAACATTTTCTCCAGGACAAAGGTCGGAGAAAACGGCTGTTTAATTGAATGTAGATCTGTTTCTAATTGGATATCTGTGAATATTTTTATTTATGTCTACCCGATGATGCTCTGCCTGCTCTTAACTGAACCATCTGCAACTATTACGACTTCTTTAGGCGACCATAGCTTCAATCTGATTTTTATTGAGTGACAAATACTGGTTAATTACTTCCGCCAAGGAGGTTATGTTTTTGCCAGGGTTTGTTTGTTTGTCTGTCTGTTAGTGTGCAACAGAACTCAAAAAGTTATGGACAGATTTGGATGAAATTTTCAGGGTTTGTTGGAAATGGGATAAGGAAGAAATGATTAAATTTTGGTGGTGATCGGGGGTGGGGGGGCCACTGATCAGCCTTGGCGGAGGTCTGCGCTCTCCGAGTGCTTCTAGTTTGATCTAATTTTAGCCTGTCAAGTCTTAAAACATCTTTTTGGCCTTATTTTGATGATTTCAAAATGTTATAGGGAAACTTTTCACAACAAACTCAATGCTGGGACTTTTTCATTTTATATGTAATTCACAACAGAAACTGATCTGAAGTGTAAATAATCTGTGTAAAATAAAACCTTTTTGTTTTTATGACTGAGCAAAAATGCAAGTGAATTAAGTACCAGAAGGAGATTGTCACAATGATTCTTAGAGTGTGTGTATTAAATCTAACTTTGCCTCATTTGTCTTTTTATTGAATGGTATTAAAAACCATCTGCGACACCTGGATTGTCAGATTTATTCACATGCCTTGATTATAAGTTATTCATTGGAACACAGGAACAGTTTGGTTAAAAATTAAAACCTTCATTAAACTTCATGATTGCAAGTCACCATTCTGTGTAAAACAGACGATTCATGAATTACAAATGCTTCAAAAGATGTGTACATCTGAACCCTGAAAGCTATAATGAAAATCAGACATAGCAAAATCAGACAATATTAAATGGTTTTTAGCACCAAAATAAAAATAAATAAAAAAAAAAAAATTCAAGTCATCTAAAGCATAAAATTAGATCTCAATATTAAACAATCAGCAGCTGGAAACATTGGTACTAGTCAGTCACATGAAACAGTGATATTAACCAAACAGTATCACTGTTTTCATCTGGTTTCCTTCCCTTTCTTGAATCAGTACATTGATGCATTTAGTCAGACATGATTAACCATCGATCTAAAGAACGGTCCCTTTTCATTCCCTCATATCCACAAACAACACCTAATATTGCTGGGTTTTAGAAAAAACTTTGAAAACAATAAAAACCAAAGGCTGTCGGGTCTCCACTTAAAAATACTGATGTGAACTTCTCCATAATTTATGATTCAACTCATTAGAAAAATGTCAAAACAAAGCATGAAAGACCACATTTTAGTCCTCATTACAATGTCAGCATTAACATTTCTCTTACTGTACATGTTTTCTGCATTTGAAGCTTTGTCACAAAAAACTAATTATTTATACATCACCTGAACTAAATTGAACATGTTGAAAACTAAAAAAAAAAACAAAAAAGGCTGTGTACACTTTGGTTTTAGGCAACAAAAAAAACTTAACGTGCATTTCCTCACCAACAGGAGTGACAACCCTCTCTAACCTCAGTTCACATTCATAAAACATACATAGTGGTATTTTTACATTCTGTTTTTGTTGTGGTCTTCCTGCAGATCTGTGCACTGCTGTCTGGAGAGTTTCAGCTCATGATAACAAACCTGAACGTTTTTAAAAAGGTAATAATGAGCTGAAATCACTAATCTCTGATGTGATTTCCTTGTGAAAGAGTTAACTTGTCTTTGAAGAGGGAACAAAGCTCTTATTTATGGGTAACAACATTTCCATAAAGTCTGACCCTGGACTAGACCTGGGAACGGCAGCGTGTCATTGTCAATGATAAACATTTACTTTGACATGCAAATTAAAATACACAAATTGGTACAATTTCAGTTCCAAAATCAATTTGATTTTAAGACCATTTCTGTACAAAGTCCCTTAGCTCTTGTAAACAGGCCAGGAATATGTCACCTGTACAGGATCCACAGACCAGGGAGTCAATATGTGTCCCTGCCGAATGGCTTCACTGTCAAAAACCACTTTGACACAAGTTAAAAGCAGATAGGAAACATAAAAACATGCTGTTTAAACATCACAGGAAACAAACAGTCAGAGTCACAGAAGTTACTTTGTACTGAAGTGTGTTTGACTCGTCCCAGAGTGAGTAGTGCGTTTTAACTTAGTCTGAAGCAGTCGTATGACATGTCCAAGAGGTCTTGACTATTTCAATCTGTGTCATGAGATCCCGCTCCGTCTTATCCAGTTGTTCAGAATAGCAGTGCAGGCCTAAGCACCCCCTCTGTCTGTAATAACAAGGGCGCTGCCGTCTTCAGCTAACATGTCTGTTTTAGCTGGTAATGTCCTGATAGATGGAGTTTGTTGTAGTCAGGCCAAAGATGAAAGCTCCAATTGTAACCATGACGACACTGAACACTACCAGTCCATGCCAGCTGTAAACAAAGAGAAGCAATATTAGAGACAATAAGCAAACTGAAATCTGCTTTAAACATATTTTATATTGATATTGGATCAAATGTCTAAAGCACCAGGACTGCTCAAACTGAATACCATATTCTGTCTCTTCAGAATAAAACCAACAATTTATTATTATTGATTACTATTCTGATCAAACTACTTTCCTGGAATGAACTCAAGTCTATGAAATGCATCCCAGATCCAACAAACAGGCCAAAACCAGGAATTGTTCAGTGTGTTACCGACAGCAGAGGCACATCCTGGCATTACTGACGCTGTAAATAATTTTGTTTTGGTTTCACCATGAGTTTAGCAATTGGTAGATTATTCACATAGGTTATACTGGTAGAGACTACACTTAGGTTTTCATTTAAAAGGGTTAACAATTTCGCTTTTAGTATAATTTCAGGAATTAAACATAACACAGCTGCTGAATTTTCAGTCAATGAAATGAATGACAACATTTAAACTAAAATTATCCACACCTGATTAGTTTCTGTCAAATCTCTATTAATTTAATATGAAACGGTGAAAAACAGTTAAGGATTTTAAGAACTGTCATGTGAAAGAAAAGAGGGAAAAACCAAACATAAATCACAACAGATTCTATAGATCTGTCTGCTGAGTGTGCACCAGGCAACAGTTCAACACTAGCCAACTGTGTTAATGCATTTATGTCTAATACTGAGCAAATTTTATTAATTCAGTTTTATATTACACTTAAAACTGTGGTTTATGAAACAACACTGCACACTATTGATAAAAAGACATTTCTAATGAAACAGACATCCAACAATAAGCAGCGTCTCACCTGGCAGATCGACTGTCTGTCTCTGACAGTTTGGCTTGCATCAGACACAAACCTATTTGAGACATTGGAACAAAACGTTAAAGCGAGACAGTAAAATTGATCAAAAATGCAAATGAGTATAAAACAAAAGGGCAGAATTACCCGGAAAGACAAAGATAAAGCAGGCTGCCAGTCCTCCAATCAGTGAGATCACCCGACCAATATCTGGGGTGAAGAGGGCAAGGACGAGGGTGACGACAAACCAGACCAGAGTCTGCAGGATCCTCCGCCTCTGCTCACGACGAACACACACTTCTACTTGTTCACCTTGAAAACGCAGCCAAAGTCCTTCGACAACAGCCCTGGAAGGACATGATCACAGTACAAAATGAGTACATAAGAGAACATTTAATCAAATACTTTCCTTTATACAGCTTTATGTTTCTGTTTCTCCTCAGAGGTAAATATTGTGCTTTTTATTCCACTACATTTGTGTCACAGCTTTAGTTACTTTCCAGATCATACTTTTGCATCTCCTTCCTATTCCATGAAAACCATTTCTCTCCAAAAGTGTTGATTATGAATGTTTGTGATAAACAGAAGGACAAAGTGTTGTATTGCCAAATTTCTCAAGTGGTGGGTCATGACCCGGAAGTGTGTGGTTTATAAAGGTTGTTTAGGCAGCGTTTTACTCCTTTAAATTCAGTCTGATGCCTGACATGACTGTGTTAATAGATGTGTCAGAGTTTCTGGGCTTTGACCTTGGTAAATCGAACATTTATTGAAAGATGTTCATGGGTAAGATGTGGTGTGAATATGACCCTGAGTAAATTAATTATGGATTTACAAACAGTGAAAAAAAGGTACTGAAACACCAAGTGTGTGACATGTTGGAGCTAAACAATCAAGACTGAAATGTCATTTAGAAATGTGCACTGTTTTCTCACATCCAGTTTTTTAGACAGTGAAAACTCAACTGTGGCGTCAAACTATGTGTTATTAGTCATGTGTGTAATTATGTTTTTGAAGAAACTTAAAATGACTTTGACTATGTGCTTACAAGTCTATTTTTGATAAATACACTTGATTGGTTTGAATAATAGAAAAATGAGTTGCAACTTGATGACCACGAGAAATAGTAGATCCTCAAAAAGAGCTGCTGAGAACCACTGCTTTATGGGAAAATTTGCAAATTCTTCTCCTTCTTATGATAAATCTCACTTTTTCAGAAAATGAAATGTCACCAAACAAAAAACTGGCCTGTTTTCTCATTAAAGTTGACTTTTAATACATATATGTGACTCTACCATGACAGCGATGCTATAAACATATGATGATCTGATGCACTGATGTAGATTAAACTACCAACGGTGTTTATAGTAGTTAAATGAGGTCAACCTTCCATACACTATACCTTACAACATATGCCGCAGTAAAATTAAAAGAAAAAAACAACTTATTTTTAAGTACGTTTTACTGATAAAACAGACAATTGCGTGTAAAGGATCTGGATATTTCCTCCATCTCTGCTAAATACTGTTACTTAGAAGATGTCCCCTTGTTTTAATTGAACGACCTGAAACATGATATAAACTCTATTAACCTTTTTTACACGTTCTATTAGTAGAGGTTGGATGGTAGGCTGGGAATGAAGGAAGAAAGTGATGACAAGTAGAACCTGTTTAAATGTTCGCAGGAGCACTTGACAACACTTTTAAGACATTGAAACCAGATCCATTTTTTTATGCTACCCACCAGTTATTTGTAGAAACAGATAAATGTAGCACATCAAATCAGGTAAGTCAAAGCTGAAAAAGGAATTAGAGGTGTAACAGACTGCTTCATTCATCTTACCTTCCACAGAAGTGTAGAATTGGGTAGGAAGTGACCACACAGATGACAATGAAAGCTCTTGCGATAGCCACAGCAATGTCATTGGGCGGATATGACATCAACACATCCTGACTCACACTGGAGCCAAATGTTAGGTAACCACAGACGCCTGATCAACAAAACACGCACACCTCAGGCACAACAGTACTGACAATAATAATAATAATAATAATAATAATAACAATAATCCGTATCTGACTCACATGATGGACATTAAGGTGTTTGTTATCAGAATAATAAAGACAAGATTCTAACATATTTAACATGTGGATTGGTACATCCGAGATCAGAGCAGAGGATAATTTGCAGTGTGAATAATCAGTATTTAACTGAGTCACAGTTTACACAAGTGTACAGTCAAAAGACAGACACTTTTTGAAACCAGCTTCCAAACTTGTCAACATCTTTATATAGACGTTCTACTGTGCAGGTATATAAACAAAGTATTAGACACACAATGACAATACCTGTTCCCGTGTAAACAAAGAGGCAGATAATCATACTGAGCGTCACAACAACTCCCCAGGGTTTGATCCCTTTCCTGCTCATGCTGTTGAAGACCGGCACACAGCTGACATGACACTGTAACAGAGATAATTGAAAGAGGTTTTCCTAAACACTGAGCTTGGTGCATAATAAAAAGCACATCATTTTAACCTCTTAAATGCTAAACAAATGAAGAGATACCTGAAAACCAAAGCATATGGTGGGCATGGCATTGAACACTGCAGTCCAGGAAGCAGAACTGTAATAAACAATGATTTAGCAAATCAGGCAAAACAAGATGGCAAAGGTGCTGATGTTTATGTGACAATGATCAGCAAACGATGCTGAAATACCTGCTAAAATCTTAAAAAAAAACAAAAAAAAAAACACAAAAAAAACATTAAGAGCTAAATAAAGAAAGCATTATATGTGAAGGGCTCACCTTGGAGATATAAAACCTGGCATGACTTCTTTATCAGGCCAGATGTACTTTATGATGACCACTATGGTAACGTACCAGGTCCCCATGACACTCAGGGCACTATAATGATGGAAAAGACAACAATTCAGACATAATTATCGTGCATATTACAGGCTACGAAAAATTTACTTTTTTCAAACTAACATTTAGGACATCTGTACCTGGCATATTTCTGAAAGCCGATCTCTTTGGGGATGGACAGAGGGAGAATAACCAGAACTGCAGTAACAACGATGGTAAACTTGCGGTCAGTGTACCAGTACTCACTGACAGTACTATCCGCTTTATGAGCCACAGCTGCAACCACTACAACACAAAATAAAGATAAGAAATGAAATTTGACAGAAAAATCCAAATGAGAACAGAGAGTTACAATTGGAGTCGACTGGTGTACACACGGCAGACCTTAAGTAAAGTAAAAACTAAAGTCACAACTTCATCATTTATTTTATTTTTAACAGCTGAAAGGTCACAGTCAAGCTGAAAAACGGTCAAGAAGCAGGATTTCTATACTGTCAGCATGTCAATGCATGTAAAAATATGAGGGACTCACATGAGGCCAGGAGACACTTATTAAGCTAAAAAGCTGAGTAGTGTCATCCTCGATGCTCTTTGGCCTCATCAAGGATGTTTCAACCTTGTTTGAGGGTATTAAACACAACTACATAACACCTTCCTGTGTTCCAACACACAGATCACAGCTAAATGTTGGTAAAAACAGAAAAGTAATTGTATCAAACAGTATTGATGTTAATTTACAATTTATAACCGAAATATGGAATTTAGATCTATTAAAGATACTGAAGGAGCATGACCTATTTTCCATCACCATTAAGTAAATGTAACCTGTCTCTATACATGTAGCACACCACAAAACCCATACTCACAGCAATCCAGCTGATCTCCAATGACAATAAAGAAAGCAATGCAGGTGCCAAAGGTATAGATCGCAATGGCTACTTCACATAAAACTCCAGTGACTTTCCCACATGTGGCACGAACAACCTCCTGGTAGGTGCTTTCATTACTGACCTGAAGAAAACATATAAACACAAGTGAAAAAAAAAACCCAAAACAAAGAAAAACAAAAAAAATTAAAGTGACATTTTTCAGATAAAGGAACAGTCCTCTAAATGTTTTATTTTACTACCCATCATGTGCCCATTGTCTTTGCTGACAACAGTGAAACCAGTGTCATCTGCTGATAAAGCTCATAAAGTTCAAGGCATGAGGAAGTTCTCTAGTAACACAGTGGCCAAAGAGCGGAAGTGGATTTACAGCAAATGTCAAGTCAGACTTCAGATAAGGTCCTGAGATTAAATATTTAAATAAAATAAAACTAATCTTCAGCCATCTGGAGACAAAAATGTCTTGTCTTGCACATGTCATGCAGTTGTTGGGTTAAAGCATTTTATAAAGATAACACGGATTTTACACAATTGCAGTTTATGGGTAGAGTATTAATATCTTAGGTAAAACACAGTCAGAGTCAGTAATTCTCTTGGCCATATAGGCTTAAATAAAGACATTTTCACCCAACTCATAAAGCTGTATTTTTACACGTGGGTGATTCAGGAATCATTCATAAGACACAAGACACACTATAAACACAAACAGACAAAAGTGAAACTTAATGTAATTGTAATAACTCCATTTGCTTGGTATTTTAATGTGTAAAAGCACTGTATGTCACTAAGCTGCATGTCTTCAGGAAGTGAAAGCCTGGGATAAAACCACTGAAATAAGATCCTTTAACAGGAGATTGCTCCAGCAATAGCATCACTAATGAAGGAAAACTTTGAAGAGAGATCAGTGTTGTCAGATATGAGAGCTATGGTGGAGACTGGAGAGGAAAAAACAGAGACAAGTGAGTGATGAAAATAAAGAAGCCGGAATTTTAAGTCTCACTAACCTGGGAGCAGTAGCCGAGGGTCACCAAACCACTGATAATGAAGATCAGCATGAACTGCAGCAAAATAGACAGAAAGCATCACATTGTCGCTCCCCATAACAGGGTGTTTACCTCTGACTCGAGGTTAGAGACTGGTTTCAAACATCACAATGACCTCAGATTTTTGTCATTTAATTGATTTAAAGGTGTACAGGACTGCTCACCATTTGAAGCATCACTCCTGCTGTTACTCCTCCAGCCATATTGAAGGCTGCTGGGAAATTAAGTAGACCTGCTCCCAGTGCTGCATTGACAACAATAAAAACAGCTCCTATACACGACACACCACCGCTCCTCTGGTTCGTATCAAGATGCTGGACAGAATCCACACTGGGACTCTGCAGGAGCCATGCTCTCTCACCAGAGTCATTACTGCCAACACCAGCCCAGTCCTCAACATCGGTGTTAATCGCCATGAATCTGTGGGCTCAAGCTTTAAAATTTCAAAATTTATCAGAGTATAGCCGTGAAGGTATACCAAATCACGCAGCTGAAATTTTTCCAGTGTTTATAATCCCACAAGAGTCGGAGGGTTGCAAGTAGTTTGGCGTTATAACCACAGAGCCATTCAGTGATCTGTAACAAAAAAAAAAAATCAGGTTTCATTCAGAGATGCCCACACTGAAGAAAAAAAAACTGAACATAAATTACTAGAGGGTAGTTTTTTGGGGTTTCTTTCTGGTTTAGTTATTAAGTATTACTGTAAAGCACATACCATACTTTAATTCTGTTTCCTTTAAAGAACTATTAATTCTGAAACATTTGCCTAATGAATATACTCTATTCATAACAGCAATCTGCTTTAGTATTTTTTAATTTAACAATAAAGGGGTGTGAAGAGGATGTATTTTTCCTCCTAGATGTACATAAATATGTTGGCAACAATAATCAATAATTCAAGACAAATTTGGGTTGTACTGTATGGGTGTCAGTATTACAACTAATTCACTGTATGTGGATTTCATACCTTTATGTAGGACAAACATAATGTCTTCTTAATGGGAGTCACTTCACATCAGCCAGGAAACCTGTAAAAGGGGAGTAAAGACTAGTCAGGAACCAAATCCAGAATTAATATTGATCAAAGAAAAGAGGCTTACAAATACTGTGGAGTTAGTTGTATGGTATGTTTAATTGTGAAAGCCAGCTACCTAGAAATAAATTGGGCAGAATCATCATTTTTCCATCCACAGTGTGTCTTTGAGTAAATCACTGACTAATCAATCACGTTCACTTCAAAGTCTACAGAAACTGTGGAGGAAGTAGTGAAGCTAACGAGAAACAGGATGATGTCCAGCTGATCTCAATTTGTACACAGTCAGACCTTCAGATAGAAAATGGGGACTTAGCCTTTTACCTTACAATTCTAATGTTTTTCTCTTTGCTAACGTAGTATTACCTGGTGTATTACTACCAGATGTTACCAGGAGTCACTGCTTTGTTATTCAATGTCCCACAAAAAGCTAGCTAACAATCGTTATATTTGACTAAACACAAAACAGCAATAGAGCCAACTTTTCAGCGCAAACATCACATATTCAAATATACCAGTGTATTTTACCTTCGCTGTGCATTCGTTGATGGTTTCTGAGCCTTAGACGATGAAATGCTGACTGTTATCCACGGCTGCTTCAGTTAAATAGCCTCCACCGCAGAAAATGACTGAGCTGTCTGTGTTTTGGTCAAGAAGAGCGCAGAGGAGCATGTGACCATTCTCATGTGACAGTGATTATGGGTAATGTAGTACTCCGTGATTACATCATCAGCCCTGAAATTAGATCGGTTAAATTCATTATAAAATCCCTTATTTATTTTGTGGGTACACCGAAAAAATAAGAGCACTTGTATAAGGTGACATTTGATCATTTGACACAATTTTTTTTATTACTATACAAGTCTAATTGTAGTTTTCTCCTTCCCTTTGTATTTATCAGTTGTCAAGCCTTACAATGTATTTATTCGCACTTATTCGTGATGCTTTAGATACTTAAAATTATTGCTATGAGAAAACTGCCTGTAGTTTATGACTTTAAAATTGAAAATGCTGCTTATATTAATGGATTAATCTTTAAACAAGTCATGGAGTAATTTACAGTATATCTCAAATATTATCTTTGGTTGTTCTAATTTTACATACGTGAATACGGTCTTAAACAGAGGTGGATAATCCCAGCTCCATAGAGTAAAAGTCCTTACATGTTTTTGTTCCAACCACTCACTGAAACAGCCCATTTTGAAGAACAGCTCATCCAGGTAGATGGGATAATTAGTGGCATCACCTGTGTTAAGTGAACAGGTAGAACCAACACATGGCAAGGCTTTTACTCTGTGGAGCTGGGGTTACCCACCTCTGGTCTTAAATGCTAAAATCTTTTGAATATAATTCTGAAACATGTTATTTTTGTCGTATTTGACTTATTTAGTTCTATTATTTTCTGTCTTGTGAAGTTTTCCTCACATCATATTTTCATAAATAAGATTTAATGTATTTTGTGTCATTTGAAACCCTTAGATCAGGGGTCACCAACCCTGGGCCTCAAGATCTACTATCCTGCATGTTTTAGATGTATCCGTCTTCCAGCACACCTGACAGTCATTATCAAGCTTCTGCAGAGCTTGATGATAGGACTTATCATTTGAATAAGGTGTGCTGGAAGAGGGATACATCTAAAACATGCAGGACAGTAGATCTCAAGTACCAGAGTTGGTGACCCCTGCTTTAGAGCATAGGTTTTGACAAACATAACCATCAACAAAACACAATATAAAGTTCCATTTTCTAAAATTTGCCAGATGTATGTATAATTTAATATGTAATAAAATACAAGCATCCTTAAAATGTATTTGTCAAATATGTGTGCACATGTTCCATTCCACTGTTAAATGCATTATATTTTGTCATCCTATTCAGGTAGTCCAACTGCTTCAACTAGACAGCTGCTTCAACATAAAATGTGTCTTTTTACTCCGATGACTTCTGAAAATAATGTTACTCATTTTGAATTTTAGTTTTTCAAAAAACAAACTTACATTTCTCTGAAATTATACATCATCACATGGAGAAATAAGCAAAATCGGGTCATTTCTCTAGGATTTATTTTTTGTTCAATAAGGTACACGACCAATGATCCACTGTTTTATGACAGAATGTAAAACATTGAGGCAAAGTGCCAAGTTTTAGAAATGAACAGATTTGAAGGAAACACCACATTCCCAAATGCCATCTGTACGTTATAGTCCTCATGATGTACAGTTTCATACATTGAACCATGATGTTAGAATGACTGAACAGCGAGTGTTTATTTCATGAACTGTCCTCATCCCACGCAGGTACCCCACATGTTCAGCCACACAGACGTTTGTATTGATATGAGCAAACACAAACCCTCCATATGAAAAATTAAAACAGGGCAATCAATTTGGGGCATGAGTAAAGTATAAAAACATTTTTCTGTGCTGGAATTCATGTCATTTATTTATCGCTTTTCTTAACCAAGTTTAACTCTTTTGGTCTGTGTGCTTGTTGAAATGAAAGTTATTAAGGACTGTGAAACTGCTGCCATGTAACCAACACCCCCAAAATAATTCATACTGTTAAAGTATTGAATGAAAGGGCAAGATTTCAAAGAGATTTCCGGTGATTACATTACTGAAATTTGATAAGTTCTGATGAACGACAAGAGATAAGCCAGATGTTACCAGATAAACCCGCCTGATTGACCAACACCTATGAATAAAGTAAAGCCAAAAAGGTCAACTTAATCTTGAGAAATACAGTGCTTTACCACTTATAAAGTGCTAGAACTTCACCACTAAATTTAAGAAAAAAAAAAAAAAACTCACATTTTCTACAGGCTTTCACATAGCATCACAGATCTCAACTGAGTCTATCATCACCCCCATCTATCATCATCATTAATAACTGACCCATTGTCAATTATTAGTGATTTATAGCGAGTGGGCCCACTGAAGATAAATGTGCATTTTTAGGGTGAATGCTAAAGCACAGCCAACAGATGTTTACAAAAAAATAAATAAGCAAAGAGGAGACATCAGCTCAGTCAGAAAACTGGACAATCATGCCTTTCATAGCTTTACAGGGGTCTTTCTCAGTGAACCGTAAAGTAAAAGGTGACTGGAAACTAAAACTTTAAAGCAGCAACCGTTCCAACTGGGACAAAGTTGAAATTAAGATGAAATCCAATCAAGAAAATGTAACTAAATACTGAGCTCGTGTCTAAGGTGGAAAAGAGGAGACGGAACAGATGACACATGAAGCTCCTCTTCAACACTGCTGCAGTGATTCTGTAGCTCTGCTGGAAGGATCCACTCTACTTGGTGACGGCGTGGATCCCATGTGCCAGGTATGCCACGTTCCCAGAGGACACGCCAGCCATGGAAATTCTGCCATCCTTGGTCATGTACACAGAGAACTCCTTGGTCAGGCGTTCAACCTGCAGGGAAGAAAGTAAATGATTCAGGACTTTAGTACAGAAGTTCTAAAACAAAAAACAGAAAAAGGACAACAGCACAGAAATATGTTTAGTCATTGTCTCTTATGTGTTAATATCATCCTTGTGCTACTGAGTAAAAAAAATTCTCATTTTTTTATGATGAGCTATTAATAGCTTGTAGAATAACAGCCAATCACTGTCATTTTTCAGATTGGAGCTAATGAAAGCCTCTTTTTATCGTTTCTTTTTAAGAAACGATAAAGAGAAAGATCAATGGTCTTATAAGAGACCTAAACAAATCTACTAAAAAGCAGAAAGTTACAAATAAGTTTAATGCAAAAGCTTTACTTTATGATTGTGTTTTGATTTTATAGGTGTCAGGAAAATTGTTGTATCACCATATTTAATGCTGGGAATTATAAAAAGGGCCTGTTTTGGTAAAGCATATTTTTCATCTTCTATTTTCAGAATCATGAACAAATGCACGAAACCAAAAAGAACCATTATTTTCTTTCTCAGGCTCAACTGTTGTACAAAAATCAAATACACAAATAATCCCCCATATTGTTGCTATTAATAACGTATTCCCTCATTATGATACAGATATTTTCTTATACTTTCCAATACATCTTCATAAGTTGTCAATCTTGCTGTTCTGGATGTAAAACTTGTCATTTAATGTTATTTTTCTACCATTCTTCAATGAAGTCCAAGACTGGGATGTCCTTCTGTACCTGTTCAGGTTTGAGGCCTGTGAAGCAAAACATCCCGATCTGGTCGATGACATGCTGCCAGTTGTGGGTGGAGCCCTCCTTCTTCAGACCATCCACCAGCTGTTCTCTCATCTTGATGATACGGTTGGCCATTCCATGGACCTCCTCCAACCTGCAAGAAAAGACCAAGGGAAAAACAGATCAGGCATGATACATTTTTGCAAAAATCAGCACGTATTATTTGTATAATGCCAGTTTTTAACTGGCAGTTCATACCACAGTGCGCGCAGCTCTGGTGTGTTGAGGATAGTTGTTGCAATTCTGGCACCGTTCATTGGTGGGTTGGAATAAATTGGCCTAATGAGAATCTTAAGCTGAGACTCCACTCTCTTTGCCTCATCAGCATCCTTACACACCACAGTGAAGCCTCCCACACGTTCACCTGTGAATATCAACAAAATTTACAAATTGTTTTGTGTGTGTGTGTGTGTGTGGGGGGGGGGGGGGACGGGACTCATATCTGTTAAAACAAGACATGTTTAAGAAATGTCAAAGTTGTTAGTACTTTTAAACAGTTTTCAAAGCCTGTTAAAAAACAAATGTCCACTGGGTGGTGGTAAAACACAAAGTAAGGCTCATCCAGTCTTGAAGATTTTCATTCATGAAGTCTCATTCATTCATGAAGACATTCAGTGAGTTTTAATGCATCTTAATTTAAATGTTTTTAATTTAGGTTTAAGCTAACATCAGCTGAAATTATACCTCAAAATGACCACATTCATATATAGTCTGTCCAGCACCAGTGGGCATTACTGTACATATATACATTTAATTTCAATCAGAGGTAGTGAATTGTGACTGACCATAGAGACCCATGTTCTTGGCGAATGACTGGGACAGCACAATATTGTGACCCTGTTCAATGAAGTGGCGAACAGCCCAGGCGTCACGGTCAATGTCTCCACTGGCAAAGCCCTGATAAGCCATGTCGAAGAACACCAGCAGGTTCCTATTCTAAAAGGCGAAAACAAAGGAGTCAAACATCAGACGCAGAGAAGAGGTCGATTACCTGTCAAGTGATAACAGCCAGATACAATACAGTCATTATCAGCTGTGGCTTTTGAACCTTTTAAACACTGTCTGATTTTGAGATAAAGAATGCATTTTCCTGGGAGTCAAACTACATCTAGTGATTTATTTCATTATTTATTTAATCTGTTGATTATCTTTCTGATTAAGTCAATTGCTTCTTTGGTCTATACAATGAAATAATAAACCCAGGACACCAGGTCATGTCCTCAAATTTGTTTTTGGTTAAACACACATAATGTAAACCTTTCACTGCAGAAGCTGGAGTCAGAATATTTTTGGTTTAGTTAAAGGAATAAATCAAATTTGAAGCCAGTTACCTGTTATTAACTCTCCACTTGACTGCTTTACTGAGATCATCACTACTCACTTTTACAAGTTCAGCAATCTCCTTCCACTGCTCAGGCTTGGGGTCGACACCGGTGGGGTTGTGGGCACAAGCATGCAACAGGATCACACTCTGCTCTGGGATTTTCTGTGACATAAAAGACAAATTCATGTATGTTAAATAAATAAACATGACACCTCCATTGACTTCAGCATAAATAAACTGATGACAAAAATACAAAAACAAAAAATACAAATTTGCTGAAGTGGAAAACCTGAATGACTGGAGCATTATAAAGGAAACAATCGACAGCTCTGCACAAAACTACATAAACATCCAAGACTGCATCTCCTGTGATTTCAGATCATATAGGAGGTGGAAACTGAGGATGTTGGTTTAAGTTTTCAATGAGATGCTCTAAAATCCCTCTAAGAACATAACAGATCAGACTACCTGTCACATGACTTACAGAGATGTCCTCGAGAGCCCCTTTGAAGTCAAAGCCACAAGTGGACGGGTCGTAGTATCGGTATGCTTTCAGCTGCATGCCAGCATCTCTGAAGATGGGTGTGTGGTTTCCCCAGGACGGTTTGGGCAGATATACGTCGCGGGGACCTCCATGGAAACGAGACTGTGCCACAAGGAAATGATCAGATTAGGATGCCTGAACAGCATAAATATTTGTTTGCCAAATGACTGATAAACAAGGACCTCACCAAAAAGTTAGCGCCAATGCGCAGAGATCCAGTTCCTGAGATGGTCTGGACAGTGATGCTCTGTTTAGAAATGATGAGACGAGTGCATGTTAAGGTGAAAATGGCTGTTTCCACTGGACATGAAAGGGTCACCTTACTTTAAAGGGGTCATATTTTGCTAAACCCACTTTTATAAGTCTTTGGTACATTTATTTGTGTATTTGGACCTTAATAGTTCAAAAAGTTTGAATTTGAACCCTCCAGGTGCTGCAAAGCTATCTTTATATTAATTTTGGCAAAAATCAAGTGGATTTCTACAACTAGTTTGAATTCCTGATTAATTTGTTGTGTCTATAACTAGTTACATCACAACATTTGCACATATAAGGTCAAGACTTCCAAGGAACATTTCTCTGAGTATGTCATAATTGTTTATCAGGAGAAGCAGCTGTAGTCCATACTGGAAATATGTCCAAACTTTGAGCCGATTATCTAAAATGTTCAGTTGTTGGCTGAATGAGACAGAGCAGCACAGCCAACAACTTGGACGGGGTGGGGCGTGAAGTGGCTCATGTGCATTTAAAGGGCCAGTGCTCTAAACGCCCTTTCTGATGTCATTACTCAGAAATAGGGTTGAAGATGGACCTGTGGAGTTTAATTAATGACGAATTCAGATGCAAGTATAGCATTTACAGTTTATGTAGACCACAGGGAAATGTTTTAAAATGCATAATTCCATTTAAAAAAAAAAAAAGCAAAATATCACTCCTTTAAATTAATTTCTTTCAAACTTACTTACCCTGCCAGTCTTCAGAACCTCATTATCAGAACCAAGAGCCAGCTGGGCACAGGCTTTGGAAAATTCTCCCAAACCACCAATGGGAAGGTACTCCTTATCCAGCTGTTTGGCTGCAATCAGAGCCTCTGCCTAAAGGAGGAGACAAAGGCAACATGGAAAAAAATTAACAGTTCGTTGAATTTACATCGTTGCTGATAAAAATTCATTGTAGTACTGTTATTTATACAGCTATTTATACTGTAATTTATAAGTGAAATGCATGTTTGTCAGTAGCAGAGACTTATGATCAGCCACAAACACACAATTGACCACATTTATCCTAAGTAGAGCCAGCTTCAGCAAACACAAACATAGCCCCACCACTGGTAGTTTCTGGTCAGACAGGAGGGCCCCATTGCAAGATCTGGCTTAGGGCCTCCCTGAGGTTAAGGCCATTTGTGCTCACGGTACAAATCATTTTGGGAGTTATTCTGAGGTCATTTCCCCCACTGCTAAACTGGAACTAACAGTCCCTCTCAACCTGCTAAATCTCCTTTTTAACTCATGGTAATGAAGGAGAACAGCTCTTCTCTCTGAAGTCATTATCATAAGACATTTAGGCACCTTGCGGACACAGCTGAGCACAAATGGCTTTCCCTGGTCATCCCTGTAGGCTCCCACACCCAGGTTCATCTTCTTGGGGTTGGTGTCCTTCTTGAAGGCCTCAGTCACCCCCAGGATGGGATCAGGGGGACCCATCTGCACACCACCCCACCATGAGCTGCAAAGACAAAATCAGATGAATAAAAGTAGTGACAATACCTGAGAGTGGATGAGGTAAATAACATAAATATCACGGTGTAATAATAAAATATACTGCTTCTTTAGAGTTTGTGACCTCAGCTGACACTGATGTAATAACCATATTAGCCATGGCCCTGTGACAAACTGGACACTAATGCTGAGCTTAAGTACTCATGTGATCTGAGGATACTACACTGACGTAGAGACACATGCACAACACATGCTCAGTGGGCACCAGTTTCATGCAACAAACATTTTAATCCAGAAAGAAAGTCCAGAGTCTAAAACCACCGCTAGAGGTAAACTCAGCAGAAGTTCCATAATATTCCTGAAACTGCTGCTGTTTAATAACGCACAATCATCTTGTTAGTAAATTCCCTAAGTTTAGTTCTGTGTGAGAAGTCATGTGTCACATATCTGCATGTACTTCACCCTTAATTGTTGTCTTTGTGTTACATTTTCCTCAAAGCCAGCACAACACATTCAACAAACTAAAAGCACTGTAACAGATACAAAATATTTTAGACTGAAAATAGTCACTGATAATTTGTTAGTATTAAGGACTGCTTAGAGCTGTTCTAAATTCAGATAATTACAAAAAGACTTCAGGAAAATTACACCTGCAACAAGTAAAATCAGCGTAACTGAGTAAATCCAGAATGAAAATGTGTTTCATATTACACACCCTCACCTGCGTCACTGACCATGAAGTTCAAAGCAAATCATGTACATAGTTGTGGGTTACACTGTGTACTTGGATTAGAACCACTGAAAACTTGTGACATGCAACAAATCACGTACACAAGCTTAAAATAAAAGTAAATCTATGCTACAAGACAATAAAAAAAAAAACACAAAATCCAACCACTAATGAAGTAATGAACAGTGAAGCAGATCACAGTGTATTGATGACTTTAATACTAATTATGAAGTTAGTTTGTCATTGTGAGTTATTACTAGTATTACTGTAACCTTTTCAACTTCAGATTAATGAAATTAGATATGTGGTCACAGGTCCCCTTTAGAAACAAGGGTTGTTGCATGTTGGGACCTTCACTACACTGCTGCTCACATATTGTCTCAGGTTTCTTATACTTTCAAACCCTTCAAAGTTTGTGGCTAAATTTAGTCCTGAACGCTTTTGCAAAGGCCAAAAGTCTCCATTCACCTACTAATCCCAAAAAAATATAGAATTTTATATTTCAGAGTAGTTTAACGAAGGAGTTATACATTTAACACATAAAAACTGAGCAGCATGAAATATCTGTTAAAAAAAAAAAAAAAGGTTGTATTTGCCAAGTTACACCTTACAGTTGTGCCTTGAAGATAGTACTGTAGTGTTTAATCCACACACATACTACAGAGCATAGATAATACTAAGCACTATTTTGTCACTATTACGTAATCAAAAAGAAAAACTCTCAAAGGCATACGTCTGTTCACATTGTAATGATCAGACTATATTATTTCTGACTAATTTTGAGGTTGTAGTTTGTGAAAACCACTAAACTTATATGTTCCTGTATGTGATTTTGTCTGTCATTACACTTTTGATCTTAGAGTTAAAACATTCATACAAAATTAAGATTGTTAAGATTTATTAATTGGTACAATATGCAATATCAGATCTTTCTTGTTATTATCTATTAGAAGCAGCAAAATGCAACCTCTAAAAGGGCATTTAGGTTCAAGTGGTCACAGTCTCAGTATGCATGAAGAACCTTTGAACAGTGAACTGTATCTTTCAGTACATGTTTATGTAAACATCACGCCAACTGACAGTTATCAGGGGTCAATAGACCAAAGGGCCTTAAGGTCTGTGGAGAGGACTGCAAGCTCTAATAGGGTCTTGTCTGTCACATTTACGTCAGTAAAACTAATAATTATCAACACAATCTTCTTAAAGGATGAAAAGTAAACGTAGTCATTGTGAAGTTAAATGATCCCTGTTAGTGTGTTACAATTACATATTACATGTTTTTGGGCTCATTTTACTGCCCCTGCTGCATTCTCATATGATACATTTTGCTGCTGTAGATGTTTAAAGTTGCTCATTTTAACTACTTGGTTGTTTAATCTACTGCCTCAGCATCATATTCTGTGAGATCATATGTTTATATAGTGCTAATGTGTGAGGACCATGCATCTCCAAAATGTCAACTTTTCATGAACTCATAAAAACAGGTCTATTATCAGTTTTGAGACAATGTATTTTATCCAAAAGGGTATGTAAAGAGTTTATTGAGCTCAGGAAAGATCAGAATTAGAGACTCAACCCATAAAGAAATCATTACTTTATCCCAAACACATGAAATCCACACATTTGAGGATATGAGGGGGATGAATAACTAATCTAGAAAGTGACTAAAGCTGATGTAGAGTGGAAAGCACAATTCTCATTTCTCAGGTGTGGAAAGTAAGTTTAAGTTGCTTAAAATAGAAATATTTAATTGTCACACTTTAGTCTTAAAGTACAGAACGTTTGTAAAAGCATGATTTACTTTTCATAATTGATCTATAGGAGACGTTTAAAGCCCATGCCATTTAATGTCGTTCTAACACGCGTCACGTGGAAATACGATAGCACCCTGACGGAAAAAGAAACTAAACTTTACACCGGAGGAGATAGAGACTGAACATGTGCACATACAAATATAACAAACAGGCGAAGGCTATATTAAATACTCTGTCCCTCTGAAATGTATTAACTCTTTATCAACATTAGGCATAAGTCTATTTGCCCTCCAAGCAGACCCTGAAAGGACACCAGAGCGTCTGACATCCTTGCCGGTAGAAATCAGCCAATCAGGTGCCGCAGGCGGGACGTGACAACCAATCAGCCCAAAGGACCACACCAACTACGACAAGTCGCTTAGCTCAAACTGTGCGAAAACGAGCGGCGAATGACAGTAACGTAAACCCTTAAAATATATCGTGTTTGAAATGACAAAAGCGTGAAATCGTGGACACACTTACAGAATATTTAAAGGGAACGTTTTAAGGCCTGATCGGACCGTCACTCTTTCACACACCCTGATGGCTACTCAACCGGGACTTGTGTCGTTGACATGTTAACATGACTTTCAACAGTCGGCTTCACTGATAGTACAGAGTTTAACTAAGGTCAATGCAGTGTGAACCAGACAGGATGTGTGGCACGACAGGTGTTGACCTGCGAGTTATTAAAACACGGGCGTTAACATGAACCTAGCAGCACCTTCAGATAAGCTAGCGGTGTACAGCGTGGATCCAGCACAGTGGGGCCTAAGGAGACCATTTGACCCCTGTGTGCGCGAGCTAACCACTAAGTCTATACTAACTATCCATACAACACATAGACGTCAAAGTTTATTAGTTAAAATGGTGGCGGTAATCTTAAAATAACAGTCAGGTTTGCTTTAAAAACTAAGGTGACAGTCATCTTCATACGACAACTGTGTCTAAATAGGATTTTGCGGCTCATATTTGTACGGTTTGCAGATATTTACCTTTGGCGGGTGGACAGAACTCCCAGGGACGGGGAAATGTTCCCCAAAGAGTAGAGTATCTTGTTGGATTTGAGCAGAGCCATCGCTGTGGTGCGTTTGGGAGTCGAGCCTTACGGGATGTGGACGGATGTGAAGGGCAGGCACGACCACGGCACGGATGCACGTCTACAGTACGAGCTGACGTCAGAGCAAGCCGTACAGACGCAACCAGTACGTAGACCTGAGATTATAATCTGATTGTTAGTCCTGACAACATCTTCTGTTTCAGAAGGATCATAGATGGTCAGAGAAAAACCAAAACTACGGTAGCTCATACAGTTTAAAATGTAAAGTCGGTTTATATTTCTCCTTATATGTGAGAGTAACCAGCTGATTTAATTTAATCACCTGTCTTTGATGGTCAAGTAATTTAAAAAAAAAAAAAAAAGGTAAAAACAAATAAAATTAGTACATTTAAGAAAAAAAAATCATAAGTAAATACGTTCTGTGGTTTATTTGATAGTGTAGACCAAAAGAAAAAATACTATAATTACTGCAATACAAAATTATACTAGTTGTGGATCTCCAAGGAAAATTCTGACAATATTTATTGTTATATTTTTAAAATTATATCGTGACAAATATTAGCATTTTATTGCTCACTCCAAAGTGAAAATACAGAATAAAAATGTATATAAGAAATGAGATATTTAAAATTGTATAAATGTATACAACTGTAACTCCACATGCTGTTAAAATTAAGAGACAATTATTTGGATTATTTTGAATATTTTATGGAAAGCAAAGAAATAGGATCACAGGGCAAAAAGTCATCAAGGAGAAAAACTACTGCTACTACTAGTAGTAGTAATAATAATAATAATAACAACAATAATCATAATCAAAATAATAAAAAAAAATATTTTGTCTTAATCAATACGCATGTAATAAAGACCTGTAGTGAACATCTCAGGGGACATGTTGAACATTCTGAATCCACTATTAATGCATTGGGACAGAGGTTGCCAGGCTGTTTCTTGGAAGAGGGTTTTATATCCTTTTAAAGATAAAGTTGATAAAGTAGTCTACTACTGTGTTGCATAATTTAAAGACCATATATTGGTCCTTCCATGTCTTATCAGCCAGAGCCTGATTTGTTGAGACACATAGCAGGCAAAAACTCCTCAGCTACAAGTGCCCACAAAAACAATATCCACAGTTACTGTACATAAGTGCATAATCTACAGTGAGTTCCTTAACAGTAAGAATGGACAAAGCTGATACCTGATAAATAGGAAGTCTACAATTGATACTTCTGCATGATCTTATGACAAACAACTGAAGAACCATCTCTGTGTCAAGAAATGTCTGAAATAATAACCATTCGGTCTTCAGTGACTTGTCTTCTCCACTTGAGGGCAGTATCACATAACCTTCTTTATGAGTCAGAGGAGCATGTTACAGGTATTCTGGTTTATTCATGCTTGTTCATTGTTTTAGTTCACACTCTGTCCATACAGGTCAGACTTAAACTCTAAAGTATTCAACTGTATTAATGTGTTTGCAGTCAGAAAATGAATGCCCTTCACAGAATGGGTTCAACTGGTGAAATGTACACATATTCTCCCAATATATCTAGTCTTCAGGAGGGAAAAATATAACTCAGTAACAGTACATCATTGTCAGTCTGTGAGCTTTGTTATTTATTATACTTTTTCTACTGGGGTAGAAAAGTTTTTGACATATCCGGAAGGGTTTCCACATTAAGTCAACATGAAAGGCTGTAAGAGGCCATCTAAATTCACTAGAACAACAATTTCAGGTTCACTCAATTTGTGCACAGAGGTCTGGAGAAACATCACATGGCACAGTTTGGAACTTCATGAAACATTTTCCTGCTAAACACACCCTTTCTTTGGGCACAGTAACACAGTGACAAAACTGGACACATGCTCGATTTGCCCATGTGGGGAGGAGATATGGCTATTTCTGGGAAACCCATCATTGGGCAGAAAGCTGCTTTCACACATTCAGTGGAATTATAGTGAAACAGCTAGGAGCTACATTTAATTTAGCCTTTTCAATCATTTACTCTGTGACATGTCCAGTGGTGCTTTTGTGTTGTTATCTCATTAGTATAAGCAATTGACGTGCGATTTGACATCCCAGTGTGCACTACTATATATTAATCTGTCAGCCATTAAACCTCAGGATAGTATAGATATGATTAAAATCTTTGAATATTACCACAGCCCAAATTAATCCTGACACTACAAAGAGAATTGCTCTGCATGTGGCCATAAACCTTCTTTACTGATGACAGTTTAATATTTAGTGGCAAAGTAATAGGAGGTTGAGGGAAAAGGCATTAAAAATAAAGAGTACAGTAACAAAAGAATGGATTAAAAAAATGATAGGAGAGAAATGCTCTTGACTCTAATGCTCACAGCTTAGATTGTGCTTTTTAAACCTACTTAGATGCTCTTGAAACATTTACTGCAACTTATTTTTAGGAAGATTTTAGGTTTCCAAACATGCACACACACATTTATAGGAATACAAATTAATGCACAGACCTTTGGACTCCCTGTACAGTTAATGGTCAATAGGCTTGTGTGAGAACAGATGATGATGATGACGATTAAATATTAAGCAGCAGCACTAAACCATTAGATATTATTTCACTTAATAATACTTGGCACAATCTGATTTAATCCTGGATGTCCTCTTTGCTGCATCTCACTGCTGCATCTCACGTCATATGAAACATTATGTTGCATGCAAAGATTTTTCACTTTTTTTTTTTTCATTGTAATAGAATCAACCTTTTAAGTATTCACTGTAATGAAAAAAAGAGGTTGAAAAACATTTTATAAACATTTGTCAAACTTTTTAAAATGCTTATAGTGTGGTATGTACAAAATGTAAAACAAGAAAGAATTCATGCAATATGCATAAAAATGCATCTGTAGTCCTAATAAAAAATATTCGACCCCTTGGATGTTATTTTTTTCCTGTTATTGATTAAAAATGTAATTGTGGTCACTAAAATTTGTTTTTTTTTTTACAAGAGTTTACAACAAAAAGATCTCTTTAATTTCAAAGTGAAAACAAATTCCTGCAAATAATATTAATTCATTAAGTATATATGATGTCAAATAAGTAATTACATAGATATTCAATCCCTAAAAGTGACAGAAGTCCAGCCAATGGTGCTAGTAAACTTGTAATAGTGAAGGAGATCACAGTGAAAGTATCTTAACACCATGAATACAAAATAACACTTGGCTCTGAGAAAAAGTTTTTGAAAAGTATGAGTCAGGGGGTGGATACAATTACATTTCAAGTCACTGCACGCGCATTGGAGTTCAGTTAAATCTATCATTAAGAAATGGAAGAAATATGTGAGGTGTAAATTTACCTAGAGCAGGTTGTCCTGAAAAGATGAGAGACTGTGAAGAAGGAGACTAGTGGAGAAGGCTGCAAAGACACCCATGACTACACTGCAGGAGGTAAAAGCTTCAGCAACTCAGATGGGGAGACCATGTTTACAACTGTCAAAGCTTTATGGGGGAGTGAAAAAGAGAAAACCACTGTTGAAGAAAGCTGGGCTAGGGTTCACCCAAAGGCATGTGAGAGACTCCAAGATCAACTGGAAGAAGGTTATTTGGTTTGATGAAACCAGAACAGAGCTTTTTTCCTGTCAGACTAGATGCTACATTGAGTGAACACTGGACACCTCCGCAACCACAACATCCCACTGTGAAGCATGGTGGTGGCAGTGTCACACAGTTTGGATGCTCCTAAGTAGCAGGCTCTGAAAGAATTGTAAAGGTAGAGGGTGAAATGAATGTAAAATACAGTATAGGGAAATCTGGACAATCAGATTCAGTCTGGAAGAGGTCTGTGACTTGTGATGATTTATTTTCCAGAAAGACAATGACATGAAGCATACAGTGAACGTTACACGGGATGATTTAAAGTCAATATTTTGGAGCGGCTAAGTCAAACTCCAAACCTGTGGCTGGACTTGCAAAAGGCTGTTCACACCTCAGAGCCACAACAAAACTATCACACACAACAAGTATGGCTAACCAAAATGAATTATAAGTGATAAAAGAAAGCAAAATAATCCAACTAAAAGACAAGAACCAAAACTGAAACCATACCTGGCCAAATGACTCAAAGCACAAAGGAACAAAAGGTCTGGGCTGTGCTGCTGAATGAACAGGGAAGAGGGAGAGGCTGAATGCCTCTCAGGTGTTATTGAAGTTTTGCACAAACATCACATGATCACGTGGTTTTTTGTTTACGACACTATATTGGTAGGCAAGCTTTCCTTGGATCGTACAGCATGTTAAACGATGGACCTGCTAAACTCCTGTGTGCCGTTTATTACTTAGCTTTCTCCAAGTATAAGTTAAGCAGAAAGAGTGCTCGGTTCCATTGGTGGCAGCGGTGGTTCTGTTCTGCCAACCGCTGTTTATAGTTATTACCACAGTTAGTGTAGCTTCTCAGTATAGTTAGCCTGCATGTCTGTTGCGCTTCGTGGCATGGAAAAAAAGAATTGTCATCATGTGGTGCGGTGATGAAGACCCCTTTAAACCTACCAGGAGGGCTTCCCCTGGCCTATCACCCTATAGAGACAGAGTGATTGTGGATCTACCTGCCCCCTTTGCCAGCGATGGCAGCCAGAGTTTCCTCAGCTGGGTGAGGCAGATGGAAGTGGCAGTCGAAGCTACAGCGGGTAACACCAGTGAGTTCAGCTGGAGCTGGTGAGAATACCCCCCACCCGTCTGTGCAAGTCTGCTTTTCTACTATGGGACAGCCTTCCCAATGCGGCCAAGTCAAATTATGCGGCCGTGACAGAGAAGATGGGATCGGCTTTTGGACAGATACAGTTAATGGACCGTTTTAGAGCTAACATATCGGCTCCTTCATGAGTTCCGGGGCAGAGCCTGGAAGTGTACGCGGCTGATGTGAGCCGGCTAGTAGCTGGTACTCATGTTTTTGCCTCTGAGTTGCCTGCGCATCACTGTTGTTTGTAAACATTCAAACTCATCTATGTTGCCTTTATCACAAGCAGACATACTCGCAAATAATAAAACACACAAACACGAGTCCAAAGAAAAACGCGATATAAAGCAACAGTTCTGACTTTCTGGATGCAGATAGCGTGCCTACCAATATGGCGGTGTAAACAACAATCACATGACCAGTGACGTCAGCTGCAAGTCCTCAATGGCAACACCCCAGGTGATTGCAGGAGAATGGATTGGATTTGGATTTATATAGCGCCTTTCTAGACACCATTACATTATTGACCCATTATTCATTCACTCTCACATTCTGGTGGTGGTAAACTACATCTGGGACAGACTGACAGAAGCATGGCTGCCAATTTGCGCCTACGACTCCTCCGACCACCACCAAGCATTCATACACCAGTGTGAGTGGCACTGGAGGCATTGAGGGTGAAGTGTCTTGCCCAGGGACACAACAGACTGACTAGGACAGAGCGGGATTCGAACCGCCAACCCTTCGGTTATTGGATGACCTGCTCTACCACCTGAGCCACAGCCGCACCCCAGAGACAGAGCAGCTGCAGGCCCTAGAGCTAGAGCAACTAGAAAAAAAACTAAGAAAAAGAAAGGCTGGGCCATGACACGATCCCCTTTCAAACTAACAGAGCTAAAACAGTTTTACAAAGAAGAACTGAGTAAAACTGCAGCGTCTAGATATGCAAGACTGACTGAGACCAATTCACACTGACTCAGTGCTGTGATTGTAGTCAAAAGTCAACAGATAGAGACTGACTGAAAGAGAGTGAACATTTACAAAGTCACTTATTTTACGTTATATATTTTCTATTGATTGGCATGACTGTACAAATTAAATTTTTGTTGTTATTTTTGGGCACATTCTTGTTAAAAATACTCACACACAAACAACCATGACAAGTTTTCCCTTTTTGTAAGTAATAAAATAGGAAAACATTTAAGGGATGAGGTATTTTTTGACAGCATTCTACACACATTGTGAATATACAGCAAATATGCAGTAAAATATGGGTGTAGGTTTCATTTGTAGATTAAAGGGGAGGACATTTCATGGATTAAACACTTAATTTCCTCTACTCTGATGAATTTTTATGCATCTGTTTCTATATTTTCAAGACCAGTTCATGGTGGAAATGTTTTATTCATGTAAAGCAGTGGTTTAGGCTACTTTTTCAGCTAGAAAACCAAAAGAGAAATGTCCCAGGACCCAGACTTTAAAAAAAAAAAATTATACAGCCTGTAAAAAGTACAGCGAACCATGAATCTCAATGTGACACATATTTCATTGTAAAAGTATATCACAAAAATAAACAAATTTAATATAATGCTATGTTTATCACTACTTCATAATTAATTTGCATTTAGCATGGGGATGGATGTAAAAGTAACAATGTGAAAATGCTTACCAAGCACATTTTTCAGAAGAATGACTGTTTGAAAAAACTAAATTAAAAATAAAAATCCTGCACTGTTTTTTGGGGGGTGTAAATGTATGGGACTACATCCTATAGAATACAATAATCATAAAACATATTGTATGTTTGTCTCTACAATCATGTGAACATCTTCATTTAGTGTTTAATATCATTCATTTTCACTACCATTTGACAAAAGGCCAAAGTAAAACTAGCACCTGTTTTCATCATAGTTTTTACAGCCAGTAATTTGGAAGGAAAACAGACTAAAACAGCATTACTTGAGAAATGGCTCAGTCATTGTAAAACCAGGCACGTCCACGGTTCACCTACGCAGGTGTTTTCAGGTTCTGCTGATTAGAAGTCATCTCTGGACTGGCCAATTCCACAGCAGACACTAGGACTTGTCATATTAGCACAAGTGTTACTACTAATGTTGCCTTTCTATTTTAGTCATTGTGGTCCTGTTGAGTCCTGACAGTGAGCTGAAGTGAAGCAGCCAAATAGAAATAGTCTTATTAATTTTAGCATAAACAGCCGTTCTTTTCTCCTGTGCATGTCCAGCTGTCTGTCTGTCTGTTACAAAGGCCTTTTGTGTGGATGTGTAGAAACTGACATGTCTCTTTGTTACCATTGTTTTACCTGGACATTTCATTCTTTTTATGGTCCTCACTGATGCTCTCAACAGAGGTTCTGATCGAAAAGTGAAAATACCTGAGGAAAAAGAATCCATGTATCCATTCATTTGAATTTATATACCACTGCAATAACACATGTCCACATATATCAGACATGTATTGAAATGTTAGTTTTTTATTTCATTGTACATATGTCATTTACATCTTCCTTGGTAACATTTCCACTTTAGTCTGCATTTCACTGTAGACTGTGTGATCTGAACTCTGAATATTTTTGCATTGTTTCAATACAAATGCATTCAATCATCACCTGTTCCAAAATTCATGAATACCTCTCTATCACTGTTCACCAGCAGCAAAATTCTGTACGACTGCAAATTTTGCAGACATTTAGCTCCGGTGCTCAAGACAAAACCAAACAAAATGTAGAACACTGTAGATGGAAAAGTCACCGTATGATGAAAATGACAAAAGAAGTTGTTCTGATTTTAGAGAGTTTACACATTTTCTTTGCAGATATTATTCACTGTATTGAATTGATTTGTGCAAAAAAAACATGTAATTGAAAACATTTTTCAGTATTATAGATTGGCAAATATTATTTGTGGATGACTGTAGGGGTAGGTAGTGAGGTACAATAAAGGCATTTTATTGTGTTATTTATTTATTGGTGTTTTGATTATATTTTACATTGAGTAACACAGTTGTCCTATGGCAGAGAACATATAGTCACCTACTGACAAACAAACGATGTTAACCTAAACATAACCTACTTGGCAGAGGAAGAAACGTCTTTTAATGCATGATTGAGTGAATATGACATAATGACTATAATGATGCAGATGATGTAATGAAACACTAACAGTAGAACAGCCCTGTTTCACTGCGGAGTTTAATGATCAATATAATGAGGTTGAAGTTTGACATATGTAAGTAGCTACTGCTACTTACATAATATGTAAATCTTGACACTCTACTCATTTGTGTGTGTGTGTGTGTGTGTGTATGTGTGTGTGTGTGTGTGTGTGTGTGTGTGTGTTCAGCTGTACGGAGGCTAAACAGCAGAGGGAATCTCATCTGTCTGTTTCACTTGCTTGTCTCATTTTTCTCTCTGAGTGGGACTGATGTGTGTGAAGGAATCAGAGCGGATATAACGCTCGTTTTCCTTGTTGTCAGCAGTTGCTGTGTGTTGGTGAGTAATCATGTGTGTGTGCGCACCTGTTTGCAGAAACGTGTGTAACATTAAACATTTGCCACAAGGAGGTGAGCACCGTATTGTATCTGTGTGTGTGATGGAGTGTGTGTAGTTGAGGAGATGACGTGTGTGAAGGGGATGCGTTAAAGATAGTGAGTTTAATTAAAGATGAAAGTGCTGATGATTAATTGATGTAAGGTAGACTGTTCCATAACGCTGAAATATAGGGGTGTGTAGACTCCTCATATAGACACACATATTTCTAAATTTCTGAATAAGCAAGGGCAGCTTCTTTAAAGAATGTGTTTTGCTCCATTCAGCACCTAAAATGACTTAATCTATACTGTGTAACATATTTTTCAGTCATTTAGTATAGAGGCAAATACAATATTGTGTAGTAAACTGAGGAAAATGATGTGTCAGGTGCTGTGAGGAGTGTCATCTGGATGAGCAAAAAGACATTTCAATTATTTAAAAGTGCAAAATCCTCAGTTGCCGTGTTGTATTTTCTCATGCTGTGGTGCAGCTGGTTTGTATACTAGTAGTTAAACCGACACAATCACTCTGCTGTAATTTTTTGTCCCTGATAGGACGAGCTTGTCCTCCTCTGCTGTGCACTTCATCTAAAAATTCCACAGAGGCATAAGAGTGCTTCTTTCCGCTATGAAAAATGGAGCAGCACAAGCTTTTTCCACATCACACTTTCTGTTACCAGGAGATTAGAAAGAGAAGGTGGAGCACTCTGGAGAAAACATCCTGCTCTGGGCAGCAGTAATCTTCATTGGAACCACACGACATGCACAGAGCCGGGTAAATTGTGTTCTCCTGCTCGCATCTGAGAGGAAACACTAAACAAACTTTATACTGTAGGGACAAATTATTCTCCTGAGAGCCAGTATGTAACAGAACGTCCTTCAGATGAAGTTTGAATCTTTTAATGTACGTGAATAACTGGGACGACAGTTGTCTTGGTATATTTATTCATTCATTTTCTCAGTTACATCTGTTATAGAACAGTACAAGCCTCATCAGATAAATATATAACTTCAGTAAGTCGATTTAAATAGGGTTAAATAAATAAATTAGCTGTTTGTATAGATGTATGACATGTAAACATAGAGGGAACAAATGTAAAAATACAAATGTATAAATAAATAACAAGTTAAATAGAGACAGTATATTCCTGATATGGCTATTTCACTATAGATCTGCCTGAAAATAAATAAATTAAAAAAACAACTTCAGTGAGGTATGAAGCAAAAACGATGGGGCCAGCATATACTTTGTTTTCACTCTAAGTGGTCTAGCAAGGTTAGGGGTCACACATGCACCTGGTTACATCAGAAAGTAGGTAGGAGACAGGTGGGGAAGGGTAGAGTGGGGTGGTGGCTTTAGCAAGTCACAGTGTAGAGTCCCGGCAGAGGACAATCTCCAGCTCAGTGCGGTACAGTTTCCCTCCATCCGACAGAGCCATGATGCTCTTCTTGTATCCTCCAAGTCCTGATGAATCCACATCCTGCCAAAAAAACAAAGAAATTCATAATAATCTACTTTAGTGTATGGAAGATATATGATCAAGGTCTATATACTTGTTCATAGAATACATGAAACTGTGTCATTCAGGGAATGATATGCATAACTTCAGGGGGAATTCCCAATAAAAAGAGAAAAATCTTTACACTTTGCCGTAAAAGCATGGTATGATGAAAAATTCTGGTTATTAATCATCCTCTTGCATAACTATGGGGAAGATTTGACAATATTTGACTTGAAATTACTGTATTTTCCAGTATATTGTGTGATGGTTTCATCTTGTTCTGTCTGTTGGAGACTCTGATTTATACCTCGCCCCAGAAACTATTCAATAAATCTCAAAAAAAGAAAAAAGTGATAGAAGAGAGGCTCATACAGTCAGGGGACACAAAGCAGAGGCCATATAGGCAGGTTAAACCTTCTCAGTTCTATATTTGGCAATCGAAAAGTAATTTGAACTGATCAATCAATAGGCTCACTATTCATTACCATTTTGTTCTTGTCACAGAGGTCCTTCAGCAAAGCATCCAGTTCCTGCTCATCAATATAGCCATTACCATCCTGATGAAAGAGACAACATGGGGTCTGAATTAAATTGGTGAAATGGACTCCTCCAAAAGTATGGTGATGGTGGTGATCAATCACATGACTCCCTAAGATCCTATAAGATCATATAAGACTGTCCTGCATCCAGAAAGTGTGCATTATTACATAAGCAAACACCAAGAACAATATTGTAACCTTGAAAGATATCTTTTTTTTTTTTTTTTTTTTTTTTTAAATAGAAGATTAGAAGAGTATTCGAAACAGGTAAGGAATCAAATATAAACATTAAAAAGCTATTTCACACATAAATAATGGTAAATTTTGTGAAAATAGCAGATATACAGGGTGGGGAAGCAAAATTTACAATGAACATTTAGTTGTTTTTTCTCAGCAGGCACTATGTCAATTGTTTTGAAACCAAACATATATTGATGTCATAATCATACCTAACACTATTATCCATACCTTTTCAGAAACTTTTGCCCATATGAGTAATCAGGAAAGCAAACGTCAAAGAGTGTGTGATTTGCTGAATACACTCGTCACACCAAAGGAGATTTCAAAAATAGTTGGAGTGTCCATAAAGACTGTTTATAATGGAAAGAAGAGAATGACTATGAGCAAAACTATTACGAGAAAGTCTGGAAGATACTATTAAAGAAGAATGGGAGAAGTTGTCACCCGAATATTTGAGGAACACTTGCGCAAGTTTCAGGAAGCGTGTGAAGGCAGTTATTGAGAAAGAAGGAGGACACATAGAATAAAAACATTTTCTATTATGTACATTTTCTTGTGGCAAGTAAATTCTCATGACTTTCAATAAACTAATTGGTCATACACTGTCTTTCAATCCCTGCCTCAAAATATTGTAAATTTTGCTTCCCCACCCTGTATGTATAATTACGGAACACAGCATCATTATAATCTATTTTGACATTATCCTTTTGCAAAACCATTTGAAATAGGCTCAGATTGACAAGATGCTGTGACATATTATGCAGCCAAATGAGTCACAGACCAGTTTTTATTGGGTGTAAAATTTTCACACTAAAATGAAAAATTTATTCATTTTTCAGTTAAACTGTAAAAGTGTGCTCCATTTTTCAGTTTTTCTGCACTCTTCAGCTCAGACATTGTTTATGGCGTGGATCTGGCAGTGGAAACCTGGTGGAAGATTATATTAATGGTGGACTATTCAGTAATAAAGATAGATGTTCATAGTGTATATTGTTCAGTTCATAGTGTATTTTGGCAAGTTTGTCTCTTTTGGTTCCCAAGATGAAATAGTTATGAGAATTGCTGTTGTATGGATTTTATGCTATTACATCTCAACTCAGGAACACAGACGTCAATTGTAAATTGTACAGTCCACTTGATTTTCATCTTGAATTTTGCTGAATTATTCTTTTTGTAATAATTTTGACCATTATAAATGGTTATACAAATGTGGTACCTTTGTCAACTGCTACTACAATTTTTAATCTTCTTCTGAATTGTTGTAAATGTGCAAATTAACAAAAAACACTGCACATTAAATACAAGTTAAACAATTAGACAGTCATGTTTTTATTTACCTTGTCATAGTAGGTGAAGAGGGAGTTGAACTCTTTAACCGTGAGCCTGATGCCCTGTGAGGAAAAGTGAAAGAGGTGAAAATTGTTCGAAACTATAAGGCATTTCTAGAGAGCGGTAAAAGCCCCACCAGATCCAGAACTGATATTAATCCATGCAGATTATGATAACTGGGACTAGAGTTGAGTTAATCCTGATCAGACAGAATAATCCTCTGTCAGAGGGGAATTGTTGATCTGCTCTCCCAAGCTGAAATGTACATATGTGAACATGCATAACAAATACATGTATGTAGACTCAAATTATCTGTGTGCTGCAAATGTTCAGACGTCAGCTGGTACGTAAACAGGTTATATCTATGATCAGAGAATAAACCATACACCCAACATTTTCTATGATGTGTAAGGTATTTCTAGTTTACTATTCACACATCTCACATTTTAATTATTGTATGTGTCCTACATAATAATATCTATTTATTTAATTGTGTAATTCAGAGTTAATCTGAAGCATTGTATTGCAGTTGTTACTGTTTAGTATTTAAGTCTTGAAGTAAACACACAGTAAACCCATATGTCCATTCAGGACTTTGATTACATATAATCCTCTTGTAGTGAATCCAATAATGATGAGTTGTACTATTCAGACAGAATAATACGTAATCTACATCAGACAGACGGGCTGAAAGGACTTGAATCAGAAGGCTGAGGAGCCAAACTCGATGACACCATAACCATTAGCCTCATGCTAATTGGTTTAAACTTCAGCCTGTTAGTCGTGCTCTTCAGCAAAGCAGATGTCACAGCTACAGTGGCACACATTCATTCACATGTTTAATGACTATAATAACAATAATATGATTAATTTCAATTAAACAAATAATAAAAGAGACTTAACTGTACAATATGATAGACTGTTGAGTCCCACACACACAAGTGTCACATGTTTTACAAAATTATGGTTTTGTTCATTTTAGATTTCAGCAGGTTGAGTCATAATGTGATGCTACATATCACAGATGCCATCTGATTGTTGTGGAGCCAACTTTTTATTTCAGAACTGAGCCACTTCAAAAGGATTCCACTCGGACAGAACAGACTCTGGTCTTCCCTCAGTAACGCCAAGGCTATGACATTTTTACACTTAAAGACAGAATCTTCTTCTTTAACCATAACAAACAACTTATATCAACAACAACTAAAAGGTAAAACATTGTTCTATGCAATAGAGCAACTTTTCTGCCTTTTTTTTATTTAAATAAGCTCTCATGAACAAGTAGTTACATCTTTTTCCTCTAATCTCTTGGTCTCTTTACTTATATTGATATATACTGATTAGAAATGACAGCTACATTTCCATGGTAACATAAGTGTGTACCAGCAGAGTGACACCTTTGACAAACTGGACTGACAGATATTGTCAAAAAAGCATCGCTTCTACTCTTTGTTTCCCCACCCTTTGTCATTATGCTCAGGAAACTTTGCAGGATCTTAATAACAAGCATGTGCAATAAAGCAGAATCTATTTGGTCTGGTCCTTTTCATCCTTTACATCAACATTTCTGTCTGGTTCACTACTCGGACTCCCATTATCCAAAACTACAAACATTCATTTCTACCCTCTGCTCTTCCTGTCTAAGAATCCAATCATAAACCTTCTTGCTGTGAGACTTAGGTGCTAACCACTGCACCACCATACTGCCAAGTTGTTGTAATTTTATTTATATTTACTATATGTTTTGATTCCGATTGCTGCCTGACTAACTGCTCCACTGGGGACAAATAAAGTTACTGATTGATAATCAGTGCAGTAATTTCTGCAGTAATCTGTTGATGAAAACCAACAGGGGTGGTCCCATAACCTCCTTCATTTACTTCCAGGTGTATGTTTTCTGCATGGTCTCACCTGGAACTTCAGCAGGAAGTTTTCCTGAACTGGCAGGAGCCTGTTGTAAAAAAAACGAAGAAGGTTTCAATTCTGTGATCATTCTGTTGGAAAATGTTTTTACATCTACAAAGCAGACAAATAAAACTCCATAAGACTCACCTCGCCATCTCAGACAGACCCAGTTTACCATCACCATTAAGATCAAACATCCTCAACTGCATAGAGAAACACAGCAAAAAGAAGTTTTCAGTGCTTTACATAAACACATTTCATATGCAGCGTATAGCCTATAATCATTCAAGAGAGCTTAAAAGGCAACAGCTGAGTGGGTTCAGGCCACAGATGCTGATTGCCAGAAAAGTGATGTCTCAGCACAACAGCTGAGCTGGAGGGTGAAGCCAACATTGAAGTTGTTCACATTATTAAAATTCAAGCCGTGAGGGATGTATTTACATTAAGGGGAATTGTAGCAGCAACACTATTTGGAGCGTACGGTCATGTAGGAATTTTATTCCCACTGGGAACATTTGTGCACTGCTGAGTGATGCATTTGGTAGGGTCATGTGGATTTCAAACCAGATCTGAGACGTAAACTGTTATTATAATGTTGTGCATTATTGAAACCAATGATATAATGTTATGTACCCAAAACTGTTTGGAAAATGTATTTATTTTCACATACAAATACTCACAATAGTGTGTGTGTACTCATTGAGCTTCTTTTCATCGTAGTTTCTGTCAGTCTTTTTCAGCAGGTCTAAAAGAAAACCCTTAGGACAGAGAAAAACATTGTGGTCAGTCAGTAGATTCAATACTAATAATACTATTATCACAGGTAGGAAGCATTTATGATCAAAAGGTAACACAAGGGCACATTAGATTTATGCCTCTTTGATTTTTGTTTATTTTTCATATGACAGGAAACATAATATACAAGCACAGGTCAGTGCATTAGCACTGCACACTTCCTTAAAACAGACACTAGTCATCATATTAACATGTTTACAGTAATTACACAACTCACACATAATACACATCGGTGTACTGTAGATGTCTGCTGTCCAGGAATTTGTTAGGGTTTCCACCTACAACTTATTTCACAGATATAGGTTAAGAATTTCACCATCAAATGGGTACCTTATTTGAAATAATATCACTATTTTGTGTCTCTGTCTGATAATCAGTCAATAAATAAACCAAAATTGTGAACGGTAACACAAATGAATGTCTTTATAGAAACTACTCACCGTAATATCACTGTTATTGTACTTTTATACCACTATACAAGGTCTGGCACACTACTTTGTGACAGATTAGAGCATGTTTTTGCAGAGAGATTTGTAAACACAAATATCCTCTATATCTACAGTACATTTTGCATATTGCATTTTACCTTCAGCTCATTGGACTCGATGTATCCACTGCGGTCGGTGTCATACCTCCTCCAGGCCTGCAGGAGAAAAGTGATGAGAATAGAAACGTGCAACTCTTGCCACAGTGAAACTTAAGAACATGTTTGGTTTAAAGGTGTTTTTTGTGTGTTTTCTACTGTACTGATACTGAAGGACTACAGTATGACAGTGGTATGAGGGTGTCATCTGGCATCGTGTAAATATAGAATTTGTCAAAGCCTTTATCAAAGATGGATACCTAAACCCCTCTAGCACTTTCTGCCTTTCCCTGGCAGAAAGCTAAGGTCCATTCATAATGTATGGCTGTCTGAGAATAGCTTTAACACACAGCACAGGCTGAACATCACACCACTGAAAACACTCCAGAGTGCATCGTGTGGGGCTTATTTTCAATCACAGTGGACCAGATGTTCAAAGCCTCACGTTTTATCTCTAATTAATTTCCACAAATGCAACCAAGCAAATGTGTGCACTTAATGTACTGTACTACTGTTTTCTTATTGGTAATCATAAAAAAATGTGTAAAATAATCAGCTGGCAAGATGAAAAAAAAAAACAACAACCTTATTCTATAACTATGGTTACCGTAATTTAATATAATGTATTTTCAGATGCTTTTATATTATATTTGCATTTATTTATTTATGTAATACTCTCTTTACTCTCTGTTTTCTGATGTAACATTGTCTTTTTGTTTTCTTCTCGAGCAGAAAAAGCGTTATCCACTGGCTCATCGATCATCATGATTACAATTCATTAACTCTTGGTATGTCATGTTGTGCTGTGTTTTCAGTCCTCATTTGAAGTGTTTGTGAAAAACCTTAAGGCAATTGAAGTCAGTGAGGCCTTTATGCTGACAAGGATGACTCTTTTTTAATGTCTATCTAATTACATTTTGTCCATGTATAAAATTGAAAAAGAGCATCCAGGCTTTAAAAGTTCAATTTGTCTTTCCAGATAGATTTACACAGCAAGAGTTGTTCCCAGAGGTGGAAAGCGATGCCAAGTTGAGCTTGTGTTTTACTATCACTTTTTTCTTTGTTGGCAAATTTTTTTTACTGCACTACTTTTTCTTCTGGAAGCTATAGTGATCATTGCACCTTTTTGGCACAAAGTGGTGGTTAGCATGATGACGTCAGTAAGTACAGTATCACTGGTGCAATGATATCTACTGCAGCCTGTCAGAAATGAAGCTTAGTTTGTTTGCATACCAGCCCAGCTGTTTTTATTCACATTTGTATTTGATGCATTAAAAGACAACAATGGAAATCCTGAAAAAAATGGAAAAAAAAAAAACCTTTCAAGAGAGCTGGTGTAGTGATAAAAAAAAAAAAGGTGAATATGCGTAATGAGAACAGATCTAGTGCATTATTTGCATCTGCATCTGTGAATCCATAAGGAGACAGCAATGATCATGAGATTAACAAGAAATACAAATAAACACCATGCATAGATGGAAACTGTCACTATGCATCAAGAGCAAAAAGAAATGTTAAAGTGTAAAAGACAAACGTTATATGATCCAAACCAGTGACTTGGTTCTGCAGAAGTTGCAAAAGTAGCTTCAGTCTTTTTGTCAAAAAACCTCTTATATCTCATTCAACCTGTATGTCACTGTACAAAACACAGTCTAATAAATCTATTAGCTCTTAATTTGGAATAGCAGTAATAAATGTAAACGTGCAAAATTTGCAGTTAAGTTTGCTGATTTTCTGAAAATTCCGTTTAAATGTGTAATATGTTTGGATGGAAACCTGCATATTTGACATAATATCAAAGCTGGTATTTAACACTATGTGGATTTTTTTTATGCTTATAAACTGAAAATATATTACACTGCTCCTTTAAATCAACACTTTTCACCACAGTGAAATGAAGACACAAACAAGGAGCAGTTGAACATGCACATGAACTGTGGTGGCAGTGTGTATTACGATAATCTGTGGGAAGTTTTCACAGTTCAGTTATTCAGTGAGTCACAGCCCTTACACAACATGACAAATAAGATGGTTAACAATGGCGTTTTGTGCGTGTATGTGTGTGTGACGAAATGGATGTAAACAAACTTACAGCCATGAACTCAGAGCTGGATCCCACAAACTCTCTGAAACAGAGCAGGAAGTTTTCCTCTGTGGGCAGAAGCTGAGCCAGCTGCAGAGAGGACAGAAAACACAATGGTGATTTTATTTACTGGATTTTACTTCTTTGAACACAGGCAGCTTTAAGATTATAAGCAAACTATTTCACACAGTCTCACCTCTGACATCTCAATTCTTCCATCAGAATTCTTGTCTAAACTGGCCATGAATTCCTTCATCTTTTCTTTGAATGCAGCGTTGGAGGGATCCTGCAGGTCCAGTAAGTGATAAATCAAAAGAACATGAGGTAATAGAAGATAATGGATGGTGAGAAGAGGGTAGACTGAACGATTTGTTGGGAAAATTAACAACCAACATTAGTCAGGGCTGCGGGACACACTATCTCTGTTCTGCATCTTTTCCCTTATGAGATTAATGTGTATCTTCCCTAAAAGATAAATAAATAACCTGCAAAAGTGGTTTGTTTTGTGGTATAGGAAACACACTCACCACACCGGCTCCTCGTCTTGTAGCCTCCAGCTCTCTGAAGAAGTTCTCCAGCTCCTTTCCTTCGATGTAGCCATTTCCTGTGGAGCAGTGGACCGACCAAATTAGTTTGGCACCAATGATGCTTTTAAGTCGCCTCAAGCTTTGTTGACTGTTCAGAAGTTTGATTAAAGACTTAAGAAGTGGATAAAAGATTAAAGGTCACAGGGGGTCTGTATATTTTAGATCAGCCGCCAAACCACAAGTGTTCGTCAAGTCTCCAGCAGTGAGTGATTGAATCTGAGTAAGCTGTTCAGAAAACTGCTCACGTATACAGACTTACAGCTGCACTGAAATGACTCTGGGTATTTAGCCAATTTTAGATCATTAAATCAACGTGCACATCAGCGCACAAAGCTGAGTTTTCAATATTGATGTCTTGATGTAAGTGTTGAGTCTGTAAGTAGTTTATTTATATACAGTAGTACTTTTCTTAAGCAAGGTTCTAAAGTGCTTTACAGAGTAGTGTAAAGAAAAACGAACCACTTTAATTATCAGCATTATCAACAAAAAAGAGGAAATCCATTAATGAGAGTGAATAGAAAATCAATGTAGGCCAGATTAAAACGGCAGTAAAGTAAAATGAAAATAAAAAGTGACAATAAAACAAACACTTGTTTGTGTAAAGGTTGGGCTCTATATAGACATGCTATTATATGATCACTAACACATAAAAGAGAATGGCTGTGCTGGTTTCACCATCTCACAATAGTGCATTAAACAGAATTATATATTTTTATTCTTATTATAATGAGTTACACAGAATCTTAAATGAAGATTTTAAAGAAAGTTTTTCAACTGACCAAATGCTCTACTATTAAAACAGTCCTGTTTGAAGAAACTGGGAGGGAAAAAAATCAATAAATAACACTAGTTTACTTTTTTTATCATTATTATCTGCCTCATAAATTAAATGTGCTAAATCTTATGCACTTCAAAAGGATACATTTTTTTTTAAAAAAGACAAATGTAATGATTAGCTGATGTTTTCAATGTATATAATAGAGTTCTTACACACACACACACATATATTGGCTGATGTATATTTATTCAATAGATTTGTAAACCCTCCACTAGAAAGAACCTGAAAAGTGAATGTACAAACAATGTTCTAAGTAGATCTAGTAGCTCTGACAAAAAGCGTTCCTTTTCAGCAAAACCCATTCTCTTTTTAATTGACACAATTTCACATTTTTACCCAAGACTATCTTGGAAACTACAGCCAACCAATATTTTGACTTAATTTTTCTTTATAAATAACTTGAACTCGGTAAAGTTTCACTACTTTTTTTTTGTTTTTTTGTTTTTTTTTTTTGGGGGGGGGGGGGGTACTTTTAGACCAGTGTAATCAAATTGTTCTGCCTTTTCAACAACATAACTGGGGAGCGAAAAAGAAGAGAGAACCCTACCTGAGTCAAAGACCATTATCAGTTAAGACAGTTCTTAAAAAACTGAAGCTAATTCTGACCATAGACTACACATAAATCACCTCAGTCCCAAGCTTTACAACAAAGGTTTGTCATCTTAACTATAAACCTTACAAAAGTTAGTTTCTCTTGATTATCGTGTCCAAAGAGACATTTATGTGTGACCGGGTTTTTGAGACGCATACATGTGTTGTAGCAGAAGGAAAAGCCTAGAAGAGTCCGATGGAGTATAATGAGTGCAAATAATATAATGAGTGTTTTCTTGCCTAAGAGGGTGAAAGTGGACAGTCACATTGATGTTTATTGGGGCGTTCTGTCCCTTCGCTAGATTTGTCCTTCTTATGACAGTCACATGACCAGGAGTGATTTCATACCATAATTTACTCCACTGGTTTGCCTGCAAGTTACAACAAATAGGACACCGGGCCTTTTCCTTTTAATCATAAGAATGAGTCCCATCTGTCTGCTGTCCGAGCAGAGACTGGGGATCGTGCCTTTTATGGGACAGAAATAGAAGTTAATAAAATTGTTATTTGAATTGAGAGTAAAACACAGATGTACAGAATAAAATGTAGATTCACTCTCCGCCCCTCTTCATCTCTTAATCTCTTATCCTCTCATCTCCTTTCCTTTCTGATCATTTTCTCCCTCACCTCCCCCCTTACTCTCATCCCCCTGCTCAGCTTCATTTGCACACTGTTTTTGATAGGTGCCCCAATGTCACCATCTGTGCTTTGGTTGAGCTGCTGTTTTAGATTTACAAACAAGTCACTGCAAAGCTCTGGATGTAAAAAGAAACAAGAACATGAAACTAAAAGCTCCATCATGACAGTTTATCCCAGCATAAATCCTGCGTTTATTTTCATGTAACTTTCATTACGGTGTCTTAAACTAATCATTTTGGACTGATAAAAAGTGTTTTAAGGCTGAATTAGAACTTTTTAAGTGGTGCTACCCTGGTGTCCCAAATGGGGATTCACTTTAGGCCAATACCGATACTTAAAATGACATTTCAGTCAATAGCTGATGCAGACACCGATGTTACTTTCTGTTTCTTTATTTTGTTAATTTTGTTATTTACCCCCTTAACAAAAACATCTTCATCACACTATGCAAAAATAGTTACCACATTGTTGACCATAAAGCTGGAATAAAATGCTCTGAGCTCTTCTCATGAAATGATTGTGACAATGTCATTTATTGTTGATAGATAAAGTGTAAGTGGGATTCAGTGTGTAATCATTACACCTGGTTAATGGTGATTACTGATGTCTGTAAACAGGAATAAAAAGAGGAATGTGCCTGCAAACAAAATTATTCTACTTTTATGGAAAACAGTATATTTGTAAGTCTTTAACCCCTTCATCACATTATGTTTGAATGAAGATTCAAACATACAAATATATTTAAAAAAAAAAAAAATAAAATAACTTAATATAACTTAATATACACAACAGACAGACTACATCCATCTGTGAAAAGATCTTCTATGCTGATGCTGATAAGGGGCAATATCAGCAAGTATTGGCTGATACCATTTTCCATCTGATATATCAGTGCAAACCCCATCAAAGTCAACTTCTGTTTGGAAAGGTTGAGTATTTCTACAGTGATGTGCATTAATGTCAGTTTATTTAAGAAAATAGCAGGTGTATGAACTGTCCACTCCTAAATTTTTTATCTATCTGTACAATCTTACAGACTGAATAAAAGTTAATGAAAACTGACTGTACAAAAACATTCTGTAAACTACTTAACTATCTCAGTTTTGCCAGGTAAACATCTATTTTCACCATCATCGATTTATGAACTGTGTGAAACTCAATGTGTAATAAAATGTTTTCAACATAAGTTTATCATGTTTAACCCCAGCTTGTCATCATCTACTCTGGAATTTGATGAGTTTTTTTTTTTAATTTATTTATCATGACTCATATCATCATCAGCACACTGAATAATTTTTGCACAGATTGCAGATTCTCCTCATATCACACAGGCCTGTTTGATTCAATGAAAAGCATTGTACAACCAATCAACATCTAAAAACCTTGAGCTGCTGCGCCAAACTTCATCTACCTGTCCAAAATGTGTTGTTAAATTTCATTCTACACCAAAGTGCCGGGCCATTTCCATGACACCACACATTTATTTTAAAAGGACCTATGTGGTTTCACTATAAATCTACCTTAACTGTGCCTTTCCATAAAATACATTTCCCTCTGATCCAAAGGCTCAGCAGAAGTCAGCGTGGCATAAAAGAGTTTTTACGCAGGCTTTGAAGGACTGGGCTTTAGGCAGATTAAATATGACAAAAGCAGAAGAAAAAGTAGAGACGACTTGTTGTTTTGTGGATATTTGTGCCATTAGATGGTATGTGGTACTAAAGGCCAAGACCTGTGGTGAATAGTGTGTATTTAAGAGCGTTCATGTTGTCATGACATGGAAAAGCTGGTTTTAAGAATTCCTTTTAACCCCCTGCAGAAAACCACTGGCTTTTGACAAGACTGATAATAATCCTATACTCCGGATCTAACTTGAACTCTCTTAAAGAAGTTTGTCATAAAACAGAACATAAACACATAATTAATGGTAAAGAGTGAGTTTCTCTCAATGTGAAACTGCTCTTGGTGTGACGGGGCTCACTGCCAGTTCTAATAGAAATCTCAGCTGCCACTTGGAGCGCACCAGTGCACAATGCAAACCAAGCAGATGCAGCCCTCTATATCCTAAACATTTCCAAACACAGCTCAATTCCTAATTACTCATTGGCACTTCAAAAGACTCCAGCAGTCTGACTCACACTGGCTGAGGGCAACAAAATTATGAAGAAAAGCAAGAAACTGAAAACTTCATTGTGAACTTTAAAGAGGAACAAACATTCTCCCCATGCTGCAGTATCTCTGATCAAATGTTCTTCCATTTATCCATGAAGAAGTGAAAACATCCTTCACTCCTTGTTTTCATTTCATCAATTAGTCCATGCAGCTGTTTTTTGTTTTGTTTTTTTTCATTCAGTGTCACACTTCTATTTGTCCTACTTGTCCCATTTTTTCCAGTCCAGTCAGTCACTGCTGGGCTGCAGCTGTGGTCAAGAAGTCAACCTGATATTGCAGCAAATGTAAGAATAACCATCAAAACATACCTTTAAAAATGTGGTCTTTTACAAATAATGGCATTAAATGGCAATGATAAGTAGTTTCATAAAATATCTGATATAAGAGGATGGTTTTAACTTGAAATTTGAGCAGGAAATACACCAATAAACTCCTGCTTCTTTGGGTCTGAAAACGTGACAGGTAAGGAGCATTGTGCCATTGAGCAAGGCAGTTAACTCTAGATGAATGACTCTAATAAACCTGTTTAAAGAACATATTTAGAAAAGTCATACCTGCTGAGTTCTAAATCAATTCATCATTGATTTACTGCCCAGTTAAACCAGTGATCTGCATCTCTGAGTTGCTTTTTCTCTCAGACACACCTGTAAATGTGGCTCATTTTGTATCAACGACCTGTGTTTGCTGAAACTACGTTTGGAAAGTCAACTAAATGATAAAATAGCTCAAAATTCCATTGGAAAAGAACTCACAGAGGATCTAGCGCCCCTACTGGTTATATGATATACTGTAGGAGTCATTGTCAGGAGATGTGTTCATTATGAGCACCATCTGATCCATGACTGATGAGGTTATTGAACTGTGGTCCTTGCATAAATACATCATGTGGAATACTGGTTGGAGATGTCAAAGGAAGAAGCTTGTATCTTGCTCTGGAATGCAGGGTTTTGTTGTTCAATGAAATGAATTGTGGATTTGGAAAGGGTTTAATAGGTCAGGGTTTTTCTCAATGACTTCAGAAAGTAATCCACCCTTTGAAGTAGAAACGTGAAAATCACTAAAGCTGGAATTTGGCTCAAAGAGGGACGATGACACCCTGCAGTCTGGGCTCAGAGATGACTCCTTCTCAGCTACCTTTAGACCATTTCACACAGGGCTACAGTTTGATGTCCAAGCGTAGCCTGCAGTGAAACATCACTGATGCCAAAGGTGTGAATGTAAATGTGGTTTCTTACCTCCTGCTTCTACTTAAGGTGCTTAAGTATTTAGGTGGGCTTCATATGTATACTCCACTACCGTTTTTACCCTGCTATTTTTCAGTACTGAATTTTTGATGCTGACATAAAAAGAAAAATTAAATAATGATACATGATATTGTATGATGTTGTTTACTTATCAGCTGATGTACCATTATCATCTTTTCAGCATAAAATTGCACTGTTTGTTATACTGCAGGATTGTCCTCTTTATACATTTTTGTTCTTTATACAGTTTGTACCACTTTGTATTACTATATGCTTTTTACTTTTTTTCTATATTCTATTTATTCTACATTGCGTGAGAGCAAAGGATAAAGACTCAAATTCCTTGTTTGTGCAAACTTGGCCAATAAAGCTGATTGTGATATATGTATATACTATACGTATGTATCCCAATAGATGTAAAAAATAATAATAATCATAAAATCCAAAAAAGCTCTTCATTTATAAGGCATTTCGCCATAGATGCATAGATAGATTACAGATCAGGATTCAACATTAACGTGATCAGTTTATGTAACACTACCCATAGGTATTAAAACCAGTTCCATGTAGCTCCACCCAGCTCAATGCTGCAAATGATTTCTATCTGTTCTAACGGTCCATTAGGATATAATAATATAATCATTTGCTTGAGGAAAAACCTTTAAGTTGATTGAAATGCCACCACACACACACACAAGCCCCTGACTCTATACCTTAACCAAAATCAAGTTCTAAGCTTAACCCCAAAAGTCTTAACCCTCAAAGCCCAGTGAGGACACATGGGGACCGTTTTTGTCCCCACAGTGACAGGATGTCCCATGGGTTTGTGTGCAGTTAGTTCAAATATCCCCACTGGGATGTAAAAACAAAAAACACACACAAACACACACATCATCTCCATCTCCCTCTGGTTCCAGTGGTTTTCAGAGGCTCCTCCCAGTAAACTCTAGCAGAAAACACCTCTCTCCTCCCTTATCTCTAGGACTCCCCCTCCTCATCCTCTGCCTACCCCCATCCTCTGTTACATCCCTTCAACTCTCCTCCTCCCCCTCTTCTCTCCTTCACGCTCAATCCTTTCTTCTTTACTGCATACCTCCACCTTTCTATTCTTTTTTCCCTCTCTTCTTTTTTTTATACCACCCATAACTTAACTCTGACACTGCTTATTTTTTCTTCTTATCATAAAAATCACTGTGCATATCCTGTGACATATTAAACAGGCAGGAAAGAGCAGCAAAATTATTTTTCCATTTATCATAAAAAGACGTAGTTATATGCAATATTGTGATACTATCATCTTAAGAGAAAACATATGACAAGTGAGTGATTTATGCACACAGACATTCAATTTCAATTAGGTGAATGAATGAATAAATCATATAATATAATTGGTCATAAAAAGGTTGAACATGTGATATTAAGTAAAGCAGAGATCTTTTTTACAACATCTGGTAATATCCCAATGCATTTTACTTTTAAGCAACAAAATATAAGATATAATACTTGACATGAAATAAGACCATGCTCTATTAAATAAAAATGTCCATTTGTCTGAAACACTAACAGATCTTTAGCTTGTAATGCATCATTTAATTAAAGGCACGTTTATCAATAGAATACACTTGAGCGCACTGACCGTCTGCGTCAAAATGTTTCCAGATGTCGATAAACTGCGCTGCGGTGAGTTCAGACAAGTGCAGGCGCGGCGGCTGCTGTGCTTGGGTTGCCATCTCTGCGGATTCTTCCTCCTTTTAGTCGAGTGTACTAGTTGAAGGCAAACTTTTCCGAGTGTACAGCTCCTTGGTACTGTGGACAGCTCCTCCTCAGTCGGGGCTTTTAAACCCCCCGCGGCGTCCGCACTTCTCCTACGTACCGCAAGGGGGCGCACCACCCGTGTACAGAGCCTACAGGCATCAGTCAGAGCTACAGCAGGAGACCAATTACAGAAGGAGGAGGAGGAGGAGGAGGAGGAAGGCGCTCCTGGGATTTGCATATGAGTTACCATTAACTGCTGTCCAGGCTGCTGGTTTGATAGCAGGATCATTATACATCATCCAGTCCTTGTGCCTCCTCCAGGAAAAAATGACATCCAATGGTTTATCCTGCAGTGGGCGCCCCGCTGGCTCCTCTGGATCTTATAGGGATCTGTGTCATCCCAGTCTCCATTCTTATAGCTCCCTATGCTGTGATTTATCAAATGAAACGTAAATACATTAAACATTCCATCCAAAAGGCCACATCACCTCAGGAGAAATCCAAACAATGACTGTGCGCAGTGATTTATGTTCCACTCAGGGTCACATTTTCCTCCAAATCACACCAAACTTTTAACTTTGACTATCAGTTGTCATTTACAGATGAGACTGTACCCTCCCACCGTTCTCAGCAAATACTTTCATGTCCTCCCTCTCTCCACCTTTTCACACTCTCCATCATTCTTTCTGGTCAGCAGAGGTCGGGGGGGGGGGGGGGGGGGGGGGTACTCTGTCTCCTTGGCCAATCGAACCAACGACTGGCGTAAATCCAAGCAGCAGCAGCAGCACGACTGTTGCATAAATCACTTAAATGCTTTTGTTCATTCTGCAGGATGAACTGTACACTCTTATCCTGTTCTCATCTTCTCCACTGTACATCTCCCTTTCTGCTTTGGTCCCCAGAAGCTGGTGTGAAGGATGGATGTTGTGGTGGGGGGAGGGATTCAGATGCAGAGAATGATGAGGAAGAAGATGGAGAAGAGGAGGAAGAGTACATTTTATCTCTTCCCTGCAGAGCTGCGTGCTGATCAGAGAGAAACTGGAGAAAACAATAACAGAGTTGGAGAGAGTTAGAGTGAGAGAGGCTATAGGATAAGTGCATATGTTGAATAGAAAACTGAAAGGGATGGAGAGAATGAGAAAAGAGTGAAAGAGTGGATGGATGTATTTATAGGAACTCCCAACATACAGACCTAAATCATATGAATATTAATTATTGTATTTATAGCATGTGTTTGTTGAGCTGTGAGCACTTTCTCTCCAAAGTGTTGGCTCTAAAGCAATGACTTGAATAAAGGGGAGTGTTTGATATGAGAGCGATAACCGTGCATAAGTAACAGAGGTGATAATGGACCTGTGATTATGTTTTCCATGGAGTGTCATGTGAATGAAAACACGCACAAGCAAATTACACAAACATACACATACTCACAAACACCATGAATTGAATTGAAAACAGGATTAACTTTGCATGCCAGTCATTACATATTCCACGGCTCTCAGATTATGAATAATTATGCAATCTTGTTAATGTCTTTAAATACAGTTTACGGCATTCCCTGAATTGCAGATTAATTAAAATGGCCTACGGGTAATAATGAACATAAAGGAAAAAGTGGGATGTGAAAAATGAACACAGCAGCCAGATGTTTAAGAGGCTTTTCGGTTCTCTTTGATTTAATTTCTGAAATGCAACAACAATGAAGCATATTTGGTGGTAGGCAGAATTATGCTGGATCAAGTGCACAAATCCTGCATGTGTTTATGCATTAAAACCAAGTATTTGTTATACTGAAACGTGATGAAGTGATGACTGAGTGAAGGTCGCAGTCAAACACTTTGCTATTAAATCAAACTGAATGACAACTGATATTCTCATCAGAATAAAGAGAGACAAGTTAATGACTGCAGGTTAAATCTGCAGGTTAATGATTTTTATGGATGATTATTCCCATTAGTGTCTGTGGTTGTTTTACCACATTAGTCCTGCTTTAATCAATGGAAGCCACAGCTCCAACGGTCCTGTCTCCATGTTCAATCTATCAGCTGTTTGCATTATTACAAACAGACATCTACAGACTTTAAGTCATAGACCTGACTTATTGTTTGGAAGTGTGCATCGTAATGATGCCAGTCTGGCCTCCTTTGACTGGATAAAGCTTCAGTGTTTCAGAAAAATAAAGCTGTTTTGTCATGCTGTGATACAGCCTCAGAGGATGAGCCTCTTATTCTCTTTGTTACAGACACTAACATTAATCCAAAGGAAATAACCTTTCTGAAGGAGACATTTGAAACCTTTTGAAAAGTAAGAGCAAAGCAGAAACTGCCCAAGGTCTAATTTTGTTTTGTTTGGTTTTGTTTGATGCTTTCTTTGATGATTTGTTTTGTGAGGTGAGGAAGACACTTTCCGTGTTTAACAAAAATCCTGAGGCACATCGTATTTTTTCATGTTAGTCTGTATGAAACACTGAGTAGTTCAAAATCCAAACACATGGAACATTATCCTTCTGTAGTTTTTATGTAACCTCTCAATGGAACAAAGACAGTTTCTTATCAACGTAATTTGTGTCATTGAGAAACATTAATATTAATTATCAACAGAAATGGAAGGTGGTAGAGCTTTGGCCGTTATGGAACCAAAATAAATGAGTGGGGTGTGGCTCAGAGACATTGACTAGAGATAGAGTAGAAAGAAACATTAACAGGCTGCCATTTGTTTTGCATTCATTCTTCTAAAAGATTCACTGGCTATGCTCTCTGCTCAAATCAATTGAACTTTGACCCCTTGTTGCTAACCCTGTTTGCAGGCATTTGGGTGTAGTTTGTTTGATTGGCCTGAGAGAATGCAGGTCGTGTTCTGTTTCAAATGACCTCCCGGCAAAACATGAAGACACTGAACATCCTTAAACATGTTAGTGCAGGGAACAAACAATACAGATGGAAAAAGTTTGCCTGAAAACTGCTGCTGACAGTGACATGCTTGTAGGTTATCAAAAATGTCAAATGATAGAAAAATAAAGTGTAGAACAACTCATAGTGAGAATGATAAGGAAACTTGAACTGACAGGGATGAGCCTCCTTTGATACACAGTGTCAGATTAAGGAAAAATAAACTGCATGAGGCAGAAAAACTCTTTCCATCAGTCACAGAGCTCTGGTAGGTCACATTTCACAGCAAACTTTTAACAAATTCACCATAGTTATTAAGTTATATTGTATTTATCAACAACTGTAACTATTCCTGAAGGCTGAGGCCAATAATTGGAAATATAGAATATGTTATTAATAATATATATATGTTGGTGCATTAAAACTGTTGATAAATACATGTGTATATGTTCTTAAATGAGTAAATGAATCTTTTATCATTGTTTTGCATAACATTAATCAGTCTGCAGGTTCTTACATAACTCCACAAAAAGAGGTAGGGACAACCAGCTCAAAGCAGTTTTCAAAAAAAAAAAAAAAAAAAGCCATAAAACTTCAGGGGGAATTTTGAAGACATTAGTTACACAGTGCATGCTGTGTTTTTGTAAGCTAGTTAGTTTAATTAATTAGTGTTTCAAGTTTCATGCCGAGATATTTCAGAGTTTTAATTAACTCTAAACCATCATAATTTGGGTTTAATATGAATTTCCACTTCTCTTAGATTAGTGTGTTAATTTGTAGATTGTAATGCAGTATAAAGTGTGTATTAATATTTATCCACAGTTAGAAGAGGTTAAGGTAAAGTGTCCTCGTCACCTGCTTCTCTTTCATCTCACTCTTTCTCTCCCTTTTTCTATCCACCTAGTCCCACCTGACAGCCTGAGATCCACACTCATGTGTCTGACAGTGAATCTCTCATTTTCTCTGACAGATCAGTCTGGCCCTTCTCCCATTCAAACAGATTTCTACTTGTCCTAGATCCGACCGAGCCAATCAGAACGCTTATCTGAAACAGGCAGAGTTTGATTGGATGATTTACTGAAGAGGACTTGTGTAAACAACAAAAATGGCTGCATCATATGTGGGGCAGTGTTCTGAATCTGCCTGGAAAGATGAATTTGTGTCAGGATTTTGTGAGTTTTATTCAACAACTGGGCATTTATTCTTCTGTGTACCTGCTTTGCCTGAGTGAAGGTCCATCCAGTTGCTTCCAGATGTGTTTTGGTTTGCACCTGTTGATCGAAAATGAGTCCAGGTGTGCCAGACTTATTTTCATGTGGGTATTGGTTTAATAGCATCAGGCTACCAGTTTGCCCTCTAATGATCAAGGGGCAGGTTTGTATCCAACTGTAACATGTTATTACTGAATTTTCAAATAAATGACAAAAGATCCAGCCAGTACTTCAAATAATAAGAGCTGTTTCATCATCATAATCATCACGATTTATAACTTCTCCAGGAAGCATTTCATACACTAACATCCTACCTTATTTAATTTCGGTGTGGTGCATGTGTCCGTATGTGGACTGACAAAATAAAGATTCTTGGGGCAGCCGTGGCCTAGATGGCTGGAGAGTCAGCTGGAGAGTCGGCTTGTAACTAATGGGTCACCAGTTCGATTCCCTGGGCTGGCGGAGAGTTGTTGGATGATGTGCCCTTGAGCAAGGCACTTAACCCCCCATTTGCTCCCTGAACGCCTGATATGGCAAGCTCATTGCTCCTAGTACGCAGTGTGTGATGCATGCATGCATGATCTAGTGATGGGTTAAAGGCAGAGGACAAATTTCAGTGTGGTGTATGATTACATATGTGAACCTACTGACAAAATAAAGATTATTCTTCTTCTTCCACCAGTGTTACTAAACGAAGAGCTAACAAACATAAGAGCCAAAGTAATCAAGTTTCTTGGATAAGAGACACAACAAAATCAGTCCAGTTGAACTTAGAAAACATCTAAGGGTGAATTATGACACAGACAAATGAGAACTCACACAGACATACACAAGAGTTATTTTGACAAAAACCTGAACATGATTGACAGCATTTACCTCTTGTACCAAACTTCTGGTCTAGGTCATATGCATTTTAAATACTTCCAGGATTTATCAACACTTTTGTCTTACATAAAGTGTTAGACTTACTTTATACACTGTTGCCCATAAAGCTGGAATCATGAAATGATTGTGACAATGTGATTTATTATTAATAGATAAGCGTAACTGAGACTCAGTATGTAATCACTGCACCTACTCAAAGGTGATACTGATGTGTATAAGTAGGAATAAAAAGAGGAATATGTTTGAAAACCAAATTAGTCCAACTTTATGTGCAACAGTGAAGTTTGGGTCCTGTATTAATTCCGTAAACTCTGTGGTCTCCTTATTGATCTACACCGCACACACACAGTTGTTAAATTCAATGCATTTATCAAGTTTTCCACCTGAAAAACCCTTTTTTCCTTATTATTAGATCTTTGGCTTTTCTACCAGACTTTTAATGCACCAGTTTAAAATGCAAATAAATACAGCTTGTTGGAATTGCAGCTACAGTCACCTGCCAAATGTCCAATCAGTAATTAACCAGGGCGTAATACCAGGAGAACTGCAGCCACGGTCTGGAATAAAACCTGCTGTCAGCCCTGGACTCAAGCCTGTCACTTTCTTTAGTTTTTTTCTTTTGGACTTCAGATGTTTGGATTTTGTTTTGTTATTTGTCCCAGTTGTTTGGCCCAGTTTGTCTGAAATCCAATGTGAGTGACAGACATGCAGAGGTGTCAAAAATATTCACAATCATTAGTCAGGTAGAAGTATAGATACTAGGGTTTAAAAAGACTTCTGTAGAAGTTGAAGGATCAACTCAAGTTTTTTACTCAAGTAAAAGTGTAAAAGTACAGGTTTCTAAACTACTTCAAGTATAAAAGTAAGTGTAAGGGCAAAAAATGCCATTAGGACAAAAGCTTAGGCCACACCACAGGGGCCTATAGTGCACTACTTATGTCCTTGCTGGAGTGTGACGTGATTTGTGTCATGTGCAGGTGTGATGGATCATGTACAAACCAACAGGGTGTCAGAATGGTATATACTTATACTTCTCATCCAACCACAATCAAATTCACTCAATGTGGATGGCACAATTTATCTGGATTTTTTTTTTTTTTTTAATTTGAATGATGACAAGCTGGAATGAAATAGGAGTAACGAGGCTTTTTTTTTTTAAATATAAGGAGTAGAAAGTACAGATAATTGTGTCAAAACATAAGGAGTAGAAGTAAAAAGTTGGCTGAATTACTCCAGTAAAGTATAGATAACCCAAATTTCTACTTCTGTAAGGTAACAAAGTATATTTGTACTTTGTTACTTGACACCTCTGCAGACATGGATGTTGAAAAGAGATCAAATCAGTCACTTTTGTGTATAGTGGCAGATACTGATTCTATTGTGTTCTCCACTCTGCTCTAAACCTTTTAATGACATTCACCAAAGACATATACATGCAAGTCCATGGTGGCTGACGGTGTTCTTCTTCTCCTTCTTGTCATTAGGTGTCATTTTTGGGCTCAACAGATCCTTTTTAAACCTTTACTTTATCCCAGCACAAAACAGATTCTAATATAAATATTCATGTTAGGATATGAGCAGGGTCTGGTATCCCATAATGCACCTTTAAAACAGAGATTAAAGCGCAGAAGCCTTGGACTTGTTGACCTTATAAGATTTGGCAGTAAGCCTTCTTACTGGTTTGAATTCTGTTTATATATTGGTTCTTTTCTTGCTCCCAGACTGTTTACCAGAATAAGGCTCTGCTCTCCTCCCTCTAAGCCTGTTTTGTGTTCCAGTCATAAATCCCATGAACTGCTGCTCTTGCCTGCATCTGCATCTGTGTTTGCATTTGAGTCCTTTCCCTGTGCTCTATACACTGTGGTAAATAATGACCCAGATCCAGCGAGTAAGAATGACAAGTTAATGCAGGATCTATCTGTGGCATTTCACACACAAACAGACATGAAGCATTAATGCACAAATGACTCTGAGTCATTTACAACATGCCTGCACCAAGTAGAGAGAGTGTACATCCTCAGGACATATAAAGACAAACCGAACCCAGCAGATTGGTCAGGAGGCAGTCCGATGTGGTCCCTTGGGATACCAGTGCAATGACCCATGTGGCTGTTTGTCTCCTCCACCTGTCACCATTAGACTCAGTCACTCAGAGCAGGCATATCAGTGCAACAGCCAAACTCTCTATTTTAACACCCACCCTCAGACAAACTTCACTCCCCTGAAGCTTATCATTATTTATACGAGCAGGAACATCATCTGTATAAATCATACATACATATAACACTGTCCTATTATCTGATGTGATGCCACTGTGACAGTGCACATCTAAAACCACATAATTACATGCTCAAATGACCAATAAATACTCAAAGGACCAAATGTGCATGTTGTTGTTGGAAATGAATGTCACATTGTGGGATTATTTGTGTGGAAGTGTGCATGTAGATTAAATTATGCTTTTTGGCTTTGACTGCCAGAGACATTTGCTCAGGCGTTAATATGGCTGAGCAGCAGTCAGAGTGGGAGTGTACGATTTGTGTAAATTAGAGTGACAGGATGCCTCATCGCAGTAATCACCCATTTTTATCAGCTGCACAATGTAGCCATGTAACTTTAGTGTGATCACTGCTGATAATAACTTTCCAAGTTGCCAAAGGCTTGAAACCCTTTGCTGAAAACAGATAAAGCAGTGCCCAATGTTTGGTGTGTTTGGGAGATTGTGTTTATTCCACCTTACAATGCATCCGCATGCTATTTATATTGGCATAATATAGAGAAAATCACAGTGAAGCTGCATGTTACTGATTTCATCACTGCTTTTCCCACCATATATGTTGTCTGACACAACAGCTCACTGAACATTATACAATCACACAGATGAGATAGTGGTCAGAATACAAACTCTCATAATGTGACCCAAACATCCCCATGTTGCATTTTCGAAATGAAGCCTGACAATTTCCCATGAAAAACTATATTTTCAAGTCTGAAAAAGAGGAGTTAGGAAGAGAAAAGGCATTTTACTGTATTACCCCGCCCCCTCAGGGAACAATTAAGATGCTGCCCCTCCTGAGAGTGCATATCTGAACTGCAAAACAACCCCACCAGTATTAATAATGTCATCTGAGACATGAAAGGGTGTGGACATGATGCAATAGTGGGCCCTTAAAATGAGTGATGTAAAATCCGACTTCTAGAAGTAAAGGTAGGAGAAGAGCCAAGAGGACAGGTTGGAAATTTAGTCAGATATAGGAAGAGTGTGAGGGACTTTCAAGAAATAAACTAACCACCCACAGATGCTTATAACTTTTAGCCTTGACATAATTTAAACAGTTCAGTTATATTATAAAACATAAAATAAAATCATTACCCATTACCACAGCTTTACTGTCTGAGTGTGTCTGAATCTGAATCATTGTGCAGCAACTATGAAACAAACCCAGGAATCTAAAATTGTGTAAATTAATAAAATTTTTGTATCTGTCCATCAGACTTCATTTATCATCTGTCAAATTGTTGATAGTCTAATAATGTCGTACCCTGAAGAATACGTGGCTGCTTATTTATGTTTCCTGACCTTCCTGGTTAGTTACACATCACCTGTAGTTTGATCGTAGGAAGCATTTCCTGTTTCATCATTTATGCCACTTAGTGTTTATGCAATGACACAATAAATGCTATTACATGTATTTATGTCCTCATTTTCTTGAACTGATGATGGGGGATTTGGTCTGTTGCATGAAGTCTGGACTTTGTGTCTGCCAATCCATGTGTGAATATTATGTCTCATACTCCCTGAACTACTCTTTCACAATTTGATCTTGAACCTAGACCTGACCTACTGAAATAACCCCAGATCATAGCACTGCCCCCACAGGCTTCTATTATAGCTGCTAGGCATGATGGGTAATCATTTCATCTGCATTTCTTCTCACCCTGATGCACTTTGGAACAGGGACAATCTGGACTCATCAGACCATATGACTTTTTTGCATTGCTCCACAGTCCAGTCTTTATACTATCTGGCAAATTGGTGGTTGTTAAAGAAATTAGAAGCTACTCGCTGCATCAGCTTGTTGCCACTTGAAACATATTAATCACAGCAGTAATTATCCAATGGAAGGCTTTTACTTATTTGCCTTTTTTGTTGGCTGGGAAGTGTATCTGTTATGGGAATTGACTGAGCCTCAAATGGTCAATCAAGGAACTGCAGTTTTTGGCACCATCACATTATCTTCATCTTTCAGTCCCAGGGTTTAGTGTTTAATGCCACAGTGTTGACTGTAGTTAATCTGAGGATATTGAACAATTAGCTGGTAGGTGGAAGGTTAGAATGTAAATGTTTTAGTGTAAATGCATGAAAGGGATTTTGCTTCGTTACAGCAGTTCAGGCAGTTTTACACAATATTAAGTGGTCTTATGGTGAGGGCAATGAAAATACAATTTACTCATCTGATGTCAGTATGAACACCCAATAACGCACATTCATATATTCTAGTACTTAGGAGGGTCATGATGACGTAAAGGGGAGTTTGTTCAAACAAGGCTGAGAACCGTTGATCTAGAGCTTTCTGCAGCTGAGTCATAACACATAAACAGCAGAGGGCTCAGGTATCAGTTCTTCCCCCAAGGATGTTTTTGTTATTGTTCGTCTGCCTTTTGTCTGTCTGTCAGCAGGATTATGCAAAAGGTGCTGCGCCGTTTTTGATGAATCTTGGCATAAGGGTAGGACATGGGACAAGGATGAACCCATTAAAGAAAAAAAGCGGAGCAGATCCATTAAAAGAGGTCACGTCTGGTATGTTTTCACTTTGTCTACCATTGCGAGATAGGGCATTTTAGAGGACTGGGGAACCTTGGAGGAGGTCTGTGCTCTTGTCCTACCCTTCTGTTTGAGAAAGTGTCTGGCCCACACATACATACACAGTTGTTGTCAAACCCTGACCTGCATCCAGCAACCTCCATCTCCAGTTTTTTTTTTTTTTTGTTTGTTTTTTTTTGGGAGGAGAAATATGAACCTTTGCAGACAAACATGGATCAGCTCAGGGATAAATCAGAGTGGGTTGACAAACGAATGCATCGAAGCACAACAAACACTCCCACATGCACATATAGAGGTGGTGCACACATACCAGTGAACAGATCTCCCCAGATAAGTGTGTACTTTATGTGTGTACACATAATGAATGCCAACAACAAGTGGCAGCTTTGGTTGATTTGTGACCTGTGTCCCCACCTCTTTCCTTTTATTGAGTCGGTTCATTCACCGGATCTGTTGGCTTCCCTTCGAGCAAACAATGACAAACACAGAGAGAAAGTGAGCAAGACCATTGTATTGTAAAATGTTCACAAACAGCTTATCTGTCAGCCATTGATTGTGATTGTCCAACATAGTAGATAAATCAGTCTCTGTAATTACAAGTGTTTAAACCAATTAATCAAATTAAACTACAACCAATGTGAGCCATATGGGACATAATCTAATCTAACGTGTGACCCAACAAACATGATGCAGCTTCACACATAAACTATTTTGGCAGCCATGTGTTTAAAGCTTTGGCTCCATGTTTTGATTTTGGACAGAAAATGACACAATAAGCTCAAAGTGCAAGCTGTTGGCTCTGAATAGAGAACAGCCTGGTTTCAGCCATACCAGATTAACATTTAGGACTGTTCTGCTTTTTTTTTTTTTTACACACCCATGCACGCAAAGGGTTTGTCTAAAAATTATGCTTCAGTCACAAACAATATATGTTTGAATAAAATGTATTTAAATAAATATTATTCATGCAGTTTCTCCTTACATTTTTTTCTAGTATGTTGATCATATTGCCTTCAGGAAGTAAACACTATCTGAGAGATAGTATCTGCAAATAAACTCAGTTTGCTCCTATCACAAGTCATAAAAATATAAGACTAGAATACACTTATTCAGTAACAGCACATCTGCGAACCTGGACTAAAACAACATACTCCTCTTGAAAACGTGTTAAAATGTAGCTTGTGCATTAGTATAATGCCTATTGTTTCTGGACAGAAATTGACAGAATATCTATCTTTGTAAGCATTATATCTGCTGGAATAAAACAAAACCAAACCCTCTGCTCTGAAGGGAATGAATGTGATTTAATATTTACACTAATTAACTGCAGTGAGTGAAGTCTCTTTGTGTTTAAGTGGTTTAAATAGGAAAGTCTTGGGTGTTGGATTTGTTCTTTGGGTGACGTTATTTACGATGATCGAATCTGTTGTATCAAATAAACGGAATAAGTAAAGTACATGTATTTATTTTAGAACAGTTGCATTGATAAATGAATAAAACTGACAGTGTCAATGTATAAATCAGTATGTTAAATTAGTATTATTGGTTTTTCAGATTGCAGCCCCTGTTTACAAAATGGAAGCAAACAAATCACATTCCTATTAATAAAATTAGCTTCTATTAGATCAGAAAACATAACAGAGACATATTCAGTCTTTGCTGACTTTGAAGTAGACAATAGAATTTATATTTAGTGGTAATAAATAAATAAATAAATCTCTAATGCTTATATCATACTACATTCTTATATACATGTAATTTGATGAAGGCCATTAATGGCAAATTTAGAACTATGAATAAACAGATTATGCACTTTTTGACTTGGTTTCACTTCATCTTTTACAGTTCAACTGATACTTCTCAAAAATCATACAGGAGAGAAGAGTTAAACTGATTAGCATTTTAAGAAGACTAACCAAAACACCGTCATGGTTTGGTCATAAATCTGAGAATATCCAACATGATTTACAAACCCAGTCCATAAAAGCAGCCATTAGAACAGGAACTAAAGTGCAATATTTCTAAGAATCGACAAAGATTGACACTCCAATTCAGTCTGTGTGTCAGAGGTTAATTGGCTGTTGTTGTTTATGATGGTGAAACACCTGCCATAGCGGGAGATTTGTGATCTCAAATGCGTCTTTTCTGCCTGGTGGAGTTTTTAATTTTTCCCTAAAGCCACATAAGTGCATAAAGCTTCGTGGTTAAGATTTAAACAAAAAAAAAAAAACATCACTTTACAAATCAAATAGATATTAATTAATTCTTTCCTCCCTCAGATTTTGCCACATGCTTTTGTGTAAAATCTCCTGGATTAACAGAAAAATATGCAGTACTGTATATATTATTACCTTAAATTTTATCTGCAGCAGTCACAGTTTCTAAGCAGGGATGGTTTTATCTCATGGGGTGATGTTTGATATGATTCAAAGTCAGCCCGTCATAGTTTGCTTGGATTACATCTTTACAGTTCTATTTTTTTCCCTTATCTGTAGTCTTGTAAGTCCTTTCCATTTTCTCATTTCCGCTAATACTGCAGAAAATAGCTGAGCTTCATGCACTATCAGTGAGTGTTCAGCAGAGCGCACCAGGCTTTGCTTTGGGCAGTAAATTTTAAAAGCCTTCAGCCTCTGCGGTTGCATGACAGCAACTTCAGCAGCCGTTTTCCAGGGCTGCTAACACAAATTAAAATGTGGCTTTTCATGTTTGTTTTATCCCAGTTTATAATGTATTGTATTGTAAAGTATTGTTGGTGTCAATCCTGCCAGATGTGGCCTGGCTCATATCCCTTTTTCTAATTCACAGATTGATTTCTCTTCTCTCCATTGAGATGATCCATCTTTCGTCTATGAAAAGCACAAACAGGGTTTTCTGTCAGACAACAGCTGCAGGAGGAGAGTGAGCAACTCGTTTGCATCACTGCAGTGTCGCTGTGACAGAGAGCAGATGTTCACTGTGATTGTTTAGTGGTGTGTTTATTTCTACTGTGTTCCTCTGACTTTACTTTGAAGACAAGTGAACGTAACTGTCATTTTCATTTTTCATACAGTGTAAAGACGTCAAGTCATTGTTGAAAAATCACCCGTCTGTTTAAGAACCCAGCCTGTATTTACCTTTCAGAATTTAAGGTATGAGATATTTCATCATGTGTGCCTGATGTCCTGCTTGAGAAGTTGTATAGCCTAGTTCCAGAGTAAAGGCTGTGACATAAACTCCTTAAAATAACAGAAGGAACACTTTATCTGACTTTCTCCTTTGTCTGTTTTGCAATGCAATGACACAGCATCTAACAGATCATCTGTTTTATGCATGGTGTGAAAATGTCATCAACTGAGCAAATAATAATGATATTTACTGAAGAGATGAAGTCGGACAACACTAGCGTTGTCAAACAGACAGGTGTGACCTGACAAACTGAAAAACCTTCTCTAAACCAACGTTTAGAGAGGGAGCATAACATATTAACATCATGTCAACACATGAGTTTGAGATGTTTTTTCTGCTTGGATGAAGCATCACAACAATACTGGAGTGCCGCTACCAATTTTGGGCTCCCTGGAACATAATCATGTTAGAAAGTCACTGGAAACAATCTCTGTCGGAGCTGTTGGGGGGGGGGGGGGCTAGCAGCCCATGATTGACAGGGGGATAGTGATCCGTGAAACTGAAGACGCTTTACTATTCCTCTAACTCTCCAGGCCCACTCCACTGCTGTATGGCCCCCCCAGGAATGCTGGGCCCCATATATTTGTCATGTTTACCCCCCTTAACGGCGCCCTAGCAAAGATACTTTGAACACAAGTGTCACATCACAAACTTTTAGTGACAGGGCAAACATTTTACAAACAGCTGTTTCTTCACATCCAACAGCCATGAACGTTGTCATTCAGCCACATTATGAAAATAGTGAGGTCAAAATTCATTACCTTTACCTTCAGCCTTTGGTCTTGACTCTTAAACTGCCAAATGTTCTGCTATGTTTGATAACCAGCTGGTTTTCCATCTGCTTGTTCAATGCTCTTATATTTAAAGGGGCTATGCTGTATGTAGTATTTCTACACAACCTGGACAAAAAAGTCCCCACCTGGACTTGAATAAACAACAGGTAAGTGCTTTCCATTGGATAATACTAGTCTACAAGTAAAATGCTTCCAGAATAAAAGTAGTTAAACTCTACAAAATCTGAGCCATTCATAAAGAAAAATGAAGTCAAAAGTCCTATTTGGTTGCAGTTTCTAACATACAGTCTTGGGCCAAAATGTGAAAATCTGAGCATTAATGAGAGAATGACTTTTACTCAGAAGGAATGTTTGCCTCAGAGCAACCAGATCTACCTCAAAACCATGTCTGCACATAGCAATACATTCACTTTTCAGGTTCTTTCTAGTGGAACATTTAGAAATCCATTGTATAAATGTACATAAACCAACATATATGTGTAATAACAGACCATCATGTATTTTGAAAACATGAGCTAATCAGCACTTTTGTAATTTGTTTTCTGACCCATCTTATTAAAGTATGTAAGATTTAGCACATTTAATGTCTGAACCAGATATTTTCTAAGAAATTGTAGAACAGTGTAAATACTGCAGTACTGCACTGCAATAAGCAGTAAGTTCCTTAACCCTGCTGATGCAGTGAGCAGCTTCTCATTGATTTAACAACCATCAGTTTGATCAGCTAGAGAATATAAACACTGGTCAGTGCCAGGATTCATCAGGCTCAAGATGTTAAAGAGTGGTTCAGGGAGCATGCGATGTCATTTTCACACATACAGTATATTGGCCACCACAGAGTCCAGACCTGAATCACATTAAGAATCTTTGGATTGTGCTGAATACAACATTACACAACGGTCTGACATTTATAGTGACATTGCACTGTGAAAATGTCCTATAAACAAAGCTAAATAAACTATTGTGCGTGACAATATCTTTATATTCATTTTGGCAAAAATCGAGTGGATTTCTACAACCCGTTTCAATTCCTTCTTAATTTGTTACGTCTATAACTAGTTACGTCAGGACATTTACACCTATAAGGGCAAGACTTCAGACGAACATTTATTTATTTGTTTATTTAACCTTTATTTACCCAGGCAAGCAATTAAGAACAAATTCTTATTTACAAATGCTGCCTGATCAAAGAGCAATGGCTCCTTGAGGGGTAGGGGGTGAGGGGGCTAAAAGTAAAAACAAGGTTAAACAATTACAGAAACAAACAGTTAATAAATACATTAAACATTTCTCCGAGTACACCATAATTGTTTATCAGCAGCAGCAGTTGTGGTCCATACTGAAAATATGTCCAAACTTCGAGCCAATTACCTAAAATGTTCAGTTGCATCTGAACGGGACAGAGCAGCACAGGAGCGAAGTGGCTCATCTGCATTTAAAGGGCCAGCGCTCAAAACAACCTCTCTGGTGTCATTACTCAGAAGTAAGGTTGAAGATGGGCCATAGGAATTCAGACACAAGCATCGCATTTACAGTTTATGTAGACCACAGAGATGTTTTAAAATGCACAATTCCATTTAAAAAAAAAAAAAGCAAAATATCACTCCTTTTAAAGAATGGAGAAAAGTGTTCATTAATGGTTTTATTGTGGCTGTTTTGTGTTTAAAAACCAAGCTAAGCTAACAGAGCTATAATGTAAACTATCAGCTGATGCTGCCTGTGAAGTTTAAAAGACACAGTGTTAAGTTGAATAGTTGTTAAACAGCCATGAATTTTTATTTGAAGGCGAAAACTTGATACCATATTACAGGTATGTGTAAACAATGAGCTTTATATTTTATTCAGTGAATGATAGAGTCTGAATACAAAGCGCTAATTTATTGGTGGTTTTCATAGATTTGAGACATGTGTTGTCTATGTCTGGTACATGACTTCCCCCTGTTAAGAGTTTGGAATATCAACACTACATATTCCCTTTAATAATCCCAGATGAGTGAATGCAAACTAAAACAATGCAGAGGTTAACACAGATCTGAAAGCCAGTAGAAATTTGCAAAGTACATTCAGGTGTAGACTTGGTGTAGCAGCCCTTGGCATCAATGAAACAGCGTAGAGTTCGACTGGTGCAAATCTTTATTTCATCATCACGCACCGTCAAATTACAACACAAACATTTGTACATAGGTTGTTTTACAAAGTTTACTTAGGTTACATTTTCTTTAATAGCACAGACATTATTACAAACAAGACATATTACTCTTAATTAAATGTGTAATTTAATACACATTTCAAACAAAAGAACAAACAAAAGAACAAAACATGTCACTACAATTAATTAACACATACCTTGCTCCGCCTACCAAGGGTGCAAACTCCTCACTCATCCAGTGTATAGCAACAGGTATGCGAACCAAACTGCACTTTGACAAAAAAAAAAAAAAAACATTCCACATCAAGCTTGATATTTGTTCAAAATAATGTGTCAAACGAATCAAACTCAAATGTTCTTTCTGCTCACCTCATTTCTTTGTTCAGCACAGTCCTGCTCTGCTCTGTGTGATAACTCAAATGCATGTGGCAAAACAGGTGTGTGGCAATCAGCCTCATTATATCCCAAAAGGGGGTGCGGCAACAATAAAACAAAATGAGAAGAAAATCTAACAGAAACCAAAAATAAATAAAAAACAAAAAAAAGAGAGAAAAATCTAAAATAATAAACCTATCAACTGGCCACTAACACTTGGTTTAGATTCATCATCACAGATAGTAATTTCTAAGTGTTTTCAATACTGTACACTAAGTATGAAAATCAATGATTACACATAAACAGGATCAAGAAAACACTCAGCAGGATAAGACTGAGAGGTTTTAATGAATGGCAATGCTGCCTTTTCTTTCCTGCAGCTGTGCATCTTATTTTTCTCACAGATTAGTGACTGAAACTAACAAGCAGAACAGCTTCAGAATGAGATCAGAGAGACAAACCCTGACTGAGCTGATATTTCTGAGGAATGCACCCTGTTCTGTAAGTAAAACACTCTTCCTCACTGTCTCTGCTGTCATATAGTTTACAAAACAAACACCTAGTGAGTTTCAGGTCGGCTGATCTGTCAACCTCTTTTCTTCAGAGACAGTGTTGAGTCTCCATTCGACACTAGTGTGAAAACAACAGAATCAGAGGATCAAAAACACATCACAAGTGGATGCTGTCATCATGCTTTAGAGAACTTATTCTGATTTTCTTACCTATATGACTGTAGAAGAATAGAATAGAATAGAATAGAATAGAATAGAATAGAATAGAATAGAATAGAATAGAATAGAATAGAATCTTTATTTTGTCAGTTACAGTTTGTCACACACGTAAACATGCACCACACCGAAATTTGTCTCCTGCCTTTAACCCATCACCAGATCATGCATCACACACACTGCACATGCTCGGAGAAGTGGGCTCGCCATGTCAGGTGCTCGGGGAGCAAATGGGTGGATTAAGTGACTTGCTCAAGGGCACATCAGCGAACAAATCTCCGCCAGTCCAGGGAATCGAACCGGTGAAGCTGACTCTCCAGCTGACTCTCTAATTATTGCCTTGTCTTCACCTGTGAATATTGATGATTTGGTTACAGATTATTCATTTGTCAGTGATTCGACTGCTTGATTGTTGATGCATCTTAGATCATCACATCCGTAATTTCCACGTTCACTATGGACTGTAAACTGTGACCATCAGTTATAGCGACATGAAGCAGAACTCAAGGAACAACACCAATCTAAAAATATTCACACTCACCTCCTGCAGACCTTTCCTAAACATAGACAGAATGTTAGCAATGTTTTAAGCCACTATGGAAAAGTGAGGCCAAAATATTATAGTTGTAGGAGCTGCCATGATGTTTCTATGAAGAGCAAAAGCTGTCAATTACCCTCTTTTATCCTCCCTCTCTAAAAAGACCAGTGATCAACTAAAATCTTCAATCAGGGCCTAGATTTTCTAAGGCCTTAACAGATCCAAATGGAGTCACCACTCAGACTGCTTAACCTACAGGTGTCAAACATGCGGCCCGGAGGCCAAATCCGGCCCGCCAAAGGATCCAATCTGGCCCGCAGGATGAATTTGAGAAATGCAAAAATTACACTGAAGATATTAACAATCAATAGTGTAAAAATCATTTTAATTCAGGTTTCACGTACAGACACATACAGTTCAATTAGATTTCAAGGGGGTCAGACCAGGAAAATATTATCATTATAACCTATAAATAATGACAACCCTAAATGTTCTCTTTGTTTTTTTGGTGTAAAAAAGTAAAATTACATGAAAATGTTTACATTACCAAACTATACTTTTACAAAAAATGTGAATAACCTGAACATATATGAACAAACGGAAATGTCTTAAAAAAGTAGATGCAATTTTACCAGTATTCTGCCTGTTATTAAATGTTTTGTGCGATCATAGCGCACATGTGTAAATGATAAACTGATAAATCGAGGAAGAACATTGCTAAAATTGCATTTGTTTTTCTTAAGACAATTCAAGTTGTTCATGTCATTCAGATTTTTAAGGAAACTTTGTACATGTAAACCTGATCATAATATAATTTTCTTTTTTTCACTGTTATTATTTTACTGGTCCGGCCCACTTGAGATCAAATTGGGCTGAATGTGGCCCCTGAACTAAAATGAGTTTGACAGCCCTGGCTTAACCCATAAAGACCCAGCATTACCTTTATATCATTTATGAAATGTCATTTATGAAATTTTCTCTATATCTAACCTTTCTCAAGTGATTTATTACCATTTATTATAATATTATCCTCTGTATTTTGTATTTTATCAGTATAAAGCAGGTATTTTCCTGTATTTAATGTACTGATCATGAAGAGGTTCATATAAGCTCAGATTAAAGTTGAGTTGTTATATCGAAAGCAGAGAAAACTGTGGAAAAAGGGATTTTTTTAGTCAAATCTATCATTAACTGATAACAAACCGAGCATTTCCATCCACTGTCATTGGTCCAACTCCATGGGTTTTACTGGTGAATCAATGTTGTAGAGGATGACGGTGTTTCCACGTTCACTATGGAGCTTCTGAATGTACAAAAGGGTCATATCTGATAACTATGAAAGATGACAAACTGCATTTTACAGCAATTATTTACATGTATTGATAGGATTAGTGGATCAACAGGTATTAAACATTTGAGCTCAGTAGATGCTTTTGGTTGGTGATGGATGTTTGGGTCTTTATGGGTTAATCACAACATCCTGAAAGAATCAAATAATTTACCTAATGACGCTAAAAATAGTAGTGCCTAATGAAGCTTTAACACAAACAGGTGAATCTGAACTGTTTTTTTATTTAAATAGTGCTTTCACAAAACAGAAACAGCTGATATTTTCAACACCAATGGCCTTACAGTTCAGTTCCATCTTGATCTCAATGCATCTTTGAAGAGAAATTTCTTACATCACGTTGTAAAACATTTTTACCCATTCAGTCATTCTGTATGAATTAATGTACATTTCACTGATGTATAGATTAATCCATGTGCTATAGGTCAAAAACACTCCAATGAAGCTTAAAAATGGCACCAGTTGGGAGAAGAGCCTTGTGTCCTCTGTGAATAGCCTGAGTTCAGAGCAAGTTCACATCTAATCTGTTCATCCACAGACGTTGAACTGTGGAGGATAATACCTGCTGAGTTCAACAAACACATACAAGGTTTAGGATGCATGTTAGTTTGGTGTGTGTGTGTGTGTGTGTGTGTGTGTGTGTGTGTACATGTTTGTAAGAGATAAAGTGGTACCAGAAGAGCATGGCACTGATGAATTCTTACATTTTTGGTGTACAATACAACAGTCCATTTGCATCTCACTCTTACACTCCAAGCTTCGCTATTTGTGAAACTGCAGTTTTCTACACAACACAATAACACCTTCTTTTTTGGATCCATAATGTAAATAACTTCCTTAATCTGTCTGATTTGACCTGTGTATAGATGATATTGTCCGTGGAGTCCAGTCAAACTGTGAGAAAGATTAGTGTATAATTTGACTTGCTGATTTTCATTCTGATCCACTTTACTACAATAATCCAAAATGCCACAGAAGCAGAAGCTCCAGTGGTATTAAACTGACAAATGAAATGAACTGTGTCAAATGTTTGTGCAGGTAGAAAACACACAGGCAGCAAACTTGGAACACAATCCCCCTGCCAAAAACAATAATACTTTTACAAAATAGTACTGATAAATCATTTCATATTGGTCCTTATTTTAATCCTGTGGTGTGTTGATTTTAGAGGGGGTCATTTACTATTTTTGTCAGTTTGCTACAGAAATTATTTTTGCCTCAGAGGGTTTTGTCCAGACCTGCTTATACATACAGCTCTGGAAAAAAATAAGAGACCTCTACAAAATTATCACTTTTTCTGATTTTGCCATTTATAAGTATGTGAGTAGAATTAACATTTTTGTTTTATTCTGTAAACTACCGACAACATTTCTCACAAATTCCAAATAAAAATATTGTTATTTAGAGCATGTATTTGCAGAACATGACTCATGGTCAAAATAACAAAAAGATGCTGTATTTCAAACCTCAAACTATGCAAAGAAAACAATTTCATTTTCATTTCTAAACAACACAATACCAATGTTGTAACTTGAGAAAAGTTCAGACATCTATATTTGGTGGAATAACCCTGATTTTCAGTGACAGCTTTCATGTGTCTTGGCTCTCCTCCATTGCTGTTGGATGACTTTATGCAGCTCCTGGCAGAGAAATTCAAGAAGCTCAGACTTGTTCCATGGCTTGTGACCATCCTTCTTCCTCCAGAAGTTTTCAAAGTGGGTTCAGGTCTGGAGATTGGGCTGGCCATGACAGGGTCTTCATCTGGTGGTCCGTCATCCACACCTTTATTGACCTAGCTGAGGCCAGGAGCATTGTCCTGATAGAAAAACCAGTCCTCAGAGTTTGGGAACATTGTCAGAGCAGAAGTCCAGTAGTTTTCAATGGTTATTTTCAGATTCCAGTTACTTTTGCGGTACTAATAGCACTGTTTTTGCCTATTGCAAAAAAATAGTGATGGTCACAGTAGTGGTGTTTTTACTTCTTCTTAAATAAGACGTGGATCAGGTGTTTATTCAGTAGAATAAGGTGTACTTGTGTTGGAATTCAACAGACACAGGAATGGAATGGCTGTCATACATGCAGACATGCTGATTTCAGAGGAAACTGCAGTAGTCTCTTAATTTTTTCTAGAGCTGTACGTAGTTTTAGCAAAAAAAAAAAGTCTCACACAAGAGTTTGTTGGACTACCTTTAGCTTTGATTACAGGACATATGTGCAGTGCAATGTCACAATAAATGTCAGACTGTTGAATAAAGTCTTCTTCAGCACAACCCAAAGATTTTAAATGTGGTTCAGGTTTGGACTCTGATGGCCAATCCATGTGTGAAAATAATGTCTCACGCTTCCTGAACCACTCTTTCACAAATTTGATCCTGTTGAATCCTGGTATTGTCATCTTAGAATATGTCTGTGTCATCAGTGAAGAAAAAATCCAGGTCATCCAGTATATTCAGATAGTCACTGACCAGATTTTATGGAGATGTATCGTTGCTTAATCTAAACAACTGAATCAACCCCAGATCATAACACTATCCCCACAGGCTTGTAATGTCACACTAGGCATGATGGGTAATCACTTCATCCATCTCACTTCTTACCCTAATGCGCCCATCACTCTGGAACAGGATCAATCTGGATCTTTTTTCCAAAGAACATTTATGGTTTCTAGCAAATTAATGGTTGATTAATCACAGCAGTAACTATCCAATGGAAAGCTCTTTTCTACTTACTGTTACACCCAATTTTCCTTTTCTTTTTCTTTTTATTTTGGCTGGGCAGTTCATCAAAAGTGTCAAGATAAGTTTCGGCATTTTGCTGGGCATGCCCTCTCTGTCATTGACACACATTCATTTCTTAAGTTAAACGCTATTATTTTACAGAGACTACTCAATCATGGATTTTTTGTAATGTTTCAATCTGTGACAAATTAGTGAGTTTGTCAGCACTCTGTCTGGTTCATCCACTGTAATCTGTTTTAAACTGTGCAGTCAGTGTTTAGTGACATTTCATCCACTTAAATATATCAAGAAACATAATGTATATCACTATTCATACAAGATAAAGAACATTCTTTTGTCCTTAAAAAACTGATTAAATTAAGTGGGACAGAAATTATAGGCTTTATAAAGTTTCAATTGACACTTTTATTTTTTATAATAAAATAAACACTTAGGTTATAGATATTAAAGAAAAAAGAGACTAAAATCAACACATACGTGTTTAAAGGAAATATTTCTCTACATTAATGTTCAATCTTCCCCCAGCTCTTTATCAAATACAGCAAAACAAACTGAAGTAAAAAAAAAAAACAAAAAAAAACATCAGTGCACCCTGATATAAAAGTGAATAAAAGATGTTCCACACAGTTGTTAAACTGTAACATGACACGTTAACTAAAAGGCAAAAACATTCCCTTTCAACTAGAACAAATCCTGCATTGCTGAAGACAAAAGGCACTTTGGGGAATATGAGTCTGTGATGTGGATTGAAACACTAACCGTCTGTGACTGACAGGAGGTTTGGCTTATTGTTAACTTCCCAAAAACCCTCAGTGAATTCAATCGCAGACGAATTCCGCTGATCAAGTACAAAAAGGAATTAGCATTTTCATGAATTGCAACTTTGTAACTTCAGGCTGTGATGTCGCATGCAAACTATTTGTGGCACATTTACATATTTCTGGGAATGAACTTGAGTAAAGCGTGTGTAAAGTAACTTAATATGTACATATGAAAATGATTCAATGGGTTCATGTAGTTACACAGTCTGATGATTCAAGAACATAATGACATCACATCCATGTCTGAGTCACAGGTCACTACACTGCACTATGACAGCATAAGCAAATGCAGTTTCTGTTGGATAATTTCAGAGTTCATGGTCCAGAGGAACTCCATCAGGCCTCCAGTGAGGAGCTCCTCCATGGGAACAAACTGTAGCACCTGTCTGTCACCAACTGTGTCCTCCTTTCCTCCCAACAGCTGACCCATGCAGGTCTGGACTTCATTGAGAATGGGGAGTATTCTGGCAGCGACTTCCGGGCAGAAGCCAACACAGACGAGTACTGCCCCGATGTGGCCTGAGGGGGACGGGCACCTGAAAGTGACTGAGCGAAAACACAAATGTAGGCAGAGGACAAGAGCTGCAGTGACTCTGGTGAGAGCAGAAAACACAGGCAGCAGCAGAGCATCCCCAGGGCTCAGGTTCTGCAGGGAGAACACAAGGCAGTTTAAGAGCTCCTGCTGGTATACAGCCTCCCCGTCATGCAGTGTGATGCAGCCTCTTTGAGGAGATGATGGCTCTGCAGAAAATGTCAAGACTAAATCATGGATTTGGCTCTCACAGTCGCCCCATAGTGAGCGACTGCCAAACACAAGACACTGACTCTTCTTGTTTTTACTCCCATCACTGTCAGCAGTGAATATGCCAAGACCTGCCACATCTGATAAGACTGAAGCCGTGCAAACCACATGGCACGAGTCACAGGGAGCGAGACGAGTCCAGTCTACTGCTGAGCTGTCGGCGGAGTCTATCAGGGCTTCATTAAGATGGTTTAACAGTCCTCCATCACAGAACGGAGAGTTTCTTACAGATGGCAATGCAGCCCCCACAATAACGTACCAAGAATCCACCCGACAATCCATCAGAGGTCCTTGCAGTATACAGCTGGTCCCTGCCACCTCAGTGCAGTGTCTCTGTATCCATGTGGCATGGCAACCCCTCTCAACACGCTCCCTCCAGCTCAGGGTCTGCAACTCCCTCCGCTCATTGAAGGAGCCTGTTTGCTTCTTCTGTCCCAGAGGTCGTCCCGCAGAGACGCTGCAGCAAGCAGGACTCACAGTGTTACGGGAAATCCATCGGCCCCGAGGAAGGAAGCTCACCTAAACACACAGAAATTTCATCAACTTTCATTTTTATTTTTTATTCTATACATTTACTGATTTTTTTTTCACCTAATGGCTATTATAAGATGTAGAACATGAAGTCAAATACAGACAGTTCATTTTAGTCCAGTTTAATCTCTGATTTTCTACAAGAGTTTCGGGTTTTCTGCAATTGATTCTACCCTTGCTGTAGAATTTGGGTCACTGTGCCAAAACTGCACACTCAAGCATCAGAAAAACACAGAATTTTTATTTCTATTGTTTGTTTGTAAAAACAAAAAACACAAGGACAATTACAATAATCAAAATAAAATAGATAAATGACCAATGAAACATAATTTTCAGTGATTTGGAGGATGGTTTATGGACCTCCCCTTCCACTGGGGTCTGGCCTCATCAACACATCTAAGGCTACGGAGAAAATATCGTGTATGTTGCAATGTCTGTTTTGCATTTTTAATAGAAGTGATTTGTCAGTGTTTTTATTAAACGTAATTTTTGATCAGAGGATCCAATGACCACAACAGTTTTGTGAGTGCAAGGTAAGTGGAAAGCAAAAAATGTGTTTGCTCTTTCTTTAAGGTAGTTACAAAAGTCAAGGTTTTGAGCCTTTTGTCTTAAAATGTGTCAAAGCTGTATTCTACTAATGTTCAAAACGACACAGCATTGGTTACACTTGACTAACTGCAGTGCACTGTGTTTTTTTATGGATTAACAATTTTCATGTTAGCTACTCAAAGACTGTCAACTTGATTCAAATTCAACATCATACCTGAAAGCGCTGCAGGTATTCCTGTGCCACACAGTCCCTGATGTTGTCAAGCCGCTGCCTCTGCTCTGTGCTCATGTTTTCAAACAGCTGCAGGTTCTCGGTGATCGTCTCCACCTGCAGCCTGTGGAAGTAAACACACACTTCTTCATGCTGTTTCAGAAATGACTCTGGTATAAGAGCATTAGGGAAAAGTGCCTCTCGGTTGGCCAGATTTGGTCCATAATTTCGAATAATTTTCGAGAGCAGGGGCCTCACTGCTTCTTTGCCGTCATAGTGCAAACACACAACATACACCTCAGAGTTCCCTGCTTTGCTTGTAGCAGGTTTGAATACGTTGACTGAGCGGAAACAACAGTTGAGTAGATACAGTAAACAGACAGAGGAGTGTTCATAAAGGGTGAACATTTTCAGTACAAAAGAGCCACCGGGGCTCAGCAACAGCAGTGCAGCCGTTGCCTCACAGTAATGCAATGACGACACCAGCGCCTCCTGCTCATCTGGGTTCTCCTGGCAGTCAAAACTGCCATCTGCCGTCACCATGTCGACACTGTGCATGTTCCCCACAAACGCCTGCAGCTCCAGTAAATGTTTCTGGATCATGATGTTGCCTGTGTTATCTGAGCCGAAGAACCACCATGGCAGCGTATTAGCAATCAATCGATCATCTGCAATGGTTGTGCTCCCACCATTTGCCTCATGATAGGGGTTGAGAGTGTTGGCAGCCCAGCTCCAGTCACAGTAACGTGTACATTCACTGGTTTTGATGTAGTGGTTCAGAGCGGTTATAAAAGCCCCTGGAGCTTCACACAGGTGAACAGTGTTCAGCTCACCATTGTGCAGAGCCTCTTCTGGAAGAGGATTAAAGGTTCCCAGGATCTCATAAAACTTACACCAGGCCTGAGTGCAGATCTCTGCATTAGAAGCAGAACGCACAACAGCGATAACCTTTCCAGCCCGATTGGTGGAGTTGGTGTGTTGGTGCCAGACCTGGACATTTTTGTCACTGAGCTGATTCTTCACAGCGTTTAGTGACACCTTCAGGGCCTGCAGATGAGATTGCTCCTCTGCAGGGTACTTGAAAGCAACATTTGGGTCAGGAATACACCACTCCCCATTTGCAGGTCTGATGTATGTCTTAACTTTACTAAATAATCCTTTAATCTCTGTCCGTGTTTCAGGGTCGAAGTACACCATATTTTGATTCTGCTGCTGCCGTCCAGCTTTCCTCCTGGTTCCATTTCCTGCATTCATTCTCCACACCTGTTACACAAGAACAACATAATGAGTTAGCATAAAAAACAAACCTGCACCACCCACTTTTGTTTTGATTTAATCCCCCTCTGCTTATGTGACCTGCTTACATAGCAGAGAATGAATTCAATTTTGAGGGGGAAAAATCTGCAGGCTGTACAGTTTACAGGAAATTAGTGATACTGAGAGCTGCAGTGTGAGCCTTCATTTTTCTCTACACACTTGAATGGTTTTAAATTATCAACATGTGATGCCCTCAGACACCAGGGCAATCTGTAAATATGGGTCATTACCTCACTGGGTTTCTTCAAATCACAACAACAACTCATTTTCACCTCTTGAAGACTCTGGTCTCATGTAATTAGTCATACTAAAAGTAACAAAGTCAAGTAATAAAATTGAACATCAAAATCTAAACACCTAAATGCAGGTTAAACTTTTGATAATAAAAGCTCTTCAAAACCTATAATCTGGTATATAGCATTCATTGGGCTGTGCAATATCAACATGATTTGCTAAAAAATGTGACACTAATGGAATTATTGTGCAATGTTTAATGTATGATGCTAAGGTAATATATAGTGAAAATCTTCTGCTCACATATGCCAGTGATTTAGACGACGACAGCAGGCACACCAGCATATTTCTGGGTCATTTCTTAATTAGTCTGCAGTGACTCAGTGATGAATGGCAACATATAGCATACAGCTAATGACAGCACATCCATTATGTATTTCTAATGTATCTCAACAGTAAGTACTGCCTCTTTGTATGAAAGTAATCAGCTTTATGCTCTTCATAAACAGTTCAGTCACTACCCGATTTTACTGTTTTCTACAAGCAAAACATATACAGAGGTATGTATTATATTGTATGATAATTAATTGGGTGTGCATCAATCAAACAGTTGTGCATTCAGCACAGTGGGGATGGGGCAAGTGAACAAAAGTAGTGAATGAATGAATAGAATAGAGCTGAATAATTAATCAAATCTCAATCACAATGTCAGCCTGTTGATTGAATATATAATCATGGACTGCAATTTTAAACGTCTGCGTAATTAAGGTGATATTCTGGATTCAGTGAAAGGTATTAGAGAAGTAATAAGTCACTAGCTTTATAAATAAATAAATATGTACTTCATGCTTGAGTTGAAAAAAATACACATTTAATATCCATCCATTTTCCTGGATAACAAAACAACTCTCAAGACAAGACTCAAAATACTGTCCACAATCATCACAGTATGACCAATTCACCTACTATTGTACTAAAAGCAATTATAGATTATTTCAACGTGACCAATACTGTATCCCCTTTAAAGTACACATGTGGTATTTTGACCTAAGTATTGGTAAGTATCGTAAGTATTGGAATACTTTTGACGTAAGTATTATTATGCTGTTTTGACGTAACGCATCAACATATAAACATTTTGAGATGTTAAAAAAAAAAGTCTTCATGTTGGTAGGCTTGGTTTAATGTTTCAAATATCCATTGTGGCATTATGCCCTCTACACCCACACTACTGGAGTGGTGTGTTAAACAAAATACTGAGAACATTACTAAACATGAGCACAAGTCTGTTCTGTTAAAGACTGTACGGTGAATTTAAGGTGATAGGGCACATAAGAACAACACTACCGTTTCATATGTTGTCTCTAAACAACTGACAGGACTCCTGTTTGTTTTTGTCTTAGTTGAAAACATAACATACTCAGACATTAGACTGACTTCTAACGCTTCCTCCGACGCTTCGCTAATGGCCGAATTGAGTGCCTTACAAACCGGAAGGCCTGAACTGTTACACATAATGTGACATTCAAAGGCTGTCAGAGGCCTGCTTCTGCTTCATCACACAGTCAAAGCCCACAGAGGAGCTATGAGACAGAAGCAAACACCAGAAAACACTGAATATACACTCACCGACTGCACCGCCGCCCGCAACGAACTACACATTCACGTGACTCAGAGCATAACTGCGCATGCGTACAATTAAATGGGCGGGGTCTCATTTAAAGGAGAACACTATCCGTTTGTGTGTGACCTGGTGAACACAGTCACATATGGACAGGTCTGAACACTCTGGACATACACTATATTGCCAAAAGTATTTGCTCACCTGCCTTGACTCGCATATAAACTTAAGTGACAACCCATTCTTAATCCATAGGGTTTAATATAATGTCGATCCACCCTTTGCAGCTATATGCTTCAGTATACCAAGACATTTTGGACAATTCCATGCTCCCAACTTTGTGGGAACAGTTTGGAGCTGGCCCCTTCCTGTTCCAACATGACTGTGCGTCAGTGCACAAAGCAAGGTCCATAAAGACATGGATGACAGAGTTTGGTGTGGATGAACTTGACTGGGCTGCACGGAGTCCTGACCTCAACCCCACAGAACACCTTTGGGATGAATTAGAGCGGAGACTGAGAGCCAGGCCTTCTGTCCAACATCAGTGTGTGACCTCACAAATGTACTTCTGGACAAATGGTCAAAAATTCCCATAAACACACTCCTTAACCTTGTGGAAAGCCTTCCCAGAAGAGTTGAACCTGTTATAGCTGCAAAGGGTGGATCGACATCATATTAAACCCTATGGATTAAGAATGGGATGTCACTTAAGTTTATATGCGAGTCAAGGCAGGTGAGCGAATACTTTTGGCAATGTAGTGTATGTCAGGACGGATGAAGAGCAGAGGAAGTGGATGAAATCGTTGAATAAAATTACAAATCTTAACTGAAAGAGAAAAAAATTGCCACAAGCAAACATCAGAGTGTTAGCCAGCTAATGTCATTTCCCACTGCATCTGTCAAACCAGATATTTATGTATTACCCTGAGAATCAGGCTCTTATGAAGTTTCTCATCTTCACATTTCATCTTTAATTTGCTACCCCATAATCTGTGCAGTTCAATTCAGGGGAAGGTAAGTAAAGACTATTTTAAGGAAGAAAAAACACTGTACATGTACTTCATCCTTATCCACATCTACAATACTGTAAATTGTTTGTACATACTAGAGCTACATTTTTTAGATATACATTTACACTTATATGTTTATTTCATTTTGGCTATTAGCTGCAGGTATAGAAATACATTTCACTTTGCATAACTGCATCTGACAAATAACACCTAAAATCAAATCTTATCTTACCTTAAAGTAACTATTTCTGTCAGTACACAGCTAAGTAAGTGAAGCAATGCATTGTCGTGAAAAGATCAGTAGCTTAAACACTATTTAAGACAGATTGCAAGGTAAAACACAGACCATGCTTTACAGTTATTTGTGCATGGATATTGCACTAATAACTGAATTTGATCAATGAATTTAGTTCTTTCTGAATTCTAATTGGTCCTCACTAAAGAGCATGGATATTGTAAATGAGTATTCTGGTTCCTAGTTAACGACTATTTGGACCCAGTATCATGCCACCATGACATCATACTGAACAAATGGATAAAGATGTGAAATCCTGTCCCTTCCAGCTGTGCTCCATGGAATCTCATTTCAGGAAAAAAAAAAAAAAAGATTGCAGTCAGTCGAAATAAGTAGTTAATTTTTTTATCCAGTTCAAATTATTCCATCATTTACACATATGTCAGACTACAAGATAATTTTGCAAATCAAAAAAGGCACAGTTTATTGTAAAATTGTTCAAATATCAAACTGTGAACTGTCCCTGCTGCATCAACATGACCTCAACTCATGATGTTCACCAAATCTTGAAGGAGGTGAAATACGTTAAGTAACAGCCATTTTGCTGCTGGTGACATGTATTGAGTGTTATGTGAGATGGAATCCATTGAGTCATTTCACATAAAACTAGATGTTATTTTTTTTTATCTTCATGACAAATTGTGACTTTCTTAACTTGTAAAATTATGTTTTAAATAGAAAAGCGTCATACAGTTTGTGTAAATGGTGGCTCAGTTCCATCAAGATCAAAGATTACTTGTCACTTGCCATTGACCACTATTCCTTTACTAATTTAGGTCTCAGGGGGCAACCTGATTTGGTGGGACTTCACCCTTCTATATGATTTATGAATGAGTCTACACTTTTATCTCTGTGAGGAAAGAAATATCTACTTTGCTAAAGCATGTATCATGCAAGAAAGTAAATGAAAATACACAGTGATCAAATTTTACATATTAAAGTTGCACTGATTGATTCATGGTGTTAGTTGCACAGAAAAATTAAAAACTCAGTCTTTTCAGCTTGAAACGAATGTAAAATAAAGCTATACCAGAGCGCTCTTAGATGCATATAGATCTGATCAGAAGTGATCGCTCAAGACACATCTGGAGAGGCTTTCTAACACCAGGTGTAAACAGATGACTTGTATTTGGATATCCCTGGATCAGTGGCAGCTGCTGGTCTTTAAAACAGGGCAAGCTCATCTTACAGCTCCATCAAAAAACTTGTCGTATTATAGTAAAGCCATCAAAAATAAAAGGAATGCTTAATTTAGGCTGTTATGCTTCATCTATACCATAAAACCACAGCAACACACACTTGCAGGTGTACAACTTGACCCTTTTTGTCTTCAACTGATGTAGTCACAGCACTTTGGCAAATGACCTCTCTTCCTCTGATATCCACATGGGACTGAGCACCAACGTGCTCCAGTGCCAGTATGTTTCAACATCATTGTCAGTCAAAACAAGTTCAGTCTTTCAGACCAATACCTACTCTTTCAAACAGTTCATCCAATCCATCGTCCAAAGTCCAGCATCCTGGCCTGCCTACAGACCCATTCACCCCCAGAGACGCTGAACATCCATGGAAGGGTTTTGGAAGGGATGATTTTATGCATCCAATGACCACCATGCTTCCCTGCAGTGAAAATAACAGCTCAGTGTTGCCTCATAGACAACCCACTGACGCTCAACATCAATAGGGAATTCAACAGTGTAGGCAATTGATACGAGAATGTATCGGGGAATTTGTGTCGGAAAAGCAAACGATAAACAGCTGACCAGAATGACATAGCCATAAAATTACGTGCATGCTTGCGCAATTTTAATGAAAAGGTAATTCGTATCTTCATTGTAAATTCAACAGTGCAATTCTGCCCATTCATTTCCTGAAATGTTAGGGGAAGTTCAGCTTCCCTTGCTGTCTCAAAGCAATCACCTCTCCTCTGGATGGATGTTAATGTAAGTTGGGAAAAAGAATTAAAATTAATTCTTCCATCACAACAGACTTGCACAGCTACAGAGACACTTTTCCACCATTTTGGACTGAAATGAGTTCTCAAAAAGCACCACAGTTTCATCTTTTTCCTCTAATTTATTGCTCTACTCACGACAAATTTATACTGAAAAGAAATCAAAGACTTTTTTTGTTCGATGGAAAGTAGCAGGAGTAGCAGCAGAGCTACCTCTCCACCAAATTGGAATGACAGCTGTTGTCAATACAGCACCTATACTCTGGTTGTATCTTCATCTCTTTTTACACAGATTAAAATAAGACAGTAGTTTTAGAGGTAAATAAGACAGGACAAATAGTGCTTTTACTGCAGTCACAACCAAAAAATAAAAAAAATAACAATTAAGGTAAGGGTGAAAAATAGTAAAGCAAATGCCTGAACAGATTTGAGTTTAAAATCTGTTCATTAGGTTAGGAAAATTAAAAAGTAAAATAATACATCAGCCTTATACATATTTTTTCTGCTCTGTAGAGTATATCATTCAGTATTCCAATCTTCTTTTAAAACTTGAAAATAAAGATACATTTCAGCAGTTTTCAGGCTACTGCACATAAGCTGTATGATCCTAAATGCTCCTGGATTGTGTGTGCATCCTTGCAGCCAGATTATCCACAGCGAACAGATCTGTGTCATCATGTTACATAATTATCGGAGCTCTGTAGATCGTGAGCTGATGAACTCTGACTTCAGAAATACTGCCATTTGAATAAGATTTAGATCCTATATATAAATGACCTATTTGCATGTGTTTATTATTTATGTCAATCACACAGATTTACTTTAGATCCTCAGATAAATGTACATTTTCTCAGCTGGATTGTGGCAACTTTTGGGTTTGACTTGGTGAGGAAAAAAGGAAACTTGAACAGTGTGTCTCATTCATAAATAATGGACCTTTGGGACGCACAGGTGTAATTAGGAATTCCCAAAAAATATGGAAGTAAACCAGCAGCTTCTTACTGTAAAACTGGAACCACTTTTAATACATACATATTTCTTCTTCAGTGCTTTCTAATGCAGTGTCTCTGTCAGCCACGCTCAATATTTTATAAACTGTGACAGGTGGAAAAAGGCAGTGACCTGAAGCAGGTGTTTGTAGAGGTGGAAGGATTATTCCATTTTTTTTATTCCATAGAGAGTTATGAATATTAATAGTCAGAGAACATATAATATGAGGATCAGACATTTAGTCCAAATTTAGAACTTATAGGCAACTATTAAAGTGTTTGTTTTAGTGATTCACTCAAACAATTCAGCATATTTTAGTAATATGCGACAATTTGAAGATGAGTGTACACAGTCCATATAGTTCAGCTACTGCAGATTCATGTTTTTATTTATTTGTATCAACGTTTGAGGATGGTGCTTTTTTTCATGGTGAATAATGGTTAAAGGAAGTATATGTTGCCCTTTCATCAGTACTTTCAGGAAGAGTCTGACTTTTGGTGAAGTGTGTACCACCAGCGATAGATGAGTAAATAAGATGTCACAACGCCAAAGTAAATTAGCTTTATAGCAATTTTAGCCAAAGGAGACACATTTGCCAGTCCTGCTTGGAATTTAAGGTGAAAACAGATTCAGTTTTCACTTTAATATCATCAATAAATTAAACAAGGTACTGTCATAATTACTAAGTTTAATTTATAGGTCTATTTGTTTTTAAGATTAAGTGGTAATTTGCAGTAATGTGCAGACAAATAAGAGAATAATTCTGATCTCATCAAACCTTTAATAAAAAAAGCAATTTAGCATTCAGTATCCAAAATGTAGATATAGAAGCCTATATCATGAAATGAGTGAACAAATTTTGCAGAAATAAAAAATAAAGATCTTACATACATTCTACATATCTTCGGCTCTGTGTCACATGACAGACTATTTTTACAAGTAATTTTAAAGATTCATGAAGCTATTAAAAATAAAATATAGAAACAGACCCTTAGGTGACAAAAAAAGCCCTCCAGGGTTTGCTAAATCCAAATGAAATGCAACTATATATCACAATTGATATTAAAGAGATTGGAGACTTAAAGGTCATATGAGTATGAAAAAATTAAATGTGCACTGCAAATAGTCAGCAGCCATGTCCTGTGTGGCATATTATTTCTAAAGGCCACCCCTGGCTCCTTCCAGCATTCAGCACTAACAACCAAACTGTGTAATTTAATCAGAGTACTTTGTGTTCAGTGCTAGAAAAACTACTGAACATATCTAGCTAGTTTAGTTTTAGTTTAGTTTATTAGTTTATTATGTTGTGGACAATCCCAATTAATTAACTGTATCAATAACAGTAAAAAGGGCAGCTTTAGCCAGTATGGCTAATATCCTGCTGTAGTCCCCAGCCTGATGACAACAGGCACCCTAAAAAAAACAACATATTATAGCACATTAATAAAAAAGAGAGAGTTAAGACACCTAAGTGACAAGATAAATCAATAAAGATAAGAGAGAACAGTGAAACATCAGTTCAGTCATACAGAGACAGCACATACAATCAAGTACATCAGCACATAATCACATTCAGAGATGCAGACAGACATCACATATGGACAGACAGCATCCATGATCATGACACAAATAACACACAGCCATATGTTAGCTAATACTGAAACATTGTTTTTCACTGACATTGGTGATAATTTTTAGGAGCTGTTGGTTATTGCCCCTGTTTTGAGTACATTTACTTATGTTTGTGTTAGTGGGATTAGCCCAAAGATGTGAATACTGCAGCTAGGTCCATGATGTTGAAATTCAACCAACTGGTAAAAGAAAAGTGGGTCAATGAAGCGTAATTGTATAAGACAAGGAGGCAAATTTATTATGCAGTCTTTTGGTGTTTTATATTCATTGTTATTCATAATCTTATATATCCCTTGAGAATGCACTGACACGAGGATTAATTCTGAAATATGTTTATGGATGTTGGATCTGAACAGTATAGGAAAGGTAATTAAACTTTGTAATGTATTTGGAGACTTGACATTTATCTGTACAATTATTGAAGTTTGTTCAAGTTTTGCCTAATATTACAACAGTTGTATCACATTTTGTGTAAACTGAAAAGTGAAAGGATCCAAATGCAGACACTGAGACGGGTAGTTATTGGAATTTATAAATAATAATTACAGATTATGGTTATTGTTGATAAGGCGTAAGACCATTAATAAACACAAGGAACAACATAGAAACATACGGAACATATTATGATCTGCCTGCAAACAAAGGTATGGTGGGTGGCTGATATTACACATGCTCGTAAAATACAGACTATATATTAGGTAATGTGATGGGAAACTACTGATTGCACTGTTGTAAAATGGAGATGGATAATGGAAGAGAAAAGTAAAAAAGCATGGCTTAAACACAGGAGACCAGTGTCTCTGTCCTACTTACAACTCAAGCTAAAAACTGTGTTTATTTTTTTAGGTGATTTTTATTTGAGTTCTCTACTCAGTTTACATAAAATGTGATAAAACTCTGTTAATATTAGATAAAACTTAGAACCCTTAACTCCAGGTAAGTTATGTGGTAGGGTTTCACTATCCTTAACTTTATCCCTTCATTCCCCAGTCCTACCCCTAACCCCTGCCCTTAATGAGTGTAGAGATCCCCCATTCACACCCTTTCCCAGTTCCTACCTCTACTCTTTCCTCCTTAACCAGGACAGGGGGAGAGGTGGGACTCCCCCTTATAAAGAAATACACTACAGGTCAAACATTTGGAAGCAACCTCAATTTTCTATTTGCAATGCCTAACTGGAAAAAAAAAAAAAAAAACAGAATCAATTCTCATGGTTTTGGGATGTATTTACTGTATTACCAGACTGTGCTTTCATTGATAAACATCATATCCTTCTATTCACCTTTAGTTATACATAGATGTTACCAGACCATTGCTGGTTAAATGTCAACAAAATAAAAGAGGGGCTTAGTTTTGGAGTTGAGAATATTTCCAGGAGTGACAAATTCAGTACGAAATAAAAAAAAACAATAACAGTTTGCACTATTCACTGAGACATAATAATACATCAAAAGGTGTGAAGACTGAATGTGGTGTCCCACAAGGTTTGGTTCTGGGAAGGCGTTGGGGTGAGCCCTTAGGTATAGTTGTGTGTCATCAGCATAGCAATGAAACTAGACACCATGACAGCTGATGACATGGCCCAGTGCCAGGATCTAAAGGATGAAGGAGTGGCCCAAGAACAGATCTTTGCGGGACCCCACAGGTGACCAGGGCTGTTCGGGACTTGGTACTACCCAGGCTGATATACTCAGTCCTACCAGAGAGACAGGAGGTGAACCAGTTAATAGTGGTTTGACAGACACCAGTACCAGTGCGGAGGCAGTTGAGGAGGATGTGGTGGTTGATGGTGCCAAATGCCGCAGTGAGGTCAAGGAGAATGAGCAGAGAACAGGAACCAGCACCAGTCGCCATACAAATGTCTGTGATGACCCTGACTAGTGCAGTCTTTGTGCTGTGGTGCTTTTCATAGAGGGAGTAAAATTGAAGATGTTCTTGGAGCTGTGAGGCAACAGCTTTGTCTAACACCTTAGGAAGGAATGACAAATGGGCCGGTAGTTGGAGAGGAGATCAGCATCCAGATTGGGTTTTTTCAGAGGAGGTTTGATTACAGCAGTTTAAAGTGAAGATGGAAAATGGCCAGACTGTAGCGAGCAGTTTATAATTTGTGTGATCAGTGGGCTTATGGCTGGCAGGTTTGATTGGATGAGGGCCGTAGGGAAGGGGTCAAGGGTGCAGGTGGTTGGTTTCCTTTTTTTGATGAGACTTTCAGCTTTGCTCTATGTGACCTCACACTGAAAGTCACAGGCTGTATGTGGGCAGATGACAGAGAAGAAGGAATCAAGTTTGGGAGTTGAGACTGGATGGTATTGATCTTATATAAACATAAGGAACTGGTCGCACTGTTCGGCTTTGAGATCTATGTGGCTTTGGGGATTGAGGAGGTGGTTTATTGTTGAAAAAAGCTGTTTAGGGTTTCCTGGACTGTGATTGATGATGTTGGAGTAGTATTTGGACCAAGCTTCCTTGAGGGACTTTGCATAGGCCTTCTGATATTCATTAAATGCCAGCTTACATATAGTATATTCATCTTACTGCTCCTTGCCACCAATCATAAGTGTTGATTTGTATTTTTAATGAATTTGTTGTTAGAACCAGTGACACAAGACTTGGACCCAAATGCACAACCAACAGACAGGAATAAAGTTAAAGAGTGTTTATTAAACACGGACAAAATTAACAGTTCACAAAAAGGTTTCGTTAAGGAGTCTTCGCAGGTCAGACTGTGTGAATTCGTCACGGCGTCCGAGACCAGCAAGGGAAACTCTCTGCCCGGGTCGGGAGCACACGAGGGTAACCCGACTAGGAGGAAACAGAGGAGAGTCAGGGGACAGACCAGGTCATACACAGAGGATCCAGAAAACAGGCAACGGTACATGGGGATAAAGCAAAGCACTAACCGTGAGTCCAGGCAAAAGTCGAAAACCAGTGAGGCAGAATCAGGCAGAGGTACAGACAGGGATCAGGCAGGCTCAGAAGACGAGGAACAAACCGGGTCAGGAACGAACAGACAGGCAGACGAACAGGTTCAGAGAATCGCTGGTAAGTATACACAACACAAGGAAGGAATACGAACTGGCCCAGGACAGGGGAAAACACAGGGCTTATATGCACAGAAGGGAGGGAAGACAATGAGACACAGGTGGAACAAATCAGGGCGGAGACAGGTAATCAACACAGGTGAAACAATCAGGGAGAGGAAGCAAAGACACCAGACATGACACAAGAGGAGGATTAACAAAATAAAACAGGAAATGACACACAAGACAGACAAAACATACAAGAGTCCAAGTACTGATATGACATTTGTGTGGTGATTACATATTGTATTATTGTGCACTTTGAAGAAAGGAACAAACAATAAGTAAACTACTAAACTAAAATAAATGGTTAATCTGATGGTGTGAGTATGAGACAGAATGGTCAGGCCAAGCATGTGACTGATTCTGTGGTGTTTTCTTTAAATTACTTATCATAGTTACAAAATGTCACAATCGATATCTCCATAATATTATGGGATAAAAGCCTGAAATTTGAGTTGTGATTTTCTAAATTTTATCAGTAGTGCTATGTGCAGTCTTTTTCTTGTATCACTGTTTAATTGAAATGCAAACAAACCACAAAATATGACATATCTTTACCATTTTTATCAGTTGGTGGGAAAAAAATCCAGCCATTGCTCCTTTAATGAATATGTTCTAGCATTAAAGGCGTTTGTCCCTCCCCTATGCTCTACCATTCCACCAATTCTCATAGAAACAGGTTCATTAGTTTTTACATAATTCTGCTTACAGATGGACAGACACACACACACCACATTACCTCATGGTATAGAGGTAATAAATGAATCACCAAATCTATCAGTAAATGCATAATGTAATAATATCCTCTCTGGATAATTCAATTTAATAATTAATTATGAGCCTACACACGTTAGTAACCATAATCACCTTAGGTCATGGCAAATACCCGTGAGCTGCCTGTATGTCTATCCAGATGCCATCCCTTTTGAAGGACTGTTGGTTGATCTGCCGAAGCTTCATGAAACTAGTGCAGTGGATCCTTTTTGGCAGCAGTTAACATACAGCATATTATAGTAATATCACAATAATGCCATGGTAATAATGTGATAAACAATATGTAATAATGTTACTATATATACAGTAATTACCTAAGAACAAACCAGTAAAACATACTGGAAATCAAAACAGCATTTATCATATTATACAGGTGAAGTTCATCTTCCCTCTTTTCCAAACACTCTTTTGTTTTAAAGTGATGCTGTAAACATTATATATTTAGTGCTGTGAAATATTTGTGGTTCTTCATGCAATAACTCGGGACAGTAAATCCAAAAGTATATGATTCTATTTGATTTCATGGTAACATTAGACTAAATGAAACTAAACATCAGGAGTGAAGGGCCAACCAGGACTTAAAATGCACACGAGAAAACTAATCAGGTTCTGCTTTTTTGTCATATTGCTGCAGTCCTTAGATAGTGACAGAGGAGGAAAAAAGAAAGAACTCTGTGAAGATGACAACATGTCAGGCAACACCATTTTTATGAGAAAAAAAACTACCTTATTTTATTGATGGTTTCATGAAGGACAGTAGGATAAAATCAGGATAATATCTTTATATTCTTTAATATTTTTCTGGCAGCTAATGCTAACATTAAGAGAAATGCAAAGAATAGGTTCAGGTTCCTGACATTTTAAAGATATTAACTGTGATGTTTGGTAAGTTATACCCAAAAGTGAAACTTACTCTTTGCACAAAGGGAAAACTGGCCATGCTTAAATGTGTTGTAATGCCTTCATTTTGACTTCATTATAATCCTAGCGTATGAGCATCACATGTTTAACTTTTAGCCTCCTAGCTTAAGGCATTGTAGAGATACTGACCATGACATTTGGGAACCCCTATTACCAAAGGGAAGGAATGCCTAAGTGTCAAATATTACACTTTTCACACAGTGACAACTGGCCACAATTAAACTCTTGCTGGCTGTCTTAGTATTGGCACTTTTTCTTAACTTCATATCGTCACACAGATCAAGTTTTGGCTCTCTTGTCCAAGGCATTGCTGAGATATTGACTGTAATATTTGGGAACCCCTATATCTGATACCATTTTGTATACCAGTATGTCTAATTTTGCTCTTTTTGATACTTCAGATGGGAAAATGTTGAAATATTAGCCTTCTAAGACATGGCTTTGCAGGGATAATTTAGAACTGTGACATTTTGGAGCCCTTGCGTGCATTTATTTTATGAACCGCTTAATCCTAGAGAGGGTTGAGGAGGGGTGCTGGAGGCTATCTCAGCTACCTTTAGGTGAACATACAGACGAACAACCATTCATGTTCACATTCCCACTAATGGGCAACATTGATTGACCAGTAAATGCCTTTGGTGGGAGGAAGCCAGAGAGAACCCACACCGACACGAGGAAAACATGCAAACTCCACACAGAAAGGTCCACACCGGTCTGCACTGGAATCAAACCCAGGTCTGGAACCCACATTCTTCTTCCTATGAAGTGATAGTGCTAACTGGAATCCAATCAGAAGTTAGCCTATACCCACATGGCAACTTTTACATTTTATGGTATGTCCAACCCCTGTGTGTATATATATATATATATATATATATGTTGTATTTATCTAAATTTTAATTTGTCTTTGTTTTTATGATGGTTGTATTTTGTTGTTCTTAGCCCGCTTTGCACCCTGTGTTATCACTGTTTTTACTTATTTACTTATTTAATCCCTTGTTTTATGTTTCGTGTACGGCACTTTGGCCAGCTGTGAAGTTCTTAAAGTGCATTATAAATAAAGTTGGTATGGTATTGTATCTAAAACACTGAAAAAGACTCAACTTTCCTGGATTTTGAACTGCAGTCGTTCATGCAAACGTCCATGAAATTGTTAGTTTCTTATAAATAGTGTTTAATTTCTTATTCTTCCCTTCCTGTTTCCTTTACCCTGCAGAACTTGATTGGTCCTTTTTTAAGCTTTCTAAGTCCTGATTGGCTCTTGCCTCTTGTGGTTTGGTTTAATCAAACATAACCATGAAGTTAAATGGAAACAGGTATATTTTGCATTTTTCAGCCCTAATTTATGGTTATTTAACAGTTTCAATGTAACAATTTGCAGCAGAAACCTTATAATTCATACACGATTGCCTTGAAAAATAAACAGAATATTTAAAAAAATCAGGGAAGATTAATTCTGCCATTGTAATATCATAATTACATGCAATACTGTATTATTACTTTTGTTTTACCAAACTATTACTGTGGTATTACTGACCTATAATATAAATTCCTATCAATGTTTTCTAACCCTGCAGACAAACAGACATGTAGGTATTTACTTTGTTAACATAGCCTACTAACACTTTCTAATCAGTACTCAACACTGTGGACTGCAAACTGAAATCTGGTGGTGGCAGCAGATGAAAGATCACCACAGTAATAAGGATTCGTCCTCTGGGCATGAATGTCTACACGCCTTAATTAAGTGCCATTGAGTAGCCAGAGTCTTTGCATGTTGGCATGTACTGGATTATTTTATCATTGTGGTTTATTTACAGAGCATTATTTGTCCATTAGAGCAACAACATCAGCCTGGTATTATTCAGTGTCAAACATCTCATGACTTTAGTGGTCAGCTAAAACCATAGTGTGCTTGGAATATTATGATTAGGATTTAATATTATCCTAATCTGCTGCTCACACCCAAGGTGACAGAAGCCTCTCCTTCACCTGGGCTCATTGCCACTGCAACAATTACCCGACAAAGTTCAGTTCTGAGGTCAAAGATCTGCTGTCACTACTTCAATAAAGGCCGAGCAGTAGATGATGGACGTATGATATCTCCATCATGATGATCTCAGCCTCCTGGCTTTATCCTTGATGCCTGGAAACAAGGTCATGCAGATATATGCATACTGTCATGTTGTACACAATGTACAGTACATTCTGACATGCCTGCAGTCACAACAGAAACAACATATGGTGTAAAAACATCAGTCGTATTTGTTCTGGAGAAAAATCATAAATACACAGACGGCATGATGAAATGGAACTTATGTGCTTCTCTCTACTCAAAAGAAGAGGAAACCGATTTCAATCCATGTGGCAGTTAAAGAAAGTTTTCACACAACAGAAATGACAGCCGTTTTAATTCAGGCATTCTGCTGATGCTCTTATCAAGAACAATTAAACGTTTAAAAGGGACGTTGCAGCAAATTGCCATTTCATTAATTAGCAGTGCTTGGAGCCTACATTAAAAGTAATCTTTCAATAACAAAGTAGCTACAGGGGACAGTATAATAATGAGGTTTGGAAATTATTTTTCAGAGGGCTTGGGGAATGAAAAGATCATCTAATGCAGAGAATAATGGATGTTTTTATTGGGGGGGGGGGGGCGTTGTCAAGGAGCTGTAGCTGAGATAGGTTCATTTCGGAGGCCTGAAAATCTGTCCTGTTCTAAAATGACAGACTTTAGGACAGACCACTTTCGTTGTATTTTACAGAGCTGACCCGTGAAGTTGTTACAAATTTCAATTACATGATGCAGCTGAAATATTCAATTAAGCATTTAGAGTTCATGTGATTTTCAATTATATTTCTCTTTTTTTTTAACTGCATTTAGTGGATTTAGTTATTTGGATGGCAGGTTAGAATAAAATCCCATACACTAAACACAAGTATTCTGAAAATCACTTTGCACGAAATAGAGAAATAAGTCTATTACATAACTAAATCGTTGGTAAGGAGCCAGTGTGTTTCTGGTCTATTTTTGAATGAAGTTCTTACACAGTGTGCACATGTATTAGTTCTACATGTAAGCCTGCTACACATCTTTGATGTTGATACGTTGTTTTTAAAGTAAACCCCCGTAGGCACAGATACATGGCCCATTTTCTGGATCCCCTGTAAATGATTACTCACTCATATATGCTAACACATATGAAGGCTTGTGCACACTCACAGGCAGTTGCTATAACTCCTTTAAGCTTGAAGTCAATAAACAATAAACAGTGATATTCGGCAGAGCACAGCCATCTTTCTGCGGTCTGTCAAACCAGCAGATTTAAATCACTCATATAATCCAGGAGTCACAGCGGTGGATAGACAAGGAAAATGGAGAAAAGCAAAGACAAAGATAAGACTCGTGTATTTAAAAAAAAAAAACAAACATCATGACATTTATGGACACATTTTATTACCTGGTCAATGTAAGTGTGAACTGCAAGGACATTAAATAGGTTAGGAGAAAATATCAAATGGTTACTGGCATTAGCTGGTGTTTTTTTTTTTTTTTTTTTTTTTTTTTTGAGTTGCAGTTCCACACAAATACAAGAATCCTCAACAGAATATATAAATAAATAATTATTGAACGGTGCAATACTGCCCCCTGGCAGCACTTTGCAACTATTTAAAATCCATCCATTCATCCATCATGTTCAGAGGCTAATCCTCTGCAGGGTCTGGAGCCAATCCCAGCCGACACTGAACAAGAGGTGGAGTACATCCTGGACAGGTCACTGGTTCATTACAGGGGCACACAGAAACTCAAACATGAAATATTTTGAGATTTCTATATATTTTATTGGCATAAATACATATATTAAAACATATTTTTGTGCATACATCACAATTAAATACTTTCATTCACTGATTATATGGAACATATTTGTCAACTAAAAGGTACTTAAATCCAAAACTAAAGCTTCAACAAATTGCACAGTAAATAGAATTTATATCCAGGCCCATAAAGACCTCAGTATGGATTAAATATACAACTAAAACCCTCCTTTGCCAATACAATATTCAGTTGTGCAAAAGAGATGAGCACCACAAAATGCTCTGAAGTCACAGTAAGGCAGCTGCTGCTGATAGTGGTGATCAGGATCATGGCGGTTACATTCAGAATTTGTTGCAAAGCTCCATAACAGCGATGGTTGTGCTCTGTCCAAAAATGAAGGCTCCAACGACAACGGTTATGACCCCCCAAACTGTTAAAATTACCCTGCAAAGAAAAAAACCAGATCAATCATATATCCAAAGTTTTACATCCAGTTAATTGCAACAATAAGAATATGGTGCTTCTCCTTAATTAATAACAATTAATTTTCACATCCAAATGTTCTCTTGTCTTCATTAAACCATTATCATCTTGTGTTAAATCTCTGGTGGTTTAACAAAAAAAAAACATCACATTTGTGAAAATACAGGGCTGTAGTTACATTCACCTGAAACTCGACTTCACATTTTCATTTTGCATAATGAACACTAGGCACAGACCTGAAATGACAAACAGAAACCAGGTCTACCTTAATGAGTAAAGTGCATATCCATCAAACATAATTTTTAATACAAATCAGTACAAATCAAAGTTGAAGTGACTTTTCAGTCACAGTCATGTGGAACCTTGTTTTCATACCTGGAAAGATGAAGATGAAAAAGGCACTGATTCCTCCTATAACACTAATGACCTCTCCCATGTCAGGAACAAACATGGCAATGAGCAGAGTGATGGTGATCCAGATCACCGTCAGAACCACCCTACAGCGACTCTCAAACGAGTGGGTGACGATTCCCCGACTGCGTCTCCGGATACGAAGCATCAAGTTCAGGATGACAGATCTGTTCAAGGAGGTATCAGTAAGTATTCAAAAATATCTCATATTCTATATGGTTTTCATGTGTTCTTAGCTTTGATTTCCTGTGAGAACTATGTATATGCAAAAACTTTGTTTATCTTAAAGCTGCAGTGTTCGATTTTTTTTCACCAATAAGTATTAGAGGTGAACTGATTAATTGACTTGAATCATTTTTAAAAATCTATTTGGTTTTGCTGTTGTGTTTCACACAGATGCTTATTGTGACACACATGACACCAGGATCAACACAAACAACACAGGGCATAGCTTGGAAGAGATGAGGAGAGGACCAAAAGGCAAAAAATGTTTATATGCTCATTTTTCTGCATTATAACCATCACTTACTCCTTTAAACCTTTAAGCTGTCACACAAACATAGCAAAATATTTTGCTTTATTTTTTTAAGTCATATGTTGGTTACATCTGTTAGTAAGTTGTATGCAAATTTATTGAAGACTACAGTTGAATAAACTGTTTGTAGATGTCATTTGATTTAAATATATATATCAACCCCATGATGCAAACTTTAGCTAATCCCAGGTGTTTTCATACAGGTAGGGGTGTTCATCATAAGGATGACACTGACTTCCTCAAACATGACTACTGACACAATACAAAAACATGGGACAGTGTCTGTTGTTTTCCACACTGGCATGAAACAGCGTCAGGTCATCAATATCTATATTTAATATTTTAATTTGCACTGAGTGGAGAGAGGTGTCTATTTTAATCTTAAACACTGGTATATCCCCCCCCGATTTCAACTCCTGCAACTTTTTTAAAAAAGAGCAGATGTCTCTCAACCCTTTCAGGTCATCACAGTCATTCAAAGGCAATACATTTGGAAACCAGTGGTTTTGGGATGAAAAACTGTATCTGTAGCAGACAAATATAATGGAGTAGAAAGTACAGTATCTGCCTGTGACACATTATGGAGTTGGAGTATAAAGAACATTAACTTTAAATTAGTGAAACAAGGTAAATGTTATTGAAGCTCAAGCACTTACTGTAATAGTTCAGCTTCTTAAAACACATGTAGATGTGTGACGTCTCTTACCTCCCCAGAAGAAGAATGATAGGATATATAGTAATAATTGATATTCCAAACAGAAGTCTGGAAATGATCATGACCACATCGTTTCCCGGATATGACATCAAAATGTCCGAGGCAACATCTCGTCCAAATGTCATGAATCCATACACACCTGAGCATGAGCAGTGTGGACATACAGTCATCAACGTCTCTTATATGAGGACATAATAAGCTGTAGTCAGTAAGAAGTCAACTCACCGGTCAGAGTATATATGAGCAAACAGAAAAACATGGAGACCACAGAAATGACCACCCAGTGGGAGAGCTTCTGGTTCTCCATGCTGCTGTAGATCGCTATACAGGCTTCATGGCACTGAAAGTATGCACACAGATTAATAAGATACTTAGGTGTCCAGTTACATTCACTAGTTCATTTACTAACAAACAAACTGAGTAGATAAGTGCAACCAGACATCTTTGATCCAGTTTGTGAAACTCCTTGGCCTTAGCTTTGTCCTTTGAACCACTGGTAGACTGACTGGAAACACAACTTATCACATGAAACTAAAGTTTACTGTCCTATTACACCTCATTCACAGCAGTGGAGGTGGGAAAGTTGTGTCAAGTACAATAAAACATGCTTTTTAAGTCCTGCACATGCTGATGACTTTATAGCTTTATATTCTATTTTATGGTTTTATTTTGAGCCAAATAGCCATTATCTCATGAAATGATTTCAATGTGATTCCTTCTTGTTAAAGTATAATTGGGACTCAGTAGGTAATCATTAGTCAAAGGTGATTTCTGGTGTGTATACACAAGTATACTGATCAGTATACTGAAAACAAGGTTATTCTAACTTTACGGGCAACAGTGTGTATATATTTCAATATCTTTTTTTTCTGTCCTTTCAGCACTTTGTTTTGCTATTACTTTTGTTTGTTTTATTTACATAAAGTACATTGAAGTATCTTTGTGTACGAAATGAACTTCATGAATAAACTTGCCTTTTTCTCTGCATGTCATGCAGTGAAATCTCTCATCAAACCTGCCATGAATGTCCAAATGTCCAACTGCTGTTCCTTACATGTGTATACTGCAAGGTATGTTTCATGATGGATCACACCATGACAATGGGTTTAAACAAAAATGCAGAGAAATGGGGAATGGTCTTACATAAATAATATTAAATTCTATCCGTTTTTGGTTTTTTGTTGTTTTTTTTTTACTTTGAAAAGACTATACTTTTATTTATTTATTTAACTACAAATTCTTAATTAATGAGTGGTCTATGTCTTGACTCTGTTCAGTAAACACTCAACATTTAATTATAAACATTAAAATGTGATGTAAATGTTTATATGATATAATCAATGTTTAAACAATAGTCAAGTGAATGACTCTGAATGACTCTGTTTTTATCTCACAGGAATTACTTTACAGCGACTTTAAAAATATTGAATCTGTTAAACCTACAGGGAAAAAAGAAAAACACCCACACAGATCCCAGGGAAGATGAAAAATGGGAGAAAAAAACCCACAGCTATGAGAAAAGCTAAAATGCGCTAAGTGTAAGTGTGACTGCGACTTGTATCCAAAATCAGTTTCACTTTATGACTGTGTTTCAACTTTAAATTTACGTCTTACTTTTACTTTTTCTAAGTTTGACTTTGGAGTTTATGGGGTGTGAGGATTTCATGTGTGGCTCTACTGGGGATTAAAAAAAAACTGCCCTGCTTATTAAGAAGTATTTCCACATGAAGGTTTGTGAGTTAGAAATGAGTATACTGCAGAATCACATAATATTTCAATCCAACACCAACAACAAAACACACTTCATTACATGTATATACACACCTTGTAGTGACAGGGATTAGATGTGTAGGCTGTGTGTTTACCTATGGTGCAAATAAACAGTCACTGGTTTTTGTTTTTTTAAAGGGTTGAAGGGGGGGCAGGATGGAAGTGTCGGGGAAAGCAGATCTCTCTGATTGCCCACAATGCTTTGTGCATGTCTTTTCTCTGTAGAGGCCCTCCATACTAGTTATCAGTTTACTGTCTATAGTGATGCTTTTCCTGAGGGACATTTTCTGTGTGTCAGTAGTCAGCAGATGATAAAAGATACTGAAGAACACCAGTTTCTGTAAAAACAGTTTTTGTTGAGCATTGGGGCTTATGAGATCAAACTAAAGGTCTAATGGTACTTCTAATCTTTGACCATTTGGATTGGCTCATTGATGAAGGTCAGGTGTAGGATTTCAGCTTTCTAAAATCAATAGGCTGTTCTTTTGTGAAGCCATGTGGGAAAAGAAATGAATGTCTTAATGTCTGAAGTGAACTGACTTACTGGATTTACTGTTGTCTCCTGCTTAACCCATAGAGACCCAAACAGTCACCGGTGACACAAACCATCTACAGATCTAAACTGTTTAATACCCGTTGATCCAGCAATCCTATCAATACTTGTAAATAATTGGTGTAAAATACAGTTTGTCATCTTTTCATGGTCATCAGATATGACCCATTTGGATGTTCAGAGGCTCTGTAGTTACCGTGGAAACACTGTCATCTTCTACAACATTGCTTCACCAGTAAAATCCATGGGGTAGAATCAATGACAGTGGATGGACACACAGAGTTTTACATTCAGTTAGCAATATCTTTACTGAAAAAGTAACTTCTTTTCCGAATTTACTCTGAGTTTTCGTGAACATCTACATGATCAGTGAATTAAATAAAGGAAAACACATGATTTACCCCAAAAAATGCAAAATACAGAGGATAATATTATAAAAAATAAATTGGTGATAAATCAGTTAAGAAAGGTTGAAATAGAGAAAAATTCATTTGGGAACTGCCACAAAAGTAACACTGGGTCTTTATGGGTTAAGTCAGTTGCAATTATATTGTTCAAAAAATGTTAGGTTGGTGTTACGTAGTATTTGTCATTATCCTAGGAGAATTGTATTTTGTGAGTCAATGAAAAATTAAAAAAAAAAAAAAAAAAAAAAAATTAAAGCTGCCTTGCACTGAAAATTTCCACGAGCTGCATTTACTGTGAAAGCATAACTGTCATCAAAACAAAACCAGGCTGGAGATGTTTTTACCTGGAAGCCAAAGCAAATCGTAGGCACAACGCTGAACATTGAAGCCCAGGAACTCACACTGAAACACACAGAACACAGAAACACTTACTGATACAAATACAACTGGATGAAATATGGAGCCAATGATAAGTGTTCACATTCACTGGTTACTGACCCTTGACTGTGCTCTGGAGTTATGATGACACTGTGGCTCTCCATCAAGTAGTATTTGACAATCACTGCTACACAGAGATATGTAGCAGCCAGCGTCCCCAACACACTGATACCAGGAGAAAACAGTTTAATTACATTAAATGTATTTGCATCCGGACGTAATACTGGTTGCTGATAAGTGTAGTGTACTGTACCTTGTGTATTTCTGGATACCAATTTCTTTTGGGATGGACAGAGGCAGGATAATGATGAGGCACATTATGAAAAGGGCGAATCGCTGGTCGGTGTACCAGTGATAGGGCATCTCTCCCTCAGTGGACCCAGTAACCGTCTCATAAAGAGAAATACACACTGGGGAAGGAAGGGAAAGCCATTAAGAACATGCACGTTTTTCATTCCAGATACAAACACACACATCAATAGATGAAGAGGTGGTCACGCTTCACAAACCATACAAGACCCTTCAGTTTTATAGATTCATTTACAGATTCATTTACATTTTTCATTATGCAAAACAGTTTAGTTTGTTTTAATGAAAGCAAGGCAAATGCTTTAATGATGGTACGTGAAGAGGACCAATAAAGGAGGAGACGCATGAGTAAAATGTGAAGTGTTTTATTATTGAGGATATCCACTGAAATGCTACTTGCACATCTGTGCTGCAGGTTTTTTTTTTTTTTTTTTTGGTGTGTTTGTAAATCCAATCAAATGCTCTGTTTAAGATTGGAACAGAGCAAAAACATTAAAGGGATTTGAAGGTTTTCAGATGGACAAAATGACAAAGAAAAAATGAAAAAGGGTTGCACGGCTGCTCCTAGTCACATGTTTATCCTAATACGAGCTTGAATGAAAATTAAATTGCGGATGACTTGTGGTCTGACAGAGATTAATTTTTTTGATATAGGAAATGGCTGCTAAATTGAACAGTTTGGTATCTTGATATCATGAAAACGTCCTCACACTGTTGGGCATCGAGCGGCCAAATCTCAGCACAGACAGGCAGTTTAATGAACCCTGTGATCGACTGAAGGATGAAATATCTCCTAATAAACAATAAAAGCAGAGGTGGGAGGATTTGGCTCCTCAGTAAAAACACATAAGGTCTATATTGTCCTTTTTACAAGCTAAATTCTGAACAGAGCGTCATATGAGCATAATATACACACACAGCTCTGTGAAGCATGTATTTAATTTTAGGATTGTCATATCGTAATAACTTCCAAGCAAGTGTCATGGGGGCAAAAACTATTGCGACAGGGATAATTACATCCTCCATGTCAGTAATAGATTCCTCACGGACAACTGAACATTGTCTACATCATCTTTGTAATTAATACATAGTTATAAAAATGAACTACTGCACATTTTTAGCACTCACAGTAAATTTATTCAGCAGCTTTGTTTTATTAATTTATCTGTTCATTCATTCATTCTTGCTTTAGTGATCTGGAGAACTATGACAATGTTTAACAGTAAGGTTCAACGATGTTCACCTTTTTTGTACCAAATTATCATTATTAATCAAAAGGTGCAGTGCCCTCTTAATGAAACTTTTAATGAAATTATTCACAATTGACTGGAAAATTTACAGAAAACTATTTTTTGTTTTATATTAAAGTTGTGAAATGTACACAAAATTAATTTTAGTCCCTTTTCCTTGCACTTGATTAGCCTTTATAATTTGCAGTTAGTGTTTAGGTGTTAATACAGTCACACATATGTAAAACACTCTTGTCATACTGTCTTCACAGTCTTGGGAATCCAGTATCTACAACCCAAGATTATACCTGTTATGCAATAAAACAGTTGATAATGTAGGTTTTGAGTTATACATATGGGATTTATTTCAATGCTCATCTTAGTGATCAAACACATCCTTATCTTAAAAAATGATGGCTACAAAAAAGACAGAGATAAGATAAAACCAGCCATGCAATTTCATTAAGCAAGTCAAAATAAATAAATAAATGAATGAGAAAAGTCAATTAACTTTTAAAATACTTTTTTTTTATTGCAGCGTGGGTCTTGTATTTATCTAATCATGTTGTTTTGGTCATTTTATCCTTTCCATGTACAGTATGTGTGTGTCCAAGATGTTGAAGTGCATCTATATGTCAAGATGTTACATCAATCAAGGCATACTTTTTTTGTTTTATTTTTCTATCTATTTTACTTTCTTTTTTTCCTTTTTTTTAACTTAAAAGAGTATTTTACAAAAAGTCTCTCAGAGGGTAGACACATATTTAATCAATTTCCCCAGTTCTCAATAAATAAACCATGCTGTGCTGAGGTGAATTTCAGGATAAAATGCTGTGTTGTGGTTTGGTGAGTGCTTACATTTCTCCAGCTGGTCCTGCACCACCACCAGGAAGGCGACACAGATCATGAAGAGATTAAAGCAGAAACACACCTCACACAGTTGTCCCACAGCTCGGCCACAAACCTCCCGCACGACGTCCTGATAGGTTTTCTGTCTGCTGATGGATGAGGCGTAGCCGAGGATGACCAACCCGCTGATGAGGAACACCAGTGATGCCTGCAGAGGAACAGGACTCATTCATCACTCAGTTTATGAGATAACGAAAAGAATGAATCATAACCTTTAATACATTCAGTTATTTTACAGATTATTTATGCTCATTTACATTTTCATGGAGTTAGTTTGTGTGTCTATTCGACCATATATTTTCTGAAGACTGCGCTTTGACACTTTAGACATTTTATTTAGGTCACCAGTTAAATTTGCATAATTTCTTTCACAAGATTTTTTTTTAATTAGATTTATATCTGCAGTGCACCTTTGACTAATTTATATAGTATTTAATATGACTATATTGTTATCTGAGAAGACATACATTATACGGACAAACCTGTACTGACACATCTCATCTGAAGCTTGTAGCACTTCCCTATTTTCAATGATTGAAAATAATATCAAGATAAAAATGTTCATGTCAGTTTTTGCCAATAAATATCACGATAAATGTCAAATCAATATTGTCTTTTAAGTTAAAAGGCTGATTTTTCTTCCTGAGTGAGAGTTGAAGAATCTCGACAGTTACTTGTGGTATAAAACAATTATTTATGATCAGAACATGACAGAAAAATTCTGATATTTAGATGTAAAACAATTATAATGAATTTTTAAAAAATCTATGTTGAGAAAAATTAAGTGAAAATATACTCTGAATGATTTTGTAAACACAAACAACGATCTGAAAAAATTAACCCCAAAGACAAAATGAAAATATTTATTACAATATCACAGTATAACATTATGGCATCTGTCATGACTGTTTTGTAGCCCCTGAATTCAATGTATCCCAATACTTTTGTCCATATAGTATAAAACCAATGAGATAACTTGTTACCTCCATCTAAATGCATTGTTACAAACAGCCTGTATGTTCTTGACAAGCCTGGTTCTTCTATGTTTTCATTATGTGATACAGAAATGGTGCTACAATGCTCAGAAATATTCATTTATCTATACACTTTCTGTTTAGCTTTATTTAACCCATAAAGACCCAGTGTTACTTCTGTGGCAATTACAAAAAGGAATATTTCTCTCTATTTAACCTTTCGTACATGTTTTATCACCATATTATGATATTATCCTCTTCATATTTAATTTACTGATCATGTAGATGTTCATAAAAGCTCAGATTAAAGTTTAGGATTATTAGCTCAGAAATAGAGAAAACTGAAGAAAAAGTGACTGAATCTGCAAATATATCATTAATTGAACATGTAGTGTGTTCATCCATTGTCATTGATCCAACACCATTGGTTTTACTGATGAATCAATGTTGAAGGAGATGACGGTGTTTCCACGGTAACTACAGAACCTCTGAACATCCAAATGGGTCATATCTGATGACCATGAAAAGATGACTGTATTTTATACCAGTTATTTACATGGATTGATAGGTTTAATGAATTGTAAGTTATTAAATATCTTAGATCGGTAGATGATTTTTGGTTGCCAGTGGCTGTTTGGCTCTTTATGGGTTATAATAAAATAAAAATGAATAAAACTAATAATAATTAACACCTATTGTGAACTGGGTTGCAGTGATATGACATGTTTATCAACCAGACACCCAGAAAAGATGTTTATTAAAGACAGCTCTTGGTTGTATATCTGCCACATGGTCTTAAAATCTACTACAGAACATTTATGGTCTGTTCCAGTTAAAGACCTTTGACCTTTGACCTCCGTGTGTTTATTCATCAATTAAACACAAGCACATTTTTGTGTTCCTCAATAGCGGCAGTGCTGAGAATTCAGGTCTTCATCTAACCTGGAGGCTTCATTAGAGACAACCTGTGAAAAGTATGTGCCTCTTTCACACTGAGGAGAGACACGGGTGAGTCTGCCGCACATGTACAGTAGGAGAACAGGCCAGAAGACAAACTAACCCCTGGAACACCTCTGACTGGACACAAATATGAGAACACAGTATTCAGCCAGTTCACTAGAATTATAGCTGTTGCAGTAAGAGCATTAATTGATCTATAAAATAATGTATATTCTATAATGTTCTATATCATTACTTCTGAACCTGACCATCGAGTGTGTTTGCGGATAATTGGTCCAGGACTCACCATCTCCACATTGACAGCAGTGCTCACTCCCCCCGCCTTCTGGAAAGCCCAGGGGAAGTTGAGCAGCCCAGCCCCGAGCGCAGACTTCAGCATGATGAACACGGCCCCAAATGAGCCCAGCCGCGGTGGGTCTGCATGAGACGCAGACCGGGCCAGGAGGCTGATGCTCTCCCGGGCCAGTTCCTCCATGATCCCTGTCCTGCTCCTGGACTCACCACACCAGGACTGGATACTACAACAAGACTCTGGATGCAACCAACTCCTCCAACTGTCTGACTCATTCACAGTAAAACACAGTGAGTGAAAAACCTGCAGATATATAAGCCCCCACCCACGAGGACACACGACTCACATGGTCTAATTACACATTTTGACTATTAAACATTTCACTCTGAGGTGAAATATTTGACACTAATATGAGGATGTTTGTTCGTGCCCCTTCTCGCCCCATTTGGTCTGTTGTATTTCTAACTGTATTATTCTACATCAACATCTACAGGGTGATTTAAGGCCACTTTAATGACCACAAACACAAATAATAGTCATAAATCAGGAGAAAAATTAAGAAATAAAACAATACTGAAGTATTCCGTTCATTTACTTAACCCTTACCCTCAGGCCATTTTTATACATTTCTGTCATTTTTCTTTTTCAATTTGGTGAACATTATGTTTATGTTGCAGCTTATGGCATGGATTCCTTCAATAACGTTTCTTTTTTTTCTGTCTTTTTTTTTTTTTTTTTTTGCATATTTTTTTCTACTGTCAGTTACTCCTATAGATCTATTACACACATCTAACACTTTTTGCACCCTCTGGAGACCCTCAAGTCAAAAATGTACACACAACAAACTGCAATAAAATCATCCAACATCAGTATTTTTTTTTTCAGCTTTTTTCAACAGGAACCTTAAACCACTTCAGTTCTGCTCAGAACTACCAAATGTTTAATCATTTTCTATAAGATCATTGCATGTTCATACTCTTTCTGTTCTGTGACAATAATGTATCTCTAAACAGAGGCATGAGCTCAGAAACAATTTTCAACTTTGTGACAATGCATTTCCAGTTAATCCAAGAGGATTTCTAAGAATGTTGCTAAACAGCAGGCTATGACAAAAAGCGTCCACTGATCTAAAATGTTAGAACCACTACTCTTCCATTCATTGATGCATTGAAATAATTCAGATAAATGTTTCTTCACTTTTCACTGGCTTCAGATCTGACACATTTGGACGTTCAGAGGCTCCACAGTGAACATGAAAATGACATCAAAATGCACAGGATAATACACAGTTGCCCATAAAGTTGGAATAATTTTGTTTTCAGACACATTCCTCTTTTTATTCGTATTTATACATTTCAGTAATCACTTTTGACCAGGTGCAATGATCGTATACTGAGTCTTAGTTATACTTTATCTATCAAGAATAAATCACAGTTTCACAATCATTTCAATCTATAATGAGGTAAAATCCATTCATTCTTATGGGCAACAGTGCATTGTAATAAATGGTGTCACTTCACTTCATTTGGAAGTTGCCACACAAATAAGTGGAAAGAAATAGAAGAATTTTCTCAAAGTCCGAGTCCACAGTTCATGAGAAACATCCAAAAATCAACACATTTGGAGATATGTGGTTTTCACTGAAAAAGAATGGAAAGTCATAATCTGAAAATTAACTACAACAGTCAGACAAATGTAGTTGAGTAAAAAGAGTAATATTTGGCTATGGGGTGTAGTGTAAAATCAAATTTGTACTTAAGTACCAGATTAACAGTACTTCATTCCATCACTGCTTTCTGTTTGATAGGTTTCTGTTCCTGAGCTAAAAAATAAATAAGCTAAAAAAAAAATGGCATACAGAAATAACTGCATATTTCATTATAATAAAGATTAAAACTGCAATATACAAGTGTGTAATTTTCATATTGACCTGTCAGTTTTTCAGTTTTATTTATTTATTCATATTACAGACTACATGAGGTGAATTTGTTCATCCAACATGTTCTGAACATTTATCTATGGTCATATGTAAAACACTGAGCTCACACAACTATCTGTAGATTCTTTAATCCCAACAAGTGTAAGCTATACACCATCTGTCAAAAAGCAGTGTTCAGAAACATGTCAATGCTGTTCTACTCTTCATCATATCTCTTCCGCAGAAACAAGGAAAAATGTTTTTTCAACAGCTGGATGCCTATTTTGAGGTTTTTTGGGAAGAAAAAGATTTTATGGTGATGTTGAAGATTTTTCCAAGTGAAATGCAGGACACAGAGAGATTAGAGTGAACAGGCACACCAAGGTGTTGTAGGGATGAAGCAGCTTATCCTCCAGGCGTCCAGTGTTTTCAGAATATTTCACTGTGAATGAGATAGTTTTATATATGTTTAATGCCATTTCCTGTGTAAAATTGTGCCTGAAGAAAAAAGTCATTGATAATAAATACATTACACTGAACATTACAAAATGTTCATTCAAAAGGTTGTGATATTTTACAGCAGAGGTGTCAAAGTCATTTTAGTTCAGGAGCCACACACTACCCAATTTGATCTCAAGCGAGCTGGACTAATAAAATAATAGCACAAAAACCTATCAATAATGACAACTCCAAATTTTTTTCTTGGTAATTTTAAATTCTGATTTTTTTATTTTTTTATTTTTTTTTTACATTTACAAACAATCATTTCACAAAAAATGTGAATTATGTAAACAACTTGAAATTTCTTTTTAAAAAATTACTCCATTATATAACTACAACAAAGTGGATCTACAAATGCACAAAAAAATTCATCAATAGGTATAATAGTTAAAATATTGTCCAAATTTTGGAGATTGGAGTTTGGAACTAAAATGAGTTTGACACCCTTGACAGTTAATATCTTCAGTGTAAATTTTGCACTCCACAGATTCATTACACAGGCCAAACTGGAACCTTTGGCAGGCTGTACGTTTGCCACCTTTAGTTGCCAAGTTCTGTATGCAAATGAAATGTGTTAATTTCAATTGGTCTGTTAAATATGTAATGAAAAGAAGCAAAACTACTATGAAATATTTTACTTGTAACATTTTGTTTCATTCCATTGTACTGTTGTGAATCCAGACGTCTGATTACTTATATTAGTCTTGAGGAAAAAGGTGCAAAATGCTTGACATCATACAGTCAGGAAAAAAAAATATTAAACCATCTTTGTTTTCTTCAATTTCTTGTTCATTTTAACGCCTGGTACAACTAAAGGTACATTTGTTTGGACAAATATAATGATAACAACAAAAATAGCTCATAAAAGTTTAATTTAAGAGCTGATGTCTAACCATTTTTCGTGTTTCATTGATAATAACCAAAATCATTTCAGTTCTTACATCAATAGCTATGGCATTGTACTGCCAAAAACAGTGCTTTTAGGCTTTCCATGTTTTCTTTTCTGTCTGTTTTAGTCACACGATACACACAGGAGTTAGTACTTGATTGTATAACCATTGTTTCTGATGACTTTTGATGGTCTAATAAATTTTTCCATGACTGTATATTGACACCAAGAGTCACTTTCAGTATCAGATGTAAAATCAGTCACAATGAATTAGTATCAGCTCAGTGAAACAGCGACAGATTTGAACGTCCCTCCCCCACACTGTTCATGGTGACCTGCCATGTTTTGTGCAAACTGTCCACAGTATTGAAAATGAGTCATCAGGGCTAAAGCAGCAGCATAATCTGGCTTTTAAATGTGAAGTCTCAAAAGCCAGAGATGTTTAACATGCACATGCAGACTGAGAGATGAACCAGCACTACTTCAGTCATGAACTCCACCTCTGAACTTTGGTTCCAGCGGCAGTAGTGGGTCGCCCGGCCTTAACACACTGACTTTAGTCAGTGTCACACATGAATGTTTAAACACAAACACATCATAAAGCAGGATGTCCAATGAAGTTATCGCTCTGACCTGCTGGCACATAACTGATCTTTATCCAACAGCCACTTATTATTCCTTCAGGAGGTGTCTCGAGAGAGTTCTGACTGTTTTCAAGGATTATGAGGTGCACCTTGCTTCACTGAGGATGAATGACGATAGATTAGATTAATCTACTCATGATTCTGCTCTTATGAAACAGTTTAAGAGTATTAAGATTACACAGACACAAAAACTTTCAGATTGACTTACATTCAGCTCTTGGAGAATTACTGCAACCTTAAACAAACCCATGATACGTCCAATTAGGTCTAACCTTAACTAAACCTCAAAACATGTCAGAACATTAATGATTTGCTGGGATGTAATTATATGTGCATGTATATGTCACACATGAAAACCTTCAAAACCTGATGGATATTCAATGAAAATACCTCTTACTTCAGCATGCCTTTAATTACAGTTGGGTTTTCACTCAGACTGTTGAAATTGTAGCAATACAAAAATGTTTTGTGACTAGTGTTTGCCCAGTATCAAAGAAAAGCTGTACAACATTAAATTACATTACAAAGAATGTTATGAGGATGAAGCTTTAACCAGCATTTCAGAAAATGTAACATGTAACTAGTTAAAAGGATAAGGGGGAGCAAACTACCATGAAATTACATAGTGTTGAACAAGTGATAAAATACAGCAAGATCATGCAAACACTGCGATGAATGCTTCCAAACAAAGTCTAATCTTTTGCAGTTGAACCACCAATAAAAGGTGACAACCTACAGCAGGAAAACAACGCAATACAGTGCATCAAAAAGTCTCTCAAATCTCTCTTGTGCTTAAAGAATCAAGTGGAAATAAAGCGGTACTGTGGATGTATGGCAGTATTGATAAAAAATATAAGTGTATACTGGAAAAAATAGCTTATCTTTAAGTTGAAGCAGTTAATCTCATGACCTAAAAGGGTTTCTTTGGGTTGTACTTTGTTCATCCACCATGGAAGGTTTGACCAAGCACTGCTATATGATGTGAATCAATAAAAAAAGCCTGTGGTACTTTCAGATGTCTTAGAAAGTGATATCTGAAGAGTTTGATATAGACATTTGTGTAAACCAAAATAAATGTGACTTCATTGACCTCTCTGTGGGTAAGGCATGAGGAGTCATACCGATGGAAATCTGATTAATGAATAGTTAAAGTAGGAATAAAGACACCATCTTAGAAAACTTCTGCATATTCATCCTTATCTCATCCTTACTTTAGGATCAACAATTAAAGTCATGAGCCTGACTTGTAGTGAGTGTTTACTCTTGTGTCTGGAGCATAAGGGGGGAGCAGACCTCTCCGATCCGCTGTCATCCCTCCATTGAAATACTAATATGAGCTCACTACTTCCTGAGCAGCAGTAACAGTGTGGTGCATGCTGGGAGCAACACTGTGGTGAAGGTGGGCACATCTTTGTGTGTTTTCCCTTTCAGTGTTTCCTGGTTGGTTTGATCAGAGGTGGGGGGGCTCTGCGGTGCAGGCACAGTGCTGGGTGGAAGGGTGGTGCGACTGGCACACATGTCATACAGATTTCCAGAAAACTGTGTCTTCCTGGACTCTTGTCTTAGAGACTCCCAGACCGCCGCTGCTTCTCCAGGACATCCAGCCAGAGCTGCGTTGGCACAAACATGGAAAGCATTCCAGGACCTTTTAGCAAGAGACGCCGATGTTAATCACAGGAAATAAACAAGTGCAATACAGCATTACCAGTATATTATTATTAAAAAGACCTGTATAGTGGTACAAGCTGCAATAAGTATGAGACATAATGAGCACCAGCACAAATACCAAAATCAAGATCCTTAACTGTTGATTTAACAACAAACACAAGAGGCGCAGTGCCACTAAGAGATCCATGGTGAGATACAGCATAGAGGTTGATCATACTCGGACACAGTGATGCTTATGAATGCTGTATTTCTACTGATTAAATCATCATTGTTATCCCTAAAGACAAAATGAATGACCAGGTAATTTCCCCAGTGCTAACTGATGTGTAGTCTCTGGGAGTAACTTATAACAAGCAAGAGTAGTAGTTAAATTACAAAACAAATGTAATGGTAACCCATTAAAACAGTGTTTTTCAACCTTAGGGTCAGGACCCCACGTGGGGTCACCTGGAATTCAAATGGGGTCAACTGAAATTTCTAGCAATTGATAAAAAAAAAAAAAAACGGTCTAAGAAAAAATATAGGGTGAGTTGAGAGACACAATCATAATACATAAAAGACATGACAAAGTGTGAAGCTGAAACTGAAGCACTGGGGTACTGTTTATCTGTCAAATGTTCATTGTGGTCGGTTTAAGATGCTGCAGCTCTTTCATAATTCATAGTTTGAGTTATTGTTTGTTCAGTTTTAATTGTCAGCTTTATAAATCCAAGCTGGACTGACTGTACATATCCTGACCTAGGAAAATAAAATTCTCACTTTGTGCAGTAATCTACACCTGGCTTTTCTGCCCCCGTCCATAATAATATACATTATATACACTAAATGTTGTCTGAAATTAATATTTATTTGCAACATAGTATGGCACACTATTAAATGATCAAAAACAAATTAATTGTAGCAAAAAAATGTCTTTGTTTTGAATGTCTGGGGTCGCCAGAAATTTGTGATGTTAAAATGGGGTCATGAGCCAAAAAAGTTTGGGAAACACTGCATTACAGTTAATAACCAAAATCTGGTCATTTCAAGTTGGTTGTACATTTGTAGAATTTAACATTCACTTTGTTAATTGTATCTTTTCACGATGTGAGAATGTTGACTTTTATCATATTTTAGAGCAACACTCTTCAGTTGTTTGGAGCAAAACAGCAGAGTTGTGTCTACATTAGGACTGAATCTCTCTCTTTTTTGGCAATATATGTACACACATTTTGTGCATTGTTCTTTAGTGGTTGCCTTGTTTTAATTTTCACAAGTGCTAAAATTGAAATGATGTAGTCATAATGTAGTAATAACTTACATTCCTTTGACAAAGTGATTAAAATAGTAATATTGCATTTTTAAGTGGTCAGCTGATCACCACTGACCATGCGTCACTACTGCCAAAAGACACCGTATGATCATCCAACAAGCACTTCAGTTGAAGCATTGTTACACCTTTACCCACAGAGTGAAACATTACAAACAACAGTGGCAGGAAACAAATTTAAATCCATTTACAGTAAAGTCACACAAACATATTATTTCACAAATCAAGACTTAGAGATGACAGCTAACAACACTCCCTAATAGAACACAAGTCAACTCATGAACAAATGTTGTTTTCTGCGTCAGTGACTGTCTAGCTTTCATTTTACAAATAATTTCATGCATCGTTTCCTGTGAATCCAATTCTATGAATCTGTAGAGTCAGGTTAGCACACAAAGCACATGCACTGAATTATAATATCTATAATTGACAATGATACTTGTGAAAAATTAATATTAACAACTACAGTATATTTTCATAATAAACTAAGATCAAAAAGCTGCACACACCTGCAGATTGCATCGATGTCCTGTGTGTTCTGGTCTTTTTGCGTTTCCACCAAACTGTCACCAAGTGTGAGTAAACACTGAGCAAAACTCTTGTAGATTGAACCACAGGAAATGGGAATTGCAGCTCCGAGACATACAGGAACTAAATCTGTTAGACAGAAAGCAAGCACAGAAAGACAATTAAGCCACAGTACAATTAAAAAGCAGTTCTGAAGTATGTAAATACTGACATAAATAAATAGTTAAAAGATGACATGTTACATGGAATATGTGGACATGTAAAGGGAAACCATAAAATGTCAGATGAAAACAAAAGAATGAATTGCCAGAAATAACTAAATGTTTTGGGCAAAGGATTTCATTTTGTGGAGTGAAATACAATGTTTTTAGAGATATTATCCATCAGCTTCTTTGATGGATCAAATAGATACAGGAATATGATGTATTCCATTCATCTGGAGGGATTATTCCTCCTAAAAGCCAAATTCAATGTAGGGCTGCAAAATCTTGTGTGAGCTTGCCAAGAACATTGATCAGCCCATGCATAACATTTCACTCGGTGGATGATTCATATTTTCACTGAAAAGGTGCAGCACAGGGTTCAGCTGAAGAATTAAAACACATCTGATGATAAAGGACATTATTTAATCAGTGCATAAAGGTGTGTTTAAACTCTGGATCCCTTCCTGTGTAAAGGACTCATGAAAGAGGGTCCAATGTGTGTGACCCCTTATCATTACACCGTCAAGTGAGTAAAACCAGGGCCTTTAATGTGCCACTGTAAAGCCTCTGTCCTTCTGGGACAGGCTTTGAAAACAATTTTGGAGTGTGGCTGCAGAGATTTACTCCCATTCAGCCACAAGAGCATTAGTGAGGTAAGACGCTGATGTTGGACCATATTGTTTAGCTCATGGTTGGCGCTTCTGTTCATCCCAAAGGAGTGAAATGGGGTTAAATTCAGGCATCACCACAGGTTAGTTAAGCTCCTCCACACCCTCTTCAAACAGGTCAGATAAAACATTTGTACATCATACTGACAGCTTTCAATAAATGTAAAATGGCATCATGCTGGTTTAACCAACTTATAATTATAGCATTGTCATGAAGGATCTGTCAGCAGTGTGATCATCGGCTGTTTTACTTTTGAGGTTTTCTGTAATCAGACTGCTTGTAGAATTCTTGCTGCCATACATGTGATTTCAGCTTTCCAAGCTCTGAATCCTGTATTCATTCCTTTAAAATCTGCAAATATTTTTTAACTCCCATTACTTATCCTGAAATCTCCTTACTACTAAATGTTCAGTTATCTGTGTTATGTCTGATCTGAATTTTTCCAAAAATGTAGGTGGTAAAATATCAACATTCACACTCACTTACATGAGGTTATGCCCTCTAAATGCTCACGTACAAAGACCAAGAGACAATCAGAACATGAGGGCACAGTGAAGGTTTCATTAAGGTAAGTGCCTTTGTAAAACCTCTCTCTCCTCAGTCTCCAAACAAGTTAAATTAAATTCTCTTTATCAGTCATTTTAACTTCTATGAACTTTTCCTCAACAGCCTGTTGAAATTTAATTTGACCGATTTGACTTTCTTTCTATATCCAGTTTAAGGAAATATGGACAAGCATTACAAAAATGAGAACACCAGTAAAGCAGCAGAAAATGGGAAAGAGGCTGGAGACAGCCAAGAATAAAGATGGCATATAATTACTTTTTTCCAGATGATAATAAACAGCACACTCAGATAATAGTGGCAGGTAAAGAATTGTCCTTACTGAGGCAGAGGGCGATAGGCAGCAGCACAGTCACGGTGCCAGGATGGGACTTCATGTTTTCGGCTCAGCAAAGTCCCGTAGAGCTGAGTCCCACCTCTGAACCAGAGGCTCTGATCTGAGGCCGATTCTGCTTTTAAATCCAAAGTAGAAGTTGTAGTTTTAAAATGTGATGTGTCCTCTTATCAGTTGGGAATTCATCAAATTTGAAAAGTACATCAATGCACAGGCAGAGCCCAGCTGGATTACCAGTGAAAGGGACTGATGCATCATAGAGTGTAAGAGGATGCTGTGTTTGTGTGTGTGCATGCAAACACATGCATGTGCATCAGGGAGGGGCACAATGCGAGCCATAGAGAGCTTGGAGGCAGCAGACCAATGACAGCATCACGGCACAGCACAGTGGATTAGAGCGATCTCATTTCCGGTCTTTAGTATTTAGAACATTTATTTGAAACACAAATCAATTATATATAATGATGATTGTGCAATCAACACACTTATTATGCTTTCTGATGTATTTACACACATCCACCTGATGTCGCTGAGTGGTTTTCAAGTTTTTGACCACAAACCATAGCAGACAGAAGAAATATAATCAAATGTGTAAGGGTTTCTGTTTTTTTTTCTTTTTTCTTTTTTTTTTTTTGAACAGATGGGTGACGTCCCATGAGGATAACAGAATCCTACCCACCTGGGAGTCCAGTGTGGAAGCTGAGCGCCCTTTGAGAAAAGCGACAGCCCATGTGAGACTCAGATAGAGTGCAAAAATAGTACGTACATCCTGTGATTTCATACCCACCTTGCTCAAACCCTCCTTGCTTCAGCATCTGTCTTACAACAACCCCCTCCTCTTGCTCTCAGCCTCCAAATCCCCTTCTCTGCCCCCCAGATGGCTCACACTCTGTGCATTAGTATAAGTCCTGGTTCACATTTGTATACTGACACAGGAGGAATGGTAACCCATTGTTAATCTGCAGCTTAAAACAACCATTAACTACAGAATAATCTGTCTGACGGAAGCTTCATGAATCAATACATCATAGCTGTAACTCATACTGTGACTTTTTCTGAAAACATCTGTATTAACACCTCGAATATGGATTTTCTCACATTGTCGCTGTTCAACATGTTTAAGCATCTGTGTCAAATCATTTCACATCATTTCAGAGATGGTAAAACTTTCAGGATTTTTCTTGTTGTAAAATCCTACACTATAAAAAATGATCACTGGTTACTTTAAAAATGTATGGCAACAAAATGAGATCTAATAATAAAGCTCTAAAACGGTTCAAATAGATTTAAAACAGTTGTCAAGCTGTTAGATTTCTATCTTTACTAAATCTGTAGGTAAACTGTAGTCTGAATCATTTAAACAGGTTTATAACCTCATTCTGAAAAACTTGGGACAGTGTGTGAAATGTAAATAAAAATACAATAAAATTGTTTGCAAATCTCATGAACCCATATTTTATTCACAACAGAACATAGAAAACGTCAAATGTTTAAACTGAGGAAATTTAACATGATTGGAAAAAAAATAAGGTAATTTTAAAGCTGACGGCAGCAACATGCCTCTGAAAAGTAGTGACAGAGCCACGTTACCACTGTGTAGCGTTCTTTCTGTTGTATCTGGAACTGATGAGATCAGTTGCCGGATTTTTGGGAGAGGAATGTCTGATACAGGATGCTTAGCTGCTAAACACTCTTGGGCGTCCTTTGTCGTATTTCACAATGTGCCAAATGTTTTCAAATCATGACAGGTCAGGACAACATGCCGGCCAATTCAGCACCAAAACTCTTCTACTATAAAAACCCTGCTGTTGTGATGTAGTATGCAGTTCATTGTTGTCCTGCTGAAATATGCAAGACCTTCACTACAAATATGTCATCTATATGGGAGTACTTACTGCTCTAGGACCTGTATATACCTATTAGCACTGATGCCTTTCCAAGTGTGCACACTGCCCACCCATTCCATAAACACTAAAGTAACCCCATACCATCAGAGATACAGACTTTTGAACTGGGTGCTGAAAACACGTCAGATGGTCCCTCTAGTCCAGAGGATGCAACATAAATGATTCCCAAAAAGAACTTCTAATTTTGATTCATCTGACCACAAAACAGCTTTCCACTTAGTTGCCATTTGAAATGAATTTTGACCCAGAGAAGATGGTGGTGTTTCTATATCATGTCCACTTGTGAATTCTTATTGTATGATAGAGCTTCAACCTATTAGGTGATGGCACAAAGAACTATGTTCACAGATAATGACTGGTTTACATTACATGCAGTGATTTACATCATAGAGTCATACCTGGTTTAAATGCAGTGGTGTCTGAGAACCAGAAGATGAGCATCCAGTAATGATGGGTGCCCATGCTCCTTAAGTGCAGAAAATTTCTCAATCTCTCTTAAACTTTTGGTTATATTATGAACTGTACATGATGATATTTAAAGTCTTAATTTTACATTGAGGACAACTATTCTGCAGTTGCTCAACAGTTTGTGTATACTGTGTTTTTGGAGGGTGGTGAACCTCTGCCTATCTTTAATTCTGAGACTCTGCCTCTGTAAGACGGTCTCTTTTTATCTCTAATCATGCCACTGACCTGTTGTCAATCACTCTAAATGGATAAAAAAACTATCCTCTAGCTGTGTCTTTTTTGCAGCATTTCTTTCTTTTCCAGCTTTTGTGGCCTCTGTCCTCACTTTTTAGAGACATGTTGCTGCCATCAAACGTGAAATTGGCCTTTTTTTTTCTTGAATTTTTTTTTTTTTAAAGTCCACTTTCTCAGTAAACATTTGATGTTTTCTGCAAGCTGTTGTGGATAATATATAAAATTATGAAACCAAATGATCCCATTCTGTTTTTACTTGCACTTTTTGGAAGAAAAAAAAACAATAAACTTTTTAGTTACAAAAATGTCTTTGGACTAAGACAGAGTAGCATGATGCTATTTGAACATTTAAAATTAGCTGTAAATTAAAAAATGAATAGAATAATTCATTTTCTTATACTTTCATTTTTCACATAAACTTAGAATTTGATGAAAAAATTAGTATTGTTCAGTGTGATTTACTGAGAAAATATTGTTTTTAATGGTTGACTTGACTATGGGTCTAGTTCTTGACAGTGTAAAGCTGGAACTGACACTGTTAGTTCTAGGTACAGCTCATTTGAATTTGTTGGAACAATAACAATTTAGAGAAAAAAGGAAGTTTATCAAAGAGCTTTTCTTATTTTAACATGACCATCTTTCCATGAAGTCAGATTTTAAAGATTCCAGTATTGAATATTTTAATTCTGGTTATTCTGTAGTATTACAAAGCTTCATGTGATCATTGTTTTGACAAGCAAAAAAATATATACAGGTATAGTGATGTTGTATAGTGGTCCTTGTTCAATATTTTTAAAAAAAAGAAAAAAGGAAAGAAACAGGTGTAATATCGCTTAAAAAAAAAAAAAATCCCTAATAATGAAATGGCAGTGCAGGTATTGTATATTTCATGTAATTCTTTATAAATACATAGCATTTATACCAAACTTCTGACTTTGAACAATGGATTTCAGGATCATGTGTTGTCAACATTGTTTGATGTTATTTCCATTAAATAATTACTCTCAAAAGATGAGACAATCAGACATGAGATGCTGTCATAAAGCCTGAGAGTAAACACGGTAGCGGACATAGAAAGAGAAGGTAGAGTTGTGTAAATTTGATTGACAGTCCGGGATTAGAGCATTATGCAACACTGTTGGGAGTAAAAAAAAAAAAAAAAATCCAGATGAGATTAGGATCTGGCTCCTCTCCCTCTACTGCTCTCTATCCATTCATTCTTCTGTCTGTCCCTCTCCCTCCTTCCATCTGACATCATCTACTAGTGCCGTAGTTTACATTAAGGAACTACATCGCAGCTTTACATTTACAGTTACAAAATTAAGTATTTCAGCGCTTTAATGTAAAGGTAATTAAGCAAATGACCATGAGAAGAGGGAACAAAGACAGAGAGACAGTAAATTAGGCCATACAGAGAGGAGATAAAGCTTCTCTCTTCAAGGTTTTATCCCACTGCCACCTACAGGGCACAAAACATGCTGCAATGTCTGGCTGAACGCTACATAAATCAATTGAAAAAGAAACTGTAAATACCAGCTGCAATATTTGTTCAAAAATGAAAAGGTAAGAAAGTCAAGTAAATAAACAAAACAAATTATACAGACTGTTCACTTTTGACTCAATTCATGAGGACATTTACTAAACATTTTTTGTAGAAATTACTTTAGAACTGAAGAGGAAATTATTTAGTGAAATTGAAAACACATTTACCAAAAGAAACAAAACATTGACGAACTGCAGTAGTTTGGTGTAAACAAAAAAAAAAAGCAATCTGATCATATTACAGTCTGAAAACATAGTCTTGATCAGGGAGTTTGATGCATCATGAGTTTGTCGAGTTTCTCACCAACTTATTGACCCCATTACTAAATGCCAGATGCAAAATATTCACATTCATTTTCAACTCATTAAGGCAACATCATGGTTTTAATACTAAGAGTAAGTATAACTTACGCAATGCTGCAATTACCAATTAACAGGTGTATGCCTCAACAAAAAGAGAAAGAAAATGCTGAGACCTGCAAGAATTTTGTTTCCTCACTGTGCGTTTTAGTTGCTAAAAGCCCATACTGACAGCCACATACTGAGCCTTTATGCCCTTGAGGACTGAACCTGACTCTTAAAAACTATGGGCTGCTGCTTGTTAAAGTGAGGGTGGATGAAACCATCATTCTATCTAAGGACTGGAGGAGTTAAAGAATTGCAAGACTGAATCAACACCATTTCAAAAAGAAATTTACTTGAAAATGACAGTTGAGCACAGCTGTCAAACCATGTTCAAGCCAGAAATGTTTGTAACATACTGTGCAACAAAAACACACACTGAAAAAAAAACGGAGATGCAGCCACTAAAAGTCTGTGTGAACTAGCATCTGACCATTAATAGGCAACTTAAGTCAAAAACAGATGCTTTGTTACAAAACAACCTGGGAGACAGACAGTCATAGTTGCATAAAGTATCTGGACAAAAAGTTTTACTTCGGCGAAATGACTTCAGTTTCCCTAAGAAACACATTAATCTTAATGCATGTCTGCAAGAAAACGCAAGTTAATTTCTTAATCTACTGCACATTTTCAAGCAAACAGAAACGTGGGAAAACAACTTAAGGTACCTTCCAGAGACTCAGCCAAAGAAGTGGTTGGGCCTATTTTCTGAGTGTGCTGAGGGTAGTGTTTAGTTTTCAGAAACTGTGGATACCTTTGCCTTTTATCTCACCTAAGCAGTATGCTTTTGAGATGTACACAAATCTCATTTCATTGATGACATCAATAAAAACATTGCAGGAGAAAAACGTTTTATGCAAACAGGCAGTCTTCAGCGTCCCCCCCCCCCCATTTGTCTGTTTGCCTTTTGTTTTACTCAAGTCTGAGCAAATTACAGCTGTTTTATGAATAAACGCTATGTTGATCTTGTTTTGGCTGTGCATGTCTCTAGGTGATAAGCAATAAGATTATTACTATCAGCTACATTAACTAGCCAGCCAACTTTTATTACATTAGGCCTACGAAAACTGAGCTCTACTTGTTGAAAATAAATTGTCATCGCTCGAAGTTCTATACAAAATACGGCTGGGTCTGTTGTCTTCAAACCCCTCGGTGCCTCCTCTGTCAGTCTGAGTCTTTGTAACGGCTCGTCTCCGGTGATGTCCATCTATCAGTTTCTCTTCCGGGCGTTAAAAACCACCGAGTTGCCGTACAGGAGCCGGTCCCGCTCCCGCACCTCCTCCTGCAGCTTGGCCTCTGCCACCCGCAGCTGGCGGATGGTCGCCTTCATCTCCTTCATCTTTACCTCCATCAGTGCGATGATGTCCCGCTGTTCGTTCAGTTTCCGCAGCAGCTCCGCGGACGTGGTGCCGGTGGTCAGAGAGTACGAGTGGTCGAGGGGGCTGCTGGTCACACTCACGTACTGCACGGCGGGTGGGTGCACAATGGACGTGGCTTCCACTGAAGACTCGTCCGCGGTTTGTTCGTCTGCGCTGCCGATCGGCCCGGAGTAACAAGTCCCCTCCGTTTGGGCGGGCAGCCGCGCCGTGCCCAGGTATTCCCCGTTCTGGCCTATCTGAACCACGGTGATGCTGTCGTCGCTCGCCTCCCCACCGGCGTTCCCCTCGGCTCCTTCTGCGGCGCTGGCGAGGACATTGGTGATGACAATCCCGGAGGTCGCGGCGGCGGCGGGGGCAGGAGCACCAGCCGCGGACACCTTCCTGCCTCTCCCCCGCCGGTTTCTGCGCTCATTCACGCCCCTCAACGGAAACAGGGACGGGACTCTGATGCTGTAGGTTTTCCTCCCACCTGCGAAGTGCACGCTGCAGACCCGATGTCCCGTGGTGGGCTGGAAGGTGCTGAAGCAGCCGCTGACCCCGGCCCGGGAGATGTTCCTCAGCCACATCTCCCTCAGCGTGGTGTCCTTAGGAAATGTGTAGAAGCGCAGGTCCCGGTCCCGGTGCGAGTTATTGTAGCAACCAGGAACACAGCAGGTGAACCCGGGCATGTTTACGCAAGCGTCGAGTCTGAAAACACGGTGTTCGGTTTAAGTTTGTGTTATTTTTCTGTTGTTTCTTTATTCTGTGCCTTGTTATCAAGCTCAGCGGCCTGCAAGCGGAACTACACGTCCCACAACGCTAACAACTTCCTGTTTATTTTCCACCAAAAGTGACCTGCTCTACCCCGAACAAACGACTCAACCCACCCGAAAGAGTCCGGGTACCAAGCAGACAACGCGTATATTTATGCTAAATACAAGCCTGGTGATTTATTTTCGGAGGTGAATTTCTTGTTTTGTTCTCGTCGATGTTGTCACTCCAATCGTCGTCCGCTCAAAACTAAAAGTCCCATAATCCCTTGCGCCCTAGTTCCAATTCCCTCAGTATAATTACTGCCCCTGCTGGTCAGAGTTGGTAATGCAAGTCTGAACTCTGATGAGGTGAAGAAAAACTGTCATCTCCATGATCAAGAGCTACTTGCATAATACAAGCATGATTAAAATTGTTATTTAAATGCAAGGTAAAAGGGTGGGTTTAAATTCTTACACAATCACAACAATATATCAAATCTCAACAGGATTATTTTCACTACTCTTATAATTCAAAATGTCCATGAGGGAAAATTTGTGACATTACCCCTCTGAGCAGAAGAAAAATTGAGCACAAAAAAGATTTATTTTGTTTATTTTTTTTATTTTTATTTCAAAAAGAAAATTTGATGGTACATGCATACGATCAGGTCATACAATAAATCTTTTTTATGTTTTTATTGCAATTTTTAGCGTCACTGGATTTTAATTAGTATTTCTATAGTTTCCTGCGTTTGAATTTTGTTGCATGACAAATCAACACAAAATTGGACAACATTTAAGAATGAAAAGCTCTAGTATGTAACTTCAAGTTGCAGTGAGTTTAAATCCAAATTATCCTTTAATGCCAAGAGCAGTAGTTATTAGGCCATGGCATCATCCTTACACCCTTGGGCCACAGGATAAAAACAAGTTGACAATAAATTAAATGGTGACAAAATATCATCTCAACTGGCGACTCATCCGAGGTGTACCCCGCCTTCGCCCTTAGGTAGCTGGGATAGGCTCCAGCACCCCTTGCGACCCTAGTGAGGATAAGGTGGGCTCAGAAGATGAATGAATGAATGAATGAATCTGTCTGATATGGTTTATTTCAGGAAGTTTTTGGACCATTAGTAGCCTGGTGTTTAGACCGTTCAATGTATTTTATTCACTTCTTTTATTGTAGATCTGTCTGTTCATTTATCGTGTACTATTTCATGCCATTTTTGTGCTTCTAATCGAGTGCTTAATCGACTTTTTTTTTTTTTAATTATTATTATTTCATTCTGTTACAGTTTACAGTTGTTAAGTAATATTTTTGGTTCACAAGTCACTTGCAAAGCACTTTTAACGGGTAAGCTGTAGGAAAGGTGATATATAAATAGATTTTGATTAATGGGAGGAAAGGACCAAAGAAAATCGTATTAGTGAAAAATGTTATTGTTTCATATAGTTTCTTTGTATTGAGTTTCGTATTTATACTATTACGTGTATGATCCTATCTATGTAAGTCGTATTGTTTTGTTTGTTTTGTTCCTGTTTGTTTTGCGTGAAGGCAAAGACAACCAGATCAAGGAATAGTTTTTATCGACAGGCCATCATGCTACTGAACCACTGACTGACTGCAACTCATATCTGTACAAATCCTTGCATATTTGCACAACAGTAATATCTGCATTCAACGTCTACCACTGTGACAGTATTTTTGTATCTTGCACAATCAATCTTTATTTTTTTGCACCTTGATACACTTACTCTTTGCACAGAGTACTTGCCTCATTTTATTATACCTATTTATTGTTCCCTGCTTAGTGTACAGAGTATTTCCTTTATTGTGTTTTAGTTTATTTTAAATAGTTTTAACTGTACAGTTTACTTCTTTCATTTCGTTTTAATTTAGCTCAACTGTTTACATTTGTCATGTGAAGGGAACTCGCAAATTAAGAATTTCAATGCTCAGTACTCCTGTGTAAATGACAATAAACTTCTTGAATCTTTTCTTGATGATTGTATTTGGCCTAGTATCTCTGATTTTTACATGATTATTTTTAAGGGGAGGTTTTTACATAAGTCATCTCTTGTTTTTAACCTCTCCTGCAACTTATTATATGTCATTTGCAAATTAACTAAACAAAAAGTGGTTGCTGGACAAATGTTAAACTGATTTAAACTAGAGCAACAATCCAGTAGTCCTTCAATAAAAATAAAGACATAAATATACTGTACAATTCATCTGAAATGTTCTTGAGCTATATATATTTTGTGATGAAAGCATTACATCAGTTGGTGGTCCCTCAGCGGGCAGACGCCATGTTTCCACCTCTCTCTCTCTCTGTATGTGTGTGTGTTTAATTTTGCAGTGGTGGTTCATCTCGTCGTGTCTGTCGTCTCTGGTTACACCCACAGCTCGGCCGTTGCTACTGAAGTTACCATTAGCAACTGGGCAGCGCCCGGCGGATCACCTACCGACGCCCTGGGTTCTGTACAAATACAGTAGGTGGATAACTTTTCATTTTGCTACGCTTTATTTTCAAATGCAGCTTTTACGACCGTCCCAGGTAGTAGCTTTAGAAATAAAGTCTGGAAAACAGTTGCGTATGTTGCTTTTATTGGGAGCTAAGCTAAGAAATCGCTTTTCTGCTGTGTAGCCTCCGGCTAATGTTAGCCGATGAACATGCTAGTTAATATAATCGAAACCTTACTGTATAGCGAAAGGCTGAATGTTTAAGAGCTAAAGCTAATTGATAAATTCTCCCCGATATTTAAGTGAAATGTAGCAGGTCCCGTTAGGTTGAGGTATAAAACGAAGGCCAATTAATAATGTTACTATCTTCCCATCTCGGCAGTCACAGTTGCCGTGGTCATGGCATAATGCTAGCTTTGTTAGGTGACCAGCGAACACAGCCTGTCAGTTTATTTTAGAGTGTGTCTGATTTCAGCTGCTGCTGTCACACTGGTGAATTAATGTTCAGCTAAACTTTTTAATAGCAGGTGTGATATAGTAGTAATGTAAGACCCAATTAATTTTAACATATCTGGTAAGGTAGGCAGGTGCACTGACACGTTATCTGTGGTTGAACAGTCATGTTTTTGTACTGAGGACCAAGACAAACAAGCCAGCAGCTTCTATTATCCACTACCTAATTTTTACATTACCTCTTTTTCCATAATTTAAAAATTTCAAGCAGCTGATAGCTGGTCATACATAGACTATTTTTGTCAAGTAGGCTATTAGTTCCCATGTTGTGCTTCTTGTGAAAGAGTTGCTCATACTGTGGGTCAGTGCTCTTGCAAGTCCACCCAAATCCTCACATGCAGGTGCTCCCAATTCACAACACACATGTCGACTGACAGAAGTCCTATAGAATTTTTGACATGCCCACACCTCATAAAGCTTAACTATGACATCAGGAGGTTAAAAGGCAGGAGTGCTTTTGAGCTTAGCCTTCATTATAATATTATTTCATCTTTGACTGGATAACTTTAATTCAATTCGGTAAATATTACCCAAGAATGATGTCCATACATAACACAGAGTTTGTGTGTAATTTGGATGAGATCACTCATGAATCTCACTTGCTACAAAGAGATGACGTAGACCAGTGGTGGGTGTGGATCGTCTGAGGAATGGCATGTTAACTATGTGGCAGGACACAATACGTAGCTGTCAGAGACCGCTGATAAGAAAAACCAGTCCAGACCTCAACAGAAGGTTTGTCCATTATTGACACTAGAGTCACTAGAGCTAGAAATAAATTGATGCATTGTGTAAGATGAGTCTCTCACCCACAAGTTATTGATGTAATATATGTTTATTTATAATCAAAGAGAGCAGTTCAGTAAATGTTTTTTTCAGTCCTGAGTATTTAACAATTGTTATTTCATCAGCGACTCTTTCTCTAGTGACTATTTACTCTATTTAAAAAGCCACTGAGGGGCTGCTGTTGTGCTATTTGTAATGACATGTACTAAGCCCAATGTGTCCATGACCAAAGTTCATTTTTATGGAATGATAGTTCAAACTCACCATTTGCTGAGCTACAGAAGTGTTCACACAATGTATAACACAGAAAAACATGCAAAACAGAACAAAATAAACCATGCATTGCATGGTTGTATTGTCAAAGCAGCATATGCCTCTTCACTATTAAGCAGCACCTGAAGCTATGTTCCCTTGCATAACCAACATGCAACTCTGAAGGAGTGATGCCTGGAACATAAATGAGAATAAACTGAAGATGGTTCCTACACTGTAAATTTCACCTTTAGGTTATTTATTTATGAGCAGAAGTAATGGCTATGGTAATTAAAAACCCAGAAGTCTGTGACAATATTAAATCCTAAAACAATATTGTAATGTTCTTAATATTTTATTGTTTTATCATAATTAATATAATAATATTCTTAATGGTCTTCCAGTGAATTCTACTGTATAATACACTGTTATTTTCTGTCTGTAGGTTAGCTTTCCATGTTTCCAGGCAGCAGTAAAGGCCTGGAGAGACAGTAGAATGCTGGAGAGGTTGGCCATGGTTCTGACGTAAGGCACCATCATGCTGCCAGGAGTTGGTGTATTTGGCACAGGTAGCACAGCCCGAGTGCTGGTCCCTTTGTTGAAAGCTGAGGGCTTCGATGTCCACGCACTCTGGGGACGAAGTGAAGAGGAAGCGGGATGTTTGGCAAAAGAGCTTGGCATCCCGTTTCACACCAGCCGATCTGATGATGTCCTGCTACATCAAGAGGTTGATCTCGTTTGCATCTATATTCCACCTTCAATGACAAGGCAGATTGCTGTCAAAGCACTGGGTGAGATTTTGTAAACATGTATGAATTCAGACTCCCTCAATAAAGTACAATATGCCAGCCATACTTCTATTCACTTTTTTAGTTTGCTCTTTCCTTGGTTCCCAAAATATGTTTACGAACGTAGTTTTTTTTTTTCCCTTGATGTGAACTACTGCTTAACACCTTCACAAAGCAAATATAATAGCATTTCATTGTAAACTATAACAACACATGTCAGTGTAAGAGGGGAGCAGGTCTATAAACTTAATGTACTGGATATAATGGAATTCCTGAGTGTTGACCTCAGTTTCCTGTTTTAGTTGTGACTTCCTGAGTGGATTTATCCCTGTCGCCATAAGAAGGGGCAGTGAAGGCTGCCTTATCTCTATATTTAAAAACTCTGGTCTGCATCTGTGTAAACATATGGTTAGTGGAGAATGTTCACTTGTTTTTGTTTTTGTTATATATATATTAGATTTTGGAGCATTTTTGTGCCTTTGCTCAATAGCTGGCAGTAGATAGGAGACAGAAAACAGGCCCCAGACCACAGAACCAATGAAGGATGTCACTTCTTCTTTCATACCAAAGTACAGAACCTGAACTGTGATTTGTTCTTCCACAGTTGAAACACAAAACCTTCCCTAAACTTTAAAATCATGGTTGGAAGTATGTGAATTTGTACAGATCTTGGAAAGCAGATGAAGTACTATTAACATGAATATAATGGCACTGTATTCATCTATGACTAGAGGATGACTTCAGACTTTTGTTGGTACTGTAATGTGAAATAGAGCTAAACAGATGAATGTTTTTAAAATTAAAATTCTAGTACCTTGATTTGCTTTTATTTAGCTGTTTCAACATAATGATCCTTGTTTTTACCATCTATCTGCAGGTATAGGAAAAAATGTTGTGTGTGAGAAAGCTGCCACTGCAGTGGATTCATTCAAGATGGTGACTGCAGCTAGGTATTACCCACAGTTGCTCAGCATTATGGGTAATACCCTGCGTTTCCTCCCAGCTTTTGTTGCAATGCGGAAGCTGCTGGTGGAAGGATACGTCGGTGAGCTGCAGGTGTGCGATGTCCGAGTGTACGGGCCCAGCCTCCTGGATGAATCGTATGGCTGGACCTGTGAGGAGCTGATGGGAGGAGGCGGTCTGCACACTGTCGGCTCAGCCATTATCGACCTGCTGAGTTACTTGACTGGTGCTCGAGCCCATCGTGTTCATGGCTTACTGCGGACATTTGTGCAGCAAAATGGTTTGATTCGGGGAATTCGCCGTGTCACCAGCGACGATTTTTGCTTTTTTCAAATGTTAATGGGAGGCAGTGGGTCCAGCTCAGGTGGGGTGTGCTGCACTGTGACTCTAAACTTTAACATGCCAGGGTCATTTGTGCATGAGGTTATGGTAGTCGGATCTGCTGGGAGACTGGTCGCCAGGGGAACAGAGCTGTACGGCCAACGTAATGGAAGTAAAGGTGAGGAGCTCTTGCTAGGAGACAGTGGATGGGTTGGACCAGAGGTGAAGGAAATGCCCCTCCCTCACCTTCGCGGGCTGAGCTCCATGGTTAAAGCATTGAGACAGTCTTTTCAGGCTCATGAGGAGCGCAGGTCGTGGGCACGTGGACCTGTTGCCATGGCACCAACATTTGAGGATGGCTTGTATGTGCAGACAGTGGTAGAGGCGGTGAAGCGGTCCAGCTCCAGTGGAGAATGGGAGTGTGTGGAAATCATGAGTCAGGAGCCAGACCCCAACCACAACCTGTGTGAGGCTCTGCAGAGAAATAAGAACTAAACACCAACATCCAGTGCAACGACTACAGCCTCCAACGAATTAACTCAACTGCTCAGGCTTTTGACATTTTCTGCAACTACTCTGCATTTTCACCTTCTGTTATATTTTGGTTTAGAAAGTCTAACTATTGCAATTGTTTGTGATTTCCCAGTTATGAATATATGTAGTCATACACTACACATTTGTTAACAGCTCCATTATTCTCATTGTCGACAGGGAAGTGGACATGGCACAAATTCCTTTGAAGGAACTTTATGGCCAGAAAAGTTCACCTGTCATTAAAACGCCACCTCAACGTCAAATACAGGAAAAGAGGACTTCTGAGGACTTATAATAGCTTTTCGGTGTCTGCTCATACTGTAGCGCACATCCTATTGAAGCAGCTTATTACTGTATTTTTAGAAAAATGCATAATGTCATCAAAAATTCACTATTCATCTGAGAGTCCGATTAAAACTTTACTCTTGTACTTGAGTTAGAGTTAAATAAAAATTGCTGTATTTTATGTACACCTCAGTTTTTAAAGCACGGTTTTACTGATTTTGGTATCATTAGCAGCTCATAATTTATCTTGTTGAACAGCTTAGTGCCACACATTATGTCTGTTTGAAGCTAAATGTACAGGTGGACATTAATGATGGATTTTACTTCCTGTTGTATTTAACATTTGTGGTGGTGTATGCTATATTAGTATTTTGGTTTTAATTTATTCCCAAAGGCAGTCGCACCTTATTCATAAAGGGAATGTTTACATCAAACAGGAATGTGAATAAACGGAAAACATAACACATGGGAACGATTTGACTAACAAATTGGTTTCATGATAAATTCAAATAACCTTACAATAGTGGCGCTCAATCTCTATCCAACTTCCGATGAGAATAATGAAGCTGTGTTTAGGGTGGTTTTGAGTTTTTGTTGTGTGTTATGTGTAAATGTCAATGTAAAAAGGAGAAGAGTCAGAATGAGCTATGTTGAAAACCGACAATGCAAGGTCGAATGTGTAACATAGCCTTTTGAAATGCTCAACTCGCAACATGAAAACTGGTCTAGTCAGCTTTTAATTTATTATCATTTACTTCCTGTAGGCTTCAGAAAGGGAATGTAAATGGTTGACAAGGAGCAATGACAGTGAGCTCACATTCATGTTTGTTGTAATGAAATATTACGAAGATTAGATGTTTCCACTGTGGAAAAAGAAGATTCCAGCATGCATGTGCTCATATTATCATTAACATTGAGTCACCCAAAAGAAGACTAATGACGACATTAAGAAAGTGATAGAAGCTGGTTATTGAGCAGTATTAAGATGCAGCGATGAATGAAATAGTAGAAAAGGGTTTTTTACATATATTTTAATATTTTTTTTTCTTTAAAACAGTCAGTGACTCTTTAAATTAAAGACTCTATGACAGTGAACGTAGTGTTGAACCACTACCTTTCAGAAAGAAGAATTTATAGAAAAATGGGAAAATAATGATTATTCAGAATCAAATTGTTAGGTACAAATCCTGGGGGTCTTTGACAACGAAACAAGTTTAAAATAAAAACAAAGTTGTGTTTAACTAAATTTAAGTAATTTTATGATTTACAACACTTTATTTCATGCCGTTATTGCATCCAAAGCTATTTCTTTTTGGAAAACTCTGTAATCCTTCACTCTGAACAGGCTGATGTACTCACCCTTGAATCTGAATGAACTTTCCTTTGAGTAAAAGCACTGGATTTTACACGTGTGAGCCTCTCCTAGGTGCGTGCCTCTATCTCTTATCTCTGTACTCAGACACAGAGATCAGAAGCATTGAAAAGTTTACAGTTATTGTAGTCACTCACTGCAACTCAGATCTGCTGAATATCTGAAATAACATTACTACCCCTAATGCTGAGTCAGGCTTCTGCTGCTCCTCCACAGATGCGTATATTCACACTTACCTCACACTATCACAGCAGTGCTTTACAAAAACAGCTAAAGTTTACATTAGATGTCTTTATAATGTGCATCACATCATCTGCCTGCAGAATGTCCTTTGACCTGTCACTATTTGAAATACATTCCAGCAGAGTTATCACATTGTTAGCAGGTGTTTTGTTTGCACTGATAACTAATAGAATACCGCATATTTAATATGCAGTGTGATGCTTGTCCCAGCCTGATCACTGCAAAATGAGTTTAACATATGTCTGAGTAAGGAAAACTTTGTGTATTTATTTTTGTCACAGTTTGTTCATAGTTGGCATTTTCAATCTGTGAGTTTGTGTTTAAAAAAAATTAATAATTGTTTTGCGGGGGGAGGGGCTGGTGTTATATCTAAGTTGGGAAATTTTACTGTTCATCAGTTTGACAGGTATTTCCTTTAATAAATACAGCTGTCCTCATCCCCTGTTTTGCGTCATACTTTTTCTGAAGTAACTCCCTATTGATTAAAAGTCAAATATTTATTTTTAGAAAGGCTGTTAATGTACTGTTCTTTAAACGCTGTCTGTGGTTAGAGCATGGCAGTATCTGTTTATTATGTATACACTGCTGAATTAGAAAGGTTGATAATGGAGGCTGAAAGCAGACATGGTATTTCATTGTAGACACATTTCATGTTATGTTTGGTCAGCCTCATTTCATTTACAAATACACATTGATTCCTCTCATTCAGACAGCAATACAATCAAGAAAAACTTGACAGAATTTAGAGTTAATTAAGTGTTGAAATAATGAACCAGATTTAAAACATTTATCCATATGAGGTCTAGTCCTTCAGCAGTACAGACAGGACATGGATTACCAGTTTGTGAAATTACTGCAACAGATACAATGAAACAATGTTCCTCAAAGATAAGAAGGGATTCTAATGTTTTATAGTGTAGAACATAAAAAAAAAGATTCAAGGAATCTGGATGAATTTCACAAAAAGAACAATCATTCATCTATAGATGATAGAACCACATGGGCCCAGGATTACTGACTGCAAAGAACATTTGTCAAGCATTGCAATAGAAAGGTACAACTGAACTAAGATCATGACCTAGTAGAAATATTGATTCAGTATTTTAGTTGTGTGGGGAATAAATGAACAACATGTGCTCTGGACCAAAGATGAAAATGTCTTTGAACTTGTTAATTGTATATTACATCAGTTTTTTCATCTGCTCCCTGTATGTGTAATCAGTGGGATGGAGGGATAACCTATGTCAAATCACATGACACTACAGGGGAATACATCATCTAAAATAAAATTACAGGCTTTTCCTAAAGATTTTAGGACTTATGTGTAATACATAAGTGATGGTCAAAATGATTAAAACAGTTGTCATATTTAATCTTGGTTTTTTTTGTTACCATACACTTCTTTTGTAACATCTTTTGCTGAGTTAAACCACTGGTCAGACTTGGGCAGCTTTCTAACACATTACATGGGTTCATGTAGACGTTCATACAGACAGTACTTCCGTTACAGACAGACTCTACTTCCGGTAGACGGGACTCTGGAGCAAAAGAAAAGCAAACGGAGCTGAGCGATTCACTGAACGAATCTTTCTACTGAATTGACTCAGGTGGAATCAAATTGAACTTGGATTCTCAGAAGAATCGCGGTGCACATCTCCAGGACGGGTTTCAGACAACTACATCCACCGACAAGTCAAGTTATTGAGCGTTTTTTTATGTAACAAACATGGCGGTTTACGATTATCTTTGGTTCAGTTAACCCCTGTGAACAGATGAAAACGACCCGTTTATGTGACATTACCAGGGGTGTGTATTGACTTCATGACTCACTGTGTCCGCAGGGCTATCTCCAAATCTTTTCCTTCACCATGGGCCGTAAAAGAAGTGTGGTGTGGGAGTATTTTAAGCCTACGGATGTGGAGGGGAACACAACGTTGGCCGTCCAGTGCCTGCTCTGCGGGGCCGAGCTCAAAGGGAAGAAGGGGACCACCTCCACTATGCTCAGACATCTGCGTATCGTGCATCCCGACTACTTCCCCAACTCACTTGAGAAAGACACGAATGAATGGGATTTTAGTACTTTTAACAGCGAAAGACAGCAAGAAATGAACGAGGACGGTCAAGAGTTCTGCTCTGGTATGGTTACATATTGTGTCCATCAGTGGATGTTAGTATTAATGTTGAGGCACAGCTCTGTGCAAAAGCATCAGGCCACCAGGCTCTGATGACCCTACATTTGCATACTTCAGCCTCTCCATCATTAGACACATATAAATATGTACACTGCAATGAAATAGAAATTTCAGAAAAAAATGTAAATATCGCAGAAGCTGTGTATTATCATTTCGACAGAGAAAAAAAAATAAGACAGCCAAAGTTAAAGGAAGGAAGAACTTAAGGAAGCATCATGTAATATACCACAAGGTGACACAAGATTAAAAGCCATCCACCTAAGATAGTTGAAGATGTGCAAGTGGAAGTCACACTTAATACTCACTTGTGCCTATAGTAGCATTTAGTCCTGCACATACTTAACTGTTTTCTTGATGAAATTTAATAAGATGAGGAATAAACATGTATGCTTATTACAATAATCACAAACCTAAAACAGTCCAAATCCAGAAGAAAGAGATCATTATTTCTGTAATATAACTCAATAAGATGACTGGTTATTGACTGGAATGTTTATTAAACCCTATTTAGCCAATGGAGCTGAAGCATTTTATCTGTTTACCTGGCTGATTTTGTCACAAAAACAAGTGTTACTAATGAGTTAAATGTGCAGGCTGTCTGTTTTTTAAATGTCAGAGTAACTTCTCTAATGCTCTTGGTTAAACACAAACAAATATGTTCGAAGTTATTTTTATATGCTTTTGAAGTAATCATGTCTAAACTTGAATTTATTTCTTTCAGTGGAAGTTGTCCTGGAGGGTGAACCTACAATAAATGAAGCTGAGGTTGATTCTGCTATTACACGGAAACCATATAATAAGATGCCTGTTCCCCACAGTGCATCCCGTCCACGGAGCATTATTTGGAACTACTTCAAACGTTTCAAATGTTTGTCTATTGCTCAATGCCACATTTGCTTGAAGAAAATAAAGTGTCCTGATGGCGGAAGCACCAGCAACCTGCATCGACACATATCTAAATCACACCCAGAGGTGTTTTCTCAACTACTGGCCCAGAGGAAGAATCCAGCACTGTCCAACTCATCACATCCAAATAGTGACACATCTACGCCTTTACAGACTGTTGGAGCAGCAGACTGGAGAGAAATAACAGGTAAGCATTGGTAACTTAGATCAAGTCTGTCCTTTTCAAAGTCACCTTCCATCATCTACAAAATCAATCTCTCAGTCTATGCAACAAAGCTTTTTTTTATTTAAAGCCAACTGTTTAAAACTTAAGTGAAATAATTTACTATTTTTACTATTAAATTTTTATTAAGACTTGAGGAGCATAGTATTACTTGCGAAGAACCTGACTTATGGTATAAGGGGGGAATTTTGTGTTTCAGAGTTTATTTGCTGAAGCTGTCAGATATTAAAAGTCATTGTTACATGCTTTTGAAGTAATCATGTCTAAACCCTTGAATTTAGTTCTTTCAGTGGAAGGGGACCTGGAGGATGGAGGCACTGACCCTGTTCCTAGAGTGAATGAAGCTGAGATTGTTTCAGCTGTGAATGGCATTGAAGCTGCACAAGGAGCTTCAGGAGAAAACCCTCCACATGAAAAGGTCCTCCGTCGTACATCGCGTCCTCAGAGTTTGATTTGGAAATACTTCAGACGCCAAAGAGATTTGGCTGTGGCTCAATGTCACATTTGCATGAAAAAAATACGATGTCCTGAAGGGGGCACCACAAGCAACCTGCATCGCCACATATCTACAAAACACCCAGAGGTGTCTTCTGAATTAGCATCCCTGAGAGACAAGTCAGTACCCTGCAACTCATTACAGGTCCCAGTGGCTAATGGTGACACACCTTCCCCACCAGAGACTGATGAAGCAGTTGAGGAGGAAGAAACTGCAGGTAATCCTCCATTTGTGTTTATTATTCCTGCAGAATACATGTATTACAAATACAGCTCCACAAAGGCCTTATATTACACTTTGTTAGACCTCAGATGATTTGACTGGGTCCTATTTCAGAGTTTGATTATATCTGTTGCATTAGCTGGTTGAATTTGAAGTGAATTTAAGTGTTTATTTATTAACTTCAGCTTAACTTAACCTTTTCATGCATGAATTATGAAAAAAATGATCAAGATTTTTTTTTTTAGATTGATTTTATTACTCAAAATTAAGCTAAAGTTGAAATGCATTTTGAACTCTTTTTTTAAAATACGGCTTTATTAAGAAGATATTTAATATTTGAGTTTTGGCTTTTTTTAATTAAATAACTGCCTATAATGGAAACATCACAATGCAATATTTTTTTCAGACACATTTTCAAAATTTTTTATGGAATGTCCATTGTGGTGGACAGCTGTTTTTTGTTTGTTTTGGGGGGGTTTTTGTATAAAGATATGACTCCTGTCTACAAATGTGGACAGAAAACCCATAGATGGGTCTTAGGAGGATAACTTTATGAGATCACAGAGCAGTCAAAATTCTAAAACTAAGATGACACTTCTTTTCCTTGTATTGCTTAGGGTCTATAGAGAGGAAACCCATGTGGTTTGGTGAATATTGCCTTTATAACCCTTTGGAAAATGAGCTTAAACTGTGTCCACAAATGTGGACGCCATGCATGAAAAGGTTAAATTCATTTGAGCAAGTGCAGTAGACATTTTTCATACAATGCTGAAATAATTATGCTTATTTAAAATATGTTAAATAGCAAAAAAAAATCATGAAGTGTTTTGATCACAAATAGACTTTAAAATCATTTTCCAAACACAAATGGTGCTTTTTTCTGAAATGTGTTTGCCAGTTTTATTTGACTCTCTTCTGATTAAAACTTTGATTTTATTATTTATTCAGCAATCAATAGCAATTTCCCAGCTGCACAAGGAGGATCAGAAGAACAAACACCAGATGAAGAGATTCGTTTTGCCCATGTGTCATCACGGGCACGGAGTTTGATTTGGAAATATTTTCGACGCTTAGAGGGTTTCAAAGCCTCTCAGTGCCAAATTTGCTTGAGAAAAATTAAGTGTCCTGATAAAGGCACCAGCAACCTGCACAGACACGTATCTAAAAAACACCCAGAGGTGTTTTCTCAGTTACTGGCTCAGAAAAATAAGCCAGCTCTAGCCTACTCATCACAGGTCTCACATGCTAATGGTGACGTATTTCCACCTCCAGAGACCAATGGAGCAGCAGAGTGGAGAGAAACATCAGGTAAGCATTGGTAACTTAGATCAGGTCTGTCCTTTTCAAAGTCACCTTTCAGAATATACTAAATTAGTGTCTCAGTTTATGCAGCAAAGTCTTTTTTAATTTAAAGCCAACTGATTAAAATCTAACGAAGAAGAATAGGTCACCATCTTGAGTCATGCAGGTATCATACACTATTTATGGGTCTTAGGTAAAATTAAATATGAGTTTTTTTGTGCTACTGTTCAGTTTATTAAGATTTAAGGAAGATAGTATTAAGAGCAAAAAAATTCTATAAGAAAGAAATTTTTGTCAATTAAGAAATGAGCAGAATTAGTTGTTACAGTCCTGAGTAGTCGTAGTATAGCTAAAAGAAATTCACTGTAGTCAAATGATCATTTTACCCACAGACGATACCAATCAGACTGGATGCCTTTAAACAGATGAATAATACCGGCCCTCCAGATAGAGCATATCTTATTTTATTCAGACTCGTCAAGTTATAAACTTGACTCTTATGTTGCAATGTTGTCATCAATGAGTTTTCTCAGTTATTGTAAAAAAAAAAAAAAAAAGTGCATCTTGGATCATATTCAATGATCCATCTGTATCTATGGCTGTAATGAGATTATACATGCTCCCTTCTGTTTTTCTCTTTTTCCAAATGCAAAGTTTCCAGTGCATTTGACAGGGAGACGCATGTTTTCAGGACTGAGCAGGATCTAATTGAATCTCTGAGGAGAGCACAAAGGGAGGAATTACGCGCTTTGGAGCAGCAGAGGGAGATCCTACACAAGCTTCGTGCGATAAATGAAAGAGAGGCAGCTGCAGAGATGGAGAATATACAGTCACTAAGGAGAACACAGGAGGAGGAGGCCAGAGATTTGAACAGACAAAGAGAAGAGCTGCAGAGAGAAAAGGAGGAGTTACAGAAGAAGTGGGAAGAGTTTCGACAGGAAAGAGAACAGGCTCTCTTGATTACCAGTGAACATCAGGCCCCAGTATTCTGTGACTAAATGTAATAAAGTTTATATACTGCCAGTAGAAAATGTATTTACACAACTGGCTTAGCTTGTTACAATTAAGACACATGAAACTGTACACTTTTGTTACATCAGTTACTGTCAGGGCTTGAAATGGTATAATTAGGGTTCATACGGGTGCTTGAAATCCTTGAAAATGCTTCAGTTTCAATGTTGTGTTTTCAAGGTCTGAAAAGTACTTGAAATTTAAGTGCTTGAAAGTGCTTGCAATTATAACTGTGATGTGATTTGTTTATTCATTTTTAATATTAACTATGCCAGGTTAGATGGTAAGCTAAAGCTACTTACAGAGAGGTGATACATTCTGAGAGATAAAACTGTCAAAAAAGAAAATTAGTGGGTGCTCTCAGGTCGACTCTAGGTACATTTTTATCTTAATCTTTGGCCCGGTTCGAGTGTGCCTGAAGAACGCCAAGTGGCTTCCCTTTTTTCAGATAAAACTTTGTGTTCTCCTTTAATTTCTAAACTTTTTGCAATATGAAACATATTGGATGTTTAATGGTATAATACAATGTACATCATTGTGATGAAAAAAAGTGAAAAAAATTGTTATGAGTATATGTATTCCTGAAATATGTATTTTACCCCAGCAATAAGTTGCTGTGCTGGAAAAATTTTAAAATGATCCTTAGAAGTGCTCAAGAAGTGCTTGAATTTGACCTTGAAAAATGTGCACGAACCCTGTATAACATATAAATGGTATTTTGAAATGGTAACTGTATGTAAGTGAATATGCCTAAGGAAAGAATAATTATCAATAAATAGATCGACTCCAATTTTTTAATTCTGTTTGGATATTAACAGAGAAAGACAAGGCAAGATGTTAGGGAGGATTATGTAAATTAACCCCCTGAGACCCAGGATAGTACAGGTTTCTGCTTTTTATGGATGAAAAAAATGTCCTTGACATGACATGACATTTTTTGCCAGATACATTTTTAGTTATTTATATATTTGTATTTCAATGAATGTCCTTTGTAGTGAACAGTTTTATTCGTCAATTAATGTATTGTTTATTTCTTTGTTTTTAAATAAAGCTGTGGAATTCTTGTTTACACATGGTGACAAAAACCTCAGCTGGATGTTAGGTTAAATTAGGTCTAATTTAGCTTAAATAGTTATAAATAATGCTACTGATGTATTTTTTCAGATGTAAATACCAAATTAAATGAACTTACTGACTGGAACATAATCTCATTTGTTTGAGGGCAGTATCTTTTTGTTTGTTTGTTTGTTTGTTTTTAAAAAGCTACTGTACCGCAAAGTGAATTAAAACCATTTTAATATTGTTATTATCTTAGATTGTGTCAAGATAAATAGTTCACCATTAGAGAACAGTACCACGCCTGTGTACTGTAGAATTTTTTTCCCTGAGTATGGTCTTTCAGGCAGAGTATTAATTCAATTAAAGCCTCGAAAACAAACATTAATTTAAGGGTTGCATGGTAGACTAAAATTCTGATACAATTATTAATTTTTAGTCGTAAAACTGTAACATGTGATATGTACACAGCCCATTGTGTGTGGACGCAGTGCCTGGAAGCCTATTCCCAGGTTTGAATAGTGGCTCTACCCGATGACGTGTGCTTGAGTCTGGTGTCGGTAGCGGAAGATGGCTGACAGCGGAGGTATCATCGCGAAAAGATGCGACTCAGGCAACGTTTCCACTGTGAGTATGGAGACCATCTCAGCCCTGACGGAGCTGGAGGACCTGGAGAGAGTTTACCAACAGCTCTGCGTGGAGGAGGTTGGTGGAAACCACTGTTAGAAGCAGTTTGTTAGCGTCTACTGTCGAGCCTCCGTCACTTCCGCGGACAGACAGCTGGTTCAAAACACTGAATGGAGGCAAAAAAGAATAAAAACACAGACACTGAATAAACGTAAAAGACTGTAATTGTAGTGAAGATGTTGACAGATATTTTTAGACAAGACAGGAGAGTGGGGCTCCAGTCTGGGTCCAAAGCTTTCACTATGAAATGTTAAGTTGTTATGGCAGTTAATGGCAGTTATAGAGTCCGTTTATGATGGTGGTTATTCTTTTCTTTTGACAAGAAGTTTTGTGATCCTCGAGTAAAAGTACTATTATCACACTGAAAAAAAAAAAAAAAAAACTTACTGAAGTAAAAGTATGTAGATAACATCAGCAACATGTACTGAAATTCGTCATTCTGCCCTAAACTCCTCACTGTGTTTTACTGTTGTGTATTTGTGGTTTTTGGGTTCATATTATAGCACCATTAATGTGCACTTCAGCTCCTTTTAACTAATTTATATACTGTGGTGTAGTTCAGTCTATATCAGGGGTGTCAAACTCATTTTAGTTCAGGGGCCACATTCAGCTAAATTTGACCTGAAGTGGGCCGAACCAGTAAAATAATAACATCATAATATATAAATAATGTCAACTCCAAACTTTTCTCTGTTTTAGAGTGAAAAAAGTACATTTACATTATGAAAAGGTTTATATCTACAAACTATCCTTTCAAAAGATGTGAATTACATGAACAAACTGAAAAAATAAGTGTAATTTTAACAATATTCTGCCTCAGTTTATCATTTCCACATGTATAGTATAACTTACAGATCACAGTGGATCTACAAATACGCAAAACATTTAATAACAGACAGAATAATGGTACAATTACTCTTTCTTCTCTTAAGACATTTCAGGTTATTCATGTTTGTTAAGGTTTTTCACATTGTTTGTAAAAGGCTAGTCTGCAAATGTTAACATTTTGGTTTAATTTTAAATTTTTTTTACACCTAAACAAAGAGAAAAATTTGTGGTTTTCATTATTTATAGTTTGTTACGATAGTATTTAACTGGTCTGACCCACTTTAGATGGAATTGTACTAAATTTATTTTGACATCCTTGATTGTTTATATCTTCAGTGTAATTTTTGTATTTCACTAATTCATCGTGCGGGCCGGATTGGACCCTTTGGCGGGCTGGTTTTGGCCCCCGGGCCGCATGTTTGACACCCCTGGTCTACATCAATGCGTTATATTCCACAAGATCTTTAAATATGTATAGTTTCCCTGTCCGATGAGAACTTTGTATCTACAAAAAGTCCACATTTCTTAAGGTCAACCGCTTTTCTGCATTATCTGGCTACATTTAAGGACGATTTTTAAAGTTTATCACAAACATCAAAAATCAACACATTCGGTGATGAATGGTGAAAAATTGTAACTAAAAGGCTTAGACAAATGTATGGAGTAAATTGTGTAATATTTGCTTCTGAAATATATTACAGTTGATTGAAGCAGGAGTTGCTTTAACTATTACATATTTGCTGTTTTAATACAGAAAGATGTGGAGGTGGAGCTGGAGAGACTAGTGGGGCAGGAGGGAACCATTCACACAAAGATGTTGGCCCTGCAGAGGATGGGGTACACTTTGCTTACACACATTAGTATTTACCTGTATCACCACCATCGTTGATATATAAATAAGATCTGTTTGTTCCTTTTCTCTGTAGACCAAACTTACAGTTAATTGGAGGAGATGCCAGTCAGTTGTCAGGTATGATCACATTTACCTGCAGCCTGGCTGAAAACGTCAGCAGAAAAGTCAGACAGCTAGATCTGGCAAAGGTAGGTACACAGTTACATTACATCTAATATCAATACAACACTCAGCGATGTAATATGGACAGGACGCTTACAGTTGGTTACACACTTTTACACACATGTTTATATTTACAAAAAAAAAAAAAATTTCTTTGACTTTGTGGGTTGATGTAAATGTTGAGGCAATTTAATAATAACTTAATCTGGGGGGAAAAAAACCCCAGTGAAATCCATTGCAAAATATTTGATAAACCCAAAAATTTCCTTGCTGATACTCTTTCCAAGAGGTTTTGTTCAGACTGTCAGATGCTTCGTAGTTATTATAATAGTCTGAGATCTTACTGTACTTTTTGTTGTTTTTTTTCCTAGACACGGCTGTATAACGTTATCCAGCGAGCTGATGATATCCTCGATCTGAAGTTTTGCACTGATGGTGTTCAGACAGCTCTGCGCAATGAGGACTATGAACAGGCTGCTGCACACATCCATCGATACCTTTCTCTGGACCAGTCAGTAATCGAATTGAGCAGGCAGGGAGAAGAAAGTAAGATAGTTTAAGCTGTTTGTCCCATTGCTAAACTCATTATACACTCCATTGCTGAAGAATTGTAATATTGTTTGGAATATTTTGTTTGTCTTTGTGTATTTTTTTCAAAGATATTCATTGTTGAAGTAATGCAGAACATATAAAAGCTTGATGAAGAAGCAAAGTCACAGATTATCTACAGTGTATTTTAGATGGACCGTGTTAATGCCTCATGTCTACACAGGTAGTGCTGTAGATGCCAGTCTAGTGATGCTGCAAGAGGCAGAGCAGAAGCTGAAGGTCATTGTTGCTGAGAAGCTTGACGAAGCTGTTGCTGCTGTTGATCTTGCACAAGTGGAAAGGTTTTTCAAAATCTTCCCTCTGTTGGGCCTCCATCAGCAGGGACTCGCCCGATTCGGTCAATATCTCTGCACTCAGGTCAGTAAAGTGCCTAAACACTTATTAGTTTAGTGTTGTGATGGGTTTTTAGTGGTGGGAAGCAAGGAGAGGTTGTTGGGCCTTTTAAGATATTCAAGAATAAAGGTGTTAGTGATTTCTTCTTCTTTTTTTTCCACATATGCTCACACAGCTTGCCTCCAAAGCTGAAGAGAACCTGCTTTTAGCTACAGGAGGAGACGTAAGTGACAAGAGAGCGCCACTAATATTTGCAGACACTCTGACACTTCTGCTAGAAGGTAAGAAAACAATTTGTGCTCTGCATCTTAGAGTATATTTGCTTTAAATGTTTCCGTGTAGTCTCAAAACAACATGCTGGCTGGTGTGTGTTTACAGGCATTGCCCGTGTTGTTGAGACCCATCAGCCCATAGTGGAGACATACTACGGTCCAGGACATCTGTACACACTCATCACTCACCTGCAGCAAGAATGTGACAAACAGGCACAGAAAATAGTCGACAAGTTCATTCAACAGAGAGGATACCACAACAAGGTCTGAAAGACATCTGAACTGAACTGTTATCTAACTGTTTTCTGCAGGCACTTTAACTCAGAATGCCTCCTGTAGTTTCAGATTGTTCAAAACAGTATGATGAAGACTATTCCAGGGGAGAGGATTGAGCCCAGGTATTTGTTTGGTTTTCTGTTTTCCACATTGTTTATCTGCATGGTGATATTGTTTATAACTCTCTGTATCTACATGAAAAGGGAACTGGATCCTGTACTGACAGAAGTAACTCTGATGAATGCAAGGGCAGAGCTCTACCTACGATTTTTACGGCGTCGCATTATGGCTGACTTTGAAGTTGGGGACATTCAGAGCATTACACGAGGTAAGTAAATGTTGTATATAATCAGGTAATAAACCCAGACGCCTTTGAAGGAGCAGTATGCCTATATATTTTACTTTTTTCACATTTGTCACACTCAGAGCACCAGCAGAATGTAGAAAAGCTTCTGAAACACTGTTTGCTGAGCAGGACCATGCAGGAGCTGATCGGTTACTACATACCGATGGAAGAGTACTACATGAGGGAATCTGTTAACAAGGTAATGACTCAGGCTTATACTGTTAAGAAAGCATGTCTGATGGCATCACTGTCTCATCTTAAATAGATGACGTCTCTTCAGACATGAGAGCTTCATTCATTAACAGTAAACAGTGTATCCCCAGAGCCTCTTTCCAAATAAATCCAAAGACAAGACAAAACTGAGTAACTGAACATGATAAATAGCAACTGTAGATCTAAATTTGGACAACCAGCTTTCTCTGTAAAGGCCCGTCAACTCCAGACCACATTACCAAATGAAAGCAAATTAACTAAAGATTTAATTTAGAGCAAATATTAAGGGCTGGTTGAAAGCAAATCGGAATGAATCTAAATTACTGTGTTTTTATGAAAGAAAACTGTGTAATTTATGTGTCTACATTTATAAGGTTCAACAAAGGACAAGGGCTGAGAATTAATGATGGCCACAAGTGGTCTCTACAGTACTTTATTTTTTACATTATCATAGGTTTATCGCTATTCTTGAAATTATGATAACAGTATTATCCATAATAAATACATTTGTTCTGAATAAAATGTACAGCACAGACATTTCAGATAAAATCAATCAGAGAGACTGTGCATTGTTTAATGGTTGAGATATTATTGTGGTGCAGGTTACTTTTAATTTATCTGCCATATGTTGGACATTTGAGACATAAGACAACAATCACCCACATATAACATCTTGCCTGGCCTCAACACAGGTTATATACCTGACAGAGTGAATATAAAATACTGTGTCAACACTGCTGTACAGTGTCTTTATTTGAGATTTTGAATGTGATGTTTTTTGAGTTAAACTGACTTAAAGTATCAAATATTTAAGCACTAAAATGTGTTAAAAAATTAGTTTTTTGCTTTGTCACAGAGCAGTAGAGGATTCCTCAGATGTGTAGATACATAGTATTTACATTCAGATAAGTGCTGTTTACTTCTTTAAGACCAGATATCAAAACATATTTTTTCCCTCAGGCTGTTACTATGGATACCTATGAAAAGGGTCAGCTGACCTCCAGCATGGTGGATGACTGTTTTTATATTGTAAAGAAGTGCATCAGCAGAGCTTTATCCAGCTCCAGTATCGACTGTCTCTGTGCCATGATCAACCACGCCAACTCTGTGCTGGAGTCAGATTTCAGGTGCTCCTTCTATTACATTTTCAACACCCTTATCTACTCTGTTGTTCATGTCTCATGCAAACACGTCTGTGTCCTTCAATTCTGCAGGGAGGTGTTGTATAATAAGCTGCGGCAAGGCTTCCCAGCGACAACACTTCAGGACATCCAGCGTGGCGTCAGCAGTGCAGTCAGTCTGATGCAGAGCAGCTTACAGCAGGGCAAGTTTAACACACTGGGCATCGAGAGTGCAGAACACGCCAAGGCCGCATTTCTGGTAAGATGTACAACCAAACATCTCACACACAATATACAGCTGTGGAAAAATTAACAAAGTCCTCCAAAAGTCCAGTCCTTTACCCCTTTCAGAATCTCTGAAATGTGGTCAAGAGGATGACTGATGTCAAACAAAACCAAGGTGCATTTATTCTTTCAAAAGGAGTAACACAAAGCAGCCGACAGCATGAAAGCGATGAGTGAAAATCAGGGTTATTCCACCATATACTGATTTCTTAACACTTCCTCAGTTAACCATAAGTATTTTATGAAGATTCCAGATCTGAAAGCTCTGTGTTTTGTGCAATTTTCATCAGTTATTCTAGTTTTACTCTGAATTTTGGAAAAATACTATCATTACTTTCTAGGATGAATTAAAAGATATAATCAAGCACATACTTAAATATTATTTATCTAATTTAGAAAGTACTGTGACAAAGCATAACACTTTATAAAAATCTGGGCTGAATCATGATTAGTAGGATTGCAGTAATCTTTTTGTGCATTAGCCCTCAAGGTAAAGAAAATCTTGAGAATTATAAGGAATAAAAGTAACATGAGGTTGGGATGAATGATGAGAGGTTTTATAGTGTGACTTTACTAGTGTTGTCACATATCAGATTTGACACAAACCATACTGTATTTTAGTAAATGAAGGATTTTTACAATGAAAAACAGTGACAAGTATATTTAAGTTTAAAAGTTGCTGAATTTATTCACACATATCTTTCTTATTTTTTCTGTGTCTCAGGTGACTCTGAATAATGTTGAGGTGTGTAGTGAGAATATCACAACTTTAAAAAGGAACCTTGAGGTAACTTTGACACATACAGAAGTGATTTTTCCGCCAATTATCACAGAATTTTTTGTTTGCCACATTGCTTGGTAATTTAATTATTTTTATTCTTGCAGAACGACTGCTCCAAGTTGTTCACACAGGGGACAGCTTCTGGTGAACAAGCCAAGATTGAGAGCTGCTTGTCCGACCTTGTCAACACATCCACCAAGTTTAAAGATCTCTTACAGGTTTCTAGCAAATCTCACACCATCAGTTTTTGTATTTAGTTGTGTATAAAAGTATATTATTGCTAAGTTGCAGCACAAATAGGTTTTGAAATCACTTATATTAAATTATCTACATTTTATAAAAGATGGTAACATGTTTCTGAGGTGTTGTACTGCAAAGTATTTTAAAGTGTCTCTAGTTGAAAATGTGATTCTGCTCCATAGGAGGGTCTGACTGAATTAAATACAACAGCCATAAAGCCTCAGGTCAAACCCTGGATCAGTGGCTTCTTGTCTATCTCACACAACATAGAAGAGGTAACTATCGCAGTCTTATAAACTAAAACATGCAGCAATAGAGCACATGGCTGATCAGTGTCCTTCACAGGAGGAGTTTAATGATTATGAGGCTAATGATCCGTGGGTGCAGCAGCTCATCGTTAACTTGGAGCAGCTCATGGCAGAGTTCAAGGTATCTGAACTATGTAACTGACAAAGCATCATTTAAGGTATAACTGCAAATCATTGTGCTCTTACTATCGATTTTAATGTCTCCACACAGATGGCACTGTCTCCTGTTATCTACGACACACTGACCAGCCTGATGACCAGCTTAATATCCATTGAAATGGAGAAGACGGTCCTCAAGTGCTCTTTCAGCAGGGTGAGGAGCTGGACTTGGCCACAAGGTGGCAGCAGACGCCCTGTGCAACACATCACATCTCATCACATCACAGACACATGTGATGAAAAGCTTGAAGCAATGTTTTATTAATGAATCCAGAAAGACTGTGGCAGAGGGTGCTTCCTCTTGGCACGACAGCATCTTCCTATTTTGAGCAGAGTGTTTGCTGATGGAGGGATCAGGCGGCAGATAAATATTCTCAAGCTTTGCTCAGGAAGTAGACTGACGAAGACATTAGCCGCTTCGAGCATGTATATTTAATGTTTTTTCTCCCTGTGGATCATTTTGTTGTAGCTGGGAGGGCTGCAGTTCGATAAAGAGCTCCGGTCTCTTGTGGCGTACCTCACCACGGTGACCACCTGGACCATCAGGGACAAGTTTGCTCGTCTCACACAAATGGCCACCATTCTCAACCTAGAGCGGGTAACTGTGATTCTTTAACACACAAAAGAAACATCTGTATGAAACATTAAAGACCCTCTTACAGTACATTATAAACTAATTTCAGTTTAATAAGGTTTTTTTTGTTTGTTTTATTAACTCATTGAAATATTGTTGCATTAACATCCTTTTCAAGTCCCCCACTGAAAAATTTGGAATGTCTAATGCTACATATATTGCCCATAAATTCAGATTTTTGGGGATCTGGGGATCACAACAAAGCTTTAGCCATCTAGTAGATAAATAAATAGATGAACTACAGTGGATAAACTTTAGTGATCTAGTGATTTCTTTACTGAGTTAATGTCTGTGTTTGTCCAAAAGGTCACAGAGATCTTGGATTATTGGGGCCCAAACTCAGGCCCGCTGACGTGGAGGTTGACACCGGCAGAGGTCCGCCAGGTCCTTGCTCTGCGTATTGACTTCAGGAGTGAAGACATCAAAAGGCTGCGATTATAGTCCATGAACCAGTGTGCTAATAACAATTTTTATCTGTCTTGTGATGATGCATTTCACAAAAGTGCTTTACAAAAACCAGGTGTAAATGGACACAAGTTGCGGAAAATGAGCTCATCCAGGATGTTTTAGTGAGGTTGTCAGACTGTACTTTCTATTTCTGCACCATAGTAACAAAAAATGCTTTTAGGTGCAGGGTTTGTGATTACATACTGAGGACGTAGCAGTGTTTATAAGGTTTAGATATAAAATATGGGAGTATGCTGAAATGTGTAATTAAACAGTGTAAGTCTGTAATTTTGTCACACTGGGAGTTTTAACCTGTAACTGTTCTGTGAAACGAGGACACTGTGGGACTGAGGAGTGGAGCTGTGCTGCTGTCAGTGAAACAGAGCAGTAATGAACATCATACCCATTAAACTGACAGAAGCAGGTCAGACAGCTGATCCAGCCTAGTCATTCAATATATGAATAGCTCCTTGTCCGTGAGGATGGAACACTTTTAACCTAATAAATTGAGAGCTGCTGCGCAATGCTTCTGATCCCTGCCATCCGCCACATTTCACGAAGTGCTGCCCTATCGCTAAGCGAGACCTGCTCCCAATCTTTTATACATATTTCTGACAATAAATACAAAGCTGTGTTTGCTGGGCAATGAAGCATTAAAAGTGGTCCATTCTCATAATGTTTAGCCTAATTTCCTGGTCTAACCTAATTCTGTGCACAGATTAAAGCAGGTCAGTGTGTGTTTAAAGTTTTGCTGAGCGGACAGTGCTGCAATCATACACTTATTTTTGTCGTCAGTGCTCTTACCTTACAGTGTAATCAGAGTCAGACCATGAACGCAGGAATAGTTAGGAAAAGTGTGGCTTTAATGTAAACACAACATTCGATTGGCTCAGCACAAACATTCCACATGAGAGCAACCAATAATCTACTGAATAGGATGGGGTGCAGCACAAAAACATTCACAGTAAAAAAAATCTGGTATAATCATAATATATATATACAGTACGGTGCTTTTAAGGTGAAAATGGAGATAGGATATGAGGGCTGATATGTGATAGGTAAGAGTATACAGGAATAGGAGGATGAATTTCTGGGTGCACAGGTGAAAATGGAGAGCTGTACTTTTTCTCTGTGGCAAGAGAAACGTGACAGATGGGGATGATGGTTCCCTGTTTACTCATCAGGGGAGGCGAGAGTTAAGTGTCCCGAATCCCTGGACAGAGGCTGCCTCAAATGATATTGTTCTCCTGGTGTGGTCATCTATTTCTAAACAGATTCACATAGGGGTCGGGGTAAAGCACCACACAGAGAACAAGATGCCATTGGAGGGCTGCTTTGTACCCTCTGATCATAGACAGGATTTTTTATACCCCAGTTTTTCATGACATGAAATAAATATGTGGCACGGGATTTGAGGAGGTAGGAGGAGGCATGTAGGGCATGAGGCTTAAATAAATAAATCATCATGACAATAAAATGTTATTCTCTTACTTAAAAAATAATAGATGACAGTATGAACGTGAACTATGGACTCTGATTCTAATCCCCTATCTGTCGTTCTCAGATGGTTGGCACCGATATGATGTGTGTTTTGAGATATCATTGGCTGACAGACATTTCCTCATGCTACAGGAGGCCAATGGCAAGGGGCAGCCACTCTGAACAGAAGAATCCTCTCTTTCAGTATTTTTTTTTAAAGAAAAAAGAGAAAACGAGTGGAACAGACCTGCAGGCTACTCAGTCATGTGTGGGTCTGAAGGAGAGAGGAGCTTTGTCCCTTCTGAAAGTTAAAATAGCCTCCTTCTTCCCAACCATGACCCTCAGCCACGAGTACAGCACCTCCCCAACATCATCATCATCTCCACCTTCATACACACAGCAGCTCTTCAAACGGAGCACCAGAGGCCATATTCAGGGCATGTAATTGTCCCGACACTTGCACATAAAAATTCTGTAAAGACTTGGAGAATAGTCCACGCTCTGGTAAAAATTACACTGCACACTCCACCACCCACTGCATTTCTAGCCTTAGTTTTGCAAAACAAGATACCAGCTGAATAAAAACCCCTGGTGCTGCAGTTTCTGACCTTCCCTTCCAGCTGTTGACAGTCATCAACAAAACAAAACATTCAGCTTAAAAACACATTTCATAAGACAAAACTGGGGTTGTATACTGAAATCAAAATAAGAGAAAGGGAACAAATCATGGCAATAATCCAGTGTGGTGTCTGACGGCAGCTCTTTGGGTCCATTTGGACGTGTAGAATTACATATTTATGTGTTTAAGTATCATCAAAATTATCATTATTAACACCTCATACTCTCCATGACAACCTCTGTGCTTGGCCAGGCCTCAGTATAAGCCACACCCTCTAAGGTTGTTTGCAATAATGATGTCAGTGACGGCATCAAACACTACCTGAATGTTTCCTGTGTCTGTGGCACAGGTCAGGTGACAGTAGATCTCTTTATTAGGAGAGCGATTCTTACTCTCAAACTGAACCTGAATATATGCAGTAGCATCATCATAAGTATTAGCACCTGCAAATAAACAGAGGAGAGAAGGACTTAACGTCAGACATTTTGTTCAAGCCGCTCTCTTTATGCATGAAGATCACAGAAAATAATGACATATTAATACAAACAGAGCTTTACAAAACTGACCAAGATAAGCAAAAACATATAGAGAATTACATTTAATTTATTTCATACATAAGCCTAAGAAAACTAAAACGCACTAATAGATATGGTTTACAGTTATCTTTTGTGGATGGCTCATTCAAAGTGAAAAATTTGTCAGGTTGGTATGATGTGTTTATTTGTTACCTATCGGAATGTTTTCCTTTACAAATCACCCATATTTACTTAAAAGACTAAAACAATGAAAATAATAAAGCTAAGAATTTTCCCAAAAAACCCTGCTTTTAAAATTAAGTCAAACTAAACTGAAACTGAAAAAAAAAGTCCAAAAATCAAAAACAAAATAAAAAATTATGAAAATGTAAAAGTGGGGCTCACCTGTGTATTCTGGAAAACAGATCGTCAGTGGTGACTTCTTGATCTTCTCAGCAAACAGATCCTTCTTGTTAAGGAAGAGGATAATGGAGGTGTCGATGAAGAACTTGTTGTTACAGATGGAATCAAAGAGCATTAGTGACTCATGCATGCGGTTCTGCAAGAAGAATAAATGAAACAATGAGGTTACTGTTAGGCTGTTAGGAGAAAGCCAAACGAAGCACTGCACTCAGGGTAAAACAGCTATGTATTATTGAACTAATAATTTTCAATTTGCTCTGGTTATGATGAGTAACATGGAAGGTTTTACTGTTCTTGATGAAGGTCCCTACTTTAGTGATCTTCCAGGGGTTTTCCCACTAATGGGTTTGTGAGGTACTTTTCCTGCTCTAAATAACATATTTGTAATGATCAGAAAAGGAGATATAAATTGGGCTTCATAAATAGCTATGAGCATTACTCTAAAAGCCCACAGCTCCCCTGACTTTGTTTTTTTAAAGAAATAAATCAAGACACACATTATAAACTGTAAAACAGGAGATTCAGTTGATAATGATGTAAGTCACACTTACAGTCGTCTCGTCTTCATGAAGCACCTGGTCATAACCACTCAGAGCAACACAGAAGATAATGGCTGTCACATCTTCAAAGCAGTGAATCCACTTCTTCCTCTCTGACCTTTGACCTCCCACATCAAACAGCCTTTAAATGTGTGAGAAAGTTGGTTCAGATACAGAGCTTCAATCACTGAAAAATGGCATCAACAAAATTATACAGCACTGAGGTGCAGCACTGCAACAAGTCCATGTACAATACCTGAAATGGAGGTTTTTGAAGGTGAAGTGGGTTTCGACGATACCAGTGGTCTTCACACGGGTTCGCAGGATGTCCTGCTCTGTGGGCTGGTAGTCTGCCGCCCCAATCCGGTCTAAACTATCCAGGTAGCTGGTGACAAAAGGCAAAAGTCAGTAAAACTTGTACTTCCTGGCAATTGCTGTCTAATTGTCCTAATAGTTCACTCACTATTGAGCAGAGTCATTGAGTTGGTATTCCCGGGCACGGTTAAAACACTCCTGAGTCCCAGCATCAGCCCATACACGCTTCATAGCAGTGAGGAGCTCTGCAGAGTAGGGCTCTGTGTCCTCCATACGACTGACCACATCACAAACCAGCTTAGCATCCGCCTAAAACACACAAAAAGGCACATATTCTCAGTGTTTTTAAATAATCAGCAACTTCTAATAGTAAATTGGTAAAAATCAAACACTTTAACTTCTTATGGACTGAATCCATCAAATGTCAGCCACATTTTCCATGTCAACTGCCACAGATTCTAGAAGTCAACAAGTTACTAGTGAATCACTAAGAAACCAAATAAATAATGAGGATATTTAGCCTAACAATGTTCATTCAATAAAAAGAAAACATCTAATTGTAAAAACACACACAAAATTAGACTTCTCTTCCCTTTGGCTTGTATGTCACATGTTATCATTTATTTACTTGTCATTTTGTAGATTTCCACATCATATAAACGTAATCCCAGTTGTAATTCATTTCATTTTGAGACTAAAGGTGACTAACTTTTCTGTCCTTGTCTCCAAACTCAATGCCCAGTGAGTCCATGGCTCGGAGGATGGCAGCCAAGCTCTGGATGGTGTTGCTGTAGACCACGGGCTTATACTGCTTCACGTCATCCCCAGAAAAGCCATCTTCATGGATAATCCTGCAGGCATACACAGAGACTGTATTAGCACAAAGACACAAGAGTGGGCTAAACACAGAAAAGTGACACATATGTTCCTGCAGATATAAACCTCCGCGTTTCTTACTCTGTGAGCACATTTTCTGTCCATGTCCTCTTCAACTTCTTCCAATGATCTCTGACTAAAATGCATCATCTCAATTTGTCAGCGTGTAAGTGGACAGAAATTGATCACATTCTCAATCTGTGATGTGTAGCTGGACAGTAATGTGATATTTAAGCCATTTATAATTTATGACGCGCAGTGGAGGAGAATCACTCACTGCTAATCAATCACGCCACACAGAACTCCACTGTTAAAATGTACAGTACACTCTATAATCTGCCCGAAATTAAATTACCCTTCCAACACTTCAACTTCTCAGGGACTGAATCTATAAAATATCAGTCATATCCTCCACACTCTAGAGACTTAAACTGTCACAGATGTTAACAGTCATCTCCAACAACGCATCTGTGAATTGTTAAAAAGCAAACAAATGAATAATAGTGCTTTAACCTGCATTCATCTAATCATACAGCACAGCAGCTATTATCATATAAATGAAATTCAACATTAATATATAGTAAAAAACAATAAAATGCTAACCTGCAGTAAATATAATGTCAAACATTTTGCTTCACAAAGACGGAAGAAATTAACTTGGGCACCTGATGATAACTGAACAAAACACAGTGTCTAAAAATAGAAAAGGTTAAAAATAGACATCAGTGACATTTCTGCAGCTGCAACTGACTAGCATGGTGGTACATTATCACCTGTTCATAAAGTTGCTTCTCCTTCAATCAACATTATAACTTCACAAAGCTAACTCAAGCTGACTCTTCTGTCCCCTCCTGCTATCCTACAATACAATTCTGTCTAATTTCAAGGTCTGTAGTTGTCTATTTTCTGACTTTTGGTTTTTTTTTGTTGGTTTTTTTTTTACTAATTTTATTGTGGTATTTTTAACAATTTTTAAATTTGTGAAGCACTTTCTTTGACATTGAACTTGTCTGTCATTTTTATTGTGCCTTTTACTCAATTTAATTCACGTGGAGCATGCTTTGTGGAATCTGCTATACCAAACAGACGTCTACCTAGATTTGAATGCATATATTCTTTCAACCATGACCACATTTGTCCATTTTTAAGGGCTTTAAAACATTTTTCACGTGGCTCCCCTTGTAATTTTCCTCTACTAAACACAAACTGCAGTGACTACAACTGCAGGTGTTGTGTCATTGCAGAGGCCTCTCATCCACCTGTACTAACCTGCAGCAGGTGATGATAAGTGGATAAATCACAGCAGAGCTTTCTAAATTTGCCCAGACTTTATGGCAAACGATGTGTAGTAAAACACACCCATCTGCTGCTTGCTTAGGCCAGATCAAACCGTGAAAAGTGTTTGTAAACACTATTTGGCCCCGTGTCTTGGGGTCAGGGCAGAACAGTGACTTATGGACACAAAAGACCTGGCAGAGTATTGAGGTGAACGAAAGAGGGGGAAGGGGAAGGAGAGAGGACACAATCAGGTTTTTAAAGGCCGGGATGCGCTGCACAGGACGGAGGCAGCGAAAGAAACACCAAAAACACCGGGCAGAGTTGTTTAACAGAATAAAAATGTACAATGGTCAGTGTCTTTTCGGACTGAAGCGTCTAGAAACTTAACTAAGAGGTTTAGAGAAAACAACTGTGATTTAAAACATCAAAGAGTGATTTAGCTTAGACAGTGGAAGGTTTAGATGCGGTTTTAGAAGCCATATTTCTGCGTAAATCCGCTTTATAGGCAAAGTACTCCCGGCGATATCGGGCACTTAAAGCCATTAAGATTAAAAGCAGAGGTATTCACTAATGGAGCTGTAGTGACCTCACTGTAATTCACACACACACAAACACATAGACACACACATAGACACACGCACACATACACACACACACACACACACTCACACACTCACACACTCTCACACACACACACACACACACACACACATAGGAACAACACCCACGTATCCCCAGTCACAGACTCCCTGTAGTCAAGTAAAACCCTCGTTAACTACATTTCAGCACCAGGCAGTGAACAGCACCCTGGGACGCACCGGTGCGGCCTCCGCAGCCTCACTGTCAGTCTGCAGGAGGTGCTCGAGTCACCGGCACTCCTCCGGGGCTACGGCCTCTCGAAACATGGCGGCTCAACCTGCCTTAGCACAGATAGGGGAGGCGCAATATCGGGCCTTTTACTTTGGTAGTGACGAAGGGGGTTAAAAAAAAAAAAAACAGAAAGACACTTACTTCATCTGTTTGACGATGGTGCTTTTGCCGGACTCTCCGCCGCCTGTAAAGAAGGGAGGGCAGAGTGAGAGCCGGCACACAAATCAGTACCACGGAGAGCACCTCCGCCCCACGCAGTCCCAACACAGGCAAACCGAACCGCGCCGCGCCGCGCCGCAGCCCACAGCCTCTCGCTTACCGAGCAACAGCAGTTTGACGTCCTTGGCGGCGACCAGCCCGTCTTCTTTCAGGTTTTTCTCGATGGCCTTGCTCCGGTCCAGAGCTGCGCGCTCCTCGGCGCTCAGTGTACATCCCATGTTTCCAGGCGAATGAATCCCGTCGTCTCTCCGGTCCGCCCTGTCCCTCACCGACTCTCAATCAGTGCGTTGTCTCTCTCGCTCTCCTCCTGCGCGGTCTGCTACAGCATTAGGCCCGGATTGAGGGCAAAACAGAGCCGGGATCCCGAAACCGTCTTTTCTCCGTGACTCTGTGTCTCTCTCGCTCCGTCCGTCCCCTCTCTCCGAGGGGGTTGGGGGGTGGGGTCGTCGTGCTCGAGCCTGAGGGGTTGGGGTTATTAGGTGGGGAGGGGGGTCTAGTCCTCTCTCTCTACAGGGCGGCGCTGATGGTGATGATGACAGCGAGCGCGAGCGATTTCATCGTATCTTTTCACGAAGGCAGGAGGGGCGCGAGAGGAAGAGGAGGGACGCGGTGCCTGCGCGAGACTCACCTAACGCAGACAATCTCTGTTACGTCAGACCAGCTTTAATCGCGTATGAAAGATTATTCACATGAAAGAGCCGTTTAAAAGGCAAATGTTGGCCTCTTGTCTCCGGTATTAGCGCAAACTGTGCGGAGTCTGAACATTAAAACGCCCTGAAACGCCCTCCTCAAGGATTCATTGACGTTTTACACCAACGGCATAAATGAGCAGGCCCGAGACACACAACAGTGAACGGAGGGAAGAGATTAACTTTTTAAACCATGTTAAAAACAGACTTAAATATATACATTTAACTCAGCATAACCAGTACTTCAGTAATACAGAAAAAATACATCACCATACAATTATAATATTATATTATTAGAACCATGAAATCGCTCCAGACAAAGTAAAATAATCTTAAATGAACTCAGTCATTATTATTCGTGTATAAATAAAGACATATAGGCCTATTATAGATATCATAGGCAGGCTCAGTCTAAACTGCTTTATTTTGAGTTTGGCAGTGATCAGATGATATTACTTTAACCCTTTCATGCATGTTGGTCACTACAGTGTACAGCTATATCTACAGCTGTTTTTTTGTAGATCCATGTTTTATGTTGTTTTAGTTGTATATCAGCCAACACAGTGGACACTTATGCACCATCCCATACACTGACATTCATACCATTACTATAACTTTGCTGTTCTTGATAAACCTGATCTGCACTAACATGACTTAGTTTAAATCAGTTGCTAATTGTTGTTAGACTGTAATTAACTATTTTCCTAACCAAAAAGTTGGGCTTTTTTATTTTTCGCATATTATCTCCCTGAAGTGAGTAATAACTAATATTAGAGTACGACAAAATGTGAGGTGCATGAAAAATGTTTTTATTTCATAGTTTTCAAACAGTATATCACTTTTTGATGATCGGTTTTAATCTTTGCTTCAAATATTAAACGCATGGTGTCCAGCTGAGTGGACATTTTTGTAACTCCATGAAAAATAGCTTCATAAAAAAAATTCAATCACATTGGGTTTTTTTATGCCTAAAGAGGAATAAAAACATTTTGGCAAAAAATCTTGACAAAGGTTCTCAAAATTCATGCATGAAAGGGTTAAGTTTTAGCCTCAAAGTAATTCACATCTCAGTCAAATAAATCTACTCCTTCTATGCAGGCTATCTGTTTGTATTGAAGAGGGGGATATCACAGCAGGAAATCAACTTCGTTCAGGTTTCAAACACATGCAATAAATACATTTTTAATTGTATTTATTGTCGCTTTATTTCAACTGATTTATTTGTGAATCACTTTGTAAATCAGTTTATAATGGTGATATATACAGAAATTATTGCTAATTTTAGTAGTACTTTACTTATTTTGTAATTACAGGATTGTAGAAATACTGAGAATATGAGTATGAAGACCTGGAGCTCAAACTAAGACCCATGTTATATATGTATTAAGACCTAAATATTGTCACCAAACTGTGGTGCTCAGAGTCAGATTCAGAAAACTTTATTGATCCCAGAAGGCAATTCATTTGCAGCATTTCTCAGAGCAGTTCTCACAGATACACACAAACATGTACAGTGTGTCAGTCCATTACAGTTCACAGGTAGAACTTACCAAGTTGACCCAACCGACAATGCAAAACAATGTATTAAGATACAAATAACCTCAGCCACCAATAGACCTTAGCACCAATAGAATTTAGCAATTTAATAGCAGAGGGCACAAAAGAACGTACAATGTACTTTGACTAAAGGGTGTACTGTTGTGAAGTATATCAAATTTGTTAATGCAGTTAAAGTAAAAAGGTGTAATATTAGTGGACACGTGTACATAGAGCTGCAACAATTCATTGGTTGATTAGTTGTCAACTATTGATTGAATGACAACTATTTCAATATTTTATCTATTAGTAGTTTTTTAAGATGGAACATCTAAATTCTGATTGTAGCATCTTAAATTTGAGGGCATTTTAGGGCTTCTTTACCCCTCTATGACTGCATAGGCTACTGAAGATATTTGCATGTATTCAGCTGTTTGACATTTTTGACCATTTTCTGACATTACATTTTTGTTTTAAATAAGTTGAAATATGGAAATAGTTATTGGTTGTAACCTTACATGTATGATACAAAGTCAACTTAATATCTTTAAAACCACCAAATTTCTAGATACATTATGAGGGCATGACCTCTGTGTGTTTCTGTGGTGGATACTGATTGTCTGTGGTTACAGAGGAAGTACAGAACAGTGTCTGTGTGTTTACTTAAAGAACTGTTTATGTTGGGGGTTGTGTCCATACCATATACAGTAGCAGTAATAAGTGTTTGTGTGTGTGTTAAAAGCTTCTAATCCATGCATCACATCTGGACGGATGGTCAAGTGGAGTAAAAGGGGGTTGGGCTTTTCCACAGGACTCTGAATGAAACGAGAAAAGCTCAACCTGCAGTAACTCCATCCATCAGTGAATGTCTTTTTTGACAGCTAGGCTGAGATAAAACCTCCACACATACACACTCCAGCTCCAATCTCCACCTCTTTGCCCTGAGGCCTCTGTAATGTGACACATGCAGAACACATACACATTCAGCAACTTCAGCTCATCAGCACAGTTTAATCATATGAGCATGTGCACGTGTGTGTGAGTGACAGCCAGCGATGGAGGGGGAAAAGGAGAGAGGCGGAGGCAGGATTAACACTAAATTATACCTGAGGGAATTTTGACAAAATTATGTTTTCAGTTTTAATTACACTAATGCATCAAACACAAATATGACGACTTTTTTCACAACCATTTAATTTTGTATGCACCCATTTTGCAGGAAAAAACAATAACCTTTAGTTGTGTACTCATTAAGCAATATAGACCCGACAGGTTCATCTGTAAATTGACTCATAAACAAGAAATAAAATAAGGACATGATGTAAAAGTATAAACAGTGCTTAAAACTCATTTTGATCAAATCATTTCATCTAAATACATAGTCAATAACACTAATAATTGAAAAGTAAATCAAAACATTAATCACTCAATTTTCACAGACATTTTTGCATTTGTTCATGCAACCTGATTGAAACACATTCAGGAATGATTGTGAATGTGAGGATGACAGACATCAATCAAGAACAAACATACTGCATATAAAAAGTTTGGAAGAACAAAGTCAACCATTGCTCAAGAAGAGAGGACAGACCCCCTCCATTTTCACGTTTCCTCATACAGGCAAAACAAAGCACACATAAGGTAACTCTCATGGCTGTACGTCCAGAACATTTTCGGCCAGGCTGGTAAGTTTGCAGTCCTCCAGTGCTTTGACCAGTCGGCTCAGCTTGGCCTCTCTCCCCTCTGCTTGTATGAAACGGCTGAGCAGCTGATAGGCTTGCTCGTACAGCCCTTCTCTCTCGTACTCGTAGGCCAGGTTGTCTATGGCCGGACTTTTCAGAGCTCGGCAGTTCTTCCCCAGAGCCCTCCCTACATGCTTCCAGTGACGGCCCACTCCGTTAGAAAAGCTCTGAACATCTGCCGCTGTCAGCATTCGGTCCTCTAGCGGGCCAAAGGATAAAGGTTACAGGAAATGGCATTAATGTAAACAACTAAATTGTGATTACATATATTGAGGTTTAAACTCCGATATTTGTGTAAGCAGTAATCACAAATACAAAGACTGGCTTTGGAACAGGATTTCTGTCATATATTACATGATTGTTTTGTCAATTTGAGCAAAAAAAAAAAAAAAAAAATCTGGATATATCACTCAAACATTTTACCTCTGCTCTTAGTGCATCTATTCAGTGATTTGTCTTCCTAATTTTACTCACAACACTAGGGAATTTTAACACATTTAGGTTAATGCATACGGCCTCCATTTATTATTCACAGCTGGTTTTAAAACATTATCAAGTACTGTATATCAGACTATTTAGAGTTTATACAAGTGGTGCTTAAGGGAGTGACTGTCACTCAAAGATGCATAGAAATAAGCATAACTAGAGATGAAGAGGAATTTCTAATATTTCAACTTGTGTTTTCATCTCAAACCTAGTATGAGGATGAAGGAAATTGAACTGAAAATCAAGACTGAAATTACAGTAGCTAAATCCAGTAAAGAAGATTAAATTAACTTTTATAATATTATTTAAAATGTCACATCAGCTACTGCTAATTACCTCTTTGATATTAAATTAAATCAAAATATGTTATGTTACTGGCACTGCTCTCTTAAATTTCAGACTTTATAAAAGATCCGACTAGAATCTAATGATAGACACGTAGCAGTGAATTTATGAGCAGTTACAAAAATCACATATGACAAAACAAAAAGTTTCATGTTGAACTTGACAGCTTGTCACAGTTTTTAAAAGTTGCTTATTGATGGCGGATCAAATCTTGGATAACCAGGGAAATAAGCATGACCAGCTTGAAGAGTTTTCAAACAAAGCTAAGGTTCTGGCTGCAGGATCAACACATTGTGCTAAAAATAAGGGCAACACAATGTTCACTATCTGGATTACATATCATAAGCAGTTTTTGGTCTCTGCAACTCATTTGTTCAGACAGTAAGCCTATTAAAATAAACTGAACTGAAAATGTTGTTTTACATTCAAGGTTGACATAACTAATAATTCATCTCCTAAATAAATCAATAATATGAAAGCTTTTCTCTTTTGTGACTCCTTGTTGCTAGAAGTTACTGAACACTAGAATGTAAAAAAGGTCAACTCACCAAACACCCTGTTCTGAAACTTGAAGCAGTTGCTGGGCAGAGACTCTTCCTGTGTGAGGGGGGTCAGCTGTGGGCCGTGACTGAAGGCCTGGTCCTGTAGCTGCTTTTCCAGATGATCAATCTCTTCATCGCGTAGACGCTCCGGCTGGAAAGAAGAACAACCTAAATTAGATAGCACAAATCAACACCTCTGGGGTAATAATTGCTTTTTATGTGTGTGTGTTTTCATTCAACTTCAAGGCTCCTCCAAATGTGATTTCTTTGAGCAACAGAAAAACAATCAGGTGACAGCTCCTAATGCTACAACAGCTTCATGTCAGATGAAGAGAGAGAGAGAGAGAGACGGATGCATCACTCTGATTGGTCAGGGTAAAACATGGTTGTTAATCTTGAAGAAGGCCTCAGGGTTGAATTGTCATTTAATACAAGAAAAATCCACAGTGGGTGACACCCTCTTCCTTTTATCCTCGTAAAACATGAACACACTGACAAAACTTACACTGATGAATGTAGTATAGTCTAATTATAGCTTTAGTACCAACTGCTTTATATATGTATAATATCTGAAGTGAATCCCAAACTATCAATGCAGGGACAAACTGGAACAAACAGTTTACCTGTGAAAGGTGGATTTGATGAAGGCAAAGTTCCAGCTTGTCCAGATAAAGATCTAGGATGTGCGTGCTGGCCTTGAGCTGGGTTTCCACTGTCAGTTCTTGAGGCAGAGCAAGAAGCCGGCAGCCGTGTTGCGAGAGTGACTGACGCACCGTCCCTGAGCTGTAGCTCTCCAGGAACTGCTGACAAGCTGCCACATCCACAAACTTCATCTCCACTCCGAGGAAGGGATCAGCATCATGGACCTTTAGTATCTCGTAACCACCCAGACCTCCTGCAGAATCTGACAGTGAACTCTGATTTATAAATGTGAATTAACATCTCATTCAAAGCAAAGGCAAAAGTAGTAGGTGAAATCAGGAAGTATTTTTTGCAGATAATCAGGTTTACAAACAAGGTAATGTATCACATTATATTTCATGGCATGTAGTCACTTTTTATTTTTATCTAATTTCATTCTAACAAAACAGATGTTTCAGATCTCTTGTTAGTAAATGAGATATAAGAGCACAGACAGGTGTTTTTTTTTTTTTTGCTTTTAAAAATTTTTGGAAATGTTTGAAATAGTATGAGAACACTCGTTGACAAAATATGAAATATTGGCCTTGTCACTTTTAGACATTTAATGATCCAGTGTATAAGATCTAGGATAATTTCCTGGGATATATTTGCAGAGATAGTATGTCATATTCATCACTATGTTTCCATTTGTGTATAGTCACCTGAAAATAAGAACTCTGTTTTCATTACTTTAGAAAGAGTAATTTTTACAGTATCTACAGATGGAGTTGATCTAATGCTTCTACAGTAGCTCAAATGGACTTTCTCTTCTTCTTTGTGCATTATAATCACCTACTACGTTTCAGTATGAATCAGAGTTACTATCCCTTGGACCAAAAAGCCCATAATGGACTTAAACTGGCTGTAAAGACGGACATACATTAACGAGGGTGAGGCGAGAGCAGAATGTTTCAGTCACCACTAGATGACACATTGGACCTTTAAGGCAGAATTCTTGTATATTATAGCTGAGAGGCAAACTATGGAGTCAGTGCTCACCTGTAAGAGTCAGTTTGATGACTTTGAAAACAATGAACTTTCCTCGTTCATCTTTGAAAAGTGAGAGCAGGTTAACACCAGGACAGAGCGACTGCAAAAACAGAACTGCACATCCTGTCCATGGCCTGCCATCCACAGTCTTATCTGCCATTCTCTGGAAACAATAGGACACACACAGGACAAGGTTTCTTACCTGAGCTAGATTCAAATTAATTGTAAACTTGGGGATTAGGTGCTTCATGCGACTAGAAAAAAAGAAACTAGATGTTCACTTTCATAATCTTATAAAATCAATTTCCCCGAGGGCTCTACCCAAAGGATCAATAAAGTTCTATCTATTCTAATCTATCTAAAAGATGGTGACTCATTATTTATGTGTCTGTTTATATCATTCACAACTGGACACTATCATCTGAGGCTTGGGATACATTTTTAAAACAATTTAGAGATAAACTAAGTTCATGACCTGCCTAAATTTAAGAGCCTGAACCAGTGGCGCACAAAAATATGTTACGTTCTAGCATTAAACCACTTATGGCCTTACTCCACCTTACCCTTTTTTACCCCTGCCTCCTTCTGGAACCCTCATTACATAAAAACATGTTTAATCTCACTCGTCCCCTCCCCCAGCCCAGCCCAGCCCAGCCCCTCACTCCGGTACTCTGCTTGAACTACTGAAGCCTGGTGGCTCGCTCTTGGTGTTGTCTCCATGCACAGGATGTGGAAAGAGCATCACTGAGCTGGATTATATGCATGTCCTCATATTTCACTAATACACTGTATGCTTGGCTCCTGGGTCTACAGGAATCTCCACAACTCAGATAGTATGTAATTATATGTGATCCTATCTATCGGTCCTCTGGAAGTATACGGTGAGATTAGTTCACCAGCTGTATGAGGATTAAATGATCATCAGGAGCTTAAAATATATCATTTAGCTTTGGCTGCCAAAAAGCAACCTCTAGTATTCCCTGGACAGTCAGCTCATAGGACATTTGGGCAAAGAATAAATTCAGTTTTTTACTCCATAACTTGATTGTTGTAAACTGGTGTTAAATTAAAGTTAATCTTAAAGGTTTTTTACTCCAAATACAGTAACACACAGATGTTTATTTTAGAAAACAAAATAAAGACCTTTACTCCCAGTACTTTCAGTTTGAGTAAATGTTAAGTGAAGTCTTTTTCTAAAAAATTACCCAAAATATTTATTTGAACTCCCCTTTGAATTTGTTAAAAAAACAAAGAAAACTGCACATCCTCATATGAGAGGCAGACATGACCAAATGTAATTTTTGTGCGATAAATTGGTGGTAACTGATTTTCTGACAATCAACAAACTGATTGATTATCTCAAAAACAACTTTCATCAAAGATAGTAGCATTTACAGCCCAGTACATGAATGTAACAGTAATACTTTAACAGTAATAATTTTATAAAATGAAAAGTCAATCTCATCTTCAACTGTTAAAATGAAACCAGTGGCTGATGTATTGTAGACAACAAAGTACTTTTGGGCCCTAGATAGATATTCCTCAACAGGCCCTATAGTTTTTTATACCAGGACTCTGAGCATTTCCATTTTGTGCAACTCTGTTAATCTTTAGTCACTTTTCAGATTACAATTGAAAATTCATTGTCACAGGCCAGTTTTTCTCAATTTGTGAAAAGCTGACTTTTCAGAGAATGTGGTTCTCACAGAACAGCAACACTACAAATTTATGTTGAGAATATGATGGATTCCTGTAGATTTACCAACCAAAAGTATATAAAATAGTTAAAATTAGTTCAACCTCAAACACCTGGAACAGTAAAATGTGAAACACACATTAACACAGCACTAATACGAATCTAAACCAGACTGCAGCACATTGTGAGGACACTCACAATGAGCATCTCATCGGTGCCCTCTTTCCAGGAGTTGTACTGCTCCAGAAAGCTTAAGTCACTGAACTCTACCAGGTATTGTGCCAATCTCCAAACCCACATGTTCCTTTCTGGATATACACTGTTCCGCCAAGGTCAAAACTGGATGCTTCAACAAAATAATGCCCCTTGAAACACATCCAGGGCATGACATGAAGAAACTGTCAAGAATTTGGTTTTGTTAATTTGTCCTATAAACAATAGACACAAAAAAATGAATTTGCATTTATTTGTGTCTGTTTGATGCAACCACACCTTTTGAAGCACAAACGCCACAAATATTTCATTATAATATTTGATATTGTGTAACATTTTAAGGGTGTCCAAAAACGTTTTTCACTACTGTGTTTTCCCATTTCCTTAATGTCTGATTTCCCCCTTCCCCCATACTGAATTCCCCCTTCACACCAGCAGAGACAATTTCAGTGCACAATTATATTTTTCACACTTTAAGCTTATTTTTTATGCATACTTTAGTCGAGTAGAAGTATTATAGTGTGTGTGAATAGCTCTTGCATCACTCTTTGCAGGGCATTATTTTAAAGTGTGTGTAATAAGTATGTTGGTAACAAATCTATCCAAAAATGATGCAAATGTTTGTTTCATTTTGCTTTACCTCTGGGGGTACTTATGTTTATAAATCCACAGAAGTTCATTCATACCTGTTCTGGTCTTACCTCAAGGCCCCGGGCCCCTCTAAACGGTTGCTAAGCGACACAGACGTACAAGTGATTTTCGACTACAGCACGTGAGGACGTAGCTATTACACGTGTGATTTTTATCAGCAACATCATCATTATGAGATAATTTGAGGTCACCTGGTAGATGAATTATTCTCTTTCTAAATCAGTACTTTTAAAGAGATAATCAGTTTTATTTTTGTCTTAATCTGAGTATGGGAACAGTTCACTTCTCGACACAACTGCCGTAAAACTTCGACCACAGTAAACGAAACAAACTGAAAAAGTGTAAAATAATCACCAAAAACATAACCAGCCACAAGGGCACTGTTTCTAACTTATTATTCGTGTGATTAACAATAAAGTGACAATTAGTTAAAGTAAACACAAACTTACCTCACAAACTTTGTTCGCTTACACTTCCGGCTAATATTCACACCCACTAATACGTCAAAGCTTCCTCGTCTCCCATTGGCTGAGTGGAAATCAAGGACGACGCTGATTGGTGAACTGGACGAGTGGCCTGCCGAGAGTCATGACGGGAAGGAAGGAAGTGTGTTTTTTCTCAAGTGGGAATTCGTAAGTAGGGCAAGATGCTTATACCAGATATCCGCGAAATCGTGTTGTGGTTTTTACACAGTTTTCATACATCAACATGAGAGCGAAATGTATTGAAGCGTGAAATGAAAGAAGTGGGTGAAATATATACTAAAATAACTTAGATGACCCGTTTCCAGATTGACCCAGTGACCACGTCACAAACACAATGTATAACATCAATGAAGTGCCAAGCTGGAGGTATTGATTTTGTCCACCTGCTCAGCGTGACTGCAATTGACTGAACACTAGATCCCACAAGCTGCTGCATATACCAAGAAGACAAGTGGATGTAGAAAATGCAGGCCTAATACATTAGATTTATAGTTGTAATTGCATAAAAAAAAAATCCATCCATTTGGATCACATTTTTAAGATTAAAAAACTAATACCAGTCAGCCAAACGTAAATAAAACAAGTAAGCATGAGATTTATGTAATTGTAGCTCACTAATAAAAGCAATATTTTAAATTAGCAAGCTAATGTTTGAAGAATATGCTTCACACTGAGTTAATTAGTTTTAACCAAATTGCATAGTCCAAATTCAGTTCGATATCAATCCTTAATGTCTTGACTGTATGAGTCAGTTTGATTATTAGGCTCTATTACATGGTGACAGCAGTTACTAAACTGAAGAAATTTATCATTTGGCAAGATTAATGTCTTATGACGGTCAGTTTAGTAAAAAAAAAAAAAAAAAAAAACAATATTGCTGCTTGGAGCTTTGCATCAGTACAATTGCTTTTATGCTGTTTTATGGTTATTTTATAAAACTATTTTTGCATGATTGTGTTGTGTGACTCAGACTCAGTTTTATTGTCATTCAATCAATGTTACATGATAGGACGAAATGTAGTTACCCAGGTCTCAGTTTGTGGCATAAGAAAGATAAAGAATAAAATCTAAAATAGAATACATAAACGGTAAATAGGGTAGAATAAAACTATCATTAAAAAAAAAAAAAAAAATTAAAAAAGATAAAAATAAAATGAATTCTTAATATGTACAAAATATCACAGTGTGCAGGAACAGTAATAGTTAAAGTGGTGGTGCATTAGCAGCAGCAACAGTGAAATAAAATGGCAATAGTGAGTGAACTGGCATTGTTCAAGGTGCATGGTAGACAGTCTATGGGGGGTGGTGTATGGGAACAGTATATGGGGGGTTGAGCAGCTCAGCAGTCTGACTGCATCTGGGTAGAAGCTATTTTTCAGCCTCCTGCCAGAGGGCAGGGGGGTAAACAGTTCATGTGCAGGGTAGGTGTGGTCATGGAGGATGTTGTGTATGATGTATTAAGTATTTATTACTGATTACTTTTTAACTCATCTATGACATTGTAAATTTCATTGCATTTTGATTTCTAATCATGTAATGACAATAAAACTATTGTATTCTCAAATGTGAAAGTAAATATATCACACAATAAGCAAAGTGCAAACACCTGCCCATTATATTTATTGGTATTTAGCTTATGGGTAAGCACAACAATCAATTAAAGACTCAACTCTGAGCTCTTGGAAACAGATGGAAACAATACTAAATGCTAAATACTTAAAATGCAAACTGAATCTAAAAAAAAACCCTACAATCTCTTTGAAACTTTAAATATTGCCAAATTTGGTTTGGAATTTAACAGCTTTAATTCAAACCAATTAAAGCAACACATGTGCAAATCTAAAAAGACATTATTGTTATTTATAATTTATGCTAGTGTTTCTGGAAATAAATGATTGTTTTCACATTAGCTGCTTCATATGGGTGGCAACAGGACTGCATTTTTCGTTTTCACTCAGCTGGTGAATCACCAATTAAATAAAGGGTTGGTGGTTCTGTACATCACCATGTCATCATAAAGGTAATTTCTTTCCCTTGAGCAGCTCAGCACAAATCACAAGACCGTCTGATGTGGAAAATATGCTTTATCCCATTCTCAAAATGATACAGTGTAAATACAGTTCATTCTCAAAACAGTAAAGACAGATTAAATAAAAAGGAAGTCAAGAAAAATATATCTGTATGTATGAAATGTATGTATGTATGTATTTATTTATTTATTTATTCATAGTACACAAAGCAGAAGTCAAAAAATACTTTGCTGGTTGATTCAGTGAAGCTTCTGTGGTTGACATGTTTGACAAATTTGAGTGTTTCTCTGTCTCTGTAGACCAGTGCAAGGGAATTATCTTCTGGATACACTGTCAGCAGCTGTAATGAAGACAAATCCAAAGCAGGGATCTGTAAAGAACTAGTCACACATGTTCAACTATGCTTCATTCAGTGAATAACACTCACCTCTTCATCCTCTTCATTAGCAACATAACATGTGAAGCCTCCTAAGTCCGTCTGCCAATCTGAGAGGGACAAAACTCTTCAATCTCACAGGCTGATCAGTGATTGGTAGATTATTCCTCCAGTGGGTGTGCATGTGTAGAAACTCACCCACACATCCAAAAGGCAAAACCAGATCTAGAGCGTATTCAGCTCGTGCTGCTTCTCCGTCATGAAGCAGAGTGTAGTTGCCTTGAGACCATCGGCGCAGTTCGCCACTGCATTCAGGTGTACTCAACTCTAAAGAATAAACAAAGTGAGTATGCGAGTACAGGGACACCAAGGTGACACTCCGCACCTTTAAAAAAACCCAAACCTGACTCTCTGCTATTGTTTACTGATGATGATTCAGCTGAGGAGCCTGAGGCTTCTTGAGCCTGTCCGTTGTCTTGCTCCTTTTTCTTCACTTTATCTTCATCATCATCATCATCAGGACAAAGGTAGTGCAATCGAAGCCCAGTGAAGTTGGAGAGAAGCAGGAAGAAAGCCTCTGAATGTAGCAGCTCCCAACATGCACTCACACACTGTGGCAAAGTATCCAGTGCAGCCACTTCACAACATCTACACAGAAACATAGTGCATACAAATATGGTCCATATGAGTCGGTATATTAAACGGAGAAGATGGTAGTAAGGATGCACAAGTGTTTTGAGACATGTAGGAGGGTTAAATATGTGATTGACTGCTGTAATTATCAATCTCTGAACAGATTCTATCAAATAAGACATGATTCCGCTTCTCTACTCCATGTCTTGACACAGAAGTTTGGAAAAATGGCTTCACTTTTATAATACAACAGTGTGAAAGAAAGTGTAGTCATGTATCTTTATATTTTGTCTTTCGATTTGGAGCAAGAGGAGTGTCGCTGAAGGAAGGAAGGAATTTCCTGCATTGTTTCCCCAGTGATTTCAGCTCCTGCAGCTTTAAGTATGAGTAATGTGGTAAGTAATGAGTTCAACCCAGAATAGAGCTTTAGAAATAATTATTAAACCACCTGGGATCTTCTGCAGAAATTCATTCAAAATAACAGTCTTTCAACATGGATTTCATTTGAATATTAACTGCTTCTAGATTGTTTTTCTAAAATCAGATGTTTTTGATATATGTTTACATACTAATTCCAATATAGTTTAATTCTTCAATAAATTTGTAAAGCATTTTGTTCTTCAGATCTGCACTGAAGAAGACCCTGAATGAATTAGGAGACACATTTATGACTAAATCACTTCACTACTTTGTCACAGGGGTCTAATCATTAATTCCAAAGTTGCGTAGACAGGTAGAAAAACAGCGTTGCTTCACTGTTGGACAGATCTGCTTGACAGCAAGGTGAAGCAATAAAATATTCTAAATTTAACATTAAATTAAACTGATATTGATTCTTTTGAAGTGTTCAAATATCCTTTTTGCAGGTGTTCTGTCCATAGCTGACACAGTTTCACTTACAGGCCAATATTACTGTCTGCTTCTCTCAAGTACAGGTAATACCAAGACTATGGATAAACTCATACAATCTGATGTTTAACAATCCAATCCAACACTACTTTAACATGTCATGAAAGTTAGAAATAAAGACTGATAAGGTAACACATCCCACCTCTTATTGGGCGGCCCTCTCCGTATCCACTGAATCTGAGCGAGTTGCAGTGCTTCATTCACCTCCATGAACTTTTCTTCCTAAGGACAGGACTCACAATTAATGAGCAGAAAAAGGAAAATGACAAGTAGAAAAAGGGAGAGAAAGTACCTTCAGAAAATCTTTGAGCTGGATTTCAGAACTGTCTTCAAACTCCTCCTGAATCTGCTCTTGGTAGGAAATATCCAGGTAGACAGGGTTCACCCACTCCATCAGCAACGTCTCCTGGACAAACACACAAGTAAAAGAGAAGAGAGCTGGAATGTGGGTTGTCTTAAATGTACAGTGTGTAATTTCTGCCACTAGTGGTTCACGATTAAAGAATAAAAGATGAAGAAGTATATGTTGTTTTGAAGTTGTGTGGGATCATGGAAGTTGAGAAAAATCAATGAAAATCGATCTGATGTGACTCAGGCAGAAATCGCATTACAGACAGACAAGACATTAAAGCTCTGTTCACATTATGTTTAGTGATGTATATTCATGTTATGGCATTTTATTCTAGCAAAATAGCTGCAAGTCAAGTTGAAAGGTATAATGATCCTAAGCTACAAAACTGAATGTTTCTGGATTGATGAAAACATTTAATATAATATTAAGATATTAACAAAAATATGTAACATAGATCTAGCTCACATTATAATGAAAAAATTTATATCACAATTAAATATCTTCAATAAAAATGCAGATATAGCGGACAGTTCTGCAAATAATTATTAAGCAAATAAAGAGGTTAAATAATTAAGAATTGGTATGATGGTATGCTATGGTATGGTATGAACACATTCAATAAATTATGTATAAAAGACAATAAATATTGAAATAGTAAAATTTCCAAATAATAAGAAACATTTTTCAAACATGATTCTTGTGTGTAGCAACATATAAATGAGGTTAAGACAAACTGGAGTAATTTCTAAAAGATGAGGACGATGAGAAGATGCTTCATGAAGAGAAGAACAGTGACGGATGTGAACTCCGCAAAACAGCTGTCTCTTACAACCTCCAGAAAAGAAAATGCAGCAAGACACTACTAAGATCCACACAGGAAGTCTCAGAAAACACATCTCAACACCACATCACTGTGGACCATTATTATTTATAATTTCTAGGGCTGTGTGTGTGCACTCACATCTCTTGGTAAGTGTGGGCTCCTGGGGACGGGGGGCTCAACGTAGCGAGGAGGACGTTCGAGAGATGGTCCATGAAACCAGCCGCTCAGAGAGAGACGACATTTATCCTGTGACAAAACCTCAGACACCTAGACAGACATAGAGTACATTGTATGATCAGAAGTCAAGAAACCACAGCTTCAGTTGAAAACTATGAAATAATAAATTAAGATGAATTCATTCTTACTTGGTGAAAAGAAACGGGAGAAACTTCGAAGAGGACGAGCGTGTTCCATGACGGTACAAGTGACTTCACAATGTCTTGCGGTTGGAAATTACCTAAAGAAAATATTAGAATATATATTATACATTTTTTTTTGTTGAGAAATGTAAAAAACACACACAAATTAATTGTAATGCTCACTGTCTGTTGTGTAAAGATCCAAAGTTCCTCCATCACTGTTCTGCCACGGAGGAACCAGATACAGAATAAAAGCAACACGCCTGCCCTCCAGTTCATCATCATGACACAGAAGAACATCTGAGAATAGCACACATACAAATGTACAGACTAGTATTCTATTCATCAGTACATTATTATAGAAGTCTAAAAGTAGCATAGTCGTTTAGTAACAAAGATCACCTGTGTATTCATATTTGGCACAGGAAATGTCCACAGTGGGCTCCAGTTCAACCCCCAACACTTCCTCCAGCCACAAACGGAAACGCCCAAACAGCGCTGCTCTAAAAATGATAATTTAATCAAATATACTGCATTTCTTTGTGCATCTACAACATCATGTGTGGTATACTGATGCTAGCTGCAGAGACTAACATTCTTGAAGCCTCACAAGAGACAGATTTACACCAGTGCCTAAACTTCCATGACATTTTGTTGTTGCATAAATAATAGATGATCTCAGGAGGAAGCTGTCATTGTGTATTTATTTATGATATTTAATGAATGGGCTTCACTGTGTGTCATGTTTATAATAAAAAAAATGTGCATTATTTCTAGTTGTGTAGTGTTTGACAGAGCCACGTCTTAAAATGTGATACAAATAAATATATCAAAGTGGAATACATTTACATTTAGAAATGTAGTTTGTTAATCCCAAACCTCACACAATGATAACACTGGATTGCACACAGTGGCTGCATGTAACAACCTGAATCTGAAAGTGAGCATTATCTTCAACACACACAAAAACATACTGTATTTATGGTTGTTTTTGTCAGTCTTTAACCTAAACTCTGCTTTAACGTCCCTTAATATCTGAGGAGAAAAGATACCATATTAGAAATGTACATTGACTTCATCAATAAGTAGATTTGTTTTCCCTTCGTTTAAGCTATTTTCCAAACATTGTAATAATATAGGTCTGAATTTAAGTGAAGAGGCATTGTTTCTACTCAAATAACAAGAAAAAAAGTGCCACCACAGCACCAATGCCCTCCACAATCCTGAAAAAAACCCTTGAATATTGTGTTGCAAAAAACTGCAAACCTGTCATTCATGCCAATAAAACATAGTGATTCAAGCTGAACTTGTATGGGTCTCACAGGTGCTGACACTGATCATGATTTAAACCCAGATATCTTTTCTAGCTTTGCCTTGGCTCGTGCACTAAACTCTTGGCAGGTTTATTAGCTCTTAATGTTGAATAATTTAACAATAACAGCTTTGTCTTGAGTCATTTGTCTAAAAGCCTCATCATTTTCACCAGGGTAATGACTTACAGAGCGTTATGTGTTCACTGCCAACTCCAACACTGCTACCAGCTTGAATAAGAAACTTAACTTTTAAATAATGATTTCATTGACTGAACTGTGGTCACTGTTGGCTGCAGAAAGCTGATTTCTACATTACATTCACTGCACATTTCTGCCAAGCACAATGTCAATATCACCATTAAGTATCATCATCAATTAAGGCTGTGAAGCAAAACACAACATTAGCCCCTTGTATTATTTACAACCACCTTCAACCCTTGTGTGTGTTGTGCCCTAATTTCTAAACATGCCTTGTTGATCCCCTGCAGCTTTATCAAACCTCATTTACGGGATGTGTCTGACAAAATCTGCAGCTAAATTAATCAATGATGAATGATGATATGACATACAGTACTAATTAAGCAGCAGATATAATCTCTAGCTCCACCTGCTGGATTTGATAAGTAAAGTCTTGACACCAAAATAGCTCAGTTTAAATCCATACAAACTATATAACATAACTCATATTTTATATATATATATATATATATATATATATATATATATATATATATATATATATACACACATACAGGGTGGGGAAGGAAAATTTACAATATCTTGAGGCAGGGATTGAAAGACAGTGTATGACCAATTAGTTTATTGAAAGTCATGATAATTTATTTGCCACAAGAAAATGTACATAATAGAAAATGTTTTTATTCTATGTGTCCTCCTTCTTTCTCAATAACTGCCTTCACACGCTTCCTGAAACTTGCGCAAGTGTTCCTCAAATATTCGGGTGGCAACTTCTCCCATTCTTCTTTAATAATATCTTCCAGACTTTCTCGTAATAGTTTTGCTCATAGTCATTCTCTTCTTTACATTATAAACAGTCTTTATGGACACTCCAACTATTTTTGAAATCTCCTTTGGTGTGACAAGTGCATTCAGCAAATCACACACTCTTTGACATTTGCTTTCCTGATTACTCATATGGGCAAAAGTTTCTGAAAAGGTATGGATAATAGTGTTAGGTATGATTATGACATCAATATATGTTTGGTTTCAAAACAATTGACGTAGTGCCTGCTGAGAAAAAACAACAAAATGTTCATTGTAAATTTTGCTTCCCCACCCTGTGTGTGTGTGTGTGTGTGTGTGTGTGTGTGTATGTATGTATGTATATATATATATATATATATATATATATAAATAATGACACTAGATTTTATAACCCAAAATGTTTCAGTCAAATTTTGTCTGAATAAGAAAGAAAGCTAAAAATTGTGGGCATCTAATCTCAATCCTGTATAATTCTGCCATGTCTAATTTGGACTAAAAATTAAATTCCACATGACCTACCCAGTTTCAGCAAACACAATTGACGTTGCTGTGATTCAGTCATTTGCAACGGCACAATTTTTCTGCTTATTTCCTGGTCAAGGACTATGAATACTGTGCTAGTGATGTTAAATTAAAGTTTTAAAGGTGTTTTGAGTGCAAATGTGAGGCTCATGTCACAATATAACATGGATATTCAGCAGATGAGCAAACTTTAGCCTAATCATTCAGAAAAGCAACATCTCAATAGATAATGAGATGGATGACGTGCATCACAGCAGAAAAAAAATGTTTTCTGTCTTTCAGTAATCATCTGTACGTGGTGAGCCTGTTTTTAACATCAGAACTGAGGAACAATGTCTGCAAATTTGAGTAAAAAACACAGGTTGTTTATTGCATGAGAAGGTGCTGTATGAAAAATAGATGTGGGTGTTATTTTCCAAATCACTGGAGGTCCATAGGGTTTACTAGTCCCATCTGAATAAAGCTTCAGATAATGACAGAGTACAGAAAACCTCTTTTTCTAACAACTAGAGGTGTTCTCTTAGGTTGAGAGTTAAGGCAGGGATCCCTGTCTTTGTGGTAATGTCACTGGGCTAATATTAAATGATTATAAATGTTCTTTAAAACACTTATTAATAAAAAAAACAACATCAGATAAATAGACACAACATTGCAGTGGATGTCGTTTAAAAGACAATACAAGTGGTCAACATAGATGATTTCCATGAGCTAGTAGTATGAACTGTCAGAACATTTATCATCTTTCTATTCAGATACACAGTAAAAGTATTGCATGTAGTTACACAAAAACAATAATTATTTACCTTAAGCCTGTGATATGTGGCTCTTTTCTCTTCTTAAGATCATCTGACTACATGGAAAAAAAGAAGAAAAAAATTATAAAGCACAAACATAAACTCCTTTTAGGGGTGAATGAGTGGATCGTACCTGTTTAAATTTGTACAGATCATTGGACTTTTCATGGAAGTTGAGCCCCAGCAGCTCCCTCTGCAGGTTCTCCACAAAACTCTCATCGTCAATGAAGTTTTTAATGACACAGTGAGGAAAAGGATGACAGTCCAACTCCAGATCCCCTGCACAACAATAAGATAAACTAATGAGTCACAGAGAACTCCTTATAAAATCACTTAAATACATAAATCTGTTGGGCTAATTATAAATTCAACATAAAGTAATGTTGATAAATGAAGAGACCAAATTCATAAAACATGTTTGTTTGCCAGTTTGTTGGTTTCTTCCTTCACACAAAGTAGAAATGTTGCCAAGAAACAAAAAGAAAACACTAGAGAGAAAGTGGACATCAATTTGTACACTGAACTCTATTTTCCTTAAAGGAAAAACAAACTGCTTGAAACCAATAAGTACTTTTACTGCTGTATTTTACTTGGGTTCAAATTTGAGGTACTTTTAGGCGCTTTCTATGACAATTTCCATTTTCTGTAACTTTTTGCATATTTCTACCTTTAACATAATTATGTATTGCTGTAGACTAAAATAAACAATTTATGAAGTAGTTAAAATGAGGTCAACGTTAAAGATTTGCAGCTGTATTTATTTCACATGTTTACTTGAGTATAAATGTCATCATCACAGCATGAGGTCACAGGAGAAGCTGCTCTAATGATGAACAAAGGAACACTGGTTGCCAGTACTACGTACCTTATTACTGGAATGTCTTAAAGCACAGCTAGAATCTACAACCCCACAAAATTTGGATGCTGCATAAAATCTAAATAAAAAGGAAATAATTTGACAATCCCACCGGCCTATATTTTGACATGAAATACAAAATAGAAATTTAAAAAAAAAAAAAAAAAAAAAAAAATAGCACATAGAAAACAAATCAACTGAGAGAACGTACCATTTTAAGAAAACGAATGAGGTAATTTTTAATTTGATGTTAGTTGACACATCTGAGAATTAGAGATGCAATAATAAAAATAAAACAGTTTCGTTCTACTTTAAACCTATACTTGCTTCTAATTTTTTTTTTTTTTTTTTTTTTAAACAACACTTATCACCATTTTGACTGGTATTACTAACTCTGTGTGTATGTGTGTGTTCATATGGATTGAATTGTGTTGTAAATGTGTCTGTAGATATATGTCGTACTTGTGTCTTTCTTGATTCGAGATCTGAGAGACAACACATCCTGACTGCAACATACACATACACTTAGACTTAAACTTCCTTTATTGTCATTGCACAAAAAACACAGCAGTGAGATTTTGGCAACAAAATGTCGTTGCTTGGCTTCCGGATTACCACAGATAAAATATAGTCTATATAACTTTAAAAACAAGCTAAAAATAAATGAGTGCAATAAAGAATAAATAGATAAACAGAATGTAAACAACAGAATAAATAGTGCAAAACAGAATAACCAGTATACACGTAGCAATTTCAGCATAATATGTATTAGTAAAACACTGGCAGGGCATTTGGCTACACAACTACTTTATCTTTTCATATTTGAAGTACATTGTGGGGGTAATCGAAATTTTTACTATTTTGAATTAAGTTCATCACAGTATGTATTTTCACAGTATGGAAGACAGTACAGGGTGTCCCATAAGTCTCCATACATAGGAAAAATAAACGTTTCTTGACATAAACCATTTTTATTTATATAATATGCTCTATATGACTGCCATTTTGTCGGGAACACATTTCAATGCGTGTCCTCCACTGCTGAAGAACTATAAAGAAGAAATATAAAGAAATACATGTTAGAAGCATATGTATTATGTCTCCTATGTATGGAGACTTATGGGACACCCTGTAGTACTTCTTCAAAAGAACTGAAACCCTTTTGAATCACTGCCATAAGAAGTTCATTACCTCCTCATAATCTATGTTTTTTTAATATTTCTCTTTTTTAAAAAAGCTGGTTATGTCTTTATTCATCCCTCACACATGTATAGTTTAGTGTTAAAGTAATGTGGAGGACTGAAAGCTGTGTACGTCATACGTGAGTCTAGGTTTGCAGATGTTTATAAATCTGACCTGACGATATTACATATGTATTTGTTTGTCTCTCCTCTTGTACTGACCCTGTCTGTAGTGACTCCTCCGGCCCCATGCTTCTTTCACCGCCCTCTTCACCTGCTCGTCTTCTACCACTGAACAAAGTCCCGCTGTTTTCTCACAGCTCTTCTTCTTTTTCTTCTTTTCGGTATTTTTACACTCCTCCTGCGGTCGTTTAGAAGCCATTGTACTAAATATTGGACCTAAAACCTGAAGACCATTGTATTTGTCAAAGGATCTAGCAGGGCTAACTTCAGGAGCGTGTGTAGAATTTGGCCACAACGCGTCGCGGACATATGACGTCATTGCACTAGTTAAACCTGAGTCTAGACTGTCAGGACTCTTTTGTCAATCTGAATCTACTTTACACTTATTCTTTTTATGTGAACATTCTTCTAATTTTTGGTCCAAAATTGAAAATTATATCATATCTAAAAGTAACAATAAAATAAATATAACATCCCAAAATGGAATTACTTATTTTAAACGTGATACTAACAATCTAGAATTTATTGTAAATTTATTCATATTATTTGGAAAATTTCATATACATAAAAACAAATATACTAAAACACACCCAAATTTTAAAATCTTCCTATTAGAATGTGAAAATTATATTAAATCTTTAGAATTCATATATAATTTTAAAAAAGCACTAACACATTGGCTATTTATAAACAATTTTTCAATACTGGCCGAACTCTCTGTTGCATTTATTTATTTATATTTGTCAGATTTATTATTTATTTAGTTATTTACTTTTTTATTATTATTATAATTTGTATTTTATACTTTGTATTTTTAAATCTATGCATTATTTTCTTAAACTTATATGTTCAAATGCTTTTTCTCTTTTGACATCTTGATGTTTGTTTAAAATTTTGTACTGTATACTCAAATGTTGTTAATGAAGTTGTAAAAAAAAAAAAAAAAAAATAGACTGTCAGGACTAGTTTAAAAAGATAGGCAGAAAAGGCTATAAGGCACACATATGATTAAACTCAGCTGTCGATATTCTTTTGAAACTAATAATAATAATATTAATGATGATGTAGGGAATCAACCCTGTATTTCATGACCCTGAGCAGGATAATCGCATTGGTTAAAGGTTAAAGGAGATGGATAAACTGTATATGATGATGTCAGAAAGTGAGGAACCAGTCAATATTATTAACCTACATACGAATGTTGTGCTTTACTGGCCACACAAACACATCTGTCCGAAGGTAAACCTATTTCATACTGTCCATTTGTTTCCACAGAGCAATTATATTCCCGATCTCATCTAAAATCTTTGGTCTGTAAACATGCAAGCAAACTCACAACTTTTATTTTTAAAACTGGATTCCCATCTTGCATCAGATGAAAGTGAGGCACTGAGGCTATGAATAACCAGTGAGTGGAAAAATGAGAACTGTTTTAGGAGAAAAGGTTTGCACATTTATCATTCAACATGATTTTTGACACTAGCCGTAAATATAATCAGGTATTTTTGACCAGAGGGTGAGGCCCTTCCTGCTGCCAGTTTTTGTCATTTCTCTACAACTTGAACTGTAAAGGTGAATCTACACCAAATCATATTTCTGACCTATATTCATATCTGTGTGCTGGTGGAAGTCCATGAAGAGGAGCCTGTCAGGTGAAGTCCAGGGCAAAACTAAGTAAGTTATAAATGTTAAAAGGGGTGAACACCAGAACCAAATATTCAGTTTTACCTGTTTAATATGTCTCTACAGAGGAGTCCTAACATTTCACTCTCACAGAAGTCATCCTAAAAGAATAGCATTTATCACCAGTTCTATAGATACACTGGTTTTCATATCATCTTCATATATTGATTAATGTGATCAGAGAAATTATTGTAGGTCTGACTATCTTTCAGAAAATACAGTAGCCTCAAAAAATAGAAAAAAAGCCATCATACAGAACGTTCCACTGAAGTATGTGTAGACTTATTTGGTACATTCCAAGTATATCAACTTAATTGCCTTTTGTTGTGACAGAGTTGAAGAGTTTATTTCAGTTCTTGAAGTGAAGGTTGCTTCTGAAAGAGATGTATATTGTTTAAAACTCAATAAGTCAGCCACCAAGTTGTTTTTTGATTTTGTAAAAACACATTTAAAGGACTGCTTTATTAAAAAGAAAACAGATGATGGTACAGGTTAAAATGACAGGAAACTCAATGGTGTAGTTTGTTTAATCAAACAATGTCCTCTTGTGAAGGGCATAAAATCAGATCCTTAACACAATGGAAGTTGTACTTACATACTACAAAAACTGAATGTTAAAAAAAAAAAAAGAAAGACCCACATATTATTATTTTTCAACAGTATAAACACCCCTGCAGATGGTCAAGACTCCTGACATGACACACTCAGACAGGACTGCGCTCACAGAGACAGCCAGACACATTTCATACTTCACATTAGTTGTAGATGAAGTTGAACCTGTAAAAAGAATTGAGTACCATCAATATACATGATACCAGACAATAAAAACAAGTTGGTACTGGAGGACAAACATCTGATCTTGACTAAATCAAACATGCTGATTACAAAACCGAAATCAGATTCTGCATGTCAGTATTTTGAGTTGTGTGAACATGTAAATGAATCACTAATGTCTAAACTGTTTTTCCAGCAATGGCATTCATCATATATTCACATTCTGAAGACAATATGTGCTAACTTGGTCAAATATAGTGATAGATATGAACATCAAGCCAAAAAAAAAGAATACATATTGGTAGCAGAATCCCTCAACTCAGCTTTAGACATTTGCTCTTGTGCTTGGGGATTGTGACAGATTCACACTGTAGGATCCAACAGTAATCATCATCATGTTTGGGTTGAAGCCCCTTGGAACCTGGATTCCATTTCAGAAATATCTGGATGAAATTTATCACCTGTTCATCCTCTGCATCACACAAATTAGGGCTTAAAAAAAAAAAAAAAAAAAAAAAAAAAAGAAATTCATCTGTTGCTTTAAGCCTCTCCCCAAGTCACTTTTGAAAGCAGTGTATCACTTTCATCACAAATGTTTCTTCAAATTTGTAAAACCTGAGTATAGGGCTGGGCGATAAAACGATAACAATATATATCAAGAAATAACTTTTCCTCAATAGAAATATGATATGCTCAATACAATTTCAAAAGAATTCGTCCATGTTTTGACAGATGTAAGAACAGCCAATCATAATTAAGTAGCGCCGCATTGAACCAATCACGCTAGAGCCACGGAAAGTTAGGTTGATGCACACAGCACAGGCGTAAGAGCAGCTGCAGCACACACGCTAATGTTTGGGCTGCAGCCGGAGGTAATCAGTGTTCCCTTGGGAGAAAATTTGACCGAGAACTTGGGCGACCAGCTTTCTGAAAAGTAGAAGCCGGGAGTCGGACATTCAAAGCGTGTAAAGTTTCATTTTCTGTTTTACGCAAGTTATGGAACACACCCCCACATATATACCCCGGTATTGTTTGGTGAAGATGGTCCGTTTTGTTTGTGTTCTCTTTTAAAACTTGAAAGCTTCTGCCTGCTGGTCAGACTTTTCGTTTAGTTTTATATTTATCTGAAACAGTTGTATAACGTTCTTCAGCACATCTGTCATGTTCAACCTCTGACAGAAAATTAATCATATTTAAATCAAAAATAACCTTCTGATGTCTGCACAATTAACTTATGAGTAACAGAAAATTTAAGCTTGACAACAGTAGTGATTTGATTTATATGATGATACATATTGATATCGTCTGACATGAAAAAAATATTGTAATATGATTTTTTTTTTCATATCGTCCAGACCTACCTGAGTGATAGCCTAATTATCACTAATCCATTAGTCCTTCCGTGCTTACACATCTAAATCACTTCCCTCAGTGAACAACTTCGAAGATGACTCCATCACAAGCAGTCTATTTGTTTACATACCAAACCGTTTTACAATTTTGAAGAAAAATTTGTGATAAAAGTCATACGCTGCTTGAAGGACTTGCAGAAACCTTGATCCAATACATTTCTTAAGCTGCTTCATTTTTGCATTAACCTCTGATAGAGAATTTTTCTGTGAGCAGGAGTAAAAAGACAGTGAAGACAGAGAAACACTCAGAAGACTCCCTGGATGTACTATACAGGACATTCACTTGAATGAGCTTGTGAGAACAGAGATACTCAAATAACATAACTCAGTAATTGGTCCAAGATGGAGGATGGAGAGGATGCATCTCCACAAATGGTTCTTATAGTATTAATAACCTAGTTATATACCCAAACTAAGGAAAGCGATGCACACGTTTGTAAAGGAGACAGAGGCAGAAGGTTTAGACCAACTATAACTATGTCTATGAATAATCTGGAGATCCAGATGGAGGACAGAGTACAACGCAAATTCTACACACAGCAGCACACCAAGACCCACAGCCTTAAGATGGCTTAAACAACAAGTTGTGGTGTAATACCTCTAACAACCTCTTCTCCCTTTTTCAGCCAATTAAAAACACAAACAATACCTGCTCAATAGCTGCGGTAGACTGGAAATGATTGGTCCATATCCAGGGGCATTGTCATATAATTCAAACAATGGTGCTGCCACCAGTTTATAGTTCTTGGGGACAGCAAACAGCGCTGCAGAAACAAAAACAAAAATTGCATATTTCAAAACCAGATAGAACAGAATTCAGCTATTCCAGAGCTTTAAGTGTTAATGTACTCACCTTTTTCTTGCAACTGAACGAGAAAAAGCTTCTTATGCTCCTTAGGTTTGGTGATGTGCGCTGGAATATATGGGTACTGGAAGACAAAGCTAAATAAGGTCAGTTTAAAGCCCATGATATTACTCTGGTAAGTTCATACAGATTCACGGTGAAGAGAAAAACAAAGAGAACCATCATTAGCTACAAACCTGTGGAGGCTCAAAGTTGGGGCGCCACCAGTTGCCAATGCAGTCGTCGATCACCCAGTCCTGCTTGACCCCATCCTGCCTTCCTAGAATCTAACATCCAAACAAAAATCAATAACAAAGCTACGCAGCAACACCAAACTACTACACTTACGATGGGCGTTACCTCTGTCATCAAGCGTTTAAGACCCTCCACCTCATCCTCTCCTGGACTCAGCTCCCCACCAGGCCTGCAGGAGAGAAACACGACATCAGAGGATTACCAAAATAATACACCTGTAACTGTTTCTAAAATGAACAGGAAAAACTCACAGTTTGAAGAAAGTGGTTCCCAGCTGCAGGAGTAAGACATGAGGCAGTCTGTGTTCATGGACAATGAGAACTCCCTCCACTGTCCTCCTCATCCCCATTTTATCAAACTCCTCTCGCATCCGCTGGAACCGGGCTGCCACCGAGCTGTCCTTCTCATACAGAGGCTCTTTGGTGCCGAATGTGTAGTTGGTAAGAGGGTATCTGGAAAAGGAAGACAGATTTAATTTTTTTTTTTCAATTACTGAAAGTCAAAGATGATTGGGAATTAATGATATGATATTATAATCAACTTCTATAAGTTGTGGTGGAGTGCAATGTGGCATATCAAAGCATTTCAATATAGGTACAATACAATAAAGCAAAATGTATTCATAGCCATAAGCAATCATTCAATCATGTCATTTATCAAGGAATTTTTTTAAATCAATGTCATTGTAAAGATATGTTCTGTTTTATATTATATAGGCTGTGAGAATTTCCGATAATTTCTTTTTTAACAAATGCACAAACTAAAAATAATTACAGCTACTGATCTGAATGTGACAGACATTAAACACGACACATGACATTAAACCCATTCGTCCTTCTGTAAGAGGATTCACAGTTAGTTTCCATAATACAGGAAGGTTGATTTAGATTAAAAAAGAAAAAACAATTACCCAAGAACGTCGAGAAAAGTGGGAGAAATGGTATGTTTATGCAACGACAGGATGAGGACAATCTTATTGATAACACTGGAGCATACTGTAGAAACATGACAATCCACTATGTTCTTTTTCTTTTGAGGTTTGTATTTGATTTATTTTGTCTTCCTTCTGTATGTCCATATCTGCTACAGGTTCTTAAAAAAGAAGCAATAAAAAGAAAGCATTAAAAAAAATTATTACCCAATACATCTTGTAACTACAGTGCCCCTTCTCCCTAAAATAAGGTGGAAAACAATTTGAGACAGTAATTGACTGTGAAATGTGATAGCTCCTAACCTTAAACAAATACATTGGGGACTGCAGATGTATGATGATGTATGTCAAATGGCAACATTTATGTTTAAAATTGTACATGGTCTCTAATATATTAAGTGTAAGTATACTGCTTTATGACTTGCACCAGTTTACATCCTTGATCTTGATGCAAATTATACTGAATATATTGTCCATTGTTGGGTGTTAAAGCTGTATTCATAATGTCAACAGTTTATATTCATGTTTTTCTAACTAAATAATCTTTGAAAAGGGGATTTTAATCTAATCTCATTCTGTTTATTCTTACCTGGTTAAATAAAGATGAATATTAGCAGTCCATCTGTTTTAACACAATCAATAAATCCAATTTACTCAAGTTTTGTTATTGAAACGAACAGTTACCTGCTTAATATCAACTACACGCAGTATTGTCTGCCTTTAGGCTAATAGGAAACGAAAGCATGGTATTTTTTTTTTCTCATACTTTATAAATAAAGTATTTTGTAAATTTACAAAATACTGTATACACATATACCAGAACATGGCATGGAGAAAAAAACATAATGCTCGAAGTGAGGCAGGAAGAAATTAAATACAATTAAATAAATAGGTAAGTAAATTAGATAAAATAAAAGTAAAGGAATAAACAAAAAGAGGGGGGAAAAAATTACAACTTAAATTCTTCACATAAGGCTTTAGTCTTCACAGCTTTAGGGTTAGTGCAAAAGTTAAGTGTGTCTAGATAGGATTTCAAATAAAATTTAAAGACCACAAAGCTGGGTTTCTGATTGGCAAATTTGCTTGTATGTATATGAAATTTAGCTAATAAAGAAATGAGATTAAGAATAAACAATTTCCGAACAGGCAAATCAGTAATAAAGAAACCAAATAAAATATCTTCAATTTTGAAGTTAAAAGAAATATCCAGCTTTCTATTTAAAAAAGATTGATATCACACCAAAAAATATGACAAAAGGCACATTCCCAAAACAAATGAGTTAATGTTTCATCCGAATTCTGACAAAATGAGCAAAAAGGGTCGACACTGACCTTATACTTAATCAGAGTTGAATTAGTTGGATAACACCTATGTAACAGTTTTAAAGATACCTCTCTCACTTTATTCGAAATAAAAAAACTTCCTTGGTAATAACCATACCTTTTCCCATTCCACATCAGAATATATATTACTCCAAAAAAAGATGGAAGCATGGTATTTTCATGCATAAAACATTCCCCTATCGTTGACAGATATGCTGTGTGTGATGTAAATTGTAAATATTCGGTGTGATTTGGTCGTGATCTCGAGGACCTCACTGGCTGGTACAAACATTACAAATGGCTGAACACAGGAGTACTCAGCTGAAGCTAGTTTGGTTTTACGGTCCGTTCATCTTTGTTATCGTTGCTGCTCTAGTATTGTAACATCAAAGTAAAAGTGAGCAGCAGCTGTTTGAGCCTGGTCTCCTTCAGAGACACAATAAACTCACAGGTTGATGGTCCTCTCCAGTGTGAGCGGCTTCGCGGGCCCACTGATGTATTTGTTCCCGAACTGAACGGCACCACCGCGCGGCCAGCCGGTGGACGAGCGACTGGGAGGAACAACCGACATCACGAACCGAGTTAAACCGTCTGCAGACGAGCTTCAGCCGGGAGCTGGTTTGTATGTCGATGGATTATCAAAGCAACGAGGCTAATTCTCAACACTTCTGCAGATAGTCCACAATAATTTCTCCGCCGACGGTTTCCTCGGCCCTCAACTTCCGGTAAGGTTTTCTAAGCATTACATCCGGTGGCGCCACCTATGGGTCTGGTGAAGAACAACAAGCTCCATACAATGAAACCAACAAAATGCAGTTGTACTAAATCAAGGGTGTCAAACATGCGGCCCGCGAACCAAAACCGGCCATCCAAAGGGTTCAATGCGGCCCACAGGATGAATGTACAAAGTGCAAAAATGACACAGATGACATCAAGTGCCAAGGGTATCACTGAGCCAAGTTAAATGTTATATCTTTCCTGTTACAGATGCCTGTTACTAAATGGTTTGTGCCTTTGTAGAGCCACTGTGATCTGTAAATGATAAGCTGAGGCATAATTCTGTTAAAGCTGCCCTTATTTTTCTTCAGAAATTTCTGTTCATTCATGGAGGTTCAGGTTATTCACTTTTTGATGTGAGGATACTTTGTAAATGTAAATATTTTCATATTGTAATTTTACTTTTTTCACCAAAACAAATAAGAACATATGGAGTTGTTATTATTTATAACTTATTGTGTTATTGTTTTACTAGTCCGGCCTGTTCAAAGTTAAATTTATATAGCCACTGAACTAAAATGAGTTTGATATCCATGTATTAAACCATGATGTACATTTTGTTAATTAACCTTTCTCTTGTGTTAGCTTTCTGTTACCATCTCTTATATTAACAGGTCGGTTTTGACTCATGTCTTAAATCAGCTGTAAAATCCACTAAAAACAATTATCTATCATCCAATTTGTTTCTCATCTCTTGGTTACCTTTGTAAGGCTTCCTTAGCCATGAAAATATTGGTTTGAATGTTTTTGGTGTGAGCCTCTGTGCCTTTTTTAGTCAGTATACCCCTCGATGTGCACTTTGCAAGTCACCAACTCTAAACTGAATTGACCTCACATGTCTGGACATGCCCATCTTCACTTGTTTAATTTTTGTGCCGGTATATTGGATAACCAGGCAAAATGAGAATCCCCAAAAGCTCACATGATTGGGAGAGGAGCTGGCTGTCAGTGTGTTGGCTGACAGTGCACTTAGGATTTCAGTTTTGGCTCTAATTCTTGTTTTATAATTTTAGTTTTATTACTGGGTTGAAACCGATCCTAACAACACAAAAGTCATAGTTTCAACCAGAGCATTTCATAATTTAGTGAAAAAAAAAAGTTTTTTGTATTATTTTGTTGTAATAGAGGTTCCTGACAAAGTCAAAAAGCCTTGATGCAATACACAAATGTTATGTGGTTCATTTATGCATTTAAAACCTAAAACGGGTCAGTGCCGACCCTAACAGAAGAGGAAGGTTAAGTTGTAGCCTTGAAAGAGGAAGAAAAGCAATGATGATTCTAAGGGCCCAAGACTGACAGGGGCCAGAAAAAAAACAGTTGAATATTAGTCAGTATTTTACTAAAATTATTAATCCATCACCGTGAAAGCATGTTTGCTTCAAAAGGTATTAATAAACATTAGGTGTCTGGCTCAGGCTTAACTCTCCCACTTCTGACAGTTATATCTGAAGGAGGAGGTGAGGGTTTTTTATGTCAAAATGTGTCTAATTGCAGGAGGAAATGTATTATTCTACACTATTCATTTTATAATAAAATATTATTATCATCCTCTACATAATGAGCCATAGGTATACAAAAACAACCTATATTTCTCAGTGAATGCTGCACAGTTTTAGTCCCTTTTAGTTTTAGCCGGAACCATGTATAGGTGACACTGTAAGGCCGGGGAGAAGTGTGGAAGTGGAGGGAAAATTGAAGGACAGCGACACTAGCAGCAATGCAGAGGCAGAAAAACTAAAATTTTCTTCCATCCAAGAAGTCAAATTACATTTTATTCGTATTTAGAGCATAAAATAAAATCTAATACTGTTATCATTAAAAATATAGATAAAAGATGGCTTAGAGATGGCATCTTGAATCTGTCTCATCAGTCTTGCATGAAATCATAAAATCTATTGTAAGCTGAATATTGTTTCATGCCTGCACAGTGTCATATTTTTAGGGTTTGAATGGTTTGTTGTGTTGAAGTGGTGGGGCCCGAAGTGGTATTTTTTGTCATGGGGCCTAAAATCCGTTGAACCTGCATTTCTGTTTTAAGATTTTACAACTGTAATGTATGTATTTTTCCTATAACGTCAACTGGATATGTTACATATTTTGTTGATTTGTTATTCTAACTTTATGGGCAACAGTGAGCAAGAAATCAAGCAATCGTGAATGAAAAGCCGTAAATATCCTACTTTAAACAATGTTTTAAAGATGTAATTTTATAGAGGGGATAACTAATGAAAAAACATTATGTAATCTTCATAATCTAAAGTGGTTTCTATGGCTGATTTGATGTGATCTTATGTGATCTATTACCATGGCTGTTACTTCTACTAGACTTTAAAAATAATATGAAAATATATAGTTTTAATTTTCTACCACTGGTAGCTAATCAAAAACTGATCTCAACATGATCATCATATAGCTGATATTAATACACACCATCCCACCATTTCCAAGAGAAACCTTTTAGAACCATTTGAAAACCGGTTTGTAGGAGACACCTAATTTTGTCTTTTCTTTTTGTTTTTTTTTTTAGCCTCCATTTAAAAAAAAAAAAGGCTTAATTATGGTTCATTACAAAAACACATTATCTCATATTATGATATAATAATCAGAAAATATTCAAACATTAATTTCATCTTAAAGATTATCTCATGAAATTGTAAAATGTGATAAATGAAACACTTGTTCACTACCTTGTTCTTTCTAGAGCTTGCACCAACATCCTATAGTTTTTCTCAGTCTTCCTCATACCTGGCTCATGTGATAACACATGAGCTATCTCCATGACAACCGGGCAAAGTAAGGAGGACCACGAAGAGCAGTTAAATGCACCAGAAGAAGACATTCAGTGAACCTTGAGTTAAAAAAAAAAAGGCAGAAATAACGTATCAAAGAAGCTGAGGGAATGATTCAGTCCATTCAATATTCCATTTAATAGTCATATCTATGTCTCTTATCCATCTATTGTAAACATGGTGTATTTTACCACAGTAAATGTCTTATGGTACATAATCATACGTGCAATGCAAATTTCAAACAAAAGTTAAAAAAGGACAAAGACACTGCTGGATTTATCGATTACATCACACCAAGGGGATCTCAGTTCTTTGGTCCAGTGGCCCACCCGCTGTGGTGTGCTGCTGTAAGATGGTGGTCCCTGTAGGAAGTGCCATGGATCTTCCCCCCTCTACCCTTTACTGTGGACTCTCCTGCCTCCATCACAGTAGTTGGTCCCATATTTTGTAATTTGTCGTTGTCTGAATTACTTGTCATCCACAGATTTTGTTTCTTCTTCTTTCTGAATCACGCCCTGATTGCTGCACTGATCGGCCACTTTTCCAGATGCAGCTTCTGCCACTCCCACTTCTGTTGTCTTCAGTTCTTCTTCAGGTTTTTCCTGCGATTCTTTACTTATAGCTTCACTGCTGACTGGGGTTGGTTTCTCATTTTTTATCTCATTCTCCTTTTCAGTATCGATAATTGATTTGCTTTCAACCACCTCGGTTTGCCTGCTCTTCTGGACTATCTCGAGTGCCTCATCAGCTGTAGAAAGAGAGATGACAAAACACCCAAAATCAATATAGCGCTATGTGAATGTAGAAACAAATAAACACAACAGTAGAAACATACATTACAGAAGCAGAACCTAAGGTCTCTTCCATACTAATACACATATTTTATAAAATGTTTGTGCCTCTCATCCACCCAGAAACAGCATTACTTGTCAAACTGAGATTATTTAAAACATATTCAAAGGTGCACATTTGTTGGGCAACGGAGAGTTTAGGAAACAATGATGTAACATACACAAAAACAAGCAAAATAGCAGATATATATTGGGTTCTCTAAAACTGGTTGACACTAAAGATTACAAATTCACACTTTAACTTTCCATTCCTGTACTGCATCACTTGTCGTTTGCAGTTTTCATTTTGCTACCAGCTAAATCACCTCACTAAGCATCTTCTAAATATTATTTGACATATTGTGATAAGAGGCAAAACTATTATTTTGGGCACAGCACATTTTACAAACTACCGGCGTCAGCAGATCTTGACTGATGGCTAATGTTACATTTCTAAACTGCAATTTCTGACTTTGACAGAAACTAATAACTTAAAAATTGCACATAGAATTAATTGTTAGTTTTGACAATTAGTCTGATGTTCAGTGATCCAGATATTTTTTCAGTTTGGTATTTATGACTTTAGATATTCAGTATTTTTTTCCCAGTATCTTTAATTGACAATTGGCTTTTTGCTGCTACAAATGACTGTTTTTATGTTAGCGCTTAAAAACCCATTATGGTTCTATTATTGATGGCTACTGGCACAACATTGTTTGTTTAAGTGTTGTCATTTTTAGGTTCTCATGTATATAGAGATATTTTGTAAAATGAAAATCGTGTGGCTAAACTTTTTTCCACAGTGAGGCTGAATATCTGCATGTAATATCTGTGGACTTGGCCTAAAACTTACCAGGGGTCTTAACTTCAGCCACCGGCAGACTGGATCTTTCCTCGGGAGACATCTGCAACCCATTATCTTGGCCTGAACTATCATTGGAGGGTGTCAGACTTGTCAGATGTTGAGAAGTAGCACTTGAGTTTTCAGGAGCACAGAGACCAGAGAGAGCCGGCGAGAGGGCAGTGCTTACATCTTTAGGTGGGTCTGAGTCAGTCGTGAGTTGGGGACTAGTCATTGCAGCTGCAGTGGGTGAAATCGTGGTGGTGGAGGGGGTGTTAGTGGGTGGTGTTGAACTGGAGTCAGTGGAGGGGATCAAGGCAGGGGTAGGGATAGGGGTGGAAGTAGAGATGGTGGTGGTGGATATTGGGCTTGTGGTTGTGGAAGAGGTGGAACTGGTGGGAGGAAGGGTGGAGGGCCTGGTTGCAAGGGTGTCAGGTGAAACTGTAACTGAAGTGGTACTCAAGGTGTCTGTTAAGTTAAGAGGCTGGGATGTAGTTGTAGTGACTGGTGAAAGTGAAGCATCAGAGTTGCTAGAGGTAACAGCAACCAAAGTAGATTCATCACTAACTGCTGTAGTGACATTAGCAGTGTTTGGGGAGCCTGCTGGCATAGTTGATGTGCTGGTGGAGACTGAAGAAGTTGTATCCACAGTGGTGATGACAGAAATAGCTGCATCAGTACCAACTGTAGGAGTATTATCAGCTGAGAAAGTACTATTTGGCTCTGGCAAAGTCAATTTAGTTGACAGATCTGTTGATGTTGTGGAAACCACGCTTTCATTGCTCTGAGCAGAAACTGTTTCCAAAGTGGTAATGGAAGGCGTTGTTATTATTGTTGAGGTGGAAGTGACAGAAGAGCTTGGAGTAATGGACTCAGAGGAAGTGGAAATGACTGAGACAGGGGCAGGGGGCTCTGTGGGTGTAGCAGTGTTTATAAGTGCTGTTTGTAAGGTAGGGGCAGGTACTTCCATGGTAGTAGGACTGGCTTTGCTGTCAAGCTCTGTAACATTCGTGGGTGTTGTATCCTCTGTGGTGGGGTTAACAGAGTCAGTGCATATATCTGTGTCAGAGGGAGTTACAGTATTTGAAGGGGAAACTGTAATATTAGATGAATCAGGGACTGAGTCTGAGATTGTCGGTACAGTAGGAGTGTCAGCAGCACTGAGAGCAGGAGCCGGAGTGGGTGGAGCTGCAGCTTTAGTAGGCGTGTCTGTCTCCCCTTCCTGAATTTGTGCTAGCTCGTTCTCTGGGGTGTTTCGACCAGATGTTGGGGGGGGTGGACCTGGCTTGATAACTGGCTTTGGAAGCAAAGGAGGTTTCCCAGCTGACTCGTGTGCTGATACACTTGGCCGAATTTGATGCCTTGTGTCTGAAGAAAAGAATTAATGTGCAAATTGTTTAGGATATCACCACTTGTGAGGATGAATGAGTATTTTTGTGTATATGTGTGAGTTTTACCTGATGAGGCTGACATTGTTCGAGGTTTTGTTGGAGGTGGCTCAGGTTTACTGTCAATGATAGTACCTGAGGCACAAAGATCATTTACATCTTATTTTAACAGAACTAATTAGTCTGTTATTTCCCCATAGACTGTTAAATCTTGAAATGGATTAATACTGAGAGAAATCCCACACCTTCCAGAACAATTTTACTCAGTATCACTAAGCTGGAGCAAAGAAGGATTTAAATACATTAGAAATCAAATAGATAATAGGACATACCTTCGGATTCTGCCTTTTTCATCTCTCCCTCCTGATTCTACAAGATAAAACAGGTATTTACATCATTTTCATTTAATTCAGCAACTATAATTATATTTCAGTTCAGTAATACACACCTGCGTCTCTCCTGGCTGGGGTTTGGAAACTCCAATACGTTGAAGCATGAGATGAAGCTTCTGTTCAAAGCTATTTTGGCCATCAAATTGTTTCTGAAATCAGCAAGAACAGAACTATTTTTAACCCTAATCAATTGGGCCACTGTATTGATCTGGAAGCATACACAACTTTAAGCACTCACCTTGTTTCTGGCATTAGTTGCCCCCGCTGCCGCTGATCCAGACAGTAAAATGAGAGACTGGGACTTCCCCTCTCGGAGAGCACGACGGGGAGGCACCGCTTCACTCCTCAGCGGTGGAGCACCAGAAACAGGTGTCTCCTGAACAGCTGGCTCCCCGGTGACAGCAGCAAGATGCTCTTTGCCTTTCTCTTTTTCATTTTCCTTGTCATGTTCTCTCACTCTGTCCTTATCCTTATCTTTTTCAGCTCTGGTGACCTCCCTGAGAGGGCGAATGAGATCAGCGATGGACGCCTTTTTGGGCCGACCCTCATGGCTTGTCTCTGATTTCACTCCACGTCTCTTTTTAAGAGTAAAGAAATCTCCAAGCTTCCTCCTGAGTGTTTTTGTTGGGGGTGGACAAGGTACAGAGCTGGCAGGAGCCACTTCATGCACTGTAATGGTTTCTTCATCTTGTTTTTTCCTATAAGAGGAATCACAATTTCTTAGAGACAACATAGTGTATGTTCGTTTGGTTGTAAAACACAGTAAACAAGAGGCTTTTTGTGTAAACTTAAATAACTTGCAGCTGTTGATACTCACAGTGTATCAGTAGGAAGTACTCTCTTAGTAAAGAACTCTTCAACTCCTTCATCTACTCGTCCAATGAGTTCAAGGACTTCATTTTCACTCTCAATTATTGTCTCCTAATTACCATAGACATGCACAGAAAACAAACACTTAACACTCATTTTGTACCCAAGTGATGATAAAGAGCAACTTGAATCATATGTAACTTTACATTACACAACCCTCACCTCTAACAAACCCACACACTCTGGCACTAGCAGTTCTTCTGCCTCTATAGGTATATTTTGGTTCGAATTTCTCATCCACTTCCATGCTACAAACCAGCCTCCTGGGAGTCAGTTGCTCAGTAACGTACAATAGGGGGGGCGTCACTGGGTTTTACATGAGGAATGAGAGCTCAAAGATAACTCATTTTGCCAGTGTAGGTAATGGGATATCAAAATTGCAGTTATACAGAGTTGCATCATCCTGATCATATTAACATCTGTGCCCACAAGTAGCAATAAAAGCCAAGAGGTTGACTGCAAAACACAAATTTAGCAGAAGTCACCGTTACATGATATCCTGTCAGGGGAATTGCTTGAATTTTGTCTCAGTGGCCACTGGCTCCGAGGGAGTGACTATGTCTCCATCCTAATAGCTCTGTGACAACATGATCAGTGGAAAATGGAGACACACACACACATACACAGGCTACATCTTCATTCAGAATCCAATGAAAATTAAGCACCACTTGATTTTTTTCAGTGTCAGCAAGAAAAGACATTCAGTCCAGAGTACCACACGAGCTCGTACACAGTCATCATGCTCTTACACAGAAAAAAAAATTCCCACTGTGGGTTTCCTCAAACAGCCGGTGACCGGTACAATGGGACTGCCTCATTCAAACAGGGACCAGGCATCTTTTCCAGCTCTCCCCCTCCATCCTTCCCTTCCCCCTGCCTCTCCCCTCTGTACCCTATTACATTCTCCTCTCTCCCTCCCTTCCCCTTTCTCTTTACACACCACCACCTTTCCCTCACACTCCATTAAAAAAAAAAAAACCCTTTCTTATCCTCTTTCACTGTACCTGTGGTCTGGTGGGACGATAATTCAGTTTTTGTCGGTGAGGTCTTGGTCTGCTCTGGGTGTAGTGCCTGAGCGCTGGTCCGCCCAATGGCAGCTCCATTGGGGAGACACGGCACGCTGTTGCCGTGGAGCTCTGTTGCCTTGGCTCTGTTGCTGAGGCACGGTTGCTAAGAGCACGAGCACCAGCAGTATGTAATGCCTTCACTGAGGTGGGAGGGGCCAGGCTGGCTAGACTGACAGATCTGACAACAGAACCTCGCCTTTCTCTGCCCCCTCCCCTCCAAGAAAAAAGCCATGAGAAAAAAGATATTGATAAAATAAGAAAAGACAGGGAGAGAGGATTAACGTGACCACATTAGCATTTGTTTCATTCCTCCAAACTAGCCTGTGTCTAGTGCTTGTACGGTGTGAACACAGAGTAATGGATATATCTAAAATGAGCAAAATGTTCTGTTGGTTATGTAACAAATTAATAATTTATTTTATATGCGGAAAAGATGCTCTGAAAGCTTGTAAGTGACAGGCTGACCCAATAGTTTCTTCTCTCACTGGAAAAGTGAACAAATAAAGACACTTTAAATAGAGAAATTACTCTGATGTCACTCTACCATAGGAAGCTTTCTGAATATTATGTGAGAAAACAGTTAGCAAGTACTGCTCAGAAGCCACAAATTTAGGCACAGAGACACACCTAAAAACACTGATGTATCAGCCTCCTGTCCATGAGGGCAGGTGTAGCAGGTTTAGTGGGAATTATGCTGCCTGGTTTGCATATTTTAGATAAAACAGCCAACATTATGTCCAGCTTGATACCTTTAGACATAAATTTTATGATTACTACAACTTCCCACCTATAATTTGTAAACACTTAAAAGTAAATTACAAAATACCCAAACACTTATTACAATGATTTACTGTAAAAGTCTGACTTTCAGATCAAACCTGCAGTCTTGCCAACTTTTAAAGAAGTATTTACCATTTTTCCCTGCAGATGATTATTTCCATTCAAACCACATAGTTGCGAGTTCAACCAAACAACCCAGAAATAACTTGTTCTCTTCAATAGCCCCATGCAAGTTTTTCCATGTGAAGTAATATGTCACCAGTTATGTTGTTGCTACTCTGCAGAGGTAACATAAATTTATAGTGATCAGGAAGTAGGGAGAAAATAAAGTACTGGATCGCAGTTGTATTAAATTTTTTCACACTTGGTTATACTAATGTAGCCAATAAAAATAATATTTGAGCCTATATATATGATGTGGAGACAGGAAACATTTTAGATGGTGCTAGTTTCAAAATGTGTCTGCTAATTCAGTTATTTATTTATTTAAACCAGAGGGAGGAAATCTTGACCAGAGGCATGAAGCGAGATTTAGAGGGATGAATGACACTGAGGAGAGCGGTGTGAAGGGGAGAAACCAGATTTATTTGGTTTTTTTTAGTTTAGAACTAATGACAATGGAACATGATGCTACAATTTCAGTTTTGTGTGTATCTGTTTAGACATTAAAAGGGCTATCTAGTGAAATTATTTTTTTCAATCATTTTTAGCGAGTTTGGGTTACTTTTAATCCTAAAAATACTTGTTAGAAACCCTAAACACCAATACAAGTCACACAGTTATTATTTCAATCACCCTACCACAATGCCCCTGAACCATAGCCTACAATCACGACTTTGTAAGAGTGTGTGTGTGTGTGTGTGTGTGTGTGTGTGTGTGTGTGTGTGTGCGTGCGCGCGCGCGTCACGCATACATAAAAGAGATAGAAGTGTGTACCCATCCTACACCTAAAACTATCATACTGCCCTCTTGTGGATGATTTGAGATTTGTTATCATTAATTACTCTTATAACCTCATGCCACTGTGGTGGTCTGACTGTATCTGGAAGTCAGAAAATTGTGTTGAGGAAATTGCGAAAATAATCTCAAAGTGTCGTCGTAATCCGGTTCTGCCACCTTTGTATGTGTATTATACTCACCAACGCCTTCTTACACGCCACGCCCACGTGCGATTTCAAAACTGGCGCCCATCAGCTGGAGCCACGACAAGGTCACGCCTCTTTATTCCTTCGGGAGCTGTATGCGCGCATGCCCAGTGGCGCTAATGGGCCGCCATTTTGTGTTAGGCCCACTCTTCTAAAGCGGGAGAAAATTATTAGGCAGGCGCATAACGCATACGGACGTCCGCAGCGGGACTGAGGGGATCATCCTGGGGTGCTCGACTTCCAAGTGAATACAACGAGGAAAAGAAGCGGTGTACAGTAAGCGAACTGGCTATTTTGCCCCCAAACACGGAAACGTTTTTGTAGGATCTGTCGTCGGCCTCTAGGTGTCACGGTAGTGCTTACCGGCCAGGCGGCTGGCGGGGGGTGTTTGTCTCCCTCTATCGTTATCCAAAATTCACTAAATCAGTCTATAAACTGCTACTCCCGTCTCGGTTCAGCGTTTTCTTGCTTTTTGGCTGATATTGTGGTATACTTAAATAGGGATGGCTGTATTTATGATTATTTGGGTTTTAACTTTGTTCAGGCCTGTCGTCCATCTTATAGTGCCCTTTGTTTCCTGTTTTCAGACGTACTCGCGCCTCTCGAGTTAACGAACTAACACGAGTGGTTGTTTTTAGTTTTATTTATAGATTTTCTAGTATCTTAAGATTAAAATAGTTACTTGAGCTGAAGATACAGATGTTTCCCGTGAAGGCAAACTTCTGAGTTCGACCCAATGGTAAATTAATCGGCTGATCGTAATATTGGCAAACAAGCGTAGCAGTTACACCGTTGGTGTTTTATCTAAAGGGGTCAGTGAGGAAAGGCGCAAATTATAGATTTAAAAAGTTTACCCCCACTCCTGGACCACTCAGAGACATTACAAACAAATATGATCCGCTTCCTTACAGCATATTGTGATGGTCTGGAGCTGTTGTCCTGTCAAGTAATGTGCTTTGGCTTTATATGTTTTACAGGGAGAGTTGATGCTCGTGTTCAAGGCAAGCTGGGATGTCCCGTTTATCTTGGTCAGATCACTAGCCATGCAGTGGGGTTTACTAATGCTTTGCTGTAGGAGAAGTGCAATATAAACCAATACAGCAAGCGTTTCCCAGTTTCAGTAATTTCCCTATCAATGCCAGGTGTACTTGCAGCTCAGAACACGAGTATATGTAAAATCATTGTGGAAGGTATCAAAAGTAACAGTGCCTGTCCTCTTAAAGCTCTTATGTCCTTTTTTGCATTACAGCAAATCCCTGAATATGTGAGAAATTCTATATTTTGTTCATATTTTTTTTTATCCACTTAGGTAAAATGTTGGCGGTGAATATCACCTAAACTCTCATGTATTAGACAGGTGTATTGCTATGCCTTGGTAATAATGAACATTTTAAGAAAGTGTTTGTATTCATCTACTGTAACAGTGCAAATGGTTTGCTTAGTTTGAAAACTTAAATTGTTCATCTTGCATATAAAAAATCAGTTTAAATCCTAGAATATAAGTGTTGCACAAGTTACAACAGACACTAAAATCACAACTACATTCAACTAAACAAAAAAACTGTGACTCAACAACACCACTAGGGGTGACTTGCTGTGATGACAGCAACTGTGTACCCATTTAACACAAGGGATGTAGAAGTTTTGAAATGGTCTGTTTTTCCACATTTGTTTTGTTAGTGTCCATATTTCAGTTTTGACTTTGAGAAGGTAAACATATGAATGGCACTAAAACTACATGCACTGAAATGTTTCCATATTTTGGGGACTTAGAACACTTTTTTCACTTCTTAACTATATTTTGTCTACTTTATCAAATTACAGAGTGTTGATTGGCCCAGTCCCATGGAGGGCGAGGTTGTTTCCATGGATACTGCTCAGGCTGCCATCTTAGCCCCTGAAGGAAAGGGTCTACCAGAAAGTGGAGAAGCCTTGATGCAGGGAACAGCAGTAACTACACAAGGAGAGGTGGCTGGTAACATGGAAATGATGGTGATGGATGCTCTAGATCCAACCCTGCTGCAAATGAAGACTGAGGTGTTGGAGGGAGGTGGCACAGTGACGGTTACCAGCGGAGATGAGGGTCAGATCATCACCCTCCAGGTAGATGAATAGTTCCAAATAAGGTGATGTTAAATGATGAGTATTTGGCCATGTTCTTGGATGGTTCCATCACTTGATCATGCTGAAAAGTTTTCTTGTTCTGTCTATTCATACTTAGGTTGTCAATATGGAGGAACAGGCAGGTGCTGCATTAGGTCTTGGGCAACTTCAGCTCGTGCAAGTGCCAGTTACAGCAGGAACTGTGGAGGGACTCCAAGCCACCTATGTTGACACATCAGCAGCTAACAAAGATGCTGAACCTGTTATCTGTCACACACTTCCCTTACCCGAGGGTTTCCAGGTGAGAAACCACTGTTATGGAGATATGTCCATTTTTATTGGTTGATTCATTTTCTTGTTTTGAAATCTTTTTATTAAGAGGAAGTGGTGTGTGTGTTCCTTTTTTAGGTGGTAAAAGTGGGTGCCAATGGAGAAGTGGAGACTGTAGAGCAAGAGGAGCTCCAGGCAGCTCATGAGGATCTTCAAGGGGTTGTGGCAGAGGAAGAAACAGAAGTAGGAGAGGATATTCCTGAGCCTGAGCAAGAAGACCCAGACTACCAGCCCATTACCACAGTCCGTAAAACAAAGAAAGGAAAGAAGAGCCGTCTGCGTTATGCGGAAGGGGATCGTGACATGGATGTTTCTGTATATGACTTTGAAGAGGAGCAGCAGGAGGGGCTGTTGTCAGAGGTGAATGCGGAGAAAGTTGTGGGTAACATGAAACCACCCAAACCCACCAAAATCAAGAAAAAGGGTGAGACTGTACTCCTTGAACAGTGAAAAATCTATTGCATCCTGTGAATCTAATGGGATTTGTACGATGATAAAGTATAACTCCACAGAAATTTTAAAATTAAGGAAAGCATACCATTAAGCGATGCACCTGAACATTACACTGGGGGTTAATGTCAAACATGAGTTGCAGCTTGTATTTGACAGGGTTTAACTTTGGAATGTCGGGAGAATGGTAATTTTAATAAGGCATAGCTTGAATAACCATAACCTCTAGCTGTCAAATGTTTAATACTTTGCATATGAAAGAGGCAATACTGCTGTTTAGCTATTGTATCTAAATCACTTTTCATTAAGTTTAGCAAGCATATTAGGGTAAATTTTGATATGGATTTGTATTTGGATTCTCCAGAGGATCTACAACCATGGATAAGACATGGAAATGTATCAAGTGTATGAACTCTGACATGACAGTTGAACCTTACTGGTTTGGGATGCTTTCTGCAAACCACTCTTTTTTTTTTTTTTTTTTTTCTCTAGGAGTGAAAAAGACGTTTCAGTGCGAGCTGTGTAGCTACACCTGCCCACGTCGCTCCAACCTGGACCGGCATATGAAGAGCCACACAGATGAGAGGCCACACAAATGTCACTTGTGTGGAAGAGCATTTAGAACTGTCACATTGCTGAGAAACCATCTCAACACACATACGGGTATTTAAAAAAAGATAAAAACAAAACAAATGACCCTACATACTGACTCTTTTTGGAGTATTATGCTACTGAAATGATGCAGACAGAAAACTTTTTGTATTTCTTTCAAATTTTTAGGCACACGGCCACATAAATGCACTGACTGCGATATGGCTTTTGTGACCAGTGGTGAGCTAGTGCGTCATCGCCGCTACAAACATACACACGAGAAACCCTTCAAATGCTCTATGTGTGACTATTGCAGTGTGGAGGTAAGTGCTCACCAAGTCTGTAATTTGTGTTCTCTACAATAGTTCTTGTAAAATGGTGTAATCTTACAAGTCTTCTGTTCTGGTTTTAGGTGAGTAAACTGAAACGACACATCCGCTCTCATACTGGGGAGCGACCCTTCCAGTGCAGTCTCTGCAGTTATGCCAGCAGAGACACATACAAGCTGAAGAGACACATGAGAACACACTCGGGTAAGACACTGGCACACTTAAAACAAGATTTCAGACTTGTTTGGTTGGAAGGGACCTGTCTCTGACTTGACCTCTCTCCTCTGTGTTGCAGGTGAGAAGCCATACGAGTGCTACATCTGCCATGCTCGCTTCACACAGAGTGGCACCATGAAGATGCATATTCTGCAGAAACACACGGAGAACGTGGCCAAGTTTCACTGCCCACACTGTGACACTGTTATTGCTCGCAAGAGTGACCTTGGTAAGCCATGATGCCTACTTATCTCCTTTTTTCTTTCCCCATTTCTGCCAGAAAATCTGATTGGTCAGAAGGTAAAGGGATCTAACCATTACATCAAGCTTCTCAGTTACTGGAGCTGTTGTGGCTGATTTTCATGTCCCGTGTTTCAGGTGTGCATCTACGGAAGCAGCACTCCTTTATTGAAACGGGAAAGGTGTGTCGTTACTGCGATGCTGTTTTTCATGAACGATACGCTCTCATCCAACACCAGAAGTCTCACAAAAATGAGAAACGTTTCAAGTGTGACCAGTGTGACTATTGTTGCAGACAGGTGTGTCATGTGGAATATGACTTAACTGTGCAATTTAATGAATTTATTTTTGCGTCAAGTAACTTATATTTACTGATCACCCCATAGGAACGTCACATGATCATGCACAAGCGCACACACACAGGTGAGAAGCCATTCGCCTGCAGCCAGTGTGACAAAACATTTCGGCAGAAGCAGCTTCTGGACATGCACTTCAAGCGCTACCATGATCCCAACTTCGTCCCCACTGCCTTTGTCTGCAACAAGTGCAGCAAGACATTCACCCGCAGGGTAAGACTGAAATTAGGCTTGAGCAATATTTGAGCACTGTGTGTTCTTAAAGTATTTCCATGAGTTGTCCTCTTTGTGGTTTACAGAACACCATGCTGCGTCATGCTGAGAACTGCACAGGTGAAACCACAGTTGGTGAAGAAAATGGAACTCCTAAGAAGGGCCGCCGTGGAAGGAAGAGGAAGATGCAGTCCAGGAGAGATGATGATGATGATGACGACACAGGTATTGGTCGCAAAGCTTGTGTATGTTAAAATCTTTTGTATATTGTGTAGAAAACTGTCCATCTCACAAGGATTGCAACATGTACAGGCTAGATGAATTATAAGTTTAGTTATATTAGAGGAATCATTTAATTTAGCCCTCTGTTTGAAATGTTTGGCATAATATTGCTATATTATTGCATGTAATTATCCCATTGTCTGATAATGATTCATAATAAAGGTCAGATGTCAGACCACAGCAATTTGGCAATTTTAATCAACTGCTTGGAATTGAGTAATTGAATTAGTGTTGTGATAACCACCTTGATTAAGTCTTGTATCTAATCACACTGTATGTCTTACCTCTTCATAGAGGATGATGAGGCAGAGGAGGATGAGCTTCTAGCTGAGATGGAGATGGAACAGGCCCCAGCAGTTCTTCCTATCCCGGCCCCCGTAGACCCACCAGTTGTCAGGAAACGTGGCCGACCTCCAAAGAACAAGCCAGACAGTAAGTTCACTCATTTGTTTATTTATTCTAGGGCTGCAACTAATGACCATCTTAATAGTAAACTAGTAAGATTTTGAACTGCAAAAAAAAACAAAAACAGTGGCTCTTATTTATTTTCATTGCAGCAATAAAATACTGAAGCATCCAGCTGTATGTCAGAAGGATAGACAAGGGTTTATTCCACTGGTCACTTTATTGGAAGAACAGTATTGGTTACTGTTGGTCGTAACTACACTGGAATAACAGGAAAAAAATGAATGGGAAACTTAATTGCTGGCTCTGTTTCACTCATTTGCTCTCTTTTCCTGCTCTCACCTCTCTCGCACACACCGGCTCACTGGCTCCGCCTCCTAACCCGGTCCACACTGCACAGGACAATCTGCCCTTATGGCCCACAGGTTTTTGATTTTGCGTTGGCGCTTTATATACTGCTTTACAGACCACGGAGTGCGTGTGCCTGTCCAGGCAGGCGAAAGCCCACCTCTGCAAGTTAATGTCCAATCACTGTTGTGCCTCCACCCACTCCCTCCTCTCACTGGAACCAGTTGTAGCTCATTGAGAGAGATACGCGGAAATGGCAAGCTCTAGTGAAGTTGAGAGACAGAAGTTTGAAGATGCACAGGCTTCATTCAAACCTCCAGTGTGGGATTATTTCAGTTTTGCTGCACTCTTATTTTTTGGGGCATTTCGCCCGAGGATGGGGTTATGTTGTACGTATTTTGCCTGGGGCAGGGTTACATTCTACATGTTGGGGGTTAACCAGATTATAACACCTCGCTGACACAAGAACCCGCATCAAACACATCAGTGACGCAGGACGTAACCCCACCCCGAAGTGAAATGCCTCAAAAAATATGAATCCCCTGTTAAGTACAATGATGAGGGAGTGAAAGTGGTTAACAGAAATGTCACTGTCTGCAAACATTTGAAACGTGTCCCATACTCACAAGGAAACACAAGCAATATGATATGTTCACTACAGAAAGTGGTATTTTATTCAGTACAGTGATATAATTCCTACTGTGAAATTCAGTTTTTGCTGTCAAGCAAAATAAAAACATTATTTTGGGAGAAAAGCAATAGTTCTTTTTATGCACAAAACACATACCGAAACCGTGGCCCAAAAACCACGGTACCTGCACCCCTGAAACATTTATCATGGTGTTGCATGCTGTGGGGTACGCATCAATGATGTCACTAATGATGTGTCGACTACTAAATTAGTTGACTAATTTTGCCATTGACTATTAGTTGACCAGTCGTTGCAGCCCTAATTTATTTATCTGTGGACAGAGCTAATCTGTCCTTTTTTTGAGTCTTAAGTATATTTACACCTGTCGTTCTCTGAACAGCTGCAGCCATCATCCGTGTGGAGGATGAGGCTACTGGAGAGGTGGACAGCATCATTGTGAAGGAGGAGGTTGGAGCCGAGCAGGAAGACGAGGATGCAGAGGAGGTGGTGGTGGTAGGAGGAAAGACCACCATCCAGATGGAGGAGTTGTCCCAGGTTGAAGAGGAGGCGGGACAGGAGTCTGAGGCCCCACCCAATGGAGACCTCACCCCTGAGATGATCCTGAGCATGATGGACCGGTGATGGGTGTGGGATCAGACCCCAACACGGACCCTTTTACATGTCTTCATTTAAGTCTTGGCATTTAGGATTACAAACACCTGCACAGAAACAGAAATCACTGTAATTTAAGATTTGCGTTTTAATTATGTATTGATACAGACTTGGATGAATGAAACAAAAGATTTTTAATAAGGATTTACATACCAAAAAATGCATTTCAGTCTAGAGTGGCTGCAATTGAGTGCAGTATATTTAGCCTCCTCATAGTTGGATCTTCTGTTATTTTCCCCAAAGTTGGTATTTATAGATCTTTCCATTGGGTTAGTCTTTATCTAAATTATAGTATAAAAGACCAGCTGCGTTGAATCCATTTGATTCCATTCTGAAGAGCTTCATGTATCTCAGTCTGGACAAAAAAGGGAAAAATTACACATCAGGCACGTTTCAGTTGACCTAAATACAAAGTGGTTAAAATATCGACATAAATGTACAAGTGACTTCATGGACACTAAGAGGCAGCTTTCAGGAGGACGGATAACTGCCATCCATTACAGCCACTTAAAACTGGATATTTTACTATGTTTAATGTTTCTTTTTTTTCTGTGGTTAGTAAATCCATTTTAAGCTTGTACTAGCTTTTAAGAGCTTCTAGTCTGCTTCTTTTTGGCTCCTCTTTGGCTACTGTAACACCCCTAGACGATGCATATATACTAAACATAGTCATTGATTAAATGCAAGAAGAGAATGTTCTGCTCTTTTTTTTTTTCTCTCTTTTTTTGTGTGTGTGTGTGTGTGTAGCCATTCCACTCTGGGTTGATGCTTTCTTTTGTACTGATGGCAATGCTAACGTAGCAGCTTGAATGATTTTTTTAATGACTGGCAGATTTATGACTACGACAGATTTTAAGAGATTGTAGTTTTAGGTTTCTGTAACTGTAATAACTCATGCAGTACTTGATTACAAAAGTTTAAAACTACAGTCTGGTTTGGAAAATGGCAGTTTTGGTAAAAAATTATGGCATGAATAAAGCATTGTCTATCAAAATTTGGCTGATGTGCTAACACAGAACACACTCCTTGTATTTTGCTTGCAAATATATTTTATTAAATGGAGGACTTGATATTAAAGTCTTAACCCCTTTTCATGAAAAGTGAATTTAAATTTTTATTTTGCTGTGGGAGGTTTTGGTGCAGACTGTCGAAGCAGTACAAATGTTTGCTTTGTTTCAAGTTGTGTTTGATGTAGACTCTACCTCAGTGCCACTGTAATGAATGACCTGACTATAATTAAGATTGACATATTTAAAAGATCTCCTCCAGGCATGTAATGAGACACTAAGACAGCACTTAATACTTGACTCAGTTTTGTGTAAAAACCATATCAATCAAATTCTCACTAAAACCTGCTAAGACATTATCTCTAAAATACAAATATTAAATATAACTGTTAAACACCAGGTGTTTCCTGTGCTTCTAACAGTCCATTTTCACTGTCTAAGCAGTGACTTTAAAGTTTCCACAGTGTTTTAAGATTTTAATAGATTGTTTTTAGCAATAAAAGCACTTTGATTCTAAGTGTTTGTAACTGAGAAATTATTCAGCAGCAAGGCCTTAAACGGTGAAGAAATTAAGTTATTTAAGTTACATTTTAACCATAAATCTTTCTATGCATGTTTCTGTTGAGTATATTTGAAGAATGACATCCTTCTTTTACATACATGCCTTTATACTAAGAACTTACATGACAAAAGTATCAAACTGTACAGACATTACATGAACAATGAAGCCCAATGATAAAGGCTTTTCTCTGATTGTTTGAAATAAAATGCAAAATATACCTGCTGAAGAATTAACAAACTGTTTTATGAAACACATGGATGACGAAGAAAATCAAAGTTCTGATACCTCCAACCTCTCCACATCTTAGAAAAGACTCAACTGTGACAGACTGCTAACATATTTACACACAAATACAATGCTTATTTTTTCTAATAGCTGTAATGTCATGGTGCTCATACCATCATTCAGAGATCTCATCAGTTGGTGTGTAGTGATTGTTGATTGTTTAATATTCCATCCTCTGATTTGGTTAATACCAACAGAAAACAGCCCAATGAGGGAAAAAAGTGACCAACTTTGCATGTGACAAACCACATGCCCCCTTATCATGTGATAAAAGCATGTAAAAGCTAATTAAAAATGTCCTCACTAGCATTCCATTTTAGTTGACCCATTAACTGGTCTGTTTTCTGCTCAGTGTGGTTATTTTTACTTTTCTGGGGGCAGTGACTGAGTTTCAGTAGTGAAAAATGAAGGGACTGTTTATGTGTTAGTTGTGTATTGAGCCTTCAGACAATGAGCCCATTCCCCTTTATGCAGCCTGGTTTACTGGTTTCAGATGATAGTAGTAACAGTATCAATGAGGAGGATTTTTTTGTTTTGGGGGAGCTTGGTTCTAGTCTCATTCAGTGAAACAAAGTGTCAGGAGCTTAAAGGTTTGTTTTGTGGATACCAAAAAGCACAGTTGAATTTAACATCATGACAACAGAAAGTGTGAGTGTTTGTGGTTTGTGAGCTCTGGGAACTCCTAGTCATCACAATGTCAGTAGAAAAGTGAACTTCGGGCCCTCTAGTATAAACACAACGGTTTCTTCAGTCTATGGAAATAATTACTTCTATTACTAATAACATGGCACTAACCTGATGCCTCTCCAAACACTAACATTAAAATAGTAATGGTCTACAACACACGGCACTTATTTCATAAATCTCTTAGTGTGTGGTCGGTTTAACCAGGTGCTGCGTCCTGTTTTGTCGGAAATCTGGAAGAGAAGCGCCCGCCGCCCCCTCATCACCTCCCGGTTGGTAAACCTGGACCCTCCGCGGGTCTGCACCGGAGCGGATTCGGTAATGACCCTTCGAATCCGACCCTCTCGTTCCCCGAGCCACCGCTGAGGGAGGGAGACGCCGGTACTTCTTCTCCTTCCTCCCTTTCGGAAACATCATGCCTGTTTTTTTCCGTTGGATTTACGGCGGCGTCGCCAGCGCAGCGGAGAAAACAGTGACAGAGGGACATCCTCCTTGTTGCCACAGCAACTAGCCAAAACATGGTTTCCGGTCGAAGTAGCGACATTTCAACATAAAAGTAGTGATTTGTTTTTGTTAAACACGGGAAATTTACATTACGGCCTTTTGCAAAGGTAGAACTTGTAGGAATATTGTTGTTTCAGCATTATAAGGTATCTTGATCAGATTAAAGTTTGTTTGACAATTTCAAGTTTATTGTTTGTTTCAGCAAAAGTATATCTGATTTAGTAAAAGAAGGAGCTTTGATTTGTTAAAAAAGAAATGATCAAACTGATTAACCTAGAGCATGAAGTATTTTTTAAAAATGCTAAATAAATAAATAAAAACCTCACATGACTCAAAAAATACCTCTAGACTGAATTCATTGCAACAAAAGCAACAACAACAACAACAACAACAACAATAACAATAAATGCTCACATGTCATACATAAATAAAAAATAAACAAATTAAATGAATAAAATAACATTTAAATGCAAAGGACAGGGAAAGCCAGCTTTGGTTTTATACAGAATTTCAATCAGACATCTGACTTTCACAAAATAGTGGCATCACTTGACAAAGCACCCATATAACTCCTGAAATTGCATTCAAAAACATTATTAATGTTAACATTAATAATAATAAAATTCTTTACTTTTATGGTCCACAACTGTCTCAGTAGCAAACTATACATTACTCTGTACTGTAACATTTATGCAAATGTTGATTTAAATAGAAAGGCACTCCAACATGTCATAATATTTTATATCACACAAAAGCAATCCAAAGTGTATTACGGTACAACAAATTACAACTGCAAAGATATAAAAATAAAAATGGGGGGATGAAAACATGATTATTAACACCAACACAAGTAAAAAATTATGTACTCACTTGAGGAAATGATCAGACATATATTTTTGGATGTTATGGTGTGCACAACAAAAAACAATCGATTTTTGATGTTGGACTGTGTGATAGACTGTATGTTGTATAATTGTCTGTAACACCAGTCTACATGTATAAGAATGAACAAAAATGAAGTCCAAATGGTGGTTGGCTATAGTTCCCAAGATACAGTCTTGAGTCAAAATGTATAATTTTCATAATTAATGATAGAACGGGTTTTACTTAGAGGGAACGTTTGTCGCAGAGCTACCAGATCTCCTTCAAAACACTGTCTGCAAATTACAATACATACACTTTAAAGGTTCTTTCTTGTGTAAAATTTAGAAATCCATTGTATAAATGTACATAAACCAATATATGTGTAATAACACTTTATTATACACATTGAAAGCATCAGATAACCATCACTTTTCACATTTGTTTTCCAACCCATTTTATTACAGTATGCCAGATTTAGCACATTTAACCTCTCAAATTGATAATTTTTTTTAAGTAACCAAATCAAAGTGAACAAATAAGATATGAACTATTTTGTCAATGCTTTTCTCATCTGATTGATGGGACAGAGAGTAGTTTTCCTGTTTACTCCCCTGACTGACAAAGGAAGATTGAGCAAGGTTTGGTTAGTAGATTGAAGAAACACCTTATAAATATATATTTCCAATGTGTCCACTGGAATACTTTACATTTCATTCACGTGTAGGTGTTTTGTTCGTGGAGCTCTTATAGTGAAAAGTCACAACCGGAAGTGTGATGGCACCGCTACTGTCGGCTTGACTGTGGACAGAAGAAGAAGAGGGAGAAGAAGAACTGCGAAATCAAGGAGAAGGACAGCGCCCAGAAGAACTGCAAACCTCTGCTGTCTGAGTGGAGCTCCGCGCTGGAAATGGGACCTGGGTCACTTTCTCCGGGTGGTCGGACGTTAAAACAGAGGTAGGGCCGTCTTTATTTTTATGGCCAAGGTCGCCACATGAAGCCTGTTAAATTTTCCTCTACATGGGCATGAGTCCGTCCGACGTGAAGTTGCCTTTCTGCGGTTGTTGTCGAAATGCTCGCCTCCATCTGTCCGTGGGTGACTGTATTTAGTCTGTGGCAGCTGACTTTTGTGTTAGTTATGGGTTCTGATTCTGACTCTGAAAGGGCAGTGGGCGTCGGGGGTCCTAATGTGGACGCCAGTGGACTTTTTGTGGCCTGTGATGTTGCTCCGTGGGCCGGGCTGGGATATGGACTGAATACTAAATGTAGCACGACTGTGGTTCCAAGTTTGTTGTGTGAGCTCCATCCTCCTCTAGGGTGTGATATGTATGTGTTCATCCGCCTCTGTGGCCTTCTGCTGTCCAGTAAAGCTAATCCAGTAATCTGGAAACGAGGTGGAGGCGTTTTTTTGTACCCCTCATCCATCTATTTCGTCCTCCACCAACCAGCCCACACTCAGACCCTCCATGTAAATGGGAGATGGTGTGTGCTTTTACCAGGACTACTGCTCCTTGAATCCTCATAATTAGTAAACAAAAGACATCTAGTGGATTAGTTTACATTTTCCAGATATGTCTGTAGTTCATATTTTGCCATTTTGCAGTTTAATAACACGCAGTAATCCAGTGGCACTTTGTTTTGGCCTTAAATGTCCACCTTATTTTATCATTATTCATGTTCTAATCCTTCATCAATATAAGATAAACATCTGAAAATAGTCTGTAATGTTTCTTCTCTTTAAATATGAGATTGAGATACTTTTTTGAGCATTTGTTACTCATTTATTATTTATCAGGAAATCTGATTTTGTGTTTTATTTGACACAGATGCATCCAAAACAGAGTGGACTAAATTAACTAATCAGAAATGTTGTATTGAAAATTCACATCTTTAATGTAACATCTTAACTGTATTTAATGTAATGAGATTTAAAAAAAAAAAAAAAAAAAAAAAAAATCAACTTAAATGACAACATCATGAACTTGTTTCCCATAATAACCAGATAAAGCACAGTACAGTTCCCTTAAAAGACAGATATACATATTAAAACATTATCAGTGTGTGAATGTTCCAGAGGAGAGCTGCAGTCCTGCCTTGACCAGACTATATGTGCATGAATGTCTGAGAGCATGAAGGGCTGTTTTTTAACAAAACTCCAGTCTTGTGAGGTGATTGAAAACAGTGTCGTCTTTGTTCCCTCTGCTCAGTGGAGAGGATTAATCCAGCTAATGATTCTTAATGTAAGGAAAGGGATCAAAGCACATCTGACAGAGAGCTAACAGGGCAATAGGTGCTCAGATTATCAATATTACCGCTGAGGCTCGGGCCTATACCTGTCACTGGATAGGATGGAGTTATGTCTCTGTTTATGTCTGTTTCATCATGATGACTTGCACTTTCACATCTGTGCCCACCTCAGGGTGCAGATCTCCGACTGCTCATGTCCTTTGGCCATGTTTGGCAGAAGGTGGGTGTTTTATCTGGTATGACACTTTTTCTTTGCCACGCTGTAACCCTCAGCTACTGCAGTTAATCCTCCCAGCTAAGATTAGCGGTTTAACTGGACCCCCGGCCTGATGTACCCCTCGCCCACTTAGTCCACATCCTCACAGGAGAATGTGGAAAAACAGCAGGGAGCATGAAGCTTGTTCTCACCAGGGTTGTGTTGTTCATAACAAAGATTTAAGGGTCATTGATGTGACACATACATATTGTGTCCAGCTGCATTTTTCAATTAAAAGATGGTTTAAATACCTAAAATTACCATATATGTGTGTATTCACATACGTATACTTCCTTTAGTGTTTATAAAACCATTATTTATTGGTAATATTTGTTTTATTGATAGTATCCTATTATATGGTACAGCCATCCAACCATGACAGCTGTTTTGAAAACTTGTGCTGTATTGAATTATTGTTTTAAAATAATTATGTGATTCACAGAAAAAAATAGCCTAAGTTGCATTTAAGAATAAAACTGTGACCTGATAGAGCAGAAATATGAAGTCATAGCCTATATATTAAACTGAAAAGACACGTGAACTTTGTTTCTAAACACTTTATATTCCCGTGTTAATGTTAGGCAAATAATTAATTTTAAGATAAATTCTAGTCACACCACATTTTTAAGGTCCCAGCCAATTCAGTTATATAAAACACTAAAATCATCATATCTAACATGTTATTGTGAATATTGAGTATTTCACATTCTTAATGCTGATTTATGCATTTTAAAATGGCTCAGTTGGAAATCTGTGTACGTCATTGAGCCTTAAACCCTCAAACTGTAATTTGTGTATTTTCCACATCAGTTTCTCCAACAGGTGGAAGATTCCCATCCCATGTTTAGTGTAAAACTATGTCGACCAGATGCCACCAGTTGCTCTGCTCGGCACTAGCTCATTCACAGATCCCATGTGTTAATAAGGGTTTGGCTCTTGCTTGACAGATTTAGTTTGCTTTAAGTCTGTAATCTCTTTTGTGACTAGCTTAGCTCAGGCTCGACCCTCTCTTCCCCTAGTTTCCCCCTGACTGCAGCATCACGCTAATCAGCACGTTTAATGGTTTAGCAACAAGTAGAAAGAGTGAGTTTTACACACTCGCACACATTACAGGAATGGTTTTATATTCTTGGGCCAAACGTCTGTGTAGAATTTCCTGTGTAGAGTCAGCCATGAGACTTCCTGTACTCGGCGTTGGATGTGGAGGGGGTGGAGAAGTAGGAAAGGAAGGGGAAGAGAAGCACAAGCAGACTGTACTCCCTACTGTTGTCAGTGGTGGCCACTGTGGTCGCTGCATGCATGTCGCTCACCATTTCAGACTGAAAAACAAAACAGTGTGGCCAGGCCAAGGAAGTGAAAGACTGGTTTCCATCCATTATTTTCCTCCTGTTCCTCTGTAATCATCAGAATACTTGATAATCACAGAGCGAGAGGAAAAAATCCTGTCACGTTACTGTGAGGTATGAAGTAAAGCAGGGCAGTTCTGACTGAAGTATTCTGTCTGTAATTACAGGACATGTCCTTCAGTGTGTTAAAGCCACAGTGCTCCATTCAACTCTTCAAGCAGGTGAGCAGCACTCTGTGGGTATCCGCTAACATGCTGATTATTTACTTGATTAATTTATTTAGTTGCCTGGTCTGCAAGCTGTTCAGTGTTTCCCAGTCCCACATGATGTAGCCAAACAAAATGTCTTGTTTGTGTCCATACCAACGGATATTCAATTTACTATCATCACAAAGTACAAAAGCAGAAAACATTCCATTTTAAGAAGTTGGATTTAGAAAAACAAACCTAGTCATTGATTATAAAAGTAGTTGACTTTTAATGTAATAGTTCAAAACTAAATGAGTAATTTTTTTTCACACTCCATGCCTCATTTCAGAACTATTATTCAGATCCAGTTTTTTATATTTTCCTAGTTCCACAAAACAGTGATAACAAAGATGTCACATGGAGCTTCATACTAATTAAAGATGGACTCAAATTCAGTTAATAAGACAAAGAGAGAATTTATTTTTTTTGTGGAGTAATAGCTGATCCCTCTGTACAGAGATATGTGTGGAGTCAGAGTGTGACTATAATGTGAACGTCTTCACTGAAACAGATTTTATCCATATATGTCCAGCATGTCGAGGCCTACTTTTAGATATGGAGCAGATTTGTGATGAACCTTGACTGAGTGTGATTTAAAAATCTCATGAATTCATATTTAGACTTTAGATGGAGGAAAATCAGACCTGTGTTTTATTTAGGATCACATGAAAGTATCAGTTCCATGTGATTTATGATGTTCACACTGTTATGAGTCAAAGAGATCTTGAGTCACACAAAAGAGATTTGTGCTTCTTGCCTGCAGTCTGAATGTAGCCTATGTGTGTTACTGCCAGTTCCTGTGGTTCCCTTTGTGATCGTACTCATACTGCGGTGAGTCCTTATCAGAAATGATCCAACACTCCTATCTCTCTCTCCCTCCCTCAGCACTGTTTGATCTAAAAGAATCGTGCCCTGTAAGGAAGCAGGATGTTCACAGGCTCCACCAAACTGCCTCCCACTAAAACCCCCCAGCCCGAGAGGCTGGATGAAGTATACGCTGCTTTACGCAGGGGTCTACAGTGAGTAAACACGTTTTTCACTCTGTTAACACTGATTGCAGTGGATGGCTTCCAGCTGGAATAAGCAGCTGATTTTGAGCTCTAAGATGAAGAAGTAAGAATGTTGTTGTTTTCCAGATCGTACTTGCAGGTTCACCAGCTGGAGCTAGACAGTCTGGGTCAGCAGATCAGAGAGAACAAGAGGAACGGGCGCTTGGTGAGAGCTCCAGTGGTCAAACCAGTCACTCCAGTCACTATTCAGTATCATTCAGCTGTTTTCCCCAGTCTGAATGTTAATTTGAGTCCTTGTAATGCTAAATGGTTTTATTTCCTTTACAGGGCTCTTTGTATGAGCTGGATAAGGTGAGTTTCATTATCACTTGTGGATTTATGTGCACATTAAAACTATATACACAACGAGTGAACTAGTATGGTTTTTTTAGGGCTTGTACAATACTAATTATTAGTGATCATAAAACTGATATGCATTTGCTATAAAATAAAAAAAGTGGTGAGAAATTTTAGACTAAGACCAACATAAAACTTGGTTGTTGTGCCTTCTAATATTTCACACATTTTTAACCTCATTTATTTTATTGGATGTTGGTTAAAAAATTTACATTGAAAGTGTTAAAATGCTGAATATTGAATTAGACAATGGATGAGGTCAATAGTCAGGCACTCACAACTATAAAGCCTGAAGAGAGCCTAAAATATGTTTTTTTAGTTTCTTAAATTTTATGATTTCCTTTCCTTTTTTTTTAGCAAGTTAAAGCCATTGAGAGGTTCATGCGTCGCTTGGAATTCCACCTCAGCAAGGTAGGTTACAAGGAATCTATTGATCTGCAAGTTTAATAAATAGTTATTGAATGTACAATATGTGTTTTTTAATATATTATCATAACTTGTGTTCATACAAGGGCTATACAGTTGTTTTTGCAGTTTTTTGTAATATTTATATTGGTTCTCTGCAGGTCGAGGAGCTCTACGATGCATATTGTATACAGCGGAGGCTGCGTGATGGAGCGAGTAAGATGGTGGCAGCGTTTAACTCCGCCACCGGCAGCAAAGAGGCCAGAGAGAGTCTGAGTGAAGCCAACAAAGGCTACAGGGAATGTACAGAGGTTAGTCTCTGAGCTGAAGTCAGTGGTGATGTGATGGTGTCCACTGAGTGTGTTTTAGCCCCAAACATGTATTAAAGTTATAGAAAATAATGCACTGAGTAAACAATGTGTTTCCTTGTGTGTCCACAGCACATGTGCTCACTTGAGAGTGAAATAGAAAGCCAGATGGGAGAGTTTCATGTCAAGATGAAGGGTGAGTCACTTTATACACCCATATGACTTCCTATTCCCTCTGTCAGAGCACTTCTCATTTTTCATATGTATTTCTGATGTTTCAGGCCTTGCTGGCTTTGCTCGATTATGTGCTGGTGACCAGTATGAGGTAAGAATCAAAACGCCCACAGATACAGATCTTCCTTGAACCTCCACACATCTCACCAGTCTGTTTCCTTTGTCTCTTCAGGTCCTTATGCGCTACGGCAGGCAGCGCTGGAGGCTACGAGGCCGTGTGGAAGTTAGCAACAAGCAGATGTGGGACAGTGAGGAGTACATCTTCCTGCCTCTTGTTACAGAACTCTTGTCCATAAAGGTGACTGAAAACAGCCGGCTGGCAACTTTACATATTTACTTATTATGTTTATTTATTATTAAAACCTACAGTGTTTGATTTGACTTTGCCCTATCTGACTTAGCTCCAGTATATATATTTGCATCTTGGTGAAGGTGTAAATCTTTAAAACACCCCACAAATATGATGATGATAAATTATTCAGTAAAACTACTGGGCATGATCCCCTAAAATGGAAAAATGGTCTTTTTTTAGCTCACCAGCCAATAGACCATGAGCTATTGTGAAGGCGTTGTGTCTAGCATCGTCTTCCTCTTTGTCGTCATGAGCAATTTTTTCAAACATCTTCTCCAACAAAACTACTTGTCGGATTCATTCATTTCATTCATTTTTGAAATATTCAAAATTTGCCTTTACTTATAATGGGCCATTTTTTTTTTTTTAGTTTTACTTTTAGTTTAGTTTATTTCAGAGACAAATATAATACAAAACATAGGGGAAAAAACAAAACAATAACAAAACAAAAGAATAATAGAAATTTGGTGTCTTGTACCATGGAAATGTTTACAGATATCAATCCAGTTACTATTAAACACTGATTGGAAGTCATATATGGACTTTCATTTAATTGGTTGAGTTCTCCTCCAGTGAAAGGATCAGCCACTTCTACTGGAAGATTGATCTCCTGCATTAAGACCACAGGATTCTATCATAGTGGCAGAACCTGACAACCTCGCAAATTGAACTTATTACCTCTGCCAAGGAGGCTATGTTTTCATTGGGGTTTGTCTGTTTGTTTGTTTGTTTGTTTGTTTGTTTGTTAGCAAGATAACTCAAAAAGTTATGGATGGATTTTCATGAAATTTTCAGGACATGTTGATACTGGCTGATCTACCTTGGCGGAGGTCTGCGCTCTCAGAGTGCTTTTCTAGTTGATACTTGATAGAACATGATGTTGAACTACAGGACCATTGGTCCTATTTTTATATATTTATATTGCTCATTATTTTTCAGTTTTGGATTACCTGAATCTTTTGTTTATTGAAGTTAAAAAAACTTAATGTTACCAAGAAGTGAAAGGAAAAAAGGCTTTTTAAACCAACAAACACAGTTAACATACAGTTTTTCTGGAGCAAGAAATGAAGCCTTTGAAGCTGGTGAACACTGTTCCTACAGATCCCCTGAATTTGCTCTTTTACTCGCAAACCCTTTGTCTAACCAGTGTAAATAAATTACTTGATGCATTATACAAGTTGTATCTTCTGTCACAACGCCAATAAAAGGCAATAAAATTAACAGGCAGTCCATAACAGTTGTTAGCATTGTAGATCTTTTCTTTACTCGGTGACAAAACCACTCCCTATTGTATGTAGTAATAAGATAATTGTCCTTCTCCTCCCTCGGTCTGCTTATTCTCATCTCTCTGGTTGTCAAGGTGACGGAGCTGAAGAGCCTGGCCAATCACGTGGTGGTGGGCAGTGTGTCCTGTGAAATGCTCGACCTGTTCTGCCCACTTCCACAGACGCTTGCTGTAGACATCAATGATCTAGGAACAGTGAAGTTGAACCTGGAGGTCACCTGGAGGTTGGTCAAGCCTCACCTCAGCCTTTCTATTGTATTTGTAATGCGAGGATTTTTAATCACTTTTATAGACAGACTAGTCTAGAATGCTTTCTAAGATTTAAACACTTCTTTAGAGGCTTTTTAATCTTACCAGTATATCCTGTTTTTTTTCTGTTTTCTTATTTCCTTGTCTCTGTTTTATATGTGAAAACAAATACATGTGTTTTGTTTTGTTTTGTTTTTTTAATTTCCCCTGATTTTCAGCGCTCTTAAGATTGAAGTGCATGTGTTTTTTTCCATTGTAAAAATCGATAATTCTGGATCATTATCTATGTTAAAGAATTGGAAAAGCTAGAGCAGATCACTAATAACCAACATCCAAAAAGCATCAATCAGGGACTAGCTTGTGTTTTGCCTGCTATGTCTAACACTTTTTTCCATTTTCAGTCCATTTGATAAGGATGACCAGATATCATCATCCAGTACAGTTTCCAAACGGCTGCTGTCCAATCAGAGTCCTCCTGACACACCCTCTATGAGGGAGCAGGTGTTTTATGTGAGTCATATAACAGGTGAAATCCACTCTCAGCATTTTCAGCTCACAGCTGCTCTTTTACAACACCACTTATCATGTGTAGAAAGGGTTTGCTATACAGTAGAAATACTTATATCTACATATCTGCTGTGTATTTTTGCCATTTGTCTCACTGATGGCTGTTATTACTGTTGTGTCACTGGCTTGTTCTATTTCAGCTGCTTCCCAACTGCTTTGTCTGTAGTGGTAGTACTGACGTGTGTGAGCATATTCACAGAGGGCTGTGTGGTAGGGCATGTGGCCGTGGGAGTGTTGTGCCTAATGCGAGGAGTGCAAGACCTGCAGTGAGTGATAGCAATAGAGAGTTGTGTGACAGCACCAACACGTATGAACGCAGCTGTGGTCCTTGTAGCTGTTTAATAGTGGTTGAGTAGTGCTTCCAATATTTCCCTCCTCTTCCTCACCTTGCTGAAGAGTGCGCCTCTTAACGGGTCCAGACAGAGCCGCTCGCTGGTGGAGGCTTTCCACGATGGCATGACAGACAGGACGGCCTTCTTGCGTTGCGAATTGAACCATACAACATCCCGATTCACCTGTGTACATTCGGTGTGTTTGGATGTAGTTGCAGTAGTGTAGGATCAGTAGGGAGTTTTTTCTTATACTTATCAGCAAATTTCAGCTATTATGTTTAATCTAAAGAAAAAGAAACACATTAAGTCCTCATTTTCATTGCTTCATATTACAAATTTGTATTTGTACTAAAACAGTCGTATTAATTATTTAATTGGTCATTGCACATCTAATGTCAATATTAGGTTTATATCCTGTGTAATTTCCTGGTTGTAAATTGACAGTAGTGTTAAAAACACATTTAATTGTGCTGTGCTTTATGGACTGAAAGTTATATTTTTCAGCTCAATTCAGTTTTATTTATCCAGAATTCTGGAATTTCCCCTTGTGGGACTAATAAAGGCATATCTTATCTTATGTTATCTTATCTTATCTTCAAATTTCCATTTCTGTTTGATGTGTTTTTTGTTTCTCATGCATCTGTCTCCTCTTTGTTGTTTCTTCTTTAGTCTCTGCTGAAGCGACAGGGAGAGATGGAGAACGGCACCGTTTGGTCCAACTCCTCTGAATCGTCTGATGACTCCTCCAGTCCAGCCCTGGCTCATCACGCTCAGAGGCTTACCGCCTCCAACATGCTGCAAACCACTCTGACCACTCAGCTGTCGTTCACGCCGCACAAATCCAGTGCCTCAACGCCATCGCTCTCATCAAACCAAGAGGAGGACGAGTCAGAGACCGCTGAAGCTTTCTGTTCGAGCGACTCGGTGCCGAACGGCCATCTGCAGGCAGCCGCCTCTGACAGCCACTTTGGTGAGAGCAGCACTGATTGTACTGTGACTGACAGGGCGTCTGTCCAGTCGGCGGACATCTCTGAAACCTCTGCAGACCTGAGCTGCTCCTGCCCTGATGTGTCCTCTCATTCTGCCGTGTCACTCGTGGAAAGACCGGATGTGTCTGAGGTGCACACTTCAACAGACGTAAACGACACGGCTGAGGTCTCAACCGTACAGGCCGGACAGATGGACACAGGGATAGAGGACAGCACCACTGAGACAGGAGAGGGACACCAGGTGGACATATCAGAGAAACACAGTCATCAGGCTCAGCTCCTCCAAGATGTTCAGCAACCAGAGGAGGTTCTGACGGTGAGCTGATAATGTTTGTTTGTGTTTGTGCATATAAAGGATCAACAGTCATACTAGTACAGCAATATTTACTTTGTCGTATTTACACACTGCCTGAAAAAACAGAATCTAGAGTGGTGCAAAGATCAGGCATTGTGAGTTGTTGGCAATCATGCTCAGCTGTGCATAAGTTAATAATACTCGTGAACAACATTGGTTTATTATTATCGTCTTTATTAGTGCTGTCAAGACTGAAACGGCCTGAAACAAGTTTTAGAGTCAGAATTTTCTGAAGATGTGGCATGTGAAAAATGGGTCCAATCTTTACTGCTGAAAAAAAGCTGTCACAGTCTGTGACGTTCACTTGGAACTTGTTGGAATGAATAGGACAGAATCTGCCTCAAGGGATGGGGCTGTGAAGAAACATGTGACATTAACAGGAAATCGCTCTGCAGTGGGCCGTCTTGTTTCTGAACTAGGTTTGCTTGTGGCTCCTCTGCAGGGGGGTTTTAAGAAACATATTTAATTAGACAGAAAAGTGGTTCATGCTTTGGTGCACAGGATGAGTCAGTAGGTTTTTTGATTTTTTTTTGCATTTTTTACCACTGAAAATACCTACAACACTGACTTAAAAAACAAAACAAAAAATGATTTTTTTTATTTGAGTTGAACCAGATACTGGTGTAGGGGTGACATGTAGTACTAAACATATCCTAACCAAAAAAAACCCCCAAACTTTTAATTTTGTTTCGCGCTAATGCATTTCCACAACATAATCTCCTGGTTTATGTCTTGCTTATTAATTGAAATAGTGTATGTGTAAATTTCTGGACAAGTGTCCAGGAGGACAGATCCCCCGTGGCTCTTCCTGAGGCACCTTCTGTTTTTTTTTTGTTTTTTTTTCCAAGGAATTTATTGTTTACTCGAACAGAGGGCATCATGTTCTGTAGAGACTGTAAAACCCCTTGAGGCAAATGTTGGATACTGGGCTTTATAAATACAACTGATTTGATTTGTTTTCTCCACAGGTTCCTTTTCCAACTTCAGCAAGTTTCAACCAGGAAGTTGAAACAGCCCTTGAAAGTTTTGACTTCCTCAACTGTTCAGACCTTGATGATGATGCTGTTGATGACAATGATGATGGTGATGAGAAGGAGGAAGATGAGGACAAGGAACAAAAGAAAGATGAAGGATTAAAAGAAGAGGAAGATAACCAGAACAAACCACTACAAGAGGAAGCAGAGGATAAAGAAAAGGAAGAAGAAAATGTCTACTCTGGAGGAAGGTTGGTGTGTGACTGTCAGAAAGGAAATGAACCCTAGTCTTATAGCATTTGGATTTTGTTTCAATGCACTTAATCTCTTTTTATTTCCAGTCATGTTTCACACGGTTAATAGCCCGGTGGCTTCTTCTAGTTTCAGACAGACAATACTCAGCAGAATCCTTCTGCACACACAGTTCAGTCTAACCCATGAAGACCTCGCTTTAATTTAGACCTCACAAAATGACTGAAAAAATTAAATGGCTTTTTTTTTCAATGTTACGTACAGTTTATGGTTTTAACCAGTTTTTTGGCTACATAAACTAAAGACAAAACACAGCTATTTATTTACCACATATGACTGAGAAACTCATTAACTATTAGTATATTACAAGAAGCAAACGGGTTATATGATAAATTGTTATTGAATAAGATAGGTCTCTAGAGGAATAATCTCAATTTTGCATTTTTTAAATGATTTTCATAAAGCAAAAACATTGATTTGATTTAGTGATTTATACCGAACATGCAATGAAATTTAACGTATATCTGAACAAGTAAAATATCAATAATAATACAAAAATCAACAATCAAGACATTCTAGACAGAAGAACAGCCTGATGGTTTCATTTACATGCTTTAAAAGGGGTGAGAAGAAGACCTCCCACCCATTAATCAAATTAATTCAACATATTGCCCAGCTCTAAGTGTCTCCAGTGAAGACAAATTAGGGTAAAATTAAGGGAAATTTGTATAAAATGATATTTAGTGAATGTTGCAGCATCTCTTAGTGTCAGTCAGAACATCATAAGACATTGTCACTGAGTAATGATTTTACAATTGATTTGAAGTAACAGATGTAGAGTTACACATGAGATTCACCAATTTTCCACAAACTCAGACCTTGTGCTAGTGTTGTTCAGAGTAGATTTAAGGTTGTGAACCTGCTTAAAAAGCATTTGCTTTTTCACAGCATATAGAGTCACCACAGCACCATGTTATTACATGACTGGATATGTCTCTATTCATCTCCATTTTCCCACAGTTGCTACTTCATCACCTTATAAGTGTTTCTATTTGTTTAGTTTAGGCAGATTGGACACTACACCAGCTCAAGCATCAGCTAGGTTTTGAAATAGTATGATCATTGTTTTAGTTAATAGTTTTGTTGATCATAATAAGTGTTTTTTGATTCTAAATCACCAAAGTGTCAGTGGTGGTCACAAATCAGTTCTCTATCTGTTGAAAAATAAACAATTCAAGTACACACTGGTGCTGAACTGGCCAGCAGATGCAATATAAATGTTCATTCTCTAAAGTCTTTATTTGGTGTCGCACTGCAGTGATGAAGAGGAGGCAGGTGGCCTTGATATCCTTATGGAAGCTCCAGAGGGGTTTAGGAACTCAGATGAAGATCGTTTTTCTGAATCACAGGTACTCAGACCATCTGTGTTAATGTTTGTCAAAGAAGACTAAATATCAAAAACACTGTCCTTAAAATGTATTTGTATTAAATAAGGAGTCGAGTGTTGAAGACCTGCAGGATTTGGGTCAGATTGAAATGCCTGAGGATACACAAGAGCAGAACGAGGAAAAGGAAGACAAACAACACGGTGAGAGCAGTTCTTCAGTACTGACAGCGCTACTTATTCATGTGAATGCATAGTTTACTGAGTTATTCTGTTTTTGTCTGCCATCAGAAGAGGAGACGCCTCCTGATCAGGAGGAGCGTCCCTCTACTCCCACTCATCTGGCTACGACTGTCTTCTGATGACACAGTGGAACCCAAGTGTTCACCCCTCTGGTCCACTCATGCCATCTCCCACTTCCACTGGAGGCTTGGAGGATGTCCAACTCTCTGCTCAGACAAACAGGCTCCCCCAATACAGTGGAGTTTGTGCACATACAGTATTTGCCTTGTTCTGACAATGAACAACAGAACTGGGGGCTTCAGTGTCTTAAAGCCCCTCCTGACACACATCGTCCTCCAAAGTCCTCATCATTTCAACACACACTCCATCATGATGTCTGGGTTTAAGTGGGAAAAAACTGAGTTTACACATTCACAAACTGTTCCTGTCATGTGAAAATCCACTGACCAAATCATAAACATTTCAGGAACAGTTTAAAGCGGCCTTGTTTTTGGCTTCTTTTTTTTTTTTTTTTTTTTTTAAGTAACCCATTTTTTTTTTTATTGTTTTATAGGTCAAATTGGGTTAATTTACAATCATTCACTAAGGTGAAACCATGAAAATAGCCAAAAGTTAAAACTATCAGTATTTGTGGACATGAAAAAGTTACACTTTGCAGTGTTACATCCATGTACAGCTCAGAGCTATTTCAGTTTATGGGAGAGTAAACTTGCTGTTTGTCTGAAGATTTGTATTGTCAAAAGCTAAATCACCATGGATATAGTCATTTCAGAAACAGAAATGTACATGAAAAGACCAAGAGGACTTTTTATTTTAGGCATCACAGACAATTAATGAGAATACTGAAACCTCCACATGGATTACAGATGTTACATTTTGTGTTTAAAGCCACTCCATGGACAGATATGAATATAAACACTCCAAGGAGGTCTGACTTGATTTGGTCTTGGTTTTTTCAACATGAAAACATTTGCAGTGTAAAATTATATTAAACCTGCATGTGTAGCTGCCTCACACTGCCACTGTTTGTATCAAAGCTCAACTTGTCAGTTTAAGTGTGTAAGCTAGGCTCCTATCTAAGGATGCCGTCAGGTCTGTGGCTGTGTACAAAAGCTGCCTCAAGGGGGCGCTCTAGTGTTTCAGCATCATGCTTTATGTTGATCTATAAAAGCCTCTTCATTCAGAAAGTGCCTCAAGTGACAGGGAAAGTTTGAAATAAGCGAATGCCACAACAGGAGAGATCAAGCAAAGATAACAGTGTTTATTTTCTGAATTACTTTAAGAGTGTGCACAATAAGAGATATTTACTGTTTCATATAAAGAATTGTATATGTCTTGAAATGTTCAAATGTTTATGTTAAGAAATGTTCAAACTTTATAAAGGTTTCTTTAAAATGAACTTGCCTTTTTTTGGTCTGTGGTTGAATTGGTGCATGTAGGCTGTAATTATGACCAACTCGGCTTGGTTTAGTGCAATAAACATCACAAACCAAGAGCATGAAGCCAACATTTTCTGAAAAATTTATTTTTAAACACTCAAACTACAGACATTTTTGGCTCATACAGTGTAGAGCTAAATGGGAACACACACTAAGGCACCGTGTTGAAAACAGACACAACTATGCCAACATTCAGTGAGGGATTGAACAGTAGGTAGTAAATATATTCACCAGTACACAAGCTCATGTCATAGAAAACCAGGTGAAATAATTGCATTGTCAATCCTATGCTCTCCTGACATTCACAAAAAGTGTGGTTTATTCATTCAAAACAACGCAATACACACAAAACATCTGAAAAATCTGTTAAAAATGTTAAACTGGAAACACGTTCAGTTTGTGCATCCAAAGTGTGATGTTGCATCAAGCTGTGTCTGTCTCCCATTCACATTCCCATGTACCACCAGGAACATAAGTGCAGTAAATTTACACATGGTAAGTTGAACACAAAGATGACATTAAGTTAAACCCTGAAATTGAAAAAACAGAACCTGACATCACTTTGTTTTCAGTGCAAATAATCATCACATCATATGACAAGATAAAACAATGAAAATAAGCATGTTGAAATAGAAGCACTATGTGGTCTCATCTGTTCCAGGTTTCTGAAAATCACACAAAGTGGATGTCAGAGTTTATTAACAGACTGAATGAGTGACATGTAAATAGTTTAATAGTGAAATCAAAACTGAATATGTCTATGTCAGTTTAATCACTCTACTGTCTCTTTTCTGAGTGACATAAAACCAGAATGAGTCGCAGATGACCAGTTGTATATGTTAATAGCTTGTTGCTGAGTGTTAAATCCTCACCTAAATGCTGAGTGGCTGCTCCATTGAGCCGCCGAGCTGCACCAGCGCTGCACTGAGCCCAGCCTTCAGCGCTGTGTAGTCGGGCTGCTCAGAATACTGCAGAGCCATTACCGCCACCAGGAAGGGTTGAAATGCACCTGCACCATCACACACAGACGCATGAGCAAACAGCCAGTAAATGCACAAAATATGTAACATAACGACTGACATTTTAACTTACTTGAGACTTTTTTCTTCCAGAAGCAGTGACTCACAAGCCCAGCAACATCCTCGATGAACCTAAAACCATAACTTTTTAATTCTACATATATTCTATGTGCATCCTGTAACGGTTAAGCAGTGTTAAAATGTTTTTGTCTTAGTCATGATAAACCCCCTCACCTCTGCTTGGAGTTGGCTACCTGCTCAGGCTGAGTGAGGGTGGACCATGGCAGCGTCCCTGTGTGCCAACGCAGCATACAGTAACCCAAAGACTGCAGGTCACTGCGCCGAGATGGAGCTGAAGGATGAAAAAACAGTGAACAAAACCACACTGATTTACCCTGATACAGCAACACTAGAGATCAAACTTCACATTCATGTAAGACTGTTTTTCTCTGCAGACACATGGAGTGTGGGAAGAGAGCAGAATTAAACATCAATAAATTTCTACAGTTAGAAATAGTGTCTCACTTCCCAGCACAATAGGTTACAAGGTTCTTTTAAGACAGCTATAAATATTTTATTTGTTAATAAGACCATATAAGAATTTAGAATCCGTATTTGTCAGTACATATTTTACATGAGACATGCAACATACACTGAAATCAACCTTCTGCTTTAAACCCATCACTAGTTGAACATGCAGGAACACACCACACACTGCAGACAAGGGGTAGTGGGCTGCCATGTCAGGTGCCCAGGGAGTAAATGGGGGGTTGAGCCAAAAATTTCTGTGTTGGGGAATTGAGCCAGCAACCTCTCAGTCACAAGCCAATTCTTCAACCTTCTAGGCCACAGCTGCCCCCACATATGTCTTAAATATGGCAACTTAAGTATGTTTGTTAAATTAGACATTTATGAGCACATTTGAGAAATCTGACAGTTAATAAACTGTTTAAGATGTTAAAGCCTTATGAGTTTCTTATAACTATTTATAGCAGCATTACAAACAAATTTATTCAACTGAACTAATTTATTTAATAATTTATAATCACTTTTAATCATTTATAAATTAAATTTTTGTAGAACTTAAATATACTTTTTTGATGAGTGGTTAAGATGAGTAAAAAATTTATTAAAATGACTGCACTCATATTTGTCAACTTTTCTAGAGAAAGCCCTTTAACTGATAAATGAAGTGTTACAGAGATCAGGAGCTTGTTTTACTGATGACTGTGGTGGAAGAATACACACTAAATAAGGCCCAGGATATCTTAGATCATCACCTTCACCACATTCTATCAAACCAGAGAAGAAGGCCCAGTGGACAACCCACCTCACTATGATGTAGGACTGAACATTACAGAAGATCCTTCATCAAAACTTCCATTAGACTGCAGTGTTCTACTCTGATAACTGGCAGACTGATAATTACTTTAACTTTATTTTTATTTGGCTTTGTTTCATTTGTTTTGGGCTGATGGAATAAATATCCCTTTGGGGATAAATGCAGTTGATCTGTATGAGCCACAGCTGCTCATAAATGCAGCTATAATTCCTTCAGTAATTTCTTAGGTTTTATTGTTTAATGAGATCATTGTTACCTCGCCCCCCAAAGGGGAGGCAAGAGGTACTGTTTTTGGTTTGGTTTGGTTTGTTTGTTTGTTAACACTCTACCAGCAAAACTATTGGTTGAATTCATACCAAATTGGGTTTATAGATGGCCAGTGACCTAGAATAGATCTGATTACATTTTGGGAAAAGTAGATCAAAGTTAAAAAAAAATTTATGAATTTTTAAAATCTTTTTTTTCCCATTTACTTATAATGGGTGAAATTTCAAATGTCTGTAGCAGCAAAAGTATTGGCTGAATTCATACCAAATTGGGTTTATAGATTGCCAGTGTCCCAGAATAGATGTCATTACATTTTGGGAAAAGTAGGTCAAAGTTCCAATTTTTTTTATGAATTTTTAAAATCTTTTTTTTCCCCCATTTTCTTATAATGGGAGAAATTTCAAATGTCTAAAAAAACATCAATTCTGTTTCAGTTTACTTCAAACTTGGCACATATATAGAGGCAGGTGATATGCTGACATCAGCACGTGCATAGACATGATGACATCAATTGGATCAATACCAAAATAAGCTACAATACGTGCGAGGGGCAGGGGTTTGTTGTGCCTGACACCAGTTGTTCTTATCAGTTTTGAGGTACTCACCTTAGCGTATTCTGAGATTAAAGACAGGTTGAATAAGACCTTATAATAAGACCTGAGTCACTTTTTCCTCATTTGGAATGCGGGTAATTATATGACATGGTTGATAAACAAAACTAACTCTGAATCTACCCAATAAACACATTATAATTTAGCCTTCAAGATCTTATAAAAGCCTTATTACCAATTACCCAGCATCAGTTACAAGAACAGTCAAGTTGTTGTGATGAACCCTTGACTTACCTGCTCCTTTATGTGAGTCCAAACTGATGAACTCCAAGGTTCCTTCATGCGATGTCCTACTTGCTTCCCGGTACTCTACATGCTGACCTCCTGGACAGTACCTGAAGGCGTGGCAGTATCCACCAAGATACACCTGAACACAAACACCACAAAGGAGAGAGTGGAGCATTTCAACAGACAGTGTTTGACTGATGCTCATACATGAGAGTATTTCCCACCTGTGTTTGTCCTGGTTTGATGTAGATGTTTTCTGCATTAATATCAGCATGGACGTACTCATTTGAATGGATGTACTCCAGCACGTCTAGCTGCAAGAGAGAAGACATCTCACTGCTTGTAAAGGTTGAGAATTGGGTCAATAAAGTGTGCAGCCTGAAAATGTATCCTATACATTTACAGAAGAAAAGAGAGCACTTACTATCCTACAGGCAAGCTGAAGAACAGTTTTCTCAGACAACAGTTCCCTTTTTTCATCCATGAAAGACTGGAGAGACTGTCCCATGTTTGGGAAAATCAAAAACCTGAAAAACAGCACATAACACAGCAACACTGAAGTCTCCTAAAACAACTCATTAAAATTCATGAATAAAGTCTCTCTTCACACCTGTAAGAATCAGCATGTAGTCCAAAGCCAATGCATGGAGGAATCCCTATGAAATCCATCTTGTTCTGTTTGATCCACTTTTCCACTATAGAAAGATATGTTTAGTGGTGAACAGATGCAAAAAGGACAGTCTGACACTACTGATACCAACAACATGTATTTCTGGGTGTATTTCTAGGTGTCTGGCGTTAAGACATGCTTAAACTGTGAATTTCCTATTTAGAAAAATGAAGTGTCTATCTAATCTAATGTTAACAAATCTAAACACTTAAAATCAATCCTTAAAGGCATGTGTTACAAAAGATACTTTCTACCAACAAAAGGAAGACCTCCCTAAATCAGCAAACATGAAGGTTTAAGAAGAGTAAATTGAAGGTGCTGAAAACTATGTACAGTAACAGGAAGGTTAAACCATTAAAGGCCTCACCAGATGTAGGTTTAGCAGCTCTTTGTAGAAAGTTCTGCTCAGTGAAGATTCTTCCATCTTTTGCCCCCTTAGAGGAAGAAACAACAGTTGTAAGATGTTTTCCTGATCATTGTCAATCAAAGTTTAAAGACAGATTGATGCTCCACCTACCAGTTTAAGGATATGATTTGGGTCTTTGGAGTTAGGCCGTGATGCTATTTGTAAAACTGAAACAAAAATACACAACTGTATTTAACCAAATATCAAATAACTAGTATTTTGGTTAGCGTTTGGCTTTAAAACTGTCAGATCCTGGCATAACTTAATTTTACTTTGTAGTAACGGATAGCATAGGCTTTAAAATACGTAACTGTATCGCAGATCTTCTAAATGAAGTCATACTGGATGCAGTAGAAGCAACAACAGTTCAACACAATCCGAATTAGTCCAAAAACCTAAAAATAACACCATGAACGATAACGTTCTGATGCACATGCATGATACTAATTGACAGGGGAGGACATATTAGAAGTTTAATGTGTCTTTTCTAACTTTTTGATGCTTTGTATCTGCCACCTGCCTGTGTTAGCTGACTAGTGTTTTTTCCATCATGTGCACAAAAATGAACGGTTTAATGGTCATAGTCTCACCTTCGTAAATTAGTTCTGTCATGTTCTGACTGAGCAGCTTCATCAATTTCCACTTTTTGCCGGTTGTGTCAGTCACCTCCTCACCTTCCTGCAGCGGCTCTACAGCAGGCATATGCTTTGCCTTCTTAGCTTTGCTTTTCCCTGTAGCCATACACACATGAAAACAAACGTTCAGGAGGACAAAGAAAATTACACGCTTACTTAAAAAATGTATGTGCAATCAACTCCATGTACATGTTTGTTTGTGTTAAATCAGTAGCATGTTCATTTTTTCTCACCTTTCAGAGGAGACACAGTTTTTGGTGAAGAAACAGATGAAAACACTGGCCCTGATGAGCTGTCGACTGCCGTCTTTTTACATGTTTCATCAGTCAGCTTCTTTTCTTCTCCCACAAATCTCGGGACTTTTGCTTTTCCCCTAACTTCAAATGGATACAAACAATAACATAAAGGAAACTAACCAAATGTCTAAAACTGACTGCACGTTTTTTTTTTAAAATTGTTTTAACTCACTGGATCGAGGAGATTTTGCTGAAGGAGCGGATGAAGACTCTGCAGTTGTTTCCACCTCTTTGAAAGTGACTATGTGCTGCTTTGGTGGAGATGCTTGGATCACTAAACTGTTATCTGCTGGTGCAAAATGAAGCCTTTTAGTTCCAAAGACTAAAGGGATCAGAATCAGAATTGAGTTTACTGCCATGTAAGTAAACAGGGTTCACATTACTAGGAATTTGCTTCAGTGGTTTGGAACATGGAGTAAGTAAGAAGCATGCAGAAAAATTCAAATAAAATAGCATAAAATAACTAAACAAGTAAGATAGAGAATAAGTATGGATATAAGTTTGCTTGGTGAAGCATATGCTGTAGTTATGAAATCATTTTAAATAATATTTCATTTAGGCATGCATAACATTTTATCACGAAAAAATCCCCAGATGTGTCTTTTCTTAAGAACAACCAATTCACAACAGTTTTACCTTCAGTTTTCTCATGGATGACCTTAGTGGAGGGTGCTGCAGGTGGAGTGGCATCTTTAATGTTAAATTTAACTTCTCTGTCCAGACGAAGGGAGTTACGGGTCTTTCGCAGTGGAGGACGACTACAAACAGCACTTGAGGTAAGAGATGCACTGACTGTGACAAACAGTAAGAGAGGGATTGAATTCCATTATCAAACATAAAACCCTAAAAAAATATGCTAGATAAGACCAAATAACTCCTAAATATCCCATCAGTGCTGACAGTTACCCTCATTTTCCATCAGCTCACACACTGTGCTTGTTCCCACTATTGATGCTGATGCTTCATTGTTTCTATGGGGAGAGAGACTTAGAGATGCGAGTCCACATTCATCAGGGCAGGGAAGCTTCTCTCCACATGAAGGGCAAAATTTGAACTCAGGCTGCAGCTTTGACCCACACTGGGGGCAGAAACGGAAAGGCATTCTGCAAAAGTAAATAAACATACATGGTTTCAAATCAACATGTGTTTGTGTTGTTAATCCTCAACCTTACACGTCTTACAGTGTATGTGTATTCTCATGAATGAATCAAACCCAAAACTGTGTAGTGTGTGCTTTTCAAATACAAAAACATTACTGACACTATCAGTGACAGCATATATTTTATTGTAGTTTGCAGAATACTCCAAACAGACATATTCTAAGCACGGTTTAACCACGTCAACAACAGCTGGTCTTCTACTCAGTGACAACCTTAAACAGCTAACTTTAGCAAAAACTTTAGCAACCTGTTGTTGTTTCATACATAGCATTATTTTTATTCTAAATATTATATTTAAATTGCGCAAAATAAGATGAGGCCGGGTGCGTGTAATTGTAGCTGAAAAGGCTATAGCATAATTTAATATCGACACAATTAGCTTAGCGTTAGCAGGCTAATGCTTTGGTTAATGTTGGATCTAAAACTGTTAGCTTTAGGGCTAAACTATCTATCTACTCATTGGTAACGGTTAGCGGAGGCTTACACGAACACTGGTGCATGGGTAAATGTATCAGAATGAGGTGATAAAGGTATCTGGCACTGATTGTAAGTTTCTTCTTGGACACTCCTCCACAGGTCAGCTTGTTTGGGTTTGGACCTCGTTCTTCTTCGCTGCTTTAACACGTCCACTTGAAGTGCTGCCCCCTGTAGGAGATTAGGACAATTACAGATAAGAGCGTAAAATGTAAATCTTGGAAGTGTTGAAAACTGGTGTGATAAACCATCTGTTTAACAACCTACAGGAATATGCAAAACCCCTTTTTATCCAGACACCACTGGAGTCATATTTCTGACACCAAATCAGACATTGTATCTCATAAATTCCACTTTAATCTGATCCCAAAGGTCTTCATCTTAAATGACATATGGATTAAGTAACATACGGATTTCTGCTATTTCTTTTCTTTTCTTTTTTTTGTTATTGTGTATGTTTTTATGTTATCCTATGGACCTAGTTTTTGTGTCCTTAATAAAGCTTGAATGAATGAAATTACACAATTGGCGTTTGAGTAAAGCTGTTAAATTTATAACCTAATAACATTTTCTGTTCAAATTTACCGTATTATCTTCTTTTGAGCATGGCAATTTGATTTTCATGTGCTGTTTAACAGTCACTGGAACATGTGTTTCATGATTAAGTTAATTATTTGAGGAGAGATCTGCACAAAAATTCAAAAAGCACTTCAATTCCTGATTTCTTATGGTATTGTTTGAGTACATTCAATCCAATCCAACTTTATTTATAAAGCACTTTAAAACAACCGCAGGGGACCAAAGTGCTGTACAGAAGAATACAAGCAAAATACAAATTAATGAAAGCATTAAAAACTTTAAAATAAAATAAAATAAAATAAAATATAAAAACAGAAACAAAATGTCAACATCACACAGGTGGGTTTTAAGAACAGATTTAAAAGCGGGCAAGGAGGAAGCCTGTCTGATATACAGAGGCAGATTGTTCCACAGTCTGGGACCAGCAGCAGCAAAGGCCTGATCTCCTCATAGCCTGCATGTTGTTCTGGGCACCATCAAAAGCAGATGATCAGCTGATCTGAGAGAGCGAGTGGGTGTGTATGTGTGAAGGAGCTCAGTGAGGTAGGGCGGTGCAAGACCATGGAGGGATTTAAAAACAAATAAAAGTATTTTAAAATGGATTCTAAAATGGAAACCGGGGAAATGTGCACATATTTACGAGTGCCGGTTAAAAGACGCGCAGCGGCATTTTGCACTCTGTGAAGACAAATGATGGAAGACCCATTAATCCCCAAATACAAAGCATTACAATAGTCCAGCCGAGTGGTGATGACGGCGTGGATTACTGTCTGAAAATGGTGCTTCGGGATGACTGGCTTCACTTTGGCTAACTGCCTCAAGTGAAAAAAGCTTGACTTCACGACTGCCTGTACATGACTATGAAGTTTAAAGTCAGGGTCCATTTTAACACCCAGGTTTTTGATAACTGGCTTGTTGTACTGAGCCAAATAACCCAGATCTATTGGGGAGACTCCAGCTGAACCACCAAACACCATAACTTCAGTCTTATCTTCACTGAAATGTAAAAAGTTACAAACCATCCACACCTTAATGTCATGAAGACATTGAAGCAGTGGTCTGACAGTGGAAGGGTTCTTTTTTAAAGGCATATAAATTTGACTATCATCTGCATACAAATGAAATGAAATACCATGCTTCCTCAGTATGGAACCTAGTGGGAGTAGATATATGGGAAAAAGTAGAGGACCCAAAACCGAACCTTGTGGGACACCATATAAGAAAGGGGCAGAAGAGTACATGTGTTAAATGTATTACCTAATAACATTTTCTATTCGAGATCACCACAAAACCCTCTTCTGAGGGTTTAAAGGTGTTTTCAAGAACTATTTAGGCTGCCAGATTGTTCCTTCGTCACTAAATCCTAGTTAGACCTGAACATAAGGAATGAGTTAATCTGAAGACAGTGAATGCATCATTTGAACTAACCATAACTAAACTGCATAATCACAAAGAACCATATTTAATGATCAGGAGGGACTTCTTGGTATTTAATAGATGAAAATGTTCATTAAGTGTTAAACTTTGCTTTGGCAGTATTGGTGCTTTTGACACATTTTTATTTTATGTTTAACTTATTTCAACTGTTTTGTTTAATGTATAGCCATGAACTCCTGCCTCTGGACTGAAACCATTCTTTTTGTTTACTTATTCATTTGTTTATTTCTGTCCAGCCATTGTTAATAGTTATTCTGATTTACACTAAGACTGTTAAGATAATACTGTCTTGTTTAGCCTATGTTGTTAATATTTGTTTGTTTTTTTGATTCAAAAACTTTGATTACATTTTACAGCATCCTAAAAGACAGGTCCCAGGGTAATAGCAGTGTTACACAGGGCAGATTATGTCTAAATGGACCACAGAATTCATTGTACATCTACTTAACACATGGTAAAATATTTGAAATGAGACAATCAAGTAATACATAAATAAAATTGTTTATTTCTGGACATAATTTACATATTTTGCATATCAAAGTGTAGAGCACAATATGAAATGTCTGAATTCCATTTTACTAATATAATAAAATTTAATGTGACTGATTTTCAAATCTGTGGATTGATACAGGGAGTGGAAAATATACTTGTGTATTAGCTAAAATACATGCACAATTTTATACAGCAAAGACTGACAATGTGGCACATACAGTGTGGATTTGTGTTAAACTGTTGTGGTTTGGACATAGACTTCTACAACTTCAGGGTTTAACAAAGTTTTACCTGTTCAAGTCATCACTATACAACCTGGTTGCATTTTTAAGATATTAGAACATATTGATGACCTAGCAAACAGTCACATTAATTCCTAAAATTCACTCAATATGTTAGAAGTTACACTAGAACCCAGCATCTCTTTTTTCCTCTTTTCCCCCAGTAAAAGGACAATTAAGTTACTGAGGATATCCAAATTTAACAGTCATTAAATATTTCAAGATGGTACCTCATTTCTTTAGTCTCAGATTTTACCACCACAACATCATCCAAATAGCCATATTTCTAGTGGGTATTATTCAAAGTAACAATAAATCATCCAGTAATGTATATCAATTCCCTCTATCAAATGTTTTGTAGTTATTTCACTTATAAATAATGTATGTAATGAAGATGACTTAAACTGTGTTCCATATTTAACTCTTTTATGCTGAGCATGTCCAAGCAGGAAAAAAAAAAAAAAATCAAATACTCATAATCTGCATGATCAATGTAAGCCAGATATAGCCATAGATATTACAGTATGTAACACTAACGGAACAGCAGAATTCAGCTGGACATTCAGTAGAGCATCAGTAGTAACAAGTTCAGCCACAATGAAATCCTCCATGCAAATAAAAAGGACACAATGTGAACAAACTTAATGCAAATACAGTGTATTAACAGCATATATAAGGCACATCTGGATCATATGCTTTGAGGCACAGAGGCACAAAATCTATGCCTGAAAATGAAATCAACATATTGTGATAAAGAGACATTTCAGAAATAAATATCCACTTTTCCCACAAGTACAAAATCTAATCTTTCATGAATTGTGATATGGATAATTAAAATGCCCATATTTAAAAGGCACTTTCCTGTACTGACACACAATGTAGCATATTGAATACATTCTATATGTATATTGTATATAAATCCACTTGGTTAAACCCTGAACTTGGATGTCTTCCTATTTTTCCACCTGTATTATGGACACAGATAACACAGCTCATGCTTTAACATGCACATTTGCTCCTCTCTGAGCCTTCTGAGAGGTCTGTGTTTGTGGGACCATTCGCTCGGACGGTCCCGTCGGGGATCCAGGACTTGTCAACACACCGTTCCATCCTCTTCATGATGAGGTCCAGTAGGACGTCCACAGCCTGGCTGACATGCTGCCCGTTTGCAGCACTTGTCTCAAAGTACGGGATTCTGCATCAACAAGAATACAGATTACAAAACACTAATACCAGTCCTTCAATAAGAGTTTGGCATGAAGACAAAAGTATAAAAATTAAAACCAAAACCATGACAGAAATACACCAAATCCTGCAAAAGTGATAAAAAATGAAAAAAAAACAACAAATCTGAGTCAATACATTGACGGTGACTTCATGCTCACAACACTGACTTGCAGTCGTAAAAGTTGACTATATTCAGCTACAGTGTTGAAGATATTGTATCTTGTTATATTACATTGATCCTTCTATATAAGCATTTTTGTGAAGCACTTATGCATTACAATATTTGTAGTTTCAGTAGAGGTGTGTCCAAACAGGACTGGAGCAGGATTTTACACACATGCACAAATATTTGCTTTTCTAGGAGGACCAATTTAGTGTGATATTTTCACGCACAGACTTTGGCAAACAATTGTAGCCACTGCCTTCTTGACAAACGTGGGATAGGTTTATGTATAGATGAATAAAAACTGAGACATACCCATACTTATCTGCCAACTCACGAGCTTCTTCTTCACTGACGGCCCTCTGATCCGACAGGTCACACTTGTTGCCACACAGAACAATGTCTGGATTTTCGCAGTATGCATGAATCTGTAGCTGACCTGAAAGACACATTCAGCAAATTATTACCAAGGTTATTATCATTAACGAAAACTAACGAAATGACGAAAACTAGAATTGTAAAAACATTTTCATTAACTGAAATAAATAAAAACTATAATTAAAAGGAAAAAACATAACTAACTGAAACTGTATTCTGTGTGTACAAAAGTAACTAAAACGTATAAAAATTATGGATAAAATTCCCTTCGTTTTCGTCTTTGTCAATGTCGGATTGATATTAAATCGATTTATTTCCCTCAAGCAATTTTAGCTGCTGGCACCATATGATATTTCGTTTAGGCATCCTCTGGTCCCCACTCTACCTGGAAACATGGAGACTAAAGTTGGCAGAAAGCAGCAGAGTCCTATCTGGGATTTATTTGAATGTGACGGAGAAGAAGAGAAAAGATATTTTAAAAAAAACCAAACTAAAATTAAACTAAAACTAAGCATTTAGAAAATAACAAAAACTAATAAAAACTAGCAAACCTGCCCTAAAAACTAATTAAAACTAACTGAATTAGAGAAAAAAAAGTCAAAACTAAATAAAACTAAACTATAATGAAAAATCCAAAACTATTAGAACCTTGATTATTACAACTTGGTTTTACACCTGATTAAATGTATGTGGTGACAGATTACAGAACATACTCATCCAGTTTCTGACATTAAGGAAGCTCTGTTCGTTCGTGAGGTCAAACAGGAGGAGGAAGCCCATCGCATCCCGAAAGAAGGCAGTTGTCAAACTCCGAAACCTGACAGCAATTGCATCAAAAAAGCTTGAGAATTACATTTAAAATGAAAAAGAACAGTTGAACTGCAGTCTGTGATGTGGAGTATTTAATATTCTAGTGGCGGTATATCATGTACCTCTCCTGCCCTGCAGTGTCCCACAGCTGCATGTGGATCTTCTGACCTTTACCTGAAGATCCATCCGGACCCGTTGATTTGTAAATCTGGATTAAAAAAGGCACATATCAAGTCTCAACAAATAAACTAAATTCAAAAGGCACAAATAAGGTGGTTAATTCAATTCCAGCCTAGTTACCCCTTATCTGCCTAACCGCAGGAAAAAATTGTTTATTCAGGTTTCATCAAGTATAAGACCAGACCAGGGCCAGACTTACTGACAGTCCCAGTGTAAATACAGAATCATACAAAGTGATGGCAACAAACCCTCCAGGAGCAAACCCAAGAAGAGGGGAGAAAAAACTTCTTTGCAAAAGGAAAAATCCTCGACAGAACAGGGCTCTGGGCAGGTGGCCATCTGTTTCAAATGGCTGGGTTCTCCAAGTCTCCTCAGTATCGTATTTAAGGCTTAATTTTAGATTACTGGCTTGTAGAAACAGAAGATGAAACCCTGTGTTCTATTACCAATGTTTTCTTTCCTAATACAACCTACTTTAAATGTAGCTCCTGACTTCTCCTAAAATAAAGTCATCTTTGCTTCAACAGCATTTAATTTGCAAATACAGTTTTACTCTACATTGTAAGCATCACTTTTTCAGACTGAAGGTTACAATTAATATTTCTATTTAATACTGATATAATGTGAAAAATGTAAGACTAGTAGCATGAAGTATTTGCACTAAAAGTTCCTCCAGCTGTTGTATTTCATAAATGTGTAACCTTTTGCAAGGAATATAACCATTTGAATCATTAATCACAAAATCACATCACTATCTAGTATTTGATTTGGACATTTTATATATTTTCCACATTAAACAGTACACAGAATTTAACTGTGTACTACACTTCAACTACTGTAATACTCACTGATTTCATAACAAGTACACTTTTTTGGTAATTGCAACTTTTCAGATTTATCCTTTAGTAGTAGCAGGGTTGTCTTGTATTAGAATAATGTTTTAATCAGGAGTAAAATGCAAAGTGAAGATGTAGTATAAAGTAGTTATGATAAAACTGTAGCTTTGGTATCAGGTTGTATACTGGGAGCTGGAGGTCAGCAGTATTACTCTGAATACTGAGTAAATATGAATACTGCTCAGCTGTTTGCTAATGGTTTGAAGTGTTTATTCTTGAGGAGGGTGCTGCTGCCTGCTGTGCACCAACATTAGTCATTACTGTTGCAACATGCACTAGGAGTCCTTTGTGGAGGGGTATTACTTCATAGTATAGGAATGCATTTAAGCCTAATTAAGAAGCCCTAAGTGGTTGTAGCACACACCGACACAGGGAAATGTTAATCCAAGTGCACAGCATACCGTATGGGTGTTTGTTGTTCATGTGAGCTATAAATACCAATAATAGAACAGTTAAAAGAACTGTCATGTATTCCAGACATATTTAAGCAAATGAGGACCTTACCACTCTCTTTTCTCTGAAGTCAATTCCAACTGTAGTGATGAACTTGGAGTTGAATTTGCCATCTGTGTACTGGTAGAGGAAGCTTGTTTTTCCCACACCAGAGTCACCAAGGGCTAGGAATTTGATGAGGTAATCATACTCCCCATCAGACATAGTGAGACCTCAATATCTGAAACAGACAAGACTCTCAGTCATTTCAGTCAACAAACAATCACATGATTTAGACAACGATGTTCACACAACAACTCACCCCCCAAATTACACAATGAGGGCAGTAGAACAACTGGACCGGTCTAGATTTCCCATTACATTTTTGTCTATTTGTCTGATTAGATCTTTGGTAACAAATTTAAACAATGCATGGTACAAATAAGATTGGAAGGAAAGGAAATTGGAAGTATTCGATAAAAATAACTTCAACAGTTGAGTGTTTTTTGGACCTTTTATTTAGTTGTCCCTGTGAAAATACTGATGTTCAGGACCTGTTTACAGCTGTATATAATATTATATAACATACATAATTTGTTGTTTAAGTGAAACTCCATATGGGTGAAACATTGTCATTTCAGCTGATCATAATGTCCCAACACAAGCACTGTTTTAGTTACTCAAATATAGTTGGTTAAAGCTGGTTGAGTTATTCGTGGAATAATGAGGGAAAAAGTAACAGTCTACTCATACTCACATTCCTAAGAGGCAGCTTAATCAGGCAGTAAAAAAGTGAATGAATAAAGGGTGTGTCAGTGTTTGGGATTTACCATGTAAGGTCATGTAGGCACTGGGGTAGACCGATTGATTGAGATACTAGTGAAAGTGCAATAACCAAGGCACAGTAGCAGAAAAAAGATATAAGTCTTGTGCGATGTATCATGCTCATATAGCACAATGACTGAAATGAATGCATTGTGGTGTTACAGAGACCCCAGTCTACAAATGACGTTCCATATTTATTTGACACAGACCCCAGCACGAATTATATTTTTTTCCTTTTAGTAAAAATTAAATGCATTACCATTCCCATTAAAACTGTCACTCATGTCCCAATCATAATATCTGCCAAAATAATCTTGTATGATTTTTCTGCATATCATCCAACCCTCATTGCCAGTACGTTTATATCTTATTGCTACAAAAGCTAATTTAACCACAAACTACAGGTTAAAATGTATAATATTTGATTCCCTCAATGTCTTTTATTTCCACAGGACGGCCTGCACTTTCCAAACACATTGTCATGTCTGCTATTTTTCGTGTCTATGTGGCTGGTTACCTTGATAACATTTAACTGCAGTTCCTGGTGTCATGCATTCATCCAATGGTGCACCTTAACTTAGAGGACAGCTATAAATGTGTGTGGACACAGCAGAGGAGGAGCTCACATGTTGAGATTATTGGGCACTGACTATGTGTAGGAGAACATACTAAAAATGATGATAAATGAAGAGAAAACAAAATTCTGAAAATGACCATGTTCTCGCATTTTTACAGTAGTATTAAGCCCCATCGCCTTTACACACCTATACTGTGGAACTAAAGTTTGCATCTGCATACAGTAGAGCTACTGGAAGAAGTAGGGACAATGCAGACATAATACTGTTTGATAAATATTCATTTAACCTCAGCAAATTAGTGTATCATTTGTTAGTATTACTAGACTGTTATTTAGAATTATTTTTATTTTATCAGACACTACATTTTACATTGAAGTATCTAAATAACAACACTGGTCATTGAAAACCCAGTCAACCAGTAAAAGCTACAAATGAGGCTGCTGGCATCAAGAGTTCATGTGTGTAACATTAGAAGTGTCGGTTTCTCTTGCTGACACAGTGACAGGAAGCATTTTACATTCCTCTATCCTCCTCCAGCTAAACACCCACCAAACCACACTCTAGTCCGCTAACCATCATCTATTGTGAAAGTCTAACTTTTAACTGTTCATAGACTTATGTTGCAAACATTTTGGAGTAAAAGTTAAATTACACCAGAAGACTGTTATTACACAACAAAAAAATAAAGCACAGTTTGATGTAAGTGGACACGGTTTATTAACTCCACTGAAAATGGCCAACAACAGAAAGAACAAATGCATCATATGACCATTGTGTAGAAAAGTATTCAGGCAAGTCCTGCATTCCTTCACTGTGACCCCCACTGACCCTTTCATCTGGAGCCACACGGAGCTTAAGGTCCCGTGCAAAATCAAGAGCCATGATGAATACAGTGCAATAAATGCAGTTCAAACACCCATGGACGTGGCCATAAACGGTCAGCAGAGTCCACTAAACTCTCTGACTGTGAAAGCCACGTATGTCCACATACTTGGTTTGTTTTGATTTTATACAACACTTTCAGGTAGTTTGTAATCTTACAACTGATTCTTGATCTTATGATGTATTCTGTTTGTAATGCTGTTTTACAAAAGGGCGTCCTTTAGAAAACTACATTTTTATTGTATCCTGGAAGACAAGAGAATCATCAGTTACGACTCCTTCTCCATCACATTTCTAATAAAATATGTCACACTCTCACTGACTCTCTAAGGCAGCATTGAACCCCTCTGTGAAACTGTAATAAGCCAATTACTGCGCACATAAAATGCAAGCTGCCTACAATGTATTTACATAAACGCAACAGAGCTTATTAGCAACACTCACTTCCCCTACGTCATGTTCCTTATCTTAAATTCAGATGGTGACTGATAAACTGAGGCTAGGATATTATAAGTATCATAATGTAACACAAGCCCTGCGATGAACTGGCGAAATGTCCAGGGTGTACCCCGCCTTTGCCCCTATGTAGCTAGGATAGGCTCCAAGCGACCCCCGTGACCCTAGTGAGGATAAAGCGGGTTCAGATAATGATTGAATGAATAATGCAACACAAAAACAGTCCTGAAATAAAGCATTCCTTAACTAAGGGTATTATATTCACTTTTGGTTTAAATGCATATCACGTTTCATAAAAATTAACAAACATCGGGGATACTTGATTGTTGTTACAGTCAGAGGTGTTGGTTCCCTCATTTATATGAACTGACTATCTGTAGGCCTGCACACACTGCAATATTCCAGTGATATTCATACAGACACAAATCTGAGTAGACTGTTGTGACAACTGTGTAGGTGTGTGAATGTCAGCAATAAAAGCACCGCTATAACTGGTTAAACTAAAGATGGTTTCATTCAGGTGCATGACATCTCACAAGATCAGCAACTGGAACAAAACTGAGCTGCTATGTATGTTATTGTTAGGGCAAGATAAAGACATTTCCATTGAAACACAGATTCATTAAATAATTTACTTGCAACTTAGACTAACAGCTGGTGAAGGATGTTTAAAGAACATGTTTACCTTTTCACATTCTTTACTGATATCATTATTGAAAACCCTGGCTAAGAACAGACTCAGTGAAGCTGTATGAGTAAAAACAGGTCACTACAAATGACACTGTGACACAAAACCACAATGCTGAAAATGGAGTCTGTCAGCCTATTTCTGCAGAATGTTATCTGGATGATCACACGGCTCTGTAATATGTTCATGTTATAGGAGGTTCATGATAATGTGATAGTAAATTAAGAGCTGCTTGACATGGACACAGTAATATACAGCATCTAGTACACAAAGCTCTGTAAACCATTAGCTAGAGGAAGCCACCTCTTCTGTGGCCTGAGAACTGTCTGTTCTACTTAAAAAAAACAATACAAGGATCCTTGTTGTTCCCTCTGTTGAAATCAAAAGAGGTGTTAATGGACTCAAGCAGTAACATTAAACACCACTCATCTCTAGTACATCAAACTGTGCACCAGTCTGTGTAACCGACAAGCCACACTGACTCTTCTTAATTTACTTTCACACCTTAAAATCTTATGTAACTTAACCAAATATGCTGTAAAAGCAATAACATTTAACAGGCTCATGTTTCCCACAGCCTTTTAACAGACAACAAACAGGGCCCTGTATTCCTTCAAGATTAAGGCATCACTGATACAGTACCCCCCTTCAGTGAAAACAACCTCAAAAGCTACATTTAGATGGTTAAGTGAAACATTTACCTATTCTAGCTCATAAATGATTTAGTCTCACTTAAAATCCATTGTTACTTTGGTAGATAACTTATGAGACTTATGGTATGAAACAAATTATTAAGCAAAGAATAGTGAGAAAGTGAAAAGTAAGAGAATAGTGAAAAGTGAGCGTGGAAATGGCATGAAGATTAACACACAAAGGTCTAAGAGCACCATTACTGAGATGGTGTACAGATATGATGCTTTTATGAAGTGATATATAATCAGACAATGCTTGGATGATTGTGGTAGTAAAACTCACACTAACAGTCAGTAAAAAGAGCATGTTATGTTACTTAAATATCCCTAGGTCATAAGTTGAATTATTCATAGGAAAATATATACATGATCATGCCACGTTAGGCACTGGGGAATTCTTGTGTTTGGAAGAAACAACAACCTGAGAGAGAGTTATGGTCAGTATTCAATTAGAATAACTGGTTGTATCCCTTCAATTGTCCTACTCCTGGATTTGCACTATACCTAATAAGTAAATCCATAACTGTACATTAAATAATGGTGTGGTTAAATAACTATGTTTACTTACTAGGCTCCCAGCAGTACCACAGACAGCCAGCATAACACCGTGTTGGACCATCTAAAACCCTGGCAGAAGAAATGGAGCAGCTAACACCTGTTGGCATTTTCTCCTGGAGTGGGAGTTAACCTAGTAGCTGTGTTTGCCAGATCTGCACTACCACCCATGCACAGCAGCAAACAAAAAGCAGCTTTAATCATTTGTCAAGGAGAAGACCCACCCTGGGCAATTATCCAACCCTGAGGCCGTCAGTTCCTCGGGAAAATCCGGATTACTCATACCATTAACCTCAGTTAAGTGCACACAATGAAAAGATGCAGCACTGAAATGAACAGAAATAACTAGACATGAGCTGCAAGTATGTCTGTCAGGCTGCTAAATCTATTAACTATTCAGCCATTAAAATACCTCCTGAGGATTTATCTGCTGTCAAGGCCAACAGCAGGACCAGGACCAAACACATTAAAGTCATAATGGGACGCAAACAAACATTTTAATCGATTAAGTGAAACAAACAGAAGATGTAATGACCCTCAGCTGGTCCTCATGTGGCTGTCACTGGTGGTCAAGTGACCTCCTGCAGGAGAAACTAGCACTTTTTCACAAATTATGACAGTTGCCAAGAAATCTAAAGAGGATGCCAGCTTCACACACAGCTCAGTCCGTGCTGCAGCCTTCTGCCTGTAAACGCTGATACATGTTAAATCCTGTATTGTGAAATGCGTTTGTTTTTTTTCTTGTTTTACGAGTGGCGTTAGTAAGTATTGAGCAAGTGTTGAAAAGCTAACAACTAAGCCAGGTGGAAAAGTTAAATGCTAACGTAGGGTCGGTGATAACTTTACAACAATTTTGCTAACAGCCTGTTTGTTTCTGTCAAATTATATCTAAAGAAATGTTTCCCAACATGTTGCTAACTCCTGACAGATGCTAGACTGTTTTCTTCGACTGACATTTCCTGAAAACACTTGCTTAATACTTACCAGCCCCGGGGCGTTGCTGCTTCTCACTTGTACGTGGAGTAAAAAAAAATTAAAAAAAATAAAAATAAAAAAAGAAGCCGTTAAGTTACTGTCGGAAAACTTCACGAAGTTCTAAACTAATCGTTGACTTTACTTTCTCCGTCTCCTGTGGGCCATTAGTTGACCTGAGAGCAGCTTCATTTACAGTGAACGCTACCTTCACTTACTTTCCGTGGTTATCGAGCTGTGGGGAAACAGCTCCTCCCCACGGAGCCCTGCGGCTACACGGGCTACGGCTGTTAGCTAACGGAAGGAGGAGCACCGGCCGACCGTTAGCTAGTCACCACGGGGAGACAACGGCACCGGAGCACGACTATGAGGATTATCTGACGAATATAAGAGGATTTGTGTATTTACAGTTTACCTGAGTACTTATTATATCGGCTTTTATCTAACACTTGATAAGGTGTTCACACTTTGAATATTAATGTAGTAAACTACAGAACTCTAATAGTTTAAGCATCTTTTTTTTTTTTTTTTTTATCAGTTCAGATACATCCGCTCCTGCCAAATCATTTTTTGCAAAAAGAAAAAAAAAAAAAAAAGAAGATATTTCCACTACCTTATCGCTGTAAAGAAGGTAACACCAGTGACCATTTTTTATGATTTTCATTTAAAAAATTGTATTTCAGTTGTTGGAGTCATATAAAGTGAATCACAGTATTACATACACTGTTGTCCATAAAGTAGAAATAATTCCGTTTTCAGACACATTCCTCTTTTTATTCCTATTTGTACACATCAGTGATCACCTTTGAGAAAGTACAGTGATTACACTTTATCAAGAATAAACTACATTGTCACAATCATTTCATGAGAAGAGGTAAAATATTTTATTCCAACTTTACAAGCAACAGTGTATATTAAACTGGGAGGTTTTTATTATATATTATATTTATTTATATATTTATTTAATCTTTTTAAACTGAAATCCTCGTGTGAGAATACTAAATATATGGGAAATGAGAGACCTGGACTAATGCAGTGGATTTAATGCAGTGTCTTTTCTCATAGATGCTTTAGAAATTTGTACAAGAATATCAGCTGATAGTGTAATTTTTGTCTCAAAACACCACATATTTATCACAGGGTAACACCAGTGATGTAACTCCAGCACTAAACTATATTCCTGATATATTTGATTAAATTTGTGGCATTTATTTTAATATGGTATCGCATCGTATATTCAACACTTATGCAGATATTATTTATTTAAATGGTAGAAAAACACATTTTTGATATCAAAATACAGCACAACTCATATTTTCAGATTTATGGCTCAAGAAGGTGCACTGTTTTAGTTTATAGAGTAAATAAATTTGTTACTGCTAGACTAGAGATAAAATAAATTCTCTTATGAAAAAACATTTTCAAATGTTGAACAAGAGATTCTATTGTGACAAGTAGAAAAACAGGCCAAGAAGTGTTTAGTCCAGTGTTGAAGCTGTTTATATTGTAGATCTGAAAAGGTACAAATAGGGGACTGTTTTAGTTTGTCAGATGTTACAAAACTGCTGAATAACACAGCATCACAGTACACGATTTACTTGCTCTTCATTGTTTTTACTTGTGAGTTTATTTAGTTTTTAATGTTATCCTCTGTAATACCTGGAATATCCTACTCGGAATTTTGGGTATACTCAGTTGTTGTTTATATGTTGTATAGCTATATATTTGTGCATTTTTAATGACAGGGTATCTCAAAATGTCAAACCAAAGTAAAATATATGGCAACATCCATGGTACAGAGGCAACTCTGCACATGTACAGATACTCTAATTACAATTTAGAATTTCTCTTGAATGTTTTTTGGTTCACAGTATTTGTTGTTGCCTGATAAAGACCAACACGCACTGATTATCGAATAACAAAAAGAGAAACTGGAACATTCCAATTTCATTGGGCAGCTCAAATAGGAATCAGAACCCCATTTCAAGCCAGATTTTTTGGTCAACCTGCCAAGCACATTGTGCATGATTGGTCTTTTTCAAACAACCAGTTCAGTAGAGCCTAAAGCCTGTCCCTGCACTGATTCACTGGGCCACTGTCTCACTCAGTACTGTCCTTGTGAACTGAACTTACAAATGGACCATACTAGTTAGTTAAATAAAAGGTCATGTTGAATAAGTAATCAGTTGAATGAGTATCTTTTGTGTTCTTGTTAAATATTATGTATTGTTCTTCATCAGGATATGAGCAGCTTTAAATTAATATTGAAATGAAAATGGAAATAGACATTGGTTTACCACTACCTGTGCCCAGTTGTAAAATAGAGTAGAGGTTCATACTTTGATAGATTCATGCAAGTCCATCTGGTCTGAACCACAGACCTATTTTTTCTGCATAAATTTAATCCCTATGGGAGAAAAAGCAGTGGGAATCTGGCAAAGCACCCATGGCTGAAATAGTTTTAGGTTCTGGCACCCTGTCATTAAACACACAGGATACAGAGGACAATGGCACGGTTGTGGCGCAATTTTTTCCAGCCTTATTTTCCAACAGATTCAGACTCAGTGCTCCATTAGTTAACAAAAGGAATATGCAACAGTGATTGATTACAGTATGTTTTGCAAGTAGAATAAAGAAACAGCATTAAGCAAAAAAAGGGAGATTTTTAAAAGTGCTTCATTTTGTAAGCATTAATCAATTAAAAAAAAAAGATGCACTGTGACATACTCTGAGTCATTTTAACACAGACAATTGTTAAATAAACCTTTTATTCTGTAAATTAACATCCACACAAAACACCCCAAAAAGGAATCGATTAATCGGTGTTCATCTTGTCTGGTAGGGGTCTCAGGCAGCTCATGTTGTCCCTTCTGACTTCTGCCAGTGAAGTATTTCCTGGGCCAGTTGAAATACTTCACTCTGATTCCTTTTGTTTCCTTGGTGGGTCCTGATTTTCCAGTCTTTGGATCTTTTGCAATTGTATCTCATCAAAATAAGGTTTGTAGATATAAATACCACCGGCAACTCCAAGCAGAGCAGCGAAGACCATCTGTGAAAAGGGTATCCTTACTCTTGTTCGAATTCGAATCATGACTTCTTTTGATAGGAGTCCCACTCTGGAGGCACAAGATGTTTCTGTAAAAATAAGTAATTTCGAAGTAAATAAGTGGGAAAAAAAATGTTATCCAGAACAGACAGACACGTTAAACCTTTTTAAAACCTGCAGCTTCCACTATGCTTTGATGAATGTTGCATCTTCTTGCAAAATGTTAGGCATAGCTTGCTGAACAGATGTTACCACTGCATTCAGTGCAGGCTGACACCTATATTGTTTGACTAACACTATTAAGTTATAAAGCCAGGGTCAATACAAGATATTTGAGTGTTTCTTTTTTTCTTTTTTTTTTTTAATAAATTTTTAAATTGTTTATTGATTATAGGTCAACATACATTGTACAGATATTTGACACATTAAAAACCACTTTGTATATATTTATAAATTCTTCAAATAATAGCTTATCTTGAGACTTCTGATAACAGCTCCAGCCCTCTCACAGTGTTGTCCACTCTGAAGTTCTGCTATATTTAGTGTGTTTAAAAAAAAAAAAGAAAAAAAGCAGAGTCACAGGCCCTAAGCAGCCACAACACTTTGTTCCTCATCTACATCCACACAGCAGTCAAGTAAGAATGTTTAAAGTCAAAGAGATGATATGTTCATCTAACAAAATCAGGTTCATCTTTTAAAGACCAGATTTCTTTACTGACAGATATATCTAAAGGCCTTCCATGACCTCCTTAACAACATCTTGTCAGAGTTTGTTCCAATAACAACCCTCAAAACTGGCACTTGTCTGTGACAGATTAGTCCCAATTTTTAATTTTAACAGACAATTAGCAAGATCTGATGAAGATCATGATGTGTATGACTGAAAAGAGAGGGACTGAGGCTTTAGTCCTTGAACAGCATACAGCATAAAGATACAGCTAAGTGTAGGCAACATGGCTTAAAATTTTGCCGCAAAAACTGTAATATCAGTTTTAACTTTTTTTCCCAATTGAAACTAGTTAGTCATTTAACACTTCAATATGACACATGGTTACCACAAAGTGGAACAAATCAAAACTCTAGATGTACAAATAAATTACTGTATAATAACCTCAATATGCAAAAATACTGAAACATTTTGTGTTTTATTTGACAACATAAACCATATAGACTATGACAAATTACAGTGTGATAAAGATAATAGCTGGGATATAAAATGTTATACAATTGTAATAATCACAGCTCCAGAGGACAGTGACAACGACATTCTTCAAAATAACCATGACTGTAGTTTATTTGTCCAAACCTTCTGAAACTGTTCTTTATTAAAGAGGAATTTAGTTGATGCATTCAGAACAAAAAAAAAAAAAAAAAAAATACTATGGTCGAAATCTTAATAGTGTCATAAATACAATATAAGTACATGTGCAAATGTTTATTTTTAGTAATTTTTAGATGGTGCTTTTAGAAGTCAATCGTCTTTACCCAAATAATTATTCAATTTTATTCTGAAAATACATTATCGGATGTTGAAACTTCGTCGAGCTTGATAATTATACAACACATTAACTGCACTTTGAAACAAATGTCTTTTTTAAAGGTTTTTCTACAATTCTCAGTGATGGTTTTATGACCTCTTACATCTTACCAAAGAGACGTTTTCCTTGAAGTGTTAATGATCATGAGTCAGACGAAAACAGGACGAGACGAAGATAAAAACAGAAGACACAGCTGCAGGACATGAAGGAGACCTCAACCGGAAGTCACTCTTCTTCTACTTTTGTATTCCGTCAAAACAACAAGTGGCTGCAGGTCGCCATCTGCTGGATGAATAAAGCGATACCAAACCGATTCAGTTCACGAGGTATTTTATTTTTACTCCTCAGCCAATTTCTGGCCAGAGGGATATTGTAATTTATATGTCACCTTGACCTACTTTTTCAAGGTCAAATGGCATCGAGTGGAGACATGCCTATACAATAAAAAAAGAGTACCATGTGACTTTTACATATCACAAGCAGTGAACATAAGATATGAGTGTTGATGTCACAACACCCTGAAAATAAGAAATAACCTTTTTTCTTCAGTAATTTAACAGTTATATTGGTTTTAGTTTAATAGAAGAAAATAAATTATTCCACTGTACCCCGCCTTCGCCCCTATGTAGCTGGGATAGGCTCCAAGCGACCCCCGTGACCATAGTGAGGATAAAGCAGGTTCAGAAAATGAATAAATGAATGAAATTATTCCACTTTTTATAATGCACATTGAAAGCATAATTAACTCTAGCAGTGCTAAATTTCCAGTTGCTTGGATTTTGCAGCACCTTAAGACACTTACAGCAAGGGCAAGACTTGAATCACAAGGACCTATCTCCAGATCTAGAATACATTGTTTTGGGTATTAAAATGTTTTGCAAGCTGGGTGTGCTCACAAAAATATTTTTATTGGTTTGTTGAGGTGATATGTTTGCTTGAAACAGCCTTGTGCAGTTATAATATCTGAGTACTTTCAAATATAAATATGTTTGTAATAAGTTTTAGACAAAGACAATCTAAATTATAGGGCAGTAACTTTCAACAGAATCTTACACTATATTTGACTGATGGGTATTAAAAGTGTCCAGCACATTATGTTTTCTATAGTTACTAAGTCAAAATGTGGACTTTTTGTCAAGAGATTCAGTCATTTATGAATACCTAATATACTTGAATGTAATATTGAGTTATTTACATTATGTTACAATTTAAGATAATCTTGTCATTTTTGTATATGTTGTCATGTTTCTTTGTGTGTCTTAAAATTTGCGTTTCTGACACTCATATACATAGTGTGTCCATTCCTTGGGAGACTGTATATTATTTTAATCCCTTGTCTTACATTTTGGGTATGAGGTTAAATACATGAGTTGAAGTGGAGTCAAGTCAAGAACTTTTGTTACTACATTTTCATAAAACCTGGGGGGCTGAATTCATAGGCATTTTAATCCTTTACATTTTGGTAATATTAGGAATAGTGTTTTAAGATTCCTTCTTAAATGTAACAAGTTACAGATTATCAAAATGTAATGAAATGTAACTATTTTGATTACTTAATCAGTGTGATGTGCATATGATCACTTGTTGATTACTATCTAACAAACGTTTGAATTTGGCAATAAAGCTGAAAAGTCATAAAGCATCCTTTTAAGCAAACACCTTAAACCTAATGTGAATTGTTTCCCCAAACAAACATATAGTTACCATGTGATGTTTAAACTCAATATTTAATTACAGTATAGGGAAAAACACTGTATATGCACCTTTTCCATATCTGCAGTACTGTAAACTGTACCATTCCAAACCAAAAATAAATAAATAAGTAAATAAAATATTGCCTTGTGTGGTTTCCTGTGAAACTCTTGTCTCCTACAGAGAACAAAATACTTTGGTGGGTCTCAAGAGGATGAATTTTTTGTGCTTTTTTTTTTTTTTTTTTTTTTTTTTTAAATATCATGTGCTTCATGTCTTGTTTTCTATTGTACTATTGGCTCTAGGTACAAAACTTTGTATAACTGTGCATTTGACAAATAAACCTATCTTATCTTGTCTTATCTTATCCTATCTTATTATTATTATTATTATTATTATTATTATTATTATTTGTAGTAGTATTTAATTATTTGTTTGTTTGTTTGTTTGTTTGTTTGTTTAATTATTGGTTGATTTTCAAGTTTATAGGAATAATAGACAGAGCACTCCAGTCCAGTAGGTGGAGGTGATGAAGCTATGAGCTCCTTTAACAGCTGCCTTTAAAACCACAGAAGAAGAAGCAGACCCAGCACTCCACTGTGTGCATATATTTGTGTCCGGAAGACATGTGTGTTCTGTTGTTTGGTAGAAGACATGCCAGTGTAATAGCATTGGATGAATAAACCATCAGGTTGTACAGGTTTGTCAGTGGATCACTGTGACTCCGTGGGTCTACTTGAGCTGTTATCCACGTGTCATTTTGGTGTTTTATCCACTCGGTGTGGGTTCAGTCATCTTATTGAGGACACCTGACTTATTTATTTATTTACATCCTGACAGGTGAACTGTGTCGGCAGAAGATCATCAGGCCCAAAAACACAATGTCCTGATGGAGAACATCCGATCACGGCTGAAGTTTGGGAATAAGGAGGAAGATGTGAAACTGCGGACACGAAAATCTCAGCTTTACGCTAAAGAAGAGCAGCGTCTGTTTGAGCATGGTGAGGCTCCTTTAATCAGATTGTGAAGACAGTGACCAAATAAACAGCTCATGTCCACCAGCCTCCCCGTCCACTATGGTGTTGTAAAGCAGAGTCATCTGAGTCAAATCCAGTGTTTCCTGTGCTCCACAGGTGTCCTGGGACTCAGAGTGGCCCTGCTCACTGTGGCCTTCAGACTCATCAACTGCTTCCTGGTTCAGACCAGCTTCGTCCCTGATGAGTACTGGCAGTCTCTGGAGGTGTCCCATCATATGGTCTTCAAATATCCTTCTACATTATTATCTGTGGCCATGTCATAGAGAATTAAACACTCTTTCTATGAAGAAAAAATATTTGAATCAGTTACCAAACAGTGTAATGAATGAATGTTTTTAGAAACTGAACTGAATATAGAGACAGAAACACCACAAATTATCTATAGAACAAGGATCTTGCTTTAATACTTATCAGATTCCATTGGTTTAAAACAAAATGTATTTGCTTAAAGAGAAACTGTTTTTTTTTTTAATTTGGCTGGACTGAACACTGCAAATGATTGTGATTAGTAACACACAGTAACAGTGTGATAAGACCAACAGTAAGCTGTAAGAGGCTAAGAAGGTGTCAACATTGTCCCCTTTGAGGTCCACACACTTCTTTAGACAGAAGAAAAACAAACTGTGGTAGCATATCAGCATGTAGGTACTTGTTAATGTCACAATACCAAATTTTGTCCACTTTATTAAACACCCTAAAGTTCAATTTTAGTCATAAAATTGTCTTAGCTCAAAACAAAAAAAAATGAAATTAGTTTTCCAAAGGCTCATATTAATTAAGTGTTTAGTTTCATCAATCTGGCGTTCATCTCTCATCATCAGCTCATTAACATTTCAGTCCATCTTCATGTGTTATTTGATGATTATTACACATTTTTTATTGTTAATTTTTCATTTTTAAAATAATGATCAGTTCAGCCAAACTGCTTGTTCTGCACTAGAATATAAGTAATTTCCTTTGTTCAAATGTATTAAAGTTTGTTTAATACTAATCCATATTAGGATGTTTACACTGAAAATTTAATAATTTTTGGTTTTATTAATTTCAGCAATTAGTTTTTTTACTGATACAAGTGAATTGTAGTAAGATAATTGTACTCAGAGTATATGCATGTGGAGGTGGGTTCTTCACATTATGAAGTGTATTTTGTGAATCTTGGTGAGTTATAGTCCTATTTGATTTATTTATTGTATTATTCTTATGGTGTTACATCCTTAATAGTGTGACTTATGGGCATCTGACCTGGGAGTGGAAGACAGGAATAAGAGGGTTTTCTTATCCACTTCTGTTTGCCATTATATACAAGATATTGCAATGCATGAACTATGACTCCATTTATCTACTGGTAAGTACCAAAATGTCACTGTTTATGCACATGAAGTTATTTCTGTATCTTCTCAGTGTTAATAAAACTGTTTTTGCAGATATGGCTTCCACGAGTCATTCAAGCGCTCCTGGCTGCGTTTGCAGATGTAAAATTCTTCTACCTCATGCGAACTTTGGAAAATCATGATATTGCAAAATGGACGGTAAATATTTTGCTTGTTCATCATGAACTTTCTATCTGTTGATGAATGTTCTTTGTATCAGTTTGGACATTTTCTGTCGTTCTATGTGTCATTGTAAGATTTTCCTGAGGTTTCATCTCCCTCTGATGTGGTCAGTCCTATAAAGGTTACTAAGTCTACAATCTACATTAGAATAATAATGTAATAATAATGTAAGTGTTTTAATTACTTCACCAAATGTGGCATATTACATTTAATTATTTTTATTTCTTCTCTAATAAATGTTTTAAAATAGGCAATAAAAAAAATCCTGAAAAACCTGAAATTAAACCAACACCATTCAGGAATGTTTGAGTCATTAACAGAAGGAGAACATGTGATGTGATACTCATTTTAATTAACTGTTTGTTTGTTTTTTTAATTATCAAAGTTTTTTTTAATTCATTTTTGTTCTTGACAAGAAACACACAACATACTTATCATTTTTACAGCTAACATTTTGCACTATTCACACCCACTACACAGCCAGGGCAATGAAACAGAAAATCAGTAAAAGCATTACATCACAATAATAATACAATAAAATAAAAAAGAGGAAATAACACATCTTGAATAAAATAGAAATAATATGAGATACGGAACAAAAATAAATAAATAATAATTTGGGTGGGATTTGTGCATGAAAATACTTTTATTATGGGGCACTAGTCAGTTGAAATTGAATTAAATGTAGGAAGGGGGACTAGACCTGGTAGAATTTGCCCCTACCATCATTCAGTCTTACAATGAGATCCCCAAAGGAGGCTGTGTCTGTCATCAACTTTAGCCAATCTGTAAAATTAGGCCTTACTTGGTATTTTAATTAAATGTTGAGAGAACCAGTGCAGTAATTCAAAATTAAACAGAAATTTAACCTGGGTAGTGTAAACATCACAACAGTATGAACATTAAAGTGTCTGGCATTGTTTTGTGTTAATGTACACCTGCTTATGTGTTAGGATTAGGATTATGGGTTTTATGTTTGGTTTTCAACATTTATTTGTTTATTATTATTTTATATGTTCTTTCTTTCTTCTTCTTCTTCTTCTTCTTCTTCTTCTTCTTCTTATTATTATTATTATTATTATTATCATTATTATTATTATTATTATTATTATTATTATTATTATTATTTTATATATTATAGTAGTAGTAGTAGTATATTCCTTCATCTAAATCCATTCTGATGTAAACTTTGTCCTGTGTTCTGTATTTTAATCCATGCTGTTTTGTTGTGTAGTTCTTCTGTCATCTGAGCTCCTGGTTCACCTGGTTTTGCTGCACCAGGACTCTGACCAACAGCATGGAGACCACCATCACCAGTCTGGCTCTCTTTTACTACCCCCTGCCAGGGTCCAAAACACAAAGCAGGTGAAACCATCTTCCTTTAATCGTTTCTGTCTTAATTTATGAAGCTGATCCATTCACTGATGCGTTGTTGATGCCTTTTATAGCTGCAGATATCTGACCCTGGTGGCGTTGGCGGTCATCGTTCGGCCGACGGCTCTGATTGTCTGGTTTCCTCTGATTCTCTACCACTTCTGGCAGGAAGATGATAAACTGAGACTCATCACTCATCGCTACATTCCTATAGGGTTTGTAGTTTCAGTCTTAGTTAACAGCAGCTGTTTTTCCTTTTTTATCTTTGTTGTTTAATTTATTTCTCTTCATTTCCAGGACTTTGGCTGTTGTGATTTCAACGGTGATTGACTGTATATTTTATGGGAAGGTAAAACATTCATATCTGAGAGATTAATGACAGTTGATTGATGCTGAAAAAAGCTGACCTTACTTCCCACACCCTGAAAAAATGAACTAGTTTAGTTTTATTAGCGACTGGATATCTGCTTCACTTTATGCTTTGGTGAAAGTGATATATTGATGAATAATTATGGAAATCTGAGTCACTTAACTTGTAGGTTTTATTTTTTGAGCCATTATTTTCTTTCAACATCAGTAATTCCACTTGTGAAGCCTGATATTATGATCATTATCTCCATCAAGATTTCCAATGTAAGGTCCTTTTTCTTATCATTTGATAAAAAATAACGCATTGTTTGCATAATTTTGGGCTTTTTTTAAATAAGGTTTAGAAATTAGTAGACACGAATACGAAACAGCTGTGCTCACTGATGAAGTCAACACACTGTTCCAGTTTTGTGATCAACTCCACTGATTAAAAGCTTATTTCCAGTGAAAGGTTACAGTTGAGAGACACCCGACTAGTCTCAGAGAGCAGAGATTTTTGTTTCCTCAGTTTCGACGCAGCACCTCTGTCTAATAATGGCACAGAAACCAGTTTAACAGTCGTCGTGTTGTGTTTCCTCAGTGGACCATGGTGCAGTTCAACTTCCTGAAGTTTAATATCATCCATGGTGTGGCTGATTTCTACGGCTCTCACCCCTGGCACTGGTACTTCACCCAGGGCTTCATGGTGGTCATCGGCCCTCATCTGCCTTTCTTCCTTCACGGTTGCACCCTCGCCTTAAAAAAATACAAATCCTGCTGGTGGCTATTGTCTGGACAGTTGTAGTGTACAGGTGAGTTTGTGCATGTTCACTCACTTACTATAACTGTATACTTTATGCTCTTTTATTCTTCTACTTCACTACATTACATGGACAGTTATTGTATTTTTTACTTGACTACATATATCTGTCAGCTGTAAGTTCTTTCACCCCTCCCTCCTCCTCCCTGTTTTACTCACAAAGCTGCAAACAAGCCTATTTTTCTGAGCATGTGAAAAGTTGTCTTTTTAGAGCAATGTGATGATCTTATAGAATATGTTTTAAGTGTCTGTCAAATAAATCACCAAAACATCAATATAAACATCAATATCAGTAACATTCTGCATATCCATTAATCCAGCATTAAAATGGGGAAAAAAAATAATATTAAAACACTGATAGATACTATTTTATTGCACTTTTACTGTTCATAGTTAGGTACATTTTGCTGATAGTTTTATAATTGTTTTGAAAGTTTTTCTTGTGTAAGTATTTTCACTGTGGTTTTGATTGTGTAAGGGGTCTGAGTACGTCATCCACCTTTTAGTTGCATCATTGATAATGTTTTCTAATAAACACTGACATGTTTGCTGTGTCTGCCTCAGCTTGCTCCCTCATAAGGAGTTCAGATTCATTTATCCCGTGCTGCCGTTCTGTATGGTCTTCTGTGGTAAGCACTCAATGTCACACAAACATATTTTTTTCCCTCATATTCAGTGCCTTAATTTGTGTTTTGATGGTTGTGTCTGTTGTTTAATTTCTTGTCCAGGCATATCTTTGGCCAGTTTGAAGGCCTGGCAACAAGCTGCTGCATTCTTATTGTTAGTATCGAATCTGTTTCCTGCCTTATACACCGGCCTCGTTCACCAGCGAGGCACCCTCGACGTCATGAACCACATCCAGACACTATGTGACGTCAACAGCTCCTCCATTACAACACAACCAGACGTCCTCTTCCTCATGCCCTGCCACTCAACGCCCTATTACAGGTACACAAACACACACCACTGGGACAGTTTATAAGTCCTCAAAGTCTCTTAACATGTCCTAAGACACAGTTGAATAAATATTAGGCCTTAGAAGTCATTAAATAGTCTTAAAGTTGAATTTGTGAGGTTTTAATTTCAACATTTTTGTCATTTCATTTATTCGTCTTTCATTATCTTCTTGTCAATGTGAGTCAAGCTCATCAACCTCCACATTTCAGACATTATAAATATTAAAACCTACCACTGAATACAATATTATCTCTATGTTTTTATCATGCTTTTAACAGGATTTATACTGGCATTTTTAGTAATATTTAATGACTTTTATTTATTTTAGTCTGTTTTAATTATTTATTTTAGCCTGTTTTAACCATGATCAGTGAGCTGTTGGGAGTACCTGTCAACGTCTTTGGTCTGTGCTGTTTTTAATTTGTCCTCTGTATGTGTCCTGTGGTTTTAATATTTTGTGTAAAGTTTGAGATGCCCTCTCCAGACTTCTGGACAAATCTACCTACGGATATCAATAAAGTCACCTTGAACCTTGAACTATACTATCTAATTGCGTTTACCTCTTAGCTAACCTGACAGTGCAGTAATCATGTTTCTACATAAATCCTACCTCTGTACAGGAACGCAAAGCACGAGTTGTCTAAAATTCCCCCTAAAATTTCATGTAAAAGATTCTGAAATAGGTTCTAAAATTACCACCATTAAGTGTCTGATCGCAAATATTGCACATCACATGGCTCAGAAACAGGTCTGTGAGTCCCTAAAGTTTGAAGTATAAAAGCCCTAAGTCTCAATTTTAGGCTTGTGTAAAATACTTTGACAGGTCTAAAATGGTTTGGATTATAAAGCTGTATTAACTTCAGGAGTCATCAGAACAGCTAAAAACTACCAATACTGGAAGAAATGAGCCTAGTAATAATTAGTTTCTGTTCATGTTACATCCATTCAATGTGGCTGAAGTTCAATGAGATCTGAATGGAATTAAATCTTAATGATGGTTTAAAAAGGGGTGAGTGTGTACCACCTTGATTGAGTGCTGCATATCTTCTTATTTAAGTCTTAAATTTAACTTGTTGAAAGTAGCAGAATCCCTGTCTGTGTGTAATGAAGTTCTTCCTGCTATATGAATGACTAAGTGGTTAATTATAAACAATGTACTGTATTTATTCTGACTGTTGACTGTTGTCTGGTTATGTCCAGTCAAAAGTAAAGACAGTAGTTGGTTGGTTTCTCACCTCGATGGACCCCTGGTAATAACACTGGCTACCAAGTGAGATCAGCTCTACAAGTGTTAACAGAGTGTGTCATTTGACTCTGCATCAACACTGACACTGTGTGAGGAGTAATTATCTTGTAATTGAATTAGACTGGAACAAGAGTTGAAATGACTGATATTTTTGAAATGTTTTACTTTTAACTCTAACACTGAAAATATAACACTTTTGATTTTGCTGTGGAATAGCCTGGGTAGATATGAGTCTCAATACTAAAAGTGTACAGTAACTTTTTCTCCACAAAACATGTTACACCAGTCTGAAAACCCCCTCTTTTATCAGATGTTTAAGGCTGTTTGATCCTAAGTACCTGATTCATAGCCTTATTGAATCGGGGTTTACTGTGTGCAGTATCTTCAGTTTGTACGCTATTCAGGAACTATGCTAAAGAGGGTTTGAGATCCAACTGATGAGATTTTTCATGATGTACTACATGCAGCAGCAGATGTTCTTTTTGTTTACAGCCACATCCATTGCCCAATAAAGATGAGGTTTCTGGAGTGTCGTCCGGATCTGGGACAGGAGGATTATGTCGATGAAGCCGACATATTTTACCGCGACCCTCTTCTCTGGCTCAGGACTTTGTTTCCGTACAAGTCATCTCTACCCACACACCTGCTTCTGTTTGATGTTTTAGAACAGGTAAACACACTGACCTGAGGTTTCTGTTAGCGAGGTGTCATTTTTCAAGGTACTTATGTTCTGCTCTTGTTTCAGGAAATCTCTGTGTTTCTACAAGGGAATAAATATGTGAGAACAGCAGAGATATTTCACACTCATTTTCCTGAGGGAAGAGTTGGAGGAAGCATCTTTATTTATGAAAGGCACTGACAGAAGCTCAAACAACTCAATGTTTGTTTCCATATGAAGAATGTCACACAACATGGATTTGCTACTGAAATAAATATTTTAACTTTAAACATTGTTTCTAACTGTCTTGAATGTAACACATGTAACACATTTTTACTCACATTTACATTTAAAAGAACTCTTATCTTCTATAAAAGTAAAATAAAAATACCAGGTCCAGTTAAAGTGAGGTGAGGAATGTTAACAGATTTAAACTGAAAGCAGATTAGAACCACATCACCACACAAGTCTGTCAATGTAGCAGCAAATCAGACGATCGAAATATGTGTTCACAAACACATCCCAAATGTAGCAGGTTATTTTCATTGTTTGCACAACAGATTGGCTCCCAAAATTATTTCAAACATTTTTATCGTGTTATGGTTAACAGGCCAAATCCACCTCCAGTCTCCACTTTTATAAAACATGTAAAATCAAACTTCTCATGTTGCAAAAGTGCAGGCAACATCATTTATGCCACATCTTTCAATCAGATCTATCACTAAACACAAAACAGCTCAAAGACGTTCAGTAGCTTTTAAAAGTTAACATTGTGCAAACGGAGACTTAGACACTAAATACAAACTCAAAAAAACTTAAAAACTACAGCGATGAATTTACAGGAGTTGAGTTACTTTCAGTATTTGGGATCAAACGGCATTGGACCCAGTTCTATTTTGACGTCGGCCATGTGTCTGTCTGCGTTTCTGCCTGTTCTGCTCCACTTGCGTTCACTGTGCGGTCGAGATCTGGATCTCTGTTGTTTACGTTGTTGATGCTTTGCCTTCGATTCCTCCTTCGAGTCTGTCTCAGGTCTCTCAAATGGCCCGCTGCACATTTAAGACAAAAAATAAACATTAGTGATGGTTAAAATAAAAATCAGCTGAAACCAGGACCGTCAGTCACATTTCAGTTAAAGTCTGTCATACAAAATGTGCTTTTCTATTCATTTCATGTCATTAATATAGTATAAACCTAATAATAGTTTATTAATACTCATATAATGTAATGAGAAAAAAAAGACATGTATTGGGAATGAACACAGGAAGACATACATCAGCATTTCTCTTTGTTTTTAAAGAAAAAACCGCAAAGGCCTGATTTGACCTAAATAACGAGCTGAATTTAAGTACATTAATGAACTATAGTGTATTTATCACAAATACCAGGACAACTTCAGCACCTCATAATGACATCAGTGAAGAAATGCCAGTTCAATCTAAAACGGTATAAAATAATATCTAAATAGTAAATAAACATGACATTTTTGTTATTTTCATCAAGAGCTGCAACACTTTGATTAGTTGATTACACTGAACCAATTTATTGATTTATCACTTCTTGAAATAGATTATTTGCTAATCAAGTTAAAAAAGCTAAAGTTAAAATGTCCAAATTCTCTGATTCCTGCTTAGCTGTGAATATTATCTCATTTTTTCCCCTTCTTTATCACATGAAACTGAACACACTTGTCTGCAAGTCTTTCGAAATTAGAGATAACGTTAGCTACATCTTACAGACTGATACGATGGAAATCAAACAATGCTGGTTCACTAATGTTTTCAAGATATATGATAAAAATGTATTACATACATGCATAGGTTTATTTATACTTTATATAATAGATGTATAAATCAAACACTGGAAGGTGTAAAGTGAATGTATTCTCATGTGCAGAATAGAACTGGTAGTGCAAGAGACAAACTTTCTTTTTGAGCAAAACCCATTCTCATTAATTCATAGGATTTAAATATCAGTACTTTGAACTGTTTCTCTATTGGTTAATTTTCATTACTTTTATTTTTGAACATCTTACATGTACAACCAGTGATATCTTTGTGATGTGTACAAAGCAAGACATATAAGGATGCCATCCTAGGTTATGGGAAACATTTCCTTGCAATTATACAGACCAAACAATTAATAAATGAATTAATCAAAAATGAAAGATGAAAATGGCACCTAGCTTTAGCCCTAGTTTCATCCATATGGTGTTCATGTAATAACAGTCACAGGTCTGGAGACATTGAAGTCCTACCTTGGGCCATAGCTTTTTGAGTAGCCATCTCCAAAGAAGTGCCTATAAATATAGTCATCAAGATCTCCAAACAGGTCATCGTCGAGGCCGTGGTACTCATGCATGTCCACCAGATAGTCCTCCACACCAGAGACAAAGTCTGTGAACAGCATCTGGTCGTGAATAAAAACACCATTGTGGAAGAAGTTGTTGATGAACATCTCCAGCTCCTTCCAATGGTGGAAGTGGTCGACCTCTTGCTGGACGTAGCTCTGAAGCAGCTGGTAGAATTCATCTGCTCTGATCGGCTCCGTGGCTTTGTTGAACAGATTCATAGACTCCTCATAAGCGCAGTTAAAGACCCCAGTGCATCTCTTCAGGTTGGGCTTGTGGGTGTTTTGGCTTCGATCTTCATGAACTTTATCCACTGATTTTCGAGTGTTGTAGTTGCTCTGAAAGAAGTCGTCAAATTTGTTTGGGTTTCTATGATGTTTGTGAGATCTGTGTTGCCACGACTCTTTCTTCTCATGCTTCTTGTCGTAAAACCCTCGAGCCTTGTTGATAAAAGTGGAGGCGGAGTCTTTGAAGTGGCGAAAAGTTGATTTGACAGAGTCTGAGAATTTCCTCAGGTTCTCCTTCACAGCTTCCTTCGCTTTCTTAATCTGCTCTTTGTGGTGGTGGACAAACTCCTTAGTGGAATTCTTCACAGCGTCAAATGTCTCTTTCATTTTTCCTGCCATGCCCTCTTTAGATTTCCTCACTTTGGACTCAGTGTCTCCTTTGGCTCGCTCTTCCTTGGTCTCCACGTACAGCCTCTCCCAGAGGTCGGAGCGTTGCTGCTCAAAGCTCAGCCTTTTCTCCAATTTGCTCAAACGTGACTGAAGCTCTTCTGCTTCGGAACTTGCTTCCTTTTCAGCTCCAGAAATGTGACTTCTCAGCTCATTTATCTCTTTCCTTAGCTCATCTGTAACCTTCCTCTCCCTGTCAAGCTTCTTCCTCAGCGTCTGTGCTTCAACCATCAGGTCTTCCCTCTGGCCCATGAAATTCCGGATCAGCTGCTTCTCCTCCTCCAGCTGATCTTTCAGCCTCTGGTTTTCTGACAGCAGGGAATCGGCACCAGCTCCCATGGCTTCCAGATCTTTGATCTTAGAGTGCAGGCTTTTCAGCTCCTCCTGAAGTATGGACAGAGACTTTTCTTCTCTTTCCAGGGAGCTCCTCAGTAGCTGGTTGTCTGCTGTCAGCTTCTGCTGCTGAGACATAATGTGAGTCTTCTCCTCAACTTTCTGCTTCAGCAATACTTTCAAGTCATCTCTCTGGGCCTTATTATAAAGAGGAAAAAAATTATGATCACATGTTACAGGATTTATTAAGGGAAGTCACCAAAACATGAAAAAATACATCCCTTTTCTGTTTTTTATGCCAAAGTAGAACACAGACTTCAGAATTACCTGCATGTGAGCCTGTTTGATGATGAGCTCCTCATTCTCTTTTTGTATCTCCTCAATTACATCAGTAAGAACTGAAATAACTTTGTGGTCATCCAGGTCATCCAAGCCAAACTCACCTCTCTGAGCATAGAACAAGGAACAAATTAGGACTCCTTAAAGTCATGTTAATAAGGACTGTAAATGAACAGTGCTGTTTCACACACTCAGAGGCAGCATAACATTACTTCAGCTTCGACTCATTACTAACCTGGTTGGACAGTAGATGTTCTCTGACATGTCGCAGAAGAAGGTCTTTCACACCATCAAGTTCATTCACTCTAATTTTCTCCACAGTTTTCTGCCTTTCCTGGATCTGAACGGTACCTATTAGTGTGAAAATCATTCAAGTTCATCTTATTTATGTGTAAATTTCCAGTAACTATCTTCTAACTATCTAACTTACACATTTTTAAACACAGCATATAAGGTAACAGCAGCCTACAGTGTTTAGAAAAGGCAGAGAGGCTATGACCCAGTGTTCAGCATCCCAACATGACCAGGATGTCTTAGTACACCTGGTCACATTTAGCAGTATGAAAGCCAACATGCTTTTCTGGCTTTTCATCAACTCAGAATGAAACTGTGGCTGCATTCCAAATCGTACAATTTTTCTTTTTAGTTGTAATATAAGAATGGGGCTAACGTTCAAGATGTAACATTGAGATAAAACATTAGGAAAAAGCAGGAAAGATGTAAAACACACATATTGTATTTGAGAGAAACCTGTTCAAATAATTACAATAGCACGAAGGTTCCTCACAAAAGCCCCTATTCAGAGGGTCCAAATTCAGAGGGTATTGTGTTCTAAATGAGGATCTATTTGCATGAAAATCTAAATGAGGAAAAAAAGGTTTCAGGTGGGTGTCTCACCGTAGAAGTGGCCAAAGCCCATGCTGATGGCCACTATGAGGGCGAGCAGGATGCATTTGTTGAGGACGCTGCTGCCCTGACGTTCAGGCATCCGGGTCTCCAAGGTAGCAGGTCTAACTTCTGCCTCCTCCTCCTCCTGGTGTCTCTGTTCTTCCACCTCCTCCTCTTCATCACTCGGGCTGGACTCCAGCACCTCCTCCCCGTCAGCATCCGTCACAGCGCTGGTGGTACTCCTCCTCAACCTTCGTCTTCGTACGACAGGGCTGGAGCTTCCTCCTGCCTCATCCTCACTGCTGCTCCAGTTTTTTACAACAGGCGGCTGCACTGGGAAAACTAGAGACAAACAGGAGGTTTAACGTGAGGCAAATGTGGAGTGACAAGAAAGCATATAAAAGTGTGCACACAGGAATGACAAACTCACAGAAAATGCACGTGAGGTTAGTTGTGATGAAAACAAGATAAAAATGCATTCAGTAAGTTCTTTTTTAAAAATTAATGTAGAAAATATTCTGGTCAAAAAATGTTTGCATTGGACAAATGTAATAACTTCATTTTAACTGTTAGTTGTACAAAAAGTGCAAAAAAAGAACTTCACACCTTAAAGCTGCATGTTAACAGTAATGCTCCTAAGTCTCAGATCTGTTCTGGTTCTTACAGTGGTGGACGTTGTCCTTTATCCAGTCGAGGTAATTTTTCTGTTAGTTAAACTCATCTTTTATATAAGTCATACATTCACAAGTGCTTCTGTGAGCAGTATGTCAGCAGTGCACATGCACATGTCAGATTCACTCTATTTTCATTCAGGCCACCTGGAACAGTACGACCTCCAGCGAGCTGACTTCTGAGATGGAAACCTAACTTCATGAGACTCTGTGGAAGGCTCCAGTGTCTCAACATCAACCCTGCTTTGGCAGTGTAGTGAACAAAAAAAGAAATGTTTTGACATATTGTTTGACAAGTTGGCTGTTTAGCTATGAGTGGAAAATATAAACTCACTGATGAAAACATAATGATTATAGAGTTAGACTGTTGCAATCATGACATTTCCATTTTATGCTATTAAAACATTATTGTTATTATTATTATTATTATTATTGTTAAGCTTGATAATAGTTTTTTTACATGCATACTGTATACTAGGGTTGCACATTTTCAGGATTTTAAGGAAAAAGTCATATTACAATTTGAGTGCACTTGCCTGGTTATCAGGAAAAGCCACAGATTAAGAATCCTTTTGAAATGTGTATTTTTTTTTTCCATATCAAATTTTCAAAGTTAAACAGGAAAAAGATTTTAAATAGAGTACATTCATGATTGTAATAATTAATCAAAAATAACTGCAGTTACTTCAAGAAACTGCAATGTGTAAAAACTGAAGAGCCCTAGCACAGACTGCCAGAAACAAACTGTGGTGCTGCCGTCATACCCGTCTCGGCGGCAGTGAAGGCATACTGGCTACTACAAGAGGTGCCGAGGTAAAACTCCTCATGAACTGATGCATCCACTTCTGCATGATCATCGTCCTTCACGTCTCCTAAAGTCATAATGTCAGAGTGATCGCTTGACGACAACAGAGACACATGCTCTTTCTCTGCAGCATTGTTCTCAGCCTGAAAAGAAAAATACAAGGGCAAAGCTTGGCAAAGACGCTGATGAGTGGCTTTGACTGCAAATTACTGTTATGTCAGATTACCTCTGCAACATAAAGGGCTTCATCCCTGTTTTGTTCCAGATTGTCTTTGTGTGAAACTTTCACTTTACTGCAGCTGGCTGAAAGAAGTATTATGCAAAAAATTTAAAAAGACTAAGGATCAGGATAAGGATAAACGAATAATGTGCAGTGATAGGAAAAATGCAAAAACCTTAAAATCAAATATAAATAAAAACAGATAAGTCAAAAAATATCAGGAAATCCAAATATTTTTTAAAGAATGGATAACTACAAATGTCACAAAAATGGTTAGAACAAATTCCAAAAATCTGCCAGTTAATACCACTAATAAATTGGTTGCTGTTCCATCCAGTCAAATCAGAAGTAGGTTCTTACTTCCAGATGAAGCAGGTTTGTCCTGCAGCTCTGGTTTCACCATTGGAGGGCGCTCTCCAAAGTCCCCTGCAGCCTCTGAGCCCAAAGTCTCAATATCTGAACCCTTTAAAAGAGTTTGGGACACATTAAGACACATCTTCAAAAATGTAGCTTTGTTTAGGCCACATTAATACTGCTCAAGGGTTTGTTAATCATATAACATATTTCAGAGTGGTCAGTTTTATTGTAAATACTGAGAATGGAAGAACTGGAAACATGGAATATACCTCATTACTGATGATGGTCCAACCACAGGATGACTCTGCATCACTGGATGTTTCTGACATTTCTGTCAGGTGTAGAAATACACAGCCTATAAAAGAGAGATCAAACACACCTGTACAAACAGTATGTTTATGGTTAAAAAGGGAAGTATGGGGATGGTTAGTGTGTGTGAAGATGACAGATTTGCACACAAATGATTTCTACATGCAGTTCATATCAGGCAAAACATTTTGACTCAATCCTAACAGTACAATCTGTCACTGATCTTGGGCAAAAGCAGCTGTAACATTGGGTCAATAAATTAAATCAGTGAACAAACATCCAGATCATGTTTTTAAAGAGATTAATAAAGATAAAAATAAAAATAAAAAAAATCAGTCAAAACAATGAGGTTGAACTGCCATGATTTTACACAGAAGTCAAAAAGACTCATTGGTAGCCACAGTTTAAATATGTACCTGACATTTATCATAAAAATGCTGATAACATAGGGGATGTAAACAACGCTGAAGTCAACCAGTGCATTTGCATATCACAGGGAGATAAACTGAGCTACGGGCCAACTCACACATGAAGCACCTTCACATGATACTGAAACACATGTTCACCTGAATGCTTTAGATGTCCCACATAGCCTGTTCCAGACCTGTTCCACAGCAAATTGTTTGACTTGCTCAGACAGAAAACTCCCAGGTTTAACTGGGATCATTAAAAAAATCCCCTTTAGCTGTATTGGCTTTTTTTGTGGATTTGTAGGGTCTGACTCACTGTAATACCAATGAAATGAAACTGAACCATTGTTACTGTTTAATTTGTCATGTCAGGTCAAGTCCAACTCATGACTGTGCGCACAGGCTTAACCAGAGAAACACATGATCTCAGAATAAACTATGCATATGGGACACTAAGATGGTCAGAGTAAGAGACTTTCAGAAGCTGTTGCTCCCTTCTCACAGTCCGATAAGTAGATGAGATTTGTTTTGAACATGTTTGTGTTATGTAAAGTTTAGGTTAAGACAAAAAATAGATTAGATGGATTCATGTAAATAGATGGAGCACAGAAAACTTGAGTCAAAGGTTAAAGGTTAAAATGCTTACACCTTTTGCTACAGTGTGTTCACTTTGAGGCAAATTATTACTGTATGGTGACTACACTTTAAATGTATTTAGTCTAACTGTTGGCACTAATTTTACACCATTTTCTTCCTCATAACGCCAGTGTAGGTTACTTTTATCCTAATGTCATTCCATACCTGTGTTTAAACAGGTTTTAAGGTTACAATGGCTATGCTTAATCGTGATATAATACTTAGAAATATCTGTGGTGATGCTGATTTTTCATTTTCCATTCAACGGCCAAAACAACTGTGCATAAAATAAATAAAAAGGCAGGTTAAACAGCGGCCTCTAGCGGTGGCAGCCTGCACTTACACCTACCCAGATGATGCCAACTCCCGCGGCCTGACGGTAAATAAAGCTCACATTTAGTTCAACCTCCAAGACAACATGGTGAACACTGACGCTGATAACTGTAGCTAACTTTCACTTCGCCTCTTAATAAGAATTACAGACATTTAGCGGTGGTTTCGATTTACCTTAACTAACTTAACAGCCTAGTTAATAACGCCAGCTCTCAAAGCATCGTGGGGGCATTTAAACCGATCTGTACCGAAGCATTAACTGCACTTTAACCCGCTAGATTAAAAAAAAAACGAAATAAACCGCCGAACTCACCGGTGTTTAACTGGACAGCTGTTTGCAACCACCTCTGCAATTACTGCAGAATGCCGTAGCCACAGCTAAGTTATCCGTTAACGACACAGCGACCCCGCTGAGCGTTCATGGGAAATGTAGTTTGAAGTGGTGGAAGCGGAGAGGAACCACAAGGTGAGTGGCCGTCGTTTGAAACTTCATTACCCAAGCGGCAACACGATAGTCCAGCAGGCTGAGTAAGTAAAGGGTGGAGCGTGGAAACAACCTGCGTCTTCGAAAAAAACATAAACAAGGAAGCGTGACAAAGCACACCACCCATAATAATAAAGCAAATGAATTTTAACTTTTAGCTTTTTGACATGTAAAAGTTTATGTATGACCAGAAAGCGCAGCTCGTGGACTGTAAATTCGTGTGACAAATAAAAAATGTTAATGTTTACAGCCCGATAGGTGGGGTTTAGTAACTATTATTAGTACTTAAAGTGACTATGAGAGAAATCTGTCTCATGGAAACTTCCCTATCATCAAAACTCACACATGTCAAATTAGTGTAATTATCAGCCAAATTAATGTGACACCAAATTATAGCATAACATGCAAACAAATAGAAGGATATTATTAATACTGCAACATATTGTTTTGTATGTCCTTTGTCAAGTTGCTGTCAAAATTAAAAATGAAAAGCAAATCAATATCAGTATTTTACACAAAACTATTGATCACTCTGTTCCAGCCACTTTTGTGCTTACTGAGCAGGTTTTAACTGTAATCTTTCATTTTATCAGGCTGTTACTATATTGATTATTTTTAGATTCTGTGAAACACTGGGGAGGTTAACTTTGCAAAAAAATACTGCTGGGTATGTAACAAGAGCAGAGCTGCAAATACTAAAAATAGGACCAATGGCCCTGTAGCTTACCGGCCAATTTAAAAGCTTTGGGAAATGTATCCAGATGCCATCTCTAATCACCCAGTTATGTGTATTTATTATATTACAGAAGTCCATGTTTTGGTCATATTCCAATCAGATCTGGAAAAAATTCAAATTCCAACTTGATATCATTGATACTGATTTATTGGATCAATCCACTTCCTATCTGTTATAATGGGGAAATTTTTCAAAATCGCACTAAATCCAGAATCAGATCCGGATCCAAATAATTTCAATACCTTGTGTTGACATCATCATACAGAAGCTGTATACCAAGTTTGAAGTCAATCAGAACTGTAGTTTGGGAGAAGAAGACGATTGAAATGTTTTCCCCATAACAGCCCATGTTAAATTTTCCATAAGTTCCCGGATCCAGAAGAAGATCCTGATCAGCATGTGGACATTATGTTTTGGTCATCTCCCCATCAGGGCTGGACTGTAGAAATGTACACTTGATATCATTTATATTTACTGAGTTATTGCATCGATCCACTTCCTATCTCTTATAATGGGGAAATTTTTCAAAGTCGCACCAAATCCAGAATCAGATCCAGATCCAAATAATTTCACTATTGTTTGTTGACATCATCATAAAGAAACTGTATACCAAGTTTGAAGTCAATCAGAGTTGTAGTTTCGGAGAAGAAGACAATTGAAATTTTTGTAACTGACTACAGACAACAGACGCCGCTGCATGACAACAGCTTACAGCCTGTTGGCCGGTAAGCTGATAAAACTATTACATTTCAGGTAAAGTTTCTATCTGTATGTGTACCATTTAACACTTATGTTAATGTTTATCAAATAGCACACACTACACTTAAGTTTTGCAAAACAGAATTAACATAAAGTACGGATTAAATGTTAATAAAAACAATATATAATTTAAAAACATGTTTCAATGCTGAAGAAAAAAAGCAGACGAGTTGAATTTTTTTGTCATTTTATTTGAACTGAAAATCAGACTTTCATAATTAATCATTTTCTAAAAACTCTCCTAAACATTTTTGGCTAAAACCATCTTGCAAGTAATCTTCATGACAAAGACAAACAGACAAAATATAAACCATGAACAGAAATTATAATAATTACAAAAGGTACATTCAATTTTCAAGAAACCTGCTTCCTCCTCTGAGGCTGCGAGTTGCCCTGAGTTTCACTGTAAATAACTCGCAGCGCTCCAACACCAGGGCCAAAGCCACAGTGTTTAACACAACATGACTGCAAAAAGGGGGAACAACAGCAGGTCAGTTCATATGCAGACCAGGCTTTCTGTTTAACCCTTTAAATTCACATGCTTGGACAATGTAACATAATTCATGAAATGAAAAACAATTGGACATCAACATCAGATGTCCCTTTTATGAACATCTTAGACATTAATTATGGGTTTATGACATCAGCACCAAGTACAAGATAATGAAATGACCTGAAGCAGCAACTGTGTACCTGTGTGATCCATAAAAGACCCAAATCAGAACCTGAAAGATTATTATTATTATTATTATTATTATTATTATTATTATTATTATTATTATTATTATTATTATTATTATTATGACATTAAAACATGAACTGTAAACTGGGAGGTCAGGACATGAGATGAGATGACTAGAGAAATGGCTTTCAGATTCTGGTTTGGTTCTTTTAAAGCACTGATCATAAAACAGGATGGTATAAAACACCACTCAAACAGCTGTACACCCGCAGCAAATGTGTGGCATCAAAATGAAACATGAGTATATAAGTTCAAGTTAAAATGGAAGTGATTCTCCTGCTTCTACTTTCCTGAAGCAGCTGAATGAGTCCACTGAATCAATTGTCCATTTTCTCTTGAGACACAACAGTTAAAAAAAGATGAAATGTTTGATTTGTGGGAATAAATGATCATTCAGAGACACAGTGAACCATTATGACCCTCGAACAACATACTGCATTTCGTAGTGAAATAACGGCATAGGTATGAAAAACATAGAAAATAACAACATCTCAACCTGCCAACATGCAACGGTGACTTTAAATCTTTGGTTTAAACTGTTTGCTTTTCAAAAGAAAGTTAAACTGATTGTGTCACTCATTTCTTCCAAATGTTCACCTGATTGAATCCTCTGCATAATCTTCTGATTAAATACACAGCCATGTGAAAATATGTGTGCACCCACTGACATTTTTCTGCATTATAACATTTTAATACTGCATCGTCTGTTTGTGTGTTGTTAAAGGACATTATAAAGAGGTAAATAATGATAAGAACAATTAAATATTTATCTTCAATGGATGGAAAAACTATGGAATACCTTTTTTTAAATTCATATGAAAAATATCTAGGGGTGGTCATTTCCACATGGCTGCACTGTTGCCAAACAGATTATTAATCAGTATAATATATTGTATTATCATCTCTTATAATTTTTGTCTACAATGTACAAACATCTGTTTGCAACAGTATTGGAAGAACTCTGCAGCAGGATAATTTGGTATTTTGTGCATATACTTGATTACAAATTGTCACTCCATCCCCGTTAAGCACCTGCTGGTGCTCGGTCAGAGTTAACCCGCTGCTCTCTCAGTTTATCTGATTGCGGGTCAAGGCCACTAATGTGCAAGGCTTCGTTTGATGAGCAGCACCTCACCCGAACTCCACAGCCGCCTTTTATCTTTGGTCAAATGGGTTTGATTATTTCACATTCCTCAGTAACCCTCTGCCAGAGATTAGATGAGAATCTAAAATAAACTTAAGAAGCAAACAACTCTTTGGACAATAGCATCAGTCACCGCTGCAAGTTGGCTGATAATACAAAACTACTCGGCAGACAAGTGCTAATCTTAATCTACTCTACAGCAAAACAAACTACGTGGAACAGAAATAACTACAAAGTGTACTCAGTAGTACATATTCTCTAACAAAAATATAGTTTTTATGAAGTAAAATGGTGTTCATTCAATTCTTCACTTTCTCTGATTAAAACACTTCCATTGCTTCTTCTACAATCACTACAAATTTTGTGTCACATCCTCACATGGAGCGTCTCCCTCAGAGATGATTTAGGTTTGGTTTGAGCATCTGAGGGATGCCTCCCACATTAAGGCCAACTATAAAGCTTTTCTTTACCAACATGCCCCTACAAGCACTTCTGGTGTATTTTAACATTAATAAAAAGGACGAACTTGCTGTAAAAACAGAGCTCATAGGACCTGAGGAGAAACTACAGATGAGGTTTCCATCTGTGGGGAGGGCATCACAATCATCTGAGCTACTGGCACACGACATCAGAGATACATTCATAGCATTATCTATTAGGCAATTACACACTACAGCTGTTTAGTACTGAGGAAATACCCTGTCAATTCACCATGTAACACTACATGACATTTCAAATGTACTAAACCTTGTTCCCTGAGTTTAGGAAAACAATAAGACAAAAAAATTAATTCTTAAATGAGGTAGTATAAAACAGGAATAGCAAGGGCAGCTGCACATCAACATATAGTACAAAATAAAAGCAGACATTCATTACTTTTCTTACCATTACTCAATAATGGAAAAAATAAACAAAAACATTCTTATTAATACTGGCTCATTCCCTTTGCGACATCTGAAGGGATAAATTACTAACTGTATGTGTGTCTTACATCCTTTAGTCAACACAACATTTGGAGCAAGAGAAGAACTGCGTAACTTTAAGCTGCAGTGCCCTTACCATCCAGTAAATGAGAACAAAGTAAGAGAAAAGTCATCAGGAAGTATCAAATGTTATGTAAGTGGAGTAACCCATCACATAACGTAGGGATAAGTAGTAATTAAATATACAGTGGAAGATTTGCCTTGAGGCAAATCGAGGTAGATAATCAGCAAAAAGGACTTCCCTTTCGCTCCAGTGATAAACTCTCTTAAATAATGTCAAAAACTTCACATTTTTGACAATTTTTTAAACATTCATGGTGGGTGAGATTTCTTTTTGACAAAAACATAGAGACAAATAAAGGTAAAAGGGTAGAAAAAAACTCAAAGAAAAGAAGTAAAACAAATCAAAAATTTTCCCTGCCAACATCTGACACGGTAACTCTTCACCTCTCTCATAATCACACATTACTCTCACACTGATGTTCAGGGAGGCAGCATACTCACAACAGAAAATGAGTCAAATAATCACATCCTTCAGGGATTATCTGCATCTGTCCTCAAATGTCTTTACTGGCATTTCTCCACCACATAGAACTGACTTTATGTGACTGGTACTGGTACTTTTGTTTGTACTGCAGATACAGTTTTGCGTAAAACTGCCATGATGTCATCTTCAGAACAGTATAGATCAAAATTTTGTTTCCCTTTTTATATGAAAATTTAGTAATTTGTTTAAAGAGAGGCTGAGGGGGCATGACAAAATACTACAGAAAAAAAGTGTTATCAAACCTACAGCAAAATTCAGATGAAATGATGCTATGATGTTGACAGTTCTCTCCAATCAATCAGTTGCCATTAGGTATTGCCTAAACTGACTAGGATCCTTTATGGAAAAGTATCAGTGATCAGTTATTACTCACAATCTTTGTCTGATAAAAAAAACCAAAAAGGCAACTTGAGGACTATGAGGTGGAAGAACACCATATCCTCTTGAGATCCAGCAAAGTATTTTTGTCCAAAATGCTCTCCACTGCAAAGAACATTCCATAAAAAAGAATTTAAAAAATGTATCTGAAAAAGCTGTTTCATTATGCTGTTTCTAATTAAGACCATTCTTTAATGTAAAAAAGCCAAACGTTTACTTTTCTGCATCTCAGGAGGATTTGTTATATTCTGACAGATTATTATTGGTATTTATTAGCAGCTACATCATTCACCTTTTTGTGTCCTGATGGGAAAATGGTGTAAATAAATAGTACAATTAATAAAAAAAAAAAAACTCTTCAACCTGTATGTAGTGATTTTTTAACTGTTCCAAATATGCTGCCACCTTCACACACACACACACACACACACACACACACACACACACATACTTAGAGAGAAAGTGCAGACTAGAAGCTGCTTTAGGCTTCACAGTGACTGAACGTTCTCTTCAGGTTCAGTCTGTCTTTCCTCCATAACTTCGTTCAGACGTTCAGCGGGGCAGCCACAGTCCGAGCCTCCGCCGTCCACCTCTGCCAGAGACGGTGGACGGCTGCCAGGACCAGAGGACAGGTTGGTGAGCTCAGTCTCGTCATGAGAGTAACGTCCAGAGTCTCCGGTTCCGTGGCTGCCCTCGCTGTTGGACGAGCCCTCTGTGTCACCGGGGCGACCGAGCAGAGCCTGCAGAGAGGTGGGCTGGTCTGGAGAACCGGACAGTTCATCCTGGTAAGTCAGCACTGTGGTTCCAGGGTGGAAGGAGGCGGTACTGTGTCTCATGTTCTGCAACCCAGGATAACAGTTTATATTTAACAGTTGTATTGGTGTAGACAGCTCATGAATTATTTATGTTTTGAGTTACAGTTACTGTGCAGTTTCTACTTTATCACACTTACCTGCACTGCTTTATTGGTCTTTCTTGTGTTATTGCTGAAGGAGAACCATTTTTTCTTCTTCTCAGCATTAGGCTGAACAGGACCAAGAGAGTTGATAATGAGATTTGTTCCACCCTAAAAAAGAAAATCAACAAACCATTCTTTAATGTGTTTTTTTGAGAATGAAATATCTCTACTCGGTGATATTAATATACTAGAGAAACGCACAGTTCACAGTAACTTAACTCTTTTAGTACAACTTCTAGCTTTGCTTTTAGAAAATGAAAAGGACTTTGTTGGTAGTATTAGCAAAACATTCTGTCAGAGAGGTGTGAAGTACCTTTGCATCAATGAACTGATTTTGACTCATCATGGGTACAGTCACATCAGTATTCTCAGCTTGTCTCTCTGAGCTCAGGTTTCCTGTAGCCGAGGGAGATGCGTTCACTCCCTGTCTGTACATTTTAGCAGTGGAGGATTTCCTGGAGGGAAACACACTAGCATCATTACTGATACTAAAGTCTTATAGTCTCATGGCTGCTGAACATCAGGTCAAAAAACAAAAGGCCAGTGAGCAGTGTATGTGTTTAATCTCAGAAACACTGACACTAACCTGTTTTTCCCTCTGCAGACGATGACAAAAGCACAGATGATGATGCAGATGAGTGCGATGCAGACTCCCACAGTGATCCCTGTCATTGACTTTTGGTCCAAGTGGTAGAAACCATCAGAAAAGACTGTAAAGACATGGGACACTTTCAGTTTATCTCTTTTAATATGCCATATTTTAACAATAACCATCTTCATCAAGCTCAAGTGCTTATGTCACTGACCTGTGGAACTGTGGGAAAGCTGTGGATTGTGACCAGAGAGATCCGCTCGTACTGTCAGCTCCACCGTGTGAGAAAAAGGTCCATCACCCATGTTGTTTGAAGCAGAAACTTTGACCAAATAAACCTGGCCAGCCTTCAGCTTCTCTAGTAGCGCCATGGTGATGCTCCCTGTGAGTGACATACAGTTTGGTCTTTAAGTGTATTTTGATTTAAGGCAAGTTTAAGAGACGACAAAAACCAAAATGAGATGAAAATACAAAAAAATTAAACAAAGAAAAATACCGGAAAGTTGCATTAGACACTAGCTCGGCCATGTTTAGCCCTGCTATTGTTCATGTGACCTTTAAAGGGCAGAACTTTGTGACGTAGTGAAAGACAAACTCTAAAACAATCCTTGTGAGCAGAGGGTCTTTGTGAGAGGGTAGGGGTCAGAGATCAGGGCTATACACATTCCCTGATCTGGTATCTCCCAGTCCCTGCACAAACTGGAGGGGGGTGGATGATCAGTTGGAGGTGAGAGGGTGTTGGGCTGCAGGGGCTTTGTGAACAGCTTCACTTTTGACCCTTTGCCAGCGTCAGAGGCAGAATTGTGTTTCCTGGGGTCATTGGTTCTTAAAACACCTTCAAAGTTAGTAAAGCTTGTTATATATATATTTCTAGGTGTGGACTTTAAATATGCTGATTTCTACTTTATTCTGTAATTCTTATACCTCATCATTACTTCTGATCATACAAACTAACACTGGTCTATTGTACATTTATCTTAATCCTGGAAAGAAGTCACTTCCGATAAATGGTTAAATTTGTTGTACGTCTGTGGTATTCATTTAAACACAAATTGCACTGGCATATGAATATACAGCATTGGAAATAATTATTAGGCTACCTGTGTTTTCTGTAGCAATTCAATCAAACAGCCATTAAACAATTCTTCTGTATTCTCTACTTTCTGTTATTTCTAGATTCTTTTTCAATTTCAGAGGTTTTGGGCTGTTTTTTTTCTTGTTATTCATTTAAATACAGCTTTTTACATCATTTAATTTGTAATGTAATATTCATAACATTTTGTTTCACCAGATTTCTGCCTTACATTCACACAAAGCTGTATATATCTAGGCATATATGTTCACATTACATATACATAATATGATTTAGACAAATTATTATTACAGCTATAATAATAATCTTTTTTCTGTGGATTTTACACATTGTAACAGTAAGTACTGAGATGTTCAGGTATGTACGTGTGTGAGTCAGGTCATTAAGAAGCTACTGTAAACCAAACCTTTTGTTAAAACACATTAAACCTCAAACAAAAGCTGTGAGCTCCACCTGTCCAACCACCATTCAGGGACCACAATGAGAGGACAGTTAGGTTGGAGGACAGAATGAGTTACTGATTTCCGATGGAGTGCCCCCTCCCGTTCCTCCTGTGTACCAGTATCACCTGCTTTTGTGTTCTTGACTTACCCTCTCTTTGCAACACTTGCCATTCCCCTGCTATCCAGTCCTTTCTGGAGGCGTACAGGATGGTGTAATGCGTCACTGCGATGTTGGGCTCATCTGGGGTTTTCCAAGAGACCAGCGCTGTGTCCTCTTCGATCAGAGTCACTTTCACGTTGGAAGGAGGCAGCGTGGGAGCTGGATGAGGATCAATTCAAGGATTATGTCACATAAAAACACCACAGCCACTGAAAGATAATATAAGGTACATTTCCACTCTTGTGACATTTAATGTTTAATCATTTTGCAGCTACCTTCAGGAAAAGTGCTCTGATAGACGACAGGGCTCCAGGGGCTCGACAGCTGGTCAATATGAAGGCGAATGGCAAATTCATACTTTGTGTTTGCCTCCAGATCTCGCACCAGGAGATTCTGCTCGCTCCTGTGAAAAGAAAGACGTAATGACTTTAAGGTTATGTTCACTGAATAATTCTTTTTTTATATAAATCTCTGGCTGTTATTGGCATATATTGTTTTTTAGTTTCTTCTGCAGTTCTTTGGTACTTGTATTTACAAAATTTGGTGGTCTATATCCAATGTGGTTGGTTCGTTTGTCCACTTTGCCTTGTAACTGTTTATACTTAAAGGAGTAATTTTGATCTGTCAAGAATAGTACTGTATATGCTTTATTCATTGCTATCCTTTTTTTCCTCTTGAGACACAAGTTTACAAAAAGGCATCTTAAATTGCCATAATTCCCCTCTCTTGTATCGAGTCTTCCACAGTTGAAACAGTGTCAGAAGGTCTCTGTTTTACATCTTGCTGTATCATTATGTTTCATTTTTTTCATTATAACATCTTTTACTTTCACATCATTTTCATCTTTTTGCTTATTTTACTTTCCCATTATTTTCATCTTGTTATACCTTGGACCACTCCTCTGCATTTCACATATAGGTAAACGTTTATAAACTCTTCCATAGAATACTGTTTTATATTATATATATTTATATTACTATTATATATTTTTGTCTGACAACCCAATAAAAAAAAACAGCTTAGTGACCTATTTTGGGTCAAGAACTGTGGGAAGGGCTGATTTCCTGAGAAATTCTTTTAATTTTGGGGGGTATTGCTTGTTTAAAACACTGCCAACCACAGCACAATATGGGATCTGAGGTTAAAAACAGTCAATACCTTTAATATGAAAAGTCTGACAATATATGGTGTTCTTTAATCTGTTAATCCACAGACTTTACAAGGTGGTATTTTTTAGGGGGAGGGAGCATTAAGATGATTAGGGGTTAAATGACCCTTTAATAACAAGGTCTTGTCCAGCAGAGGGTGGTATAGAGCTGGCAGTGAGGAGTGCAAACTTTCTCCAACAGGCATGGGGAAGTGTTAGAAAGTATCGTGTAAGAGAGTAATGAGTAATTGATGTGGCACTGCTGAGTGTAACATCAGCTGCTGCTGTAACATCAAATTGTCAGCTACAAAATATGGCATCAAGACATGAACACTGTTATGAGCACTAGACATAATACACTGCACTTTAAAAAAAAAACACGAAAATTACATGTGTTCAACACCTGGTTTCACTTTCCTTCACACCCACTTCTCCAAACAGGAAAGGATCACAGGCGCCACAAATGTAAGAAGTGTAAAGTTGTTATGTATTAAGAAGAGGTTCTCACGTCTGGAGGTAGAGCACCAGGGAGGCGTTCTGCAGGCCCACTGGGTTACAGCGGACAGTGTAGTTGACTGCGTGGCTGGACGTAAATGCTGGTCGACCCCAGTGCAGAAACACAGCAGTTGAACTGTTGGTCTTGGCGTAGACGTTGTGTGGAGGAGGTGGAGGGGGCACCAGGCGATCTCGAACCGCTGAGCAATCAAGCACAATCAAATTGTATTTTAGGTTTTAGTAAAACACTAACAATACCAGTCACACTAAAATGAATGTGTTTGGGGGACCTACAGACACATCCAGGGGTGCTGATAGTCTGGTCTGCCTGGTAGCCATCTCCAACAAAATTGTACGCCAGAAGCTTCACATGGTACTTCTTCCTTGGGTCTGCATTAAGACATTCACAGAAATGAAAAATAACAGTCTATAGGCGTTCATAAAAACAAGCCAGATGACAGTTTGATTTCTTTGACCAACAGGAAGCAGGGTGATAGATGAAAGAGATGTGGACTGTGTGGGTGTGGGGTCACTGGGGGTTTCTGGTTTGGTGTTGTGGTGGGAACAAGAGGTGAGGCAGGAGAACAGATGCTCAGCACTGTGAGTTCTTTGGTCAGTTTCTGCACCACTCAGGGCCACAGCACAGACGAACTCCACTATCCATCAACCTGTCAGCCCGTCTTTTTACTGCAAATCAGAAAGACCCTTTCTCCTGCTGGTCAGTGGTCAGCAGCCACTCCTATTCAGGTCCAGAAACTGGGGGTTAAATCAATGGAAAAAATCCCCTGAGAAGGACATTGCTGATGGTCAACAGCAGTTAGTTGCCTCAGTGACCCTAAAGACCCTGTACTCAACAAAAGCCATCTGACCAAATGTCCCTTTTACCCTAAAAACAATGATCAGGGACTGATCGGTCCATAGAACATCAGTATTTTCTCATCACAAGTAAATCATTTTCTGCTGTCAAACTTTCTGATGTTTACTAGAGGGGATTTCCAAACATATGACTTTTAGTATTATAAGTAACTGTTTGTGTTGATAAATACCATGTTAACTATTAAATTCAAGTCTACCTCAGATCACAAAGATGTACTGAAATGAAGCAGTTATCATCTCAAATATTAAAATAATTGGACACCAATAAGACGTTAGCATTTTTCCTTTTTTAGTCAGTGCAGTTCTCCAGAAAACAACATCTTCTCTGTTGTGAAACAGAAGAGTAAAACCACAGTAGATCAATTTGAGTGTGTGGAGGTTAGACACGTCTAAAAGGGGTGGAGTCCAGATTTGCTCCCCCACACAGGCCTGAAGAGTTTCACTGGAGCCAGACTAAGACCGGCAGGTCAGACCGAGATAAAACTCTGAAAGAATCTGAGGTCATGGGTGTGGAATATGAGATGAGACTCTTTTTTGCTCAGTGATTCATCCTGCCCACACCTAACTGGCAAAGTGCAATGACAATTGAGTGTAAGAGAAAAACAGCCATAGATTTAATAATTACATAAAAATATAAACTGTTGAGCTTCTGCTAGAATTAATAGTGTGACAAGATTAACAGGGAATTATTTATTATTCTGATTGCATGATGTGACTGAAAACAGAAGGGCAGTGATAGTTTTGTCCACCACCATCCAGAGTTTCTGCTGTTTGCTATCCCTCAATGTCCACCTCTAAAGAGAGGCACGCATATCCTATGCACCTCTACCCAACCCTGCAATACAATGAGACTGCAGTAATTATGCGAGAGAGGAGCTCAGAGTGGGGGGAAGTTGTGACATCTGGGCCACGACCTTTGACATGGAATCTGGGCAAGCTAAATCCTGCAAAAGGAGGGGTTATAGGGCTCTCTCTGAAGGGGGAGGGTCAAGCAGAGGAAGTGAGTGGAAAAACAGGGAAACACACACGAAGTTAAAATAAAATGCCACTTAATAGGTGATGACACAGAGTGTCAGTAAGAGATACTCAACAGGCAGGTTTGTACTACCTCACAATGAACCGTAGCTCATATTCATTAAACATCAATGAGACTGAAATTATGGGTTATTACAGTACATCCACATCCACCTATAACATGAACACAAAACTACCAGGGTGTTACATAACACATGGCACAACACTTAAAAATGTAGTAACCTGGCGCACAAGCTTAATCACAGCTAAGAAAATTTCACGCATTATTCAACTATTTTATCTGAAAAAGGGCCCTGTTCCTTTTTGTTTAATATATTGATTTGAACAACTGATTAGTAAATTAATCATCTACTTTTTTCCAGTGCCTTTGTATTCATTAGATTCAAAAATCAAACATTAAACACACTACATGCTGTATATATTCTTAGAGTGCTGTGTTCGGCTTTAGGTGCTGTTCCTTGAGTGAAGACATTCCTCTGTCCTTCCCACTGGGATGAATATCACATGGCTTTAGTCCCATAAATTATGCTGTTTGTATTAAAGGGCATATTTGAGCCATTTGTGGTAACCCTTTTTTTACAGCCAAAATGCAGATCCTGTTGGCCCCTGAGGTTTTGTTCTGCCCTGCCAAAGGCCCCCCAGGCTGCAGCAAGCCAGGCTTGAACAGGGGCCGTAAATGTCAACTCCCTCATGAACCCTCACACCAGCATCTATCATCTCTGCCTCTCCTCCCCCGTTCCTCTCTTTACCACAAATCAACACAAAGACACATACTGACACACACATACACAAGTAGGCACAAAATGGCCTTTTAAATCGTGGACAGAATACTAGTCTAGTTTTCTCACTAAACTTGCTGTTCCTCACATTTAATCAAAGGGCTGCATGTGAGGTGAGATGGCCTGTAGCTGTGAGATAAATCAACAGATATGCATACAGCAATGTGTCGTGCCAACAGGTATGAAAGGTATTTATGCCTGAAAGATGGTTACATGCTTGGAACAAGTAAAGAATAGGTCATATTGCCTGCCATTTCTCTAGAACTGGAACCTCTCAAACATATTCCTGTATCTCAAGGTGTACTTTCAATCGTATAGATCTTGTAAGTGATAATAATTCAGCATGTCCTTCTGCAGCTAAAGACAGTGCTGAATCAGCAACGGCGTGTACCACCATAGCCTCACTTACTGTACTTCAGAAATCAATGCTATTGGTGACAGAGAAATGGCTGGCGTGTACACAACACAACAGCCAGCTGCATTTACATTCATTTACAGTGTGTGGTGATTTAATTTACAAAGATCCCATGCTGACGAAAATCAATATCGTGTTTGGTTTCTCTAAGACACATAATGCAGGCACTTAGAGAAGCTTTAATGTGAAGTTACAAAAGAAAAGAACTGCAAATAGTAACATAAAGCTATTAACACTCATTAAATATATAAACTATTGCGGGAAGGAGGACTTATTTTTCAACACAGAAATGTGCAATAGTTACAAAAAAATTCTGCAGGATATAGCTAGATAAACCAATACCCTGTCCAATTTGTCATTTAGACGAGCCTATAGAAAATAAGGGTTGCTGTAGAGATAATCATTGCATGTAATTACAAGTCATCACCCCTGCAATTAACCAAGACCTAAAATGCAGAGTATTTGCTATATGATACATATGTGAAATGAATTACTGATTACCTTCAGTTCATTTAGTGGCTAACGGCATCTTTTCTATTTGCAGTTTTTCTTTTTATTACTTAAGAATGATCAGATTTTATTTTGTGTGTGTCTTTAGCATGTCTGAAGTGTGCCTTTGCCAAAAAAGAGTAATGTCTTCAAGGGCAAAGGATAATTTGTGAGTTAAATTCCCCACATCACAGTAGGATTTTCTCTGTAGTGAGGTGTTGTCACACTGAAGGTCAAACGCTGCACTTTTACACTTCCTATTTATGCACTGTGCCACAGCTAATTCATGAGAGAAGACGGTAGAACTGCAAGATAGTGAGCTCATAAGACAAGCACATTGTTTGGCTTGTAGCTCAGGCTGCATTTCCTTTGAGCTTTGGCTAATAAACTATCTTTGTGGCTCTCCAAGCCAAACACAATGTGAGTCTTTGATGTCAATCCTCCTCCAGCAACACAGCTCAACACAGTCATAAAACACATAATAAATCTCCCTCCACAAAACAGCTTCCTTCTCCTCAAAACACAATCCTGCAAAGCTCATTCATCAAAGAGGAACAAAGAGATAATTCATGTTATTCAGCTATAAGTGTATTCATGATGTTGCTAATTTAGATTTTTTTTTTTTTTTTTACTATATCTGCAGTTGTGTTCTTCCTCACAGATCATTTATTCAAGAATCAAAGCAATCAGATGTATTAAATGGTAAAGTGTAAAAAAGCCTTTTACATGTACTGACTAATTAAACATAATTTACTTACTAATAATAATTATAATAATGTAATTTGACAATTATTATTACTATTAACATTCTGTAGAATCAGAAGTAGCTCACATTTTTAAAGTAGCTGTATGGTAGCACTTGCTTTTAAGTAGTGTCATGTTTTCCCTTGAATCAAATATCTGCAGTTGACTTGACACCTTTAGTAATTTATAGTGCCTCCTCATCTTTCTTTCTTTCTGATCCCGTTCAAGCTCTCTGATTTACAAGTCAGCTGCTGACCACCTGGTTGACCCCCTCTGGCCACAGATGGTCAGTTGTCCACTACATTAGCCTGAGACCTTTTTTCCCCTCACAAACAAAAAAAGCCAAAATGAATCTGACCTAAAGGGCAACAGAGCTGCGATATGTCCACAATGCCATCCAGCAGCTGGTGAAAAGACACACACACTGAAATCTAGCAGAGGTTGGGGTTCATGGAAGTGGGATGTGCTGCCGTTCTGTTCCACACCTGATCATCCTCTACTCAACACATGATGAGACTTTAAGTAATTTAATTAATCACCCATCAGCAACAATGTAAACAGATCCAATGTCTTATTTTTTAAATATGCAAATTATAATTTTAAAAGGTTTCTACATTGAGGGTTTGTGCAGCTTTCAACAAATTACGTGTAATTTTTTAAGCCCTTTAAGACAAATAATGACTGAAATGTAAAACTTATTACATGTCACACAAATCAGTGTGCTTTTGTGGATGTAAGCAAACAAAACATTGTTGACAAGTTCTCCTTGTCATTCTTAAAATAAGGCAAAAAACTAGAGGTGAACGAGCATTCTCAAACTGTGGAAGAAGTTACCCACCCATGTCAAAATGGCTCCTTCTCTGGAAACTTTTAAATTTGGGCTTGAAGATCACTTTGATTCCTTGGTGTTTAACCTAGCATGAGAATTGTGTGGTGTTGGTTCTGTCTTCTAGTGCCTTTTTTATGTCTTTTGTGTTATACAGCACTTTGGCAACCTTATGTTTTTTTTAAATGTGCAATATAAATAAAGTGGATTGGATTGAATATCATTAGGATAAGCCAACTATCAGCTACCAGCACAAAACAAACATGACGCATCATGACATACATTTCAACTGAAATTTAGATTATTAGATTTTAGACTTTTTAAGGACTTGCAGAAACTCTGAGCATAGTGTAATCATGTTTATTTTTAGGGTGCTCAAATCCATCTACATGAGGTCATATTTTTCTATCTGATGCCCTCCATATATTCTCATATGATAAAAGGAGCACTTTACCTACTGTAGCTAATAAAATCAAGCACTTACCGAGGCCCCCAATGGTGTGAGTTTTATCTGAGGCTTGCAGATTAACCGGGGCTCTTTCGGACTGGCTCTCCTCGTGGTAGAAAAGTCTGTAGCCTTGGACACTAGCTGAGTTCCTTGGTCCCAGCTGCCAGTGGGCCAAAATGGTGGTACAATTTAGGGGTTCCAAATGTAGCTCAGGGGCCAGAGGAACTGTGGAGAGAAAATAATTTACATTAACAATTAGATGAATCACATCGAGAGGATTTCAGTCCAATAGTAAAATCTGAAGGGTGATTGACTGGGTTATGAAAATGTTGTACTGTTAGAACAAAAATCACTAAACATAAATCAAGTCATAAAGGCAGCAACACATTCTTGTGATGCATTTACCAGGTTTTTTTTCCCAGGAATTTCTCCTTAGAAACCTGGAAACCTTCTCTGAAGATGCTTTCAATGTTTATCTCCAGACCAGAGTTTTCTTTGAAAAGTGAAACTACCATCTGATGCCTTACCAGCTGTTTCACACTCAACACAGACCAGACAGCAGGGGAAACAGTCAAGAGGGTGATTTCACACATTTTTATTCTAGGAATGAAGGGAATGAAGTTTACCAATAGAAGAGTTAAAACCAGAGAAGGAGGGCAGAGGAGATGGGCTGGAAAAATGAATCCTCCCCTCCCCCGCCTCAAAGCCTCAGATGTAGCTCTAAACAGCCATATACTCTTTCTCACCCAGAGGCCTGAGTCGCTCCCTTTATGACCCATGACTGAAACCCTTCCAATGTTACTGACAGTGCAGGGCAGAGGTCACAAAGTAACAATCGCAATGCCTTAACAAGATTATTAGAGGAAGCTCTTCTCATGGTTTCTGCAGAAGTAAGGAAATTAATGGTAATTCAGCACATTAAAGGGGCTATGTAAAATATTTGTACTTTAATGATAATTTGAGGTGATTTTTTTTGGATATTTTAGAGAGCTTTAAAATAAGAATTCAGACATTATACCAAAGATGTTAATGTGTGGTAGCAATTTCTTCTATACTGTTAACCGGGCACAGGACGGTACTCCGATAATACCACTCTGGCCCACTAGAGTGAGTGGTCCACAGTGGGCCACTGTAGCCTTGAGAATGACAGAGAGTACATAGGAAGTTGCTTAGCTTCATTTTACCCTTTTTACATTTAAGTGGATGAGAGAACAGTAAACAGGAGATGCATCCATCTCTGTCTCCTTTCTTTTTGTACCACCTCACAAAGCTTTTCACAGACTGACCATTATCGTAACCAACAACCACTGTGGAGTTGAAACAACAATGACAGTAAAAAATTTAAAAAGTAACAAAAAGAGAAGCAAAACCAGAGTCAGTGTTGCTATTGCTTTCCCATGCTCTTAGTGAATAACGAAATAAAGTTTGATGCTGAGCACACAATATTTCTTTTACAATGGTTTTTGGCGATGTAATGATTATAAAGTCATGAAGTTACTACAACTGTTATGTTTGCTCATCATTTGCTGGTATGCAGTTCAAAACAAACTGTGTTTTGACCTGTTTCTGATAATTCAGGACAGATTTTACATGTAGCTGCTGACAGTACAAACTGGTGACTGTGCTGACTGCTTTCTTCCTAAAATTGTAGCTAAGAGTTCTTTAATGTATCTTTAATGAATGTTCAGCCCTATGATGAACTGGTGGCGTGTCCAAGGTGTACCCCGCCTTCACTCATAAGTAGCTGGGATAGGCTCCAGCAACCCCTATGACCCTAGTGAGGATAAAGCAGGTTCAGATAATGAATGAATGAATGTTCTTTAATGTATAGGCTAATACAGTAAAGGTCATACAACAGCAAATGCCTCACACTTCACATTTCAGTGAGTGATAGCTTTAATTTGGTGGAGTCAGCGGATGCTTTCTTCTGTTAATTTTTAGTTGAAATTAACTTTTGAGTCACAGAACTGCAAATATCAAGGCTGTAGTGCAGTATATTTAGTGCTCCCTTTAGTGCTTAACTACATTTGACAGCATGTAGGTCACATACAACTTCCTCAGCACTTCTGGATACAACTTTTCTCCCATGTTGTACCTTGAGCACTGGATGCCTTCGGAGTGCGGTGGGAGGTCCAGGCAGATTGCTCCCCCCACCCAACAGCGGTGGCTGCAGCGATACGCAGGAGGTAGATGGTGTCAGGCTGCAGGTTTTTCAGTAGATGCTGGATCTTCTCTCCAGGCAACTCCACCTGCGAGACTGTATTCTCTGAACTGGTGCGATAAGATAAGCGGTATGCAGAGATTTGTCCACGGCTCAGCTTGTCTGGGAGGGGCTGCCAAGACACCTGGATATCTGTGGGGCTGTGGCTGGTGAGGCTGAGCTCAGGGGCACGAAGGGGAACTATGGACACAAGACAGAAATCCTTTAGAAGGCAGTAAAAGTGCCAGAAACACTTTCCTGAAAACAGAGTCACCCCTATAGTAGATACTGCTCTCAAGGTCTGCAATTGTGAGAAAAACATTGGGAAAAGCTAGGCATTATATTCAAATATTTTTTAAATAAAGGGGTCATATTTTGCTAAACCCACTTTTATTAGTCTTTGGTTCATTTATTTGTGTATTTGGACCCTAGTAGTCCAAAAAGTTTGAATTTGAACCCTCCAGGTACTGTACAGCTATCTTTATATTAATTCTGGACAAAATCAAGTGGATTTCTACAACCCATTTCAATTCCTTCTTAATTTGTTACGTTTTATAACTAGTTACGTCACAACATTTGCACATATAGGTCAAGACTTCCGATGAACATTTCTAAGAGTACGCCATAATTGTTTGTCAGCAGCAGCGGTTGGTGTCCATACTGAAAATATGTCCAAACTTCGAGGTGATTATCTAAAATATTCAGTTGATGGTTGTATTAACGAACACAAGTGGCTGAACGGGACAGAGCACAGAGCCAACAACCTGGAGGGAGTGGGGTGTGAAGTGGCTCATTTGCATTTCAAGGGCCAGCGCTCAAAACGACCTTTCTGGTGTCATTACTCAGAAATAGGGGTGAAGATGGACCTGTGGAGTTTAATTCATGAAGAATTCAGACCCAAGCATAACATTTACAATTTATATAGACCACAGGGTAATGCTTTAAAATGCATGATTCCATTTTTTTTTTTTTTTTTTTTTAAAAAGCAACATATTACTCTTTTAATACATGTCTACCCAGGTTAAGTGGAATAATCTAAGTTCATAATCATCAGTACTAAACCTTTCATTTGGCACCGATTTTATTTAGGGGAGCATTTTCTGTCTTTTTGAACAGTTGATATAATATCAACATCTAAGGAAACAAGAAACGAAAAGGTTAACAAAATTCAGCAAAATTCCCTGATCAAAGTAAACCTGTACCCAAAATACCTACAACTTTCAGTTCAGAAACTCTAGTTCCAGGAACTGAAAGGTCCAGTCAGACCATTGGCTGTCTGCTTTTCACTATGATCTTCCATTAAAAATTAGACAAATTACTCTGCTGACATGTGAGAAAGTAATGACTGTTTCTACATGTCATTTGTGTATGTGTCTGTTTGTTCTTGATGAAGTCTGGATGTTTAATTCTGTACTGAAACACTTTTATAAAACTGTAAAAACAGGTAAAGCCTTTGAAAAATGGTGTCTGAAATGCAACGCTGTGAGTTCCAAAACCATCACTATCACTATCTCCCCTTAGTGAGGACGTTTTAGGTGTAAAATGAAGTACTGAACTAAATTTTGACCCTTGTAAGTTTGAAGTTTGTACATTAAACACTTAATTTCAAAAACATCATAGTCTGATGTGGCTTCAGTGTCCACACTACTACCGGTCAGATTTTCTCCTACATGCATTGAACACACACCAGTAGCACAAACAGATATTTAATTCTTGTGCTAACATGTACACATACTATACACACAAATTAAATAACAATAACAAAACTTGTTCACTGCAGCACAACATCCAGTGAACAAAATTCTCTGATTGACACAGAGTCTACAGATTGCACTTCAATAACAGAACTGTGTCTCTGATTTTTTATTAAATAAGAGGTGGGTTCATCATTCAAGACCATCAGTGAGTATGAGCCTTACCATCCTCCAGCGTGTGCTGAAACACATGGTCTGACATGCGACTAGCTCCCATTGGCATGTAGGCCACGACGTAGAAAGTATAGTTGCGAGCCGGCTCCAAATCATCAATAATGTAGCGAGTTGTATCATTTCCAATGACAATTTGATATTCCTCATTGTTTAATCCTGAAAGAATAAAAATGACAATTAAATGTCATAATAAAGCTAAATATATCAAAATAATACATCGGCTCTGATCAGGAAAAATATGGATTACGATATTGCTGTATAATTACTGATACTTTAATCTATTCATCTTTGTTATTGCGGCTCTTAATGTTGGGACACATTTTAATAAAAATAAATAACTAAAATAAACTTAATGAGTAAAAAATTGTCAGAATTTGTTGATTAGTTTTTTTTATTTTATATTATCAGTACGATTCGGCCAAGTAAGTATTAAATAAATGTGTCAGTTAAATGTAAATGCTACAATATTTGCCTCTGAGACATAGCAGAGTATGAGCATAAAGCTGCATGACTAAAGTACAAGTACCTCAAATGTGTAGTAAACGTACATTCCAACACCGTACATAAATTGAGCAGACGAGCAGAACCACACAAAGGTTCTGTGTGCTACAAAAATACTACCTTGGAATTCTGACTGTGTAAACAAGGTACTTGAGGATAAACAAAAAAGCTTTATCTGTATAGTGAATGCATCAGTGAGGCTCCATGAAAAGTATAACAAAGTCTGCCTTCCTGTCCACTTCACACTCTCCCATTGCCCACACAGAATGCACACTTTTGGACTCTCCATCACCAGGCTAATTAGTTCCTCCTTTCATTAGAGTCTCCCTTTAGTGCCAAGCCTTTCTGTGTACAACCTCAGGTGCAGAGTGTGCTGCTGGATACTCTGTCAATGTCAATGATTATTCTCTGAGACTGAGGATACTGTGTCACCAAACCCAAATCAAGTGCAGAATTCCCAGAAAATGGCACTTATTCAAGAATGAATTGCTTGGCATTTCCTCAGCTTTTCTGACTTCAGTATACTCAACGAAATCCTGCAGGTGTTCCTTTTCTGTTGGCTGAATTCTGTTCACAAATGGAAGTCAGTGCCATTATAATTAAGTGCAGTTCCTGAATGGGTGAGCTGATTTTTTCTGAAATGTCACATTGTCTGAATGTGACTCTTGTTGTCAAAAGCAAAAGTTCCCAAGAAAACTGAAAGGCTTTTTAGCTGCCACACTACAACCATTGTTGGTCTTGTGAATAGTTTTTTTTTCTGCATCCTAATTTTTTCAGGCAAGGAGTCTCCAGAGGTCTACAGTCAATTGTAGATGACTTGTTGTTATTTTTGTTTTTCCCTTGGCCTCTGGCCACCAACCTAGGACCAACAACACAAGATCACCTCCTATATTACAGTTTTCAAAAAAAGGTGAAATTAAGGTTTCTTTACTCTCATGTTCTATTTTCACTGGATATAACATTATTTGATGAAAGATAAATAAAAACTATCATGTGTAGAGGAAAAGAAAATTAATTGCAGCTAAAAGCTGCTTTGATTTCATTTTAAGCTATTCATTTATACTATTAAACTGTAAACTACTTTGAACTATAACCATTTTGATTTAAGAGTCAGTTAGAGAGGTTTTGAACATCAAATGTAATGTCATGCATTCCTTCATCCCATATTTCCAACTTCTACAAATGAAAACTTTCAAAAAACATTGAATAAAAAATTGACTGGACTATACCATTCAGTTCCTCAAAACTGCAATAGAAGTAAACCTACATCTGACCTGAAAGATTAAATAATAGAAAGAACTAATGAATACATAGTAACAGTATTTCAAAGTGATAGAAAAAAAGGATACTGTTCCGGCTCCACTCACCTTCAGCCTTCATGTAGTGCACTGAGTAAGCGATGACTTTATCTGAGTTATACAGAGGCCTCTCCCATGCCAGCAGGATGGCGGAGCTCGACACAGTGTCGGCTCTGATGTTCCTCGGTGCACTCGGACGGTCCTCTGACATCACCACAATGAGCCTCGCCATAGACAGAACTGATCCCTGCTGGTTCTCAGCCTGGCACTGGTAGATGGCATCGTCTTCAGGGATGATCTGGTTGATGACCAGTTTGCTGTTGGACAAACACACAGATGAAGACAGCGTATGCAAACAGGTCACTTCATCCTGAGGACCTTTTACCAGACTGCCGACATTCTATAAATACTTTTAAAAGCCCTGACAGTGAAGAAGGAGCAGGAGTAAATTATAGGAAAAGCAACTAAATCCCCATTTGTACTGCTATAAATTATTCAGTTTCCTGTCTTTTTGTAAAGACTGTAGTGATTTTTTTCATTTGAATAGTTTTAAATTGGCCAACAGAGATTGTTAAAGAAGTTCTTAGCGGTTAGGGTCATTTGCCAGGTTGTTATTGTAAATAAGAGTTTTCTTACCTGGTTAAATAAATAAATGAAGCAGTTTGCGCTGCTTTCATTACCTATGTACAAATACAAGGTACACATATACAAACCTGTTGTACATCTTGATGCGGCCATTGGAGTGGACCTTCTCTCCATTCTTGAACCAAGTGATTTGAGGTGTTGGGACGCCCTCACCTTGGCAGACAAAGCGAGCTGTGCCGGCACGTGGACGGGTCAGGCTCTCTGGCCACTCCACCAAGGAGGGTGGAGCTTAAGGAAAGAGCAAAAACAAGAATTTCACATAGGTCAATTAAAGAAAATACAACACTAATGATATAATGTTTAAAAGTTTATTTTTTCGTTACCCAGTACAGTGACATTGGCTGAGGCGACAGTATAATTCCGAGTGCCAGGAGTGGTAGCTCTGCACATGTAGACTCCTCCATGCTGTGGTTTGATGTCTGTGATAATGAGGTTGCCATTTCCCAACACTTTGGTGTTGTAGACATCAATAGACTTGCTGTCCGCTCGGCTCCAGGATATGAGGGGTCGGGGATTGCCTGTGGCCATGCACTCTAGGATGGCACTCTGATGGAGTGACACTGAAATGTTCTGTGGCCCAGCAATGATACGTGGCCTCTGGGGAAGCAGGGGGCTGGGAGCTGCAGAAAGTGGACAGACAGGAGAGTTTTACGGCATGAGTTGCAATATGAAACATACAGCAGAGAGAATGAGCAACATCCATAGAATTCTACTGCTATTTCTTTTGTCAATATATCAACCAAGAATGTACATCTTACGAACAAATTACCCGAACGCAGTTTCTATTTTCTGCTCCCTTTTACACCACTAAACTGTACATCAACGTTCTTTAAAGCCTCTGGAAATTTGGCTTCAAATAGTGAAAATGTGCAAGTGTCTCATTAAGCATCCACAAAACACTGAGTGAAAATAAACATTTATAACTGTCAGAAGAGCTTATTCTGCTGTTTAGACCATTTCACAGACTGTGTAGGTGTCAGCAAAATATGAAAGTTATATGACTTAATATAGTCTAATTCTACATTAATAAGTCATTTACATATTGCATTGAGGGTTAGGTAACGTACCTGGGGTCACAGTAAGGGTAGCTTCCATACTTCTGCGGCGACTGGCAATGTTAGTGGCAACACATCGGTAATTGCCAGCATCTGTGCGCTGTACTCCATGGATCTGAAGAATACCACTGGGGAGGACTGTGATTCTGACGACACACATATGACAGTTTTCATCATCTATATATACAGAGCAATTATCATATCTAATATCTGAGTATGAGTGGTCAGAGATCAAATTTAATCTACCACTTCAAAGATATACTATTAAAAGTTTGTAGATGAATAAGATGAGTTAGATGAACGCTAAGAAGTTAAACTAAAAACAACACTATGCGTACCTTTCAGTGGCAAGGGGTAATGTGACCCGATTGAACTCCCAAGTGATAATGGGAGGAGGGTGTGCACTGATTTTGCAGGAAAACCTGGCAACGGAGCCTTCAATTACCACAGTGGGTGTGGGCTGGATTGCAAAAGCAGAGATACCTGCAGGAACACAGAGCGACAGAGGACAGCTTAAAACTTATGCCTGTAAATACATGGGTGCATGATGGTTGTGCCAAATGTCACAGAACGATGTGATAAAGGAGAAACATAATACATAACCCTTACTAATGACTTAAATGTTTGTGAAACACAAAAATACAAATGACACTTGACAAAATCTTTGGAATGCCTGGTAATTCAAAATACAACAGTGTGTACTGGAATTAATTTCAACTATTTTTACATAAATCTTATGTTATAGATAAACATGTGGACAAAACTTTGCTTAGTTCCTATAGAGTCAGTATCAATTATGAAACATATTAACTTTCTAGTCATAAACTTCTTAAAGCCACACTCACCAACATTATACCAACTAATAAGATATAAGAAAAATTACAATTATAATAAACTAACATTTGCCAAATTCTTCAGCATAATTGTTTTAAGCATTGACTAAAATGTTAGATGTATGGCCTCTACCAACACAATACCAGCAACACTAAGCTGTGTCTGTCTTTCCAGTTTGATCATTTTATTCTTAACAGTCGGTCTTTTTACGGTAAAGTCAAAGGTAACTCCTCTCCCCTGAGGTCTGTCTTTGTTTGTATAAACTGGTGTTGTATTTCATTGAATGAGTTATCTCAAACGTGGCTTCCACATAAAAATAAAGGACATTGAGGCCTAAGTCAGCACATAAAATAAATAGACAGTCCAACAAAACTTCTCATCAACTCTACATTAGAAAGAAACTCAATACTCAGAAAATAAAATATGAAGATTTTCAGGATAGGCTGAATAATTACCATAAAAATCTTATTCCAAGCATACATTTCTTTTTTTCCCTTTTTTTTTTTTTTTTTTTACCAGTAGTACATGAATTATTCTCTGTGTTTTTAAACATTACAGTGCTTTTCAGACATTCATCCATCTTTGTCAGATTCACTGGATGCAAAAAACAGAGATGCCTATTACCTAAAGCTACAGACCTGCTGAGTGCTGCAGGGAGGTGATGACTGGACTGGAACAGCAACATCCTGCGTGGATAGGGTTTCTCTGAAACTGAGCTGTTGTCAGCCACCAGCTGAGCAGCAGGCAAATGAAGCCCGACATGAATTACAATAAGGCCTCTTTATAGTGAACCAGCCAAACAGCCGACAGTGAAATCTAGAAGTGTATGCATTTCAGGATGAATTAAGTTGTTTTAGTCCTCTTCGTTAATAAATGCTCCCTTTGACAGTGGTTCCTCCTAGGCCATAAAAGTCCTAAAAGCCATTAAGGTCATGCATTGCTGTACCATCCCCCTCAAAAAGCTAAGGTCAGTCATTTGTTAAAAGAAATCAATTGCACTGTTGTTCACGAGATAACCAAAAACGGCATTAACTTAAAATCTCTGTTATCAAATATATAAAATCAAGAACAGCACAGACATGGACCAATCAACAACCTGCAAGAAATCTACTGAACAGTATAATGAACTATACAACTTTTGTCTTTTCTATTAAATAGTAACTTTTCTAATTCCATTTGTCTTTCAGATACTAAACTGCTGCCTGCTTTCAGGATCAAACTATCACCTCTTAAGTAATGGATAAACAAACATTCTGGTGCTCTTTAACCTCCGCGAACACATCTAAAGCGTTCTGCTGCAGTGAGCCATCAGCACCCAACAAAAACAAAACAAAGCAGAGAAGGAAACTGGACGACGAGATGAAATCATGTCTGTCAGGATGTCAAAGTGCTCCAAACATCCAAATGGGCTAAAAATGTTTGGAGATACAACATCAAACCCAGATTAGTAAAAGTTAGTTGGATTAGTTCATTATTAAAATTTGTATTGCAATGTACATAAATACTGTGTTAATAAGAAGTAAGCTCTAGTTAAATTATTCATTAATCCATAGATGTCATAGACAGTGCCAACCCTCATTTCGATTTTTTCACATCAGATTTCATTCTCAATCCAGCTACCGAATCCCTGTATCTCTTAATTTTCTCACAGAGGTCTACAACAGCATGCTGTGGTAACCTTTTGAGGACCGTTTACAGGAAACCTCTTTGCACTGTCCATAACACAGTGATGTGTGTGGGAGAACCGTCTGTATGCAGTGCTGCCAGGTGTTGTGGTGCTAAACAGCAGGAGAGACAGATCTGACTACTGACAGAAAAAACACTTACTGAATTATGACTTTCACACAGTGAGAGGAGCCTGATGTTTGTTAAAAGACAATTATTTGAGCTGTATGCAATAATAAAAAAAGGTTAGGTCCATTTGAATGAAACGTTATGGTACTCACATGGGTTACAGCCATACATAGTTATTTACATACTGAGAACTGGTTGAATATGTTTGCTGTTTCTTTCATTTTTTTTACATTTTCAAAATAAATAAATCTGGCTGTTTGGAAAATGCTTGGAAAAGAGTAATTTGCCATGGGACTTGATACAAGTAAATCTAATAAAAGTACTCATTCATTAAACTGTATAGGCACTCTTCTAGCAGTGTGTGAGATAAACTAGAGACAAACTGTGGTCAGTATCTGGCCAGACACATTAAATCAAAGTAGTCGTGAGCTACTACCTTTATTTTTTCTTAGCGGCGCTATGACTGTTTGATGTGAAGACAGAAGTAGAGACAGGATCACCACCCACTCACTATGTTAACGTAGGCTCTAACAAAAATGCCATTATTGTGTTGAAGTGATATGACTGGAGGGCATGAGAGCTGAACTCACTGATCCTCTGCCTTTCTACTTTGCCTTTCCATTCCGTTAAATGATGCTGGATTGCTAAACAACATGATAATCATTGATTATTGCTAAACTACTAAGACAAGGTGGAAGATCTATAAGTGCCAGGGTTTGTCGAGCACTGGTCAGAACACTCCCAGCTGACCTTCTGTGAGCCATGATATTTGCCAAAGGGCATCTAATGTGCAGAAAAATCATCAATGCACATATATCAAGCTTTGCGATTTACTTAAATGATCTGAATCTACTTGAAACAAACTCCATTTCCTTGAAGGAATACGCAAATAGAAAACCTTCAGACAATCCAAACACAGTATAAATACCTCAGCCTATTCCCCAAAAGCATTTAGGAACTGGTCTGACCATCTGCCTGTCCCTAGAATCTCACCTCTCACCTCTGACCCCTACAAATTCTGGCCACCACCAACTCAGGCAGAGCGCTGTGTGACCACCGCGCCACATGCATCTGTGCTGCAACCCAGCAAACAAGAACACAAAGATCCACAAAGATTTAAACTCTTTGATTAAAATGCTGATTTGACAGTTGTCGCTGCTATGTAGAATTAAAAAAGCAACAGAGCAAACACACTCCGAATTCTGTGAAACTCTTAACTAAAGTTAAAAGTGATTTCCAAATGTACTACAGTGAGTGCAGTGTCCAAAAACTAATATCTCAAAGTTAAGATGAACAAATTTAATTATTTTATTTATGGCTGTCATTGTGTACATACTATGCAGTCCAACCTGAACCAGAGGCTTCAGCCTGCAACAGATGGGCCTGTTGATGCCAGCAGCTCACCAAACTAAAGGTCAGTGGACAGGTCATTCCCAAACAAAGGTTCCTTTACAAATACCAAGAATTAGTTCTGCTCTCCCCCTCTGGTCACTGTGACAGTTTCTCACTTCAAGCAGAGAATATTTCAGTAGTTGTCATAACTACATATGGTTAATAATAACAGTAATAACATTTTTGTTGGCAAACATAATAACTATAGTCTGAAGCAGGAAAAAGGAGATAACCCCACAAATTTTGACTCTGTTATAAGAAACTGGTATCAACTGAACTGCAGATCTAAGTCAAGGCAGTAAATACCTGAATAAAGAAATCTAGACCTGGAACTGGACATTAAACTAACCATAAAAAAAATCTAGATGACCAATATTTTTCCTCAAAGTCATTATTTCTAGTTCTAAACAATCTATATGCAGCAGCTTCTGACAATAAAATAGTTTGCAAAACTTCCTATTGGTGCTGCTATCTCTAAGGAAAACACAAACACTTCACATTTCATAATTTCACATGCATTGTCTATATCACACCTAAGAGTTATAGTTCATAAGTGTGGTTCATCTCAGTCCAGCAGTTCAACAAAAGACTCAGTTCAGTTGCTAAGCTATGTGGAGAGCAATAATGCCCCCCACCCCCCCAAACCCCACCCCCACCCCAAGTCATTCTCAGCCCAACACACTCACTTCCAAGATCCAATCTTTTAGGGAAGACATTAAAATTGATCATCTTCTCTTCATCCTGCAGGCAGTTTGCCAAATTGATGGCCTTAAGCATCAGGAGGCCCATGAAAATCCTCCTCTTAATCACCACAGTTAAAACAGTCACTGAAGCAACACTGAAATGCCTCAGGTGTTAGGGCTCTTTCTGCTGTGAGCTGGAGTATGCAGCAACGTTTTTACTGAAATAAGTTGTTTACTCATCCCTCCAGTACTGACGCATATTAATTCATTAAGTGATATGTCCTTGATAATACGCAGTGGCCACATTCAACATTTACAAAAGATGGTTGATAAGAGTGAAGAAGAATGCAGAGCTGAAAAAGCCCACAAATCAATCACTTGCTGGTTGGCAGATGTTCTGCCTCTCCACACAGGCTGCAGGACAGTCAAGTGACCACTGGCCTGACTAAACAAAGAGCTATTCCCATGAGCAGTGTGACCTCTTAAAGCACCAGTCCGGGCTGTTGGGGGAGCAGAGTTGGAAGAAGTATTTCTTCCCCTCCTCCAATCTCTTATCTCTGCTGTGAAGTTTTCCAATCACTCAACAGCAACCCCTCACTCAGCACAGACAGTGGTTTCTTTGTTTTTTTTTATCTCCATATCAGAGTGTGGTGTTACATAAGACAACTAGTAAACAGCTACACTCTGTCTTTAACAAAAGCTATATTTGCAGATCATGCGTAACTTGAAGGCCATACAACAGGATTCAGAGAAGGATGCTCATGAAAAAGAAAGAGGGTGGATGATGACTACTGCAGCAACTGATAAAACAAAAGGATGAGAAAATTCACTATTATTGTAGTGAAGATTTAAGGTCAGTGCTCTATCTCACTACCTACATCTACTGAACTATTTAAAGAACCCTTTGACCTCTGGGCCTGCCATTCAGGGTACCCATGGTAACCTTTCGTGTCCAGCAGAGGAGAAAAACAAGATTCCATGCTCTGAGTTGTTCTACTTTAGGCCATTTCATTCACTGACACCACAGCTCAAAGAGAGCAAGGTTTGCTTTCGTATTTTCGGGGTGTCTAATTGCGCTATGCCACAGCAAGTTAAATTGCATTCCTTGGGACCTTAAAATACTGCTGCAGATCTAGCCTGGGTAGACAAATGGAGTAAAATAAACACTACAAGTGAACAGTAACAGCAAAGTCAAACACCTCCTTTAAGCATCTTTAAGTGTGAGAACTCATTTGAGTATCTGAACCTTAAACAGCAGCAGGAGCAGTGGATGAAATTACTCCCTACTATCCAGACCTACACGAGTATCAGTCAACTTGGATCCTAGATGTCATTGCTCCCACAAAATGTCTGCTTTCCCCTTAAACCATGTGTGTAACATTATCAGGGGCCTAATGCTGAAAATGTACCTGTCATAAATATTACATCAAGCACCGGGCAAAAATCGATCCATTTCAGAAATGTCATCTTTCCTTCAGTAGTCCCCCATCATTTTACACCTTATTAGGTTTGACTGCTCCTGTTTTTGATGTTGGTAAATGATGCTATTTGGTCGCACCCACTTCGTCTTATATTATTTGTGTTAATTCCTGTGCAGTTTTTGTTTGTTTGTCATGTTCTCAATTTGCTATAATGTGCATTGCCAGTGAGTGGCTTTTCTCCCGCATGACGTGTATGTTAGTCTTTTATTATAGCATAATCGTGAAATACAGAAACAGACCATATGAAATGAACAGTGAAATCTCACACTTATTTGTATGAAAACTTCCTGGCAGTCCTGTGGCCAGTGAATTCCTTCAATTTCTTTAATGTTCAGTATCCACTCTGCAATGCAGTGCCCAACTCCCACCATGTGGACTCCAACTGAGTCTAAAAGTATGCCGGGAGATGAGATGAAATCACAATCACCTGCAATCACTCAGTGGAAGACACCAAAAAGGGGGTAAACTTTGAATGCAACCTTTCTATTGAAATCTGCATCAATCTGACATCTACTGACAAAAGTCACATGATGAGGCTCATGTGTCGCATTCCTATTCATCATGGCTAAATCCCTTCTCTCCTCTATGCTGTAGAAACCAAATGTTTAAGGTCACCCTCCATTACAATCAAAAGTAGTGGTAGATCTACAGCTTCAGCAAATGAACCTCACTGCGTCAGATGAAAACAGTATAGCATCACTAGAGCTGAGTCACCGTAATGGACTGGACAGGAGCTGTGGAGAGGAGGTAGTAAATGCTCCCCACACATTGTAACATCTTGCAATCTGAGAGTATTCACATCAAAAAATGAATAAAAACAGTTTTGTAAGTGGACTTTCATCAGTTAAGAGACAAAAGACTAAATCTCTGGACAGTTTAATGAACACTGCCATTATGAAAGCAAGATGTAAACTTAAAATTAATCTGCTTTCTTGAACTTTTTAAATAAGCATAATTAGCTTTGCCGTGGTGACCCGGTCCAGCTGTCCTATCCACTGATCTCAGGACAAACAACCCCCCTTCCAAGGAACCCTTTTCTTTTGTGAGCACAGGGGGCAATGTGGACAAAAACAGTCAGAGTGAAAGGCTTTTCACTCTTTGGCCAAAGTAGTGAGGCAGAAAACAATTGTGTGGAGCCTCCAGCCCCTACTGACCTGGTAAGACCTGCAATAAAGTTTGGTCATTTAGACACTCAGGGTAAGGCTGTGGTACCGGGAAACGGCAATTCACATTTGTGTGAGTGTGTGTGTATGTGTGTATGCACACCGCTCCCAACAACCCCCACTGCTACCTTTGTGTCCTTCAACTGAGCATTTCTCAGGTATGTGCAAATTTTATGAGCTTCCAGATAGACCCTCAAGCCAGTCTAAGTGCCAGTTTAAAACAAACTAGTAAAACTTACAGGCTGCCTTTATCACCTCTTAAGTCTAAACTAAGAGGCAGGTAAACTCTTAAATTAATTAATAAAACTATACACAACTTAAAGATCCAAAACATCTGATTAAAGAGTATCAGACCCATGAAAATGAAGTAAACATTCATCACTTCTCAGATGAAAACCCTTTTAGACAAAAGAAGCAAAGTTTATCATATTCTATACTGTTTTAAAAGAGAACATCATCACTGACTACACCAATTACTGCTGGAATCTTCTCAATATCAGTATTAAATAATTACTTTTGGTAAACTTTAATAAAATTACATAAAGTTGACCTCATGTATATTTCTGCTCAATAAGGATTGCAATTACAAGTCCAACAGAAATCACTTTGGCCATTTCCATGTCATGTTTAAAGTGTGTGCATATTTTTACAGACTGCAGCACTATCAGGAGAGGCAAAGCAATTTACATACTGTACATTCTGCATGGTGTTTGGGGAGGAGGGGGGGGATGAATTCCCATAAGACCACCTCTGCCTGAAGCTTTTCTACTCCCCCTTAAAATACGAGGCCAACTCACACAGCATTGGAAGAGAAAGAATTCCAAAAGAACAATTCCTCTAGTGATCAGGGTGCAATAACATGAAAGAGCTGGCCTGTGAATAGGGGTCATCTGCTCTTTAGCAGCAGAGGGCCGCTATCCTGGACAGCTCCTAACCTTTCAATTCTGCCTCGCCTTCATTTACACACCAAGGGCCATATTCCCTCTTCCAAACAGTATCTATTTTCAGGGACCAACTCTTCCCTCTCAGTTTGTACCCAATCTGCCTTGAATGCACAACTGAACAGCAAACCAACCTATTAAAGAGCCTAAATTCATAAAATTTTACCAATTCATGAAGAGAGGATTTTATCACATGCATGATTTCAGCAAGGAAATGATAAGAAGCACCAGAGCTGGGAAGTAACTAAGTACAAATACTTGAAGTAAAGTTTTCAGGTGTATGTACTTTATTTATTTGGACTTCATTTTTCCACCAACCCTTTACTTTTACCCCTTACATTTTAATACAAATGTCTGTACGTTCTAGTCCTTATGTTCATAATAGGCTTGCTCCATTAGTTTAAATGCTTTTTAGGGGAATTATTGACTTTTATTTTGGGTCCCTGTGTGTCTTCCCAACATCAAGACTGATTTCAACCAAAGTGGATGGAACAGTAACTCACAGAAAGACAGCTCATATCACAACATATCCAATGAAGCGACATGAAAATATAGTAAAAGCTCTAATAAAACAATATGACATAAAAGAACACACCCCATACACTGTCTTTGACAAAAAAATAATGAAATAAGCACTAAATAATGAAATTGGAGACCACAGGTGTGTTTCTATTCAGTCCCTTTCATCATGTTAAACTTATTCAACAAGATGAAAATGATGTAAAAGACAAAACAAGAGGAAACAGACATGAAGGAGAGTCTGGAGCATTGAGAAAACGTGTCCTGTTAAGTTCCGAGTTCTGCTCCTGATCAGTATTTTCAGTATAATACTAGTTTTAATTGAAGGTAGAGTGCTTTAGTCATGATGCTTTGCACAGTAGTAGGATCCCTCAAGAAGTTAAAAAACATTTTTTGCCCACATTTTTTTTTAACTTTCATAAAGACATTGAATCAGTACTTCAATAAAGGTAGTGAGTGTATATTTGCACCTCCAACAACAACATTCAGCATAAAAGATTGGAGTGTCTGAATATGAATATGGGAAACAACATATCACATGTTTTTCCACACTGTTATTTTTACAGTGTTATTCGAGCATGATACTCACTTGCGATTGTAAGATGGGCTTTCTGGCTCAGAATTGCTCCATATTTGTTCTGAGCTAGACACTGATAGAACCCTTCATCTGATTTGTCCCCTCTTCTGCTCTCCATCTCCGAAATATAAAGGGAACCATTGGAAAGCAGGTACACGCGTTCATTTTCCACCAATTTTACTCCATTCTTGAGCCATCGGACATCAATGGGTGCCTCTCCATGCACCTGACAATTCAAAATAACCGCTTCTCTCCGCATGATGGTGACATCATGGGGCTCTTTGATGAAAAATAGCTCACTAAAGCAAAAAACACCTGCAAGAAAGAGAGAAGGAAACAGTCAGACAAACAAATGAAAGGTGAGTGTGGTTATCAGCATGAGGCCATCTGTCAGGGCTGAGCAGTAAAAGGCTTAAAAAATTTACACACTGCTTTAACTGCTGGCTTAAAAGTGATTTAAAAGGCAAGTGTGGCTATTTTTTCAGGTTTCAGTAATTGCATTTATTGGAAGCTGTGGAGATAGTACTCTGGTGGGTATTATCAGTCTTGAATCATACATGACAAGTATGACAGATTTAAGTGTCCTGTTATGGTAAAAGAGAGCTGACACTAGGAAGTCTACTGTTCTGTACAATTACAATTTTTTTCCTTTGAAAAGTCTTTAAACTCCAGATTAATCCAATTACTTACGGTTAATAAAGTCACAGGCTGAAGGTGAAACAGTTTATCCTATTAGTACATTCAGACACCTATTACTGAAACCATGGTGTAATGTTTCATTAATGCGATTTTTTTTTTTTTTTTTTTTTTCAGTTTAGTGGAGAGCCATACCATCCTTAAAAGGTTGTAATAATATGTCATTAAAACGTGATAGGCATCTGACAGAGAGAAATGGTAGGAAATATGCAACAACAGTTTTTTCGCCACAACTTTTACAAAAACATCAATAACAGACAATTTGTGTGTTTTAATATTTAATGATAATATTCAACAGCAGATTGTCCATGTATGACTCACTGGTTATTTCATTCACAGTCCTCATAACACTTAAACCACAGCTTCTTCCCATTTGATGGATGACATCAATAGGATTTGCACCTTAAAAATGGTTCAGTTTATGTATTTGCCTGTATGAACCTTAGGTGTTCAACCTTCTCAAACCACTTGAGACTTTTTTGACATTTCTTGCAAATTTCAGTTTTAGTGGTCAAACCTTTTTTATGTTATTTGAATACTAATGGCATGAACATTTACACATATTAATGTTCCTTCTTTGGTTAACAATATTTCGTTTTTAATCCATCAATTCTTATTTTACTTAATTTACTATTTATTGCATTTACTGTCTTTATACTTGATCCTCCACTGGCCTTAGAAGAACTGCAAAGATGTAGCATGAATAAAAGCTGTTTTGTTTTGTTTGGGTTTTTTTCTCCTTTTTTTTTAACCCTTTCATGCATAGTGGTCACTACAGTGGACAGTTATTCTACAGCTGTTCTCTTGTATATTCATGGATTTTGTTATTTTAGTTTCATATCAGCCAACAAAATACACAATACACTGCAATTGATAACATTACTGTAACTTTGCTGTTCTTGATAAACCAAATCTAACATGTTTGAGTGTAAATCAATTCCTTGTTATCGTTATTAGACTGTAATTAACAACAAAAGTTTTTTTTTTTTGGCATATTATCTCCATGAAGTGACTAGTATTGGATTTCACTACAAACAAAAAGTTAAAGATATATGTATATATATTTTTTTTAGTTTTTTTGTCATTTTTGCCAGTTGTAAATAAAACTATGTCCGGTCATTTAAAAAATGTGTTTCAATTCAATTCACATACAAAAAAAGGAAAAAACATTGTGCAAAAATCCCAACTGAAAAAAATAGCCCAAAAATTTTAAATATCCATAACTTTTTGTTTGTAGTGTATGTTAAAATGTGAGAAAACATCAAATTAGCAGCATTAAATGTTTTTATTTCATAGTTTTCACACAGTATCAGTAAAAACACATTTCGTTGCTTTAAAAATTAAACGCACATTTTTGCAACTCCATGAAAAATACCTTCATAAAAAATTAATCTCATTGTTTTTTAAATGCCTAAAGAGGAATAAAGAAAAAAAATCTTGATTAATGTTCTCATAATTCATGCATGAAAGGGTTAAAGTGACATTTAAATTAAAAGGTGCCCCAAACGCACCATAGAGACGTAACAGAGTCAGAGGCTGATGAAAAAAAGTTTATCAATTTAATTAGAAAAAAAAAAGTGGAATGAAGACAAAATACTACGTCATTTTAAAGCCAAAACATGTTGCAATGACAGTAATTAAGAGTTGGACTTGTTTGTAGGATAATATGTTCAGCTAAACTTATAGTTTAAGCTGAGTTTAAATGTAAGGTTTGTGGTCCAGTTAAAGGTCCACAGTCACACACACAGGCTCTGGACACTAAATATATGACTAAATATTTTAAACTATCAAAAAAAAAAAAAAAGAATGAAAATGCTTACCTGAGAATGGAAGAACAATGATAAAGAGCAGCAAATGCTGATATAATTTCCTTTTGACAGACGCCATTTACATGAATTGTCGGTGCATGCTAGCTACTCTGTCATGGCTCTTTCCTCCAGATGAACCACTCGGACACTGACAGACTGAACCGCAGGTCTCAGGAGTGGGACTGAGCTTTCCCTCCTCCGGCGTGGACACAGCCAATGAACCGCGTCTGACGGTCAGCGGGGAGCGGTGGGCCCGTACCGCCACCTAGCGGTAGGCCGGGGTAGGACGGAGGGGCTCCAGCAGGGTCTGGGTAAGGAAGTCCACCTCTGTTTATACCAGAGAAGTCAACAAAACAACCAGCAGGAGGATATGGGGATTAGGTGTGGGCCTGCTGAAAGACAGAAACCACAGAAGAACATGTCCAGTGTGACAGGGTGGTCCACCATGGGGTTTAGGTTTACGTCAGACTAAGGGTGTCAAACTCAGTTTAGTTCAGGCGCCACATACAGACAGCCCTATATGATCTGAAGTGAGCCTGACCAGTAAAAGAATAACAGATAAGAACATAAAATTACAAAATGGAAATGTTTACATCTAAATACGCAGATTACATGAACAAACATGAACGTCCTGAAATTTCTTAAGAATGATAAATACAGTTTTAACTACATCATGCCTCAGTGGATCATTTACACGTGTGCATTACAACTTACAAATCACACTGGATCTACAAATCACAAAAGATTTAATAACAGGCATAATATTGTTAAAAATGTACACACCTCTCTCAAGACATTTCAGGTTTCTCTTATTTGCTCAGGTTATTCCAATTTTTCAAAAAAGAAAGGATGGTTTGGAAATGTAAATATTTTCATGTAATTTACATTTTTTTCTGCACTAAAACAGAGATAAATGTAGTTGTTATTAAGTAAAGGTGACCACGATAGCATTCTACTGGTCTGACCCACTTGAGATCAGTTGTGCTGAACGTGGCCACTGAACTAAAATGATTTGGACACCGTTGATTGTTAATTTTTGTATTTCGCAAATTTATCCCACCAGCTGGAACAGACTCTCCAGCAGGCCGGTTTTGGTCCATGGGCTGCATGTTTGTCACCCATGCATGGGATAAAATACTTTTCTAGAACGTTCCCAGCAAGATTAATGCAACTCTAGTACATCTAATCATCCAATCATATGGACTATAAATAGGGAGAACTAAATGAAACATGGTGACAATACTGCAAGGTAGTCTTAAATTTTATTATAGTGTCTAACTAAGTCTCCAAAACAACCATCAGTAGGCTGTGGGGAATGAAATGTAGGCATGCTGAAACTTAAAATATCCAGAAGAAAATGTCCAGTGTAGCAGAATTTGTAATGTAAAGTATTTATCTTGCTGGTAGGCCTTTAAAATGTATTTTTTCTTTTTTTTTTTTTCTTTTCTTTCTGTTCTTTCTTTTAATGGGCTCAGCTGGCTGACAGGCAGCTGTCTGTACCGATAAGGCAGCAGCCGACACCAACTGTACTTGCACTATGTATTTTTTCTGATGTGAGCCTACCCTAAACCCCATGGTGAACCCCATGTGAACTGTAAATATGAAGAATTAAGTGAAACATGAGGGCAATGCTGTGAGGTAATCTGTGCAGATTACAGATCAGACCTTTAGTATCTAAAGAACTTAACACAATTTGTTAGAATGCAACTCTCCCTTCTCCCATGTAACATAATAAGAGTATATACAAACATAGCAGATGTTTCACAGTTCTTTCCGAGCTCAAAACATGGGACATTAACCCCATTTTAGCATGTAGCATCTGGACTCCTTACCTATAAACTAAATGATTTTAACATTATTCATAATGCAAAAGTGCACCTGACTTCTTTTCTTTTTTTTGACAGTTACCTCTCAGCATGATAGAAATTGGCTGTTTAATTATTTAACTGCTTTATATTTTGATCATGACTTCAGCAGTTATCCATTGCTTTTAGCTATTTTAGTCCTGTGACCATTTCAGCTGTTCAGTTATACTATTTTCATTTATTCTACATTCCTATATTACATATATGGGATATTTTGCCTTGAATGTTACACCCCTGGAAACTAGCATTGGGAATGAATTTAATATATTGGCTTCTAACAATCACATGTCTCAGGAGTATGAAAACACATGTCTACCATTAGGTAAATCCACCTTAAATGAAGGATAAATGCAAAACATTCATCTTACTGGTTGAATCTGCGACAGTTAAACGTCAGCTTCTTGTACTGTACACGTCAATATGACATCAGTTTGTAATGATGGTTATTGGTAGTTTTTCATCCATGACAACTATGTGTGCATTGCTTTGTCAAATCCCATTAACATGTATCTCTGTAACTGTTCATGTATATGTACCTTTATTGGAAATCACTGCTCTTGAGAGACTCCAAAAATTACATGTGAGCCCCTGTTTGTAGTTATTGATTGAAAAAGCACTATAGCTATAGGATATATATGTGTACTGTAGAATGTACTGTATATATGTGGAGATGGGAGACTGTCTGTGATGGTCACTTATGACGTGAGTAGTATTTAAGTCATGAGTGTCATATTCCTCCTCCAATAAATATGCTTATTTTTGTTTATGTTATATGTTTACATATACAATATGTTATGTTTATGTTATATATGTTTATTCCTTCATGTTTTGGACTGACATACACCTTAGAGCAGTGGTTCTCAACCTTTTTTCAGCGATGTACCCCCTGTGAAATATTTTTTCAGCCAAGTACCCCCTAACCAGCACAAAGCACTTTTGGTTGAAAAAAACAAAAGACTTAAAACAGAGTGCTGTGCCATCAGTGTCTGATTTATTATTAAACTTTGGAACTCCATTTGTAGTGGTCTCTCTTGAACTATTTGGAAATAAGAAGGTATAACTAAACAAAGAAAGAAATAATTAATTAATTATAAATAAAGATTTGTGCACATAAAAATAATTATCATCATAAAGTGTCCTTCTTTGGGATCATAGTAAAGATCTGATCTCAAAAAGAATTACATTCAACCACGACTCCATTGTTTGAGTTTTCAAGTGACTGACAGGTGATGACAGGTGACAGGTGAATTTTTGCATGGATGCTACTTTTTAAATATATTTTAAAATCTCACGTACCCCCTGGAGTGCCTTCACGTACCCCCAGGGGTACACGTACGTACCCCCATTTGAGAACCACTGCCTTAGAGCACCTGACTCTGAAATGATTATATGAAACCATAATGCACACACAGTGAGCAGCCAGACTACATTTTCCTCTTTCACTCCATCAGCTGATTTGTGTGATATATATTTGTAGTTGACATTAGTGACTCTGTTTTCTCAAAGTCTGTGTGTGCTCCAAAACGTACTCAAACACAGTTTTGTGCATGTCATAGGTTAATACAGTAATAGCTGTTCAGTGCTGGTAAGAACTGATCAAAGCACCAATATTTTCATCTCCGCTGATCCACTAGCACTCTTTCACTTTCCTTTATCAATACAATTGAAGTTGTATTGATGAGCAGATCCCCCATCTCAGCTGACCAAATGCTCACCAAATGGTCTCTATAGGTTAAAAAATGTTAATGGAAATGAGTTTGTCTATTGTCCTTTAAAACAGGGTACAGCAATTAGAAGGAAGCATTGATAAGAGGAGGACAGCTGTTGTGTCAATGTCGATATTGATCCGATGTCCATCTCTTATTGTTGAGAGAGAGACAGATCAACCCCCCTCCCTGTGAAAACCTTTATTCAGCAGCAGGACCGAAGCCCATCTGTGATGTTCAGTCAATCACAGCCAACACGGCAAAACACTCACATGGTCAGAAATAGAACCGAAACATTCATGTTAAGTGAAGGTGAATGATTTTTCCTTTTTCATCCACTGCACTGCTGCCTTAAAAACTGTTCATGTAACTTTGATCAATAACAGTAGATAAAAGACATAATAAGGGGGAAAGCAGTACACAAGAGTTTTATTTTTCAGTTTCTGCTTATTATCAACATTAGGAAGCATTACTTACTGAAGTCACAGAACACATATCATGTCTAACAACAACACAAATCAATGCTGTAGCCATTTTAAGTAATTAAGTAATTGTACCATCTAATTATTTGCCACAGTCCAGCTTTTACGGCTGTAGTGCACTGTTATTGTGTTGAAGTAAACTATACTTTTTGATCATCTTTGTGTCATTGGCCATGTAAAAAACTTCTAATGAGTTTTGGAAAATCTGTAAAAACTCCACAACACATCACTTTTCATGTATGCAGTATTTTTCTGACTACATTGTCCTGAATAAGTGCATTCAGTTGGATAATGAAAAACTGCAACTGGATAAAAAAGCTTGATTAGTTTAAAAAAAAAATCACTCCCAAATGGACGATTAAACAAGATGAATTAATGTGGAGAATCATGGCTGGTTGTACTCTATGGAAGGAAGTACCAACGATCATCTGAAAAATCCTGTTTCAGCATCACTACAACATTTTTTAAAAATGTATTATTATTATTATTATTATTATTATTATTATTATTATTATTATTATTATTATTATTATTATTATTATTATTATTATTATTATTATTTATTTATTTATTTATCTATTTTTAATATTTCCTTGACTTTCTGATCATTTGCTTCCATAACATTTAAAGCAAATATAAAATAACCTGTTGTACAATTTTAAACGATAAAAAACTCCCTGTCACAGTAACTTCTGACAGCTGATAATGTGGTTTTCCAGTTATGTTTCCTGTAAACTATTTGTGCTGTATTAAATAACCGAACAGTGACCACAGCTTCAGTTCAGGTCAAAGGCTGCTCTCTTACATAACGTGTGAACGTGCGTGGCTGTCCTCATTCATGGTCAGTAAGGCATTCCCCAGGGTGTTTAATTAATCATGAATTCAGTTTCGGCACTCGCCAATACGGCACAGTTTGTGGGTGGAAGGATGGTCAGTGCACATGTGAACTCGGGTCAGGCTCTGAGGCCAGATCGATGGAGAAAAAGTCATTATCGGGTTATGAATGTCGGTGAGGTTCTGGGTAAACCAGCGCTCCCCAGGTCTGCTGCTCGATGTCCTCCTGCTCCCACACAGCCCCATCCCCACTGACCCCAGAAGTGTCCAAAAGGCTGGCCTGAATAGTGTGTGACCTTTCAACTGACCCCTGCAGAGGGTGAGGGGCGATTTAGCGCCACAACGGGGGGAGGGGGGCTGTGGAAAGACCAGGACTGTGGGTGACCAGCTGAGTCATAGACAAAAACCTCCAATCACAGAGGTGTACATGAGTCGCCTGGCACAAAAAATTAAACATACAAAAATCACACAAACACACATAAACAGTCACAGTACAAATACAAAAGCATATATCTGTATTCTCTTGTTTCTGTCATTACAGAATTTATATAGTTGCACTAAAATTGGTCAATCTCCACTGGAAAGTAGCTTTATTGAAAAAAACTGAACAACTTTCACACTTTTTCAGCTGTTTACAATGAAAAAATTAACCCATAAAGATCCAGTGGGACTTTTGTGGCAGTTGGTAAATAATTGTTTCTCTATATTTAACCTGGTGTTTTATCACCATTTATGAGTTTTGACTTTTCTCAGTGGAAATCATGCGTTTTCCTATATTTGATTCACCGATCATGTAGATGTTCATTAAAGCTCAGTAAATTCAAAGGTTATTAGATCAAATCAGAAAAAATAGTGACTTTTTCAGTAAAAATGTCATTAACTAAACATAAAATCAAAAGTCTCTATCCACTGTCATTGATCCAACTCCATGGGTTTTACTGGTGAATCAATGTTGTAGAAGGCAGTGTTTTCACATTCAGTACGGAGCCTCTGAATGTCCAAATGGGTCATATCTGATGACCATGAAAAGATGATAAACTGCATTTTACACCAGTTATTTACATGGATTGATAGGATTAGTGGATCAACAGTTATTAAACATTTTAGGTCACTAGATGGTTTTGGTCGATGGTAAGTGTTTGGGTCTTTATGGGTTAAACAAGAACAATTCGAATAGCTCAACACATCTAATATTACACGTGGTTTCTCCAAATTCAACACAGAATGCTACTTTTGAAGACAAAAAACACTTCATGACAAGTATCTTTTGTGGTTAATAGAAGAACCTTTAGCCGTTATAATGACACACAGCCAGACACCAGCTTCTGTTGTGTTTCTGAGGAATCTGAACTAATTCTTATGAGCACAATGGCCTTAATTTTATTAATATAATAATTTGTGTGCAGTAACCACACAGAACTGCTAAGGGGTTCATGTCAGGCTACTGTGATGGCCACTCTAGGATATTCCAGGACTTCTTTTTGTGGTATGGTTGGGATCATTGTCCTATTGGAGGGTCCACACTGCAAAAAAGATTGTGTCTAAAACCAAGACAAAAACACTAAATCTGAGGGAAAAGGTACTCAAAACAAGTGAAATTATCTGTCCATGCAACAAGATAATATCACTTGACAAGATTTCTTGAATTAAGATTGTTAAATCTAGAAATAAGCATGTATTCAGAACGCTTAAAATAAGCATAAAATACAGGTTTTAAGATAAGATTACTTAAAATTTAACTTTTCACAGCCTCAAAATAAGTCAAATATACTAAATACAAGCTGACTGAGCTGGCTATAAGAATTTAACTCTTAAAATAAGAGTAACAAGTATGAAAAAACTCTTAAAATAAGTGAAAATGACTGGGGATCGCACCCTGTAAATAACAATAAATGGTTAAAAAAGGTGGTTGCTGTCATTTCTTAAGGTTCATTTTTTGCAGTGCATACTTTAAGTCAGACCAATAATAAACTCTTTTTCTTTCAGATGCTTTTTGTGTGACTTGAATCTAGCAACTTGACTTTATTACTGAATCTTAAAACAAGATATATTTTGATGAGACTTTGGAGGAGAGATGTTATTTTAACAGTTATTTAGCTCATTTTAAGATTTCCTGCCTATTTGAGGCCAAAAAAGATAAGGTTGCGTTTAATTTAAGATTACAGTGTAAAGGTGGACACTTAAAATAAGAAATTAACTCTTGAAACAAGATAAATAACTAACACCTCTAAATCAAATTTTTTTGTTTTCTTTTCTTTTATCTTGGTAAGAACCAAATAATTTGCAGTGCAGTAATGCCTAAACCTCAGACTTCATCATAATTTATTCTGGGATGTCCTGATACTTTACTAAATCCATCTTCTCTTCCAAATGCTGCAGGTTTCACTGGAGGCAGGGTGTTCATGTTCATTTCAGCATATGCCTCCTCTGGTCATACTGCTGATCAAATAGGACAAAGACTTCTAGTTTTGTTTCATGGCTCCACAGAACAGAATCTCAAAACTTCTGTAGCTTATTTGCATGGCTTTGAGTTGACTTTTCTCTTGCTTTAGGGTCAGTAGCTGTGTACGTCTCAGAGTTTATTATGCCTTCAGTATGTACCTTATTGTGTAACCTGCCATCAGGCCTTGCTGCAGGTGTTTTGCAGTCACATGAGGGTTTTTCACCACCTACCCTTCAGGAATGTGGTTGTCGTCGTTGATAGCTCCCTCTTACTGCCACGTTCAAGTAGGTAACCAGAGTTCCTTTGGACTTTTTGTGAACTATACTAGATTACTTTGCAATTTCTTTTTTTTTTTTTTTTTATCTTTTTCCACATTTGTGCAAGGAAATTATCTCTTCTATTAACTTTTGGGACAATTCTCTTGGCTTTCTAACATTCTAACATGCATCAAATGTCACTATCAACAACCCCCTACTCAGTCCAGGTATTTAAGGCCAACTCATGCAGGTGAAAGAGCCCTTTAGTTACTTCAGGTGTGCTTGAGACATCACCTGATTTGTTGACTCATGTTGAGACTGCATTTTTGTTGAATTTGAAGAGACTACTACTACTGGTTTGATTTATTTATAGCAAACTGGTGAAAGGTGGTGGATTTTGTCAATAAACCCAGTAGAGGTTGGTTCATTTTGAGTGAAACTGTAATTACATGATAAAATCAATACTTTTTTTTACTTCAAACATCATCAAATTATCAGCAAACTCCACAATGCTTTTGAGACCACAGCCCCTAGTTCCAACTGTGACCATTATTGGGTCATTTTACTGCAGCATTTGTAATAAATGAGTACAAATCTTATACTCAATATGGATGTAGAGTACTTTAGTTGAAATAAATTCTGCTTTTCCAGTGGATTTTTAATGTCTTGACTGATGAGTCAAAAAGTTAATTTCACATCTTAAACTTTTTCAGTTCAAGACTCAAATAAGTAGTTTGGTGTCTGCTCCGCATCCACAAAAGTCACAAAATTACAGCATTACATTATAGTCTACGTGACTCTTCTGCCCGTCAAACACTGCACACAACTAAGATAAACAGCAGGCCGAGGAAGCAAATAAATAAATAAGTAAACAAACAGAAAAGAGAAAAAAAATATTCTGCTCCTATATTGCCGTAAAAGCAGAAGTCCCACACTGTAGAAATATTCAGATAATCCAGTATCCAATGCTGTAAAATGCACTTTAATGTGTGAAAAATAAAAGTATAACCACCTAATTCTGCAGAATGGCACTTTCAAAGCATTACTTTCATAAATAATATTATATAATTGTATGCAAAAGCAATTCATTGTTCATTTTCATCATTGTAGAGTCAGTTTTAGATCATTTGTGAACCACTGGATAAGTTAGTAATATAGTGCTGCATCAAATTGTGTATCATATTGGCTTTTTTTATGTAAAAGTTACAACTACTTAGAACAGTCATACAAATAAACATGAGTAAAACACTTCCTACTGAAGTATAAAATATATACTGCAGTAAATAGTCAGTTACAGTACACCTCCTATCTGGAATTTGGAAAAGTAATTATTATCAGAATTATTATTTCAATCATTATTAGAGGCTTTTGAAGGATATAACAATATCCTGTGGCTGAGGGTAAAAACCACAGAGGCACAGACACTCATTTAATGTAGTGTCTTAATAAAACCAATGAAAAATATGAAACAAAAATGTAAGTGAATTTAACCATGTGATGACTTGGTGGGTATATTTAGAGCTCAGTTCAATCAATCAAATTTTATTCATATAGCACCAAATCATAACAAAAGTTATCTTATGACACTTTAGAGCTGGACAAAACCACACTCTCGAGCTAATTTACAGAAACCCAACAGAATCCTCCTGGAAGAATCTGCTGCTTTGAGTATGTTCTCAATGTTTTATCTCCTCCTGCTGGTAGAGTTCAGTACTACATAATAAAACAAAAACTAGAAAAGCACTCAGAGAGCGCAGACCTCCGCCAAGGCAGATCAGACCCCCCCCCCATCACCACCAAAATGTAAACATTTGTTCCTTGTGCCAGTATCAACATTTCCTGAAAATTTCATCCAAATCCGTCCATAACTTTTTGAGTTATCTTGCACATGCACGGACAGACAAACCAACGCCAGCAAAAACATAACCTTCTTGGCGAAGGTAAAAAAACCCATACAGTATTAAAAAGAAGGAAAAAAGAAGACAGATGGTAGTAGAAGAAAGGTAAAATATTGTTTATTACAAACAACCGAATGAAAACAACTCTCCACAAAAACAGTGAAAGCAACGTCTGAATGAGACAAGTGACAGATGACACATTAATTCAATTTAAAATGAATATTTATTTTTCATTATAATTGGATTTAATTTGGTGTGCTACAGGACATGAAATTCAGATTTGTTACAATTGACTTCACTCTTTATGACGGTGTACATACTGTAGGTTGCATGTATATTTTTGTTGTAATTCACTTACAAGTGTTATAATTAAATTCTACAATAACAAAATTTGATATATCAGAAATCAAGAGTTGATCTATTTATTTCTCAGTAGATAATAGTACATATATATCAGTACTTCCATTTAAAGAATATCATAAACACAATCAAATTCTACATACATTACAAATAAAGGCCTCGATATTTCATTTTAAATATATGTGAAAGAAGAGAATGTGCTTATTTTCAGCAATGTTCACATGTAAACATTTAAAGACGTGCATTTGAAGCATAGGATCATTTCTTAAACAGCGACAGAAGCAGTGTGCTGACAGACTGCGAGGATTCAGACAGGTCAGAAGTAAGACTCATCGATATGAACAAAGTGCGTCACTTTATAAAAGCATAAGTATAAAATTGTGTTTTCAGAGACAAGAACCAGCCCATGATATCATCGTCCTTAGTCATTAACCTGTAAACATGGCAGGTAGTGTAAACACGTTTTACCATTCAGAAAATTAACTGTGAAAACTCTGCTTAAGCAGAACAACTTTTCTACATGTATTACAAGTGATTACTCATTTTGAGAGTATAATCTGTACAGTCTGAAAAAACAAAGAAAAAAGTAAAAGGTGTACTCTTAAAAATAGAGCACTGTGCGGCAGTTCGACACCCATGATGAGTAGAGGACACAAAATATAACTCAATGACAAAAGGCAACAATCTATAATACATAAGTGTATACAACCTATAGGATTAGGTCAGTTTGTCAGATAATGTGTGTTTCATCTCGTGCCCAGGAAAGACAACATGTTCACATATTTATCCTTTCATCTGCTACCCATGCAGCCAATGCTGAACTCATGAAATTAATAACTAAACATGAAGAGAAAAGGAAAGATGCAGGATGCAGAGCAGCACCAGTAACGGTTTTATTCCTGACAATTTGAGTGTCATTAACAGTTGAAACAGTAAATGGGTTAAAATTTTGTCAAAGGTAAAGACATATTTATATATACAATATATGTTTGTAATAAGTGGGAAACTTCAAGATCAAGTTAATTTTCTTAAGTCAATATGTACAATAATGCATAGAAACTGAGCACAATCTAACACTGCATTTAGTCACATAGTTGGATCTGTGGACTACAGACTATAATTAGTTGAGCCTTTTACTGGTCCTGTATTGGTACATCACTATGATAATGATTAATGGATTACATTTGGTTTTTAAGTGTAGTCGCTCAAACGTGTATATGAACTACAAATGTTCTGCTACAAATGCTTTTCAGGTGGTCTATTCAGCTTCTCCTGCATAAATACAGTGGAATGAAATCTGCTAAATAATTACATTGAGAAATTTGAGATAACTAGAAAAACAGCCATTCACATCTGTTTTATTTGGGTTGAATTGCAAATGTCAATTCACTTTTGCTTCTTAAAACGGGCCCCTCTGGAATCACCATGTTATAGTGTCTTTTCCAAACCTCTGAAAAATGTTCACTTTAAAGCCAGTAAGTGTGGGGGAGTTGTTTAAAGAGACTTCACTTCAGATTTTATATGGGAAAACTAATGACATTATACATCTGCCACGCCTGAACAATGATATTCCTTTTTTACATTACTATTATAGGAACAAATGAATGAATTTCCTTCAGAGGTGATGTATGACTATACCCATTTCTCACTAATTATAATGTGAAGACGAAGTCACACATTTACCTGAAGCAAGAAGCTGAGTTTTAAGGCAACATAGTCCAAATAAAACAAACAGGATTTGTTTAAGAGAGATGTCTGTCATTCAGCTTTGCATTCACATTTATGTCTGTAATGTTAAAATTTCACAGAATCAATAAATATTTCAGCATTTTAGCAAAACAAATAAGAGTTAATACATTTTTGAGTGACTGACAGTAAAAAATTCAAATGACAAGGCTTAAGAAACCCTGAATTTGTAAACTTTAGAACACGTGGAGTGATTAAATACCTCTGTCACTCCAGATTTCATGTCCTTTTCCACGTGTGCCCACAGAGGACCAGAGTGAAGCCTGTGTGACGCTTCTTCATCTGTCACACAGCTGGCAGGATATACAACCTGTGTCTGATGCACAGTTTTTTCATCTGTTCACCCCGTCAATTTTTGACTTGAAACCGATGGTTGATCTGAATCATTTAGAACTAATCCACCCCGTCGAAGCCTTGTGCATTCTCGATGGCGATGTGAAGTTTCTCCCTCAGTTCCTCAAAGGACTCGTAAGGGGGAAGGTCCAGTCGATTAAAGCTGTAAAAAAATAACGAGCCAGTGTTACTCAGGGTTTATTAAAATGCATGCAGAAACTAACAGGCTTTGTCATGTTATTTTTTTTAACTAAGTTGTGTCATTTACATATATGATCAAATCCAACCACTAGAGGGCTTCAACCCAATATGTTGAGATTTTATTTTAGTCATTCTCACATCCATACAATGTACTGAGGAAAGCAAGGGTTGATGGATCAGTTTAAGAGCTTCAAGTAGAATCTATAGTAAAGATGAAACATCTAAGGATAGGTTTCACTGTCAAAATAAAAATCTGTAACCATGTTTCACACACAATCAATGAGACATCACAAACTATTATGATCAATGAAAAGGTTAACTATCATCCTGTTGAGCAAATGAATATAGAATATTGCTTTTTTTATAAAACATGTTTCCTCTGTATTGTAGAGGGACAGCTTTAATCACTGATTTGATCTGAGACCTGTATGTTTCACAGCAACTCGTAAACAAGTGGACAGATTTATATTAGGCGATAATCACAGTACTCATCACCGTAAATCGTATGCCCAACCCCCCGTTTCTGTGTAAGGTAGGATACAGTGGGTTTAATTTATTACTGACTTTTTACCGCCTTACATTAGTATGTTACTACTTGATAAAGTAGGTTCCTGTTATATGCACAAATGACGGTGCATTATGTTGTAGGTGTTTGCTGCGTTTACTGGTTTAACTTACTGTGCACCTACAAACTGAACAACATATAGAAACACCTTAAGCTGCATGTTTATCCTCAAAGCAACTGAAATGTGTAATTTCATCATATTTTGCTTATTTCTATAGTTCTATTGTCTTGTTTTACTGAATTACTTCTATTGTTTTTTCATTATTGTTCATTCAGGATACTTGTGATTCCTTCAAGTACTCATAAGATTTTATTGTTTACTGAATTGTCTGTTTATTGTAGTAAATCAAAGTTCCTCCGTATAAAATAGTTTTGTTCAAATACTGAGTTTTAATACTTATTTATTTTTCCTCTCTCTCAGTGGTGAGTTTGTCAGAGCTCCAAGTATTTTATGTTAAAATTTGTGTACAACTATCTTATTTGTCTTATTTGAAATTGTGATTAAAATTAAGAAAATATTACTGCAGAATTTACCATGTGTGGGCTCGTGGCAGTTTGTCACGTGTTCCCCACTGCTCAATGGTGAACAGCTGTGGTCCGTTAGACCCTGAAAAGAAAAAAAACATTACACTCCACAAACTAAAAACAACATTTACTGTTTGATGAAAAAAAAAGCAGAAAAATGTTAAAATAGATCTTAAGGGTATACAGTATAAAAACACAAAAACAAAGCACAAAACACAACTCAGACATCTTCTGGTCATAAAACACAGGAGACAAGCTGAAAATAATTATGTGTACTGAGTGGTTAAATGATCTGAACTCGAAAACAAACATAAAAAAACAAACCACACACCATGTCCTTCAAAAACACAACACTATCTCACCATAAAGTTCAGCAAATCCATTCATTGGGACCCTGGAGGTTCCGGTTACAAACTGTAAGAGCCGGATCCGCTTCTCTGCATCCATCAGCAGCACAGTCTATGAAATAAACAGAGATCAGAACAAACAAATAGCTAATACACAGCTCGTATTAAACTCTCAGGGGCTTTGAGCCAGAAAGAGTCCAAGCCACAGCTCAGCTTATTGGCCCCAGGCATGGAAAGATGTCTTACTTTCCAAAACCACTGGATCACTGCGTGGTTGGGGCAGTAGCCGTTCTTGTACTTGGTGTTCTCTCTCCAGTCATTCACATCCACATCTCCAAGACCACACATAAGCAGCTGTGGAAATTAAAGAAGGCAGGTAAACAGATGTTAATTACAGGAAAAAATCTAATCCATTTTTGCAGCGTTTCAGACGCAGTGACAACTCACCTCAAGCTCATTCTCATCAAAGATCTTAATTAGATCTTGTGGTATCAATTCAAAGAATCCCTGAAACACAAAATGAACCATGTATTTATATTGAATAAATAATCTTAACAGTGATTTCAACGAGTATCAAATTAATTATTACCTCCTTGAAGGCAGTCATCTGCTTCTGTATCCTGTTCACAAACCTCCATTGTATCACTAGACTGTCACACACCAAACATATGAGAATCAAAACATTATCATTCAAGTTTTTTACAATGTTGAACATTCATGATAGCTCAGAGCTCTGTTGCTTACTGGATGTATTCCTTCTTGTTTTCATTCGTCACAACAATCTCTGTGCCGCCGGGCTTTAGTTCGTGCTGGTGAGTCTAAGCAGAAATGAGTTGCAATATAAATAAAACAGGAGGTAAATAGGTGCAAATATAAAGGTGTTGAAAGGAAAAACATGGGGACAAACCTGCCCAAACAGTTCTTCATCGATGGTGAACCTCAAATCCAAGTCTGTTGGGTCATTCTCCAAAATCCACATCAGCGAGTTAAAATATTCACTGTCCTGAAAAAGTAAAGGACACAGATTAATTATATTACAATAACCTGTAATGTAATGATCTTGAGTTTCACTTCAATGGCATTATAGTAAGAGAGGAATGTATTTAAATCAATTTAAAAGCGATAATTTCTAAAGTACTTTATTATTTTAGTGCCACTTATTTTAGGGCAAATGTATATTGTTTTTGCATTGCCCTATTTGAATCAGCACTACAATCGAGTGATTTGCTTTCACGATGTGTAGGGTAAAAATGGGACACTCACCACAGACTCCATGTCCTGCAGATGGATCGATTTCTGCAGCATCATCTTGTAGAAAGGTCGAATGAAGAAAGCTTTGAGAAACACAAACAGATTTCTGAATGTTTGCAATCCAACATCCTGATCATACTTTTCCCTCATCATTTGTGTTGCAGCTTCTTTAAATATCTAAGTGACATTTATAGGGATGTGTTTGTGAGCAGAACGTGAAGTCAGGAGATACTCACCATCGAGGAGTTTGCCGTGATACACCGCCATGCCTGCAACACGACCAATGAACTTGAAGTAAGACAGGTGGTCCTCATTACATAAACCTGAGTTGGGATTAATCTGCAGAGTGTAATTGTCCCTACAAGAGAAACCAGATGATAAACAACACGAAGAGACACTTCAAAGAGCACATCATTTCTTGTATGTGGTATTAGTTTTAAAAAGAAGTCTTGTACTACTGGTTTTAATATTTACAAGCATGTGTTTGGGTTAACAGGAACATTTTAGTTCATTCTAGAGTTCAGAAATCCCATTAGTGCTTTCAGTGCCATTGCCACAGTATCGAAAAATATAATTATTTAAATTAAACATACGTAAAGGTACACCAAAGTTGCATCTTCTCTGTCCAAGTAAAAACACTAAATATAAAGCCAAATGACCTAACACTACTTTATGCTACCAAGGAAAAGACAAGGTGAAATATCACAGTTATGGGAGCTGCGATGTTGCTTCTGTGACAACACATGGAATAGAGAGATAGAGAGAAAAGTGATGGCAACAGTACTTGGCAGTTAAAGCTCTTGATCACATTCTTGCCACCCTATATCTCTTATAAAGTCCTGTGATTAGCTTCCTATACTGAAAATCTCCCTCATGACAGAAGATCACAGGGTAGTTTTTCTGCAATCTGTAGAGAAGGTCTGGTGTGAACAAGGTGCAAAAGTCATGTTTCCTCTCAGCCTACTTCAGTTAAAATATTCTGAAAGGTAATTAAGGGGCAAAAATTCACAGAACCTTATTGTTAAGTTAATAATAATATATATAATATTTCATAAATTACGTTGATGCACATTCTGCACATTTCTCTAAAATTTCTTAAAGCTGAACAGGAGCTGCGAAAGTCGTAGAACACAAATAAGACCACCACAGGATTGCTGCTAAGCTGTCACTGAAGAAGAAGAGCAACTATTTAAAACTAGGGTGCTTTGGATGTCTGTATTCATTTAAACACTAATCTGTGATCCATCTGCAGCCACCACTGATTACCAACTTAAATAAATGCCAGGAGCTTTAAAAATAGAAAGTCTTTGGACTTACGTGGCAGAATACTCAAACAGTCCATAGTATGGGTTAAACATCTCTTTGGACATGAGGAAGAACCACTCTCTGGCAACACCTCCATAGTCCAGACCTTTTTCTCCCTCAAACTCCACCCACAGTCGTGCCTTCAGCAGGTCTGGCCTCTTCACTGACAGGATGCGCCGGTAAGAGTCCTCCAACACTGCGTTTCGCCGCAGCTTCATCTCAAAGCGGTTTGGGATGTCAGCCTAGAGCCCGCATTACATAAACCATTAAAAATGTATCAAAGAAATATAGCTAATTTGTAAAACATCATGACTACTGCACAGAAGATTCCTGAAACCTCAGTAAATCATCCTCCTTCACTCACCGGTTTCTTCAGCTTCTTCCGGAAGTAGTCATACTTCTGTTTATAGTCTCTGGAATAAGGCACTGCCTGTAATCAGCAGGGGTCAGAATTCAGTGACAACAAATCAATCCCGACCAGATGACTACACTGAATTCACTGTCTCACGTTTACAGGAAACACTATAGCTATAAATGGGAAACTATTTCTGGCATGCTTATATTATATTACAAAAGAATGAATGAACAAATACAGTCATTACTCACTGGTCCAGTTATAGCTGAATTCTGTAATCTGGGATCATCCCATTGTGTGGTCCTGGTGTCTGTTAACCATATGAGTCATATGTTAATTAACAAAAAACATTTATTATGACACAGGTCCTAGAGATCTGTGAATACCAATAAAAGTTATACACACTGTGATCTATGTAGAATACTCTCCCATCAGTGTGGACCCTCTCCTCCCAGCCGGGCTAAAAAAGAAGAAAATGCATGAAGTACAGCCGCATTAAGTACAACCCTGTGTGTTTAATGACAGTACATTAAAACACACTGAAATTAAGACCTGAGATATAAATCTCATTTCTAACTAATGCTTTTCAATTGATCTGATAGTGATTTTCTGTAACTCACAGGCAGTGGGCCGAGGTCAGATGGGTCTAGTGAAGGTCTCCTCCTCATGTGCACGGGAATCCTAAGCCTGGGATCATCCTGTCCATAGGAATCCAAACAGAATGAGTTTTAGAGAGGAAATGCATATACACCAGTGATTAAAAATGCTTTTTTCCTTATGATAACAGTTAAGTGCCTCTAGTGTGTTGCCGTCTTACCCAGGTAGTTGTCTTTGTGTTGTGGTCAATGAAAAAGGGTCTTCCATTGGGAGCACTGCGAACCTCCCAACCAGCTGGTAAGAAGCCTGACTCCTGGGTAGACTCTGGACTCGGGGTCTGCTGAGGAGACTCTGGAGGCGACACAGGCATGTGGGATGGTACTGGGCTCTGAGATAAACCAGGACTACTTGGAACTGCTGCGTCAGTGGTTTTCTGTGAAACACAATAATATATGAATAGGGATTAATGTAAGATAATATTAGCTAATATTAGCTTAATCAAGGTTTCATATAAAGTATCCTTACATTAGCCCGCTAGTCAATTTCTTTCTTTAGTCTCCAAAAAAACATAAACACAACACAATTGGACAAGTCAAACCAACAGGCAGTAGATTAAATGGGGGAATCTTATGTTTGGACTGATAGCAAAGATGAATTACTTGTCAGTAAGACACTCCAATATAAAGACAGCAAAACACAGGAAGATGCAAGCTGTAGGTTGTGCCAATCCAGGAACGCCAACCTCCTTGCTCTTTTACCAAGGCAATTCATTTCTATATTACAAGGACAGAACTAGGCCATCATCACTACCAAACAGGTCAGGGTTTCTTCACTCTGAAGAAGTTTTACAAGGTCCATTTTCAGTGACCTAAAAGTCAGTCAGCATGTGGTCGAACAGCAAAAATCCCAAAATGCCACATTTGACAAAATACTCATATATGAGTGGACTGTAGCTAAGACATGTTCACTATGTACCTGCACAAGGGGACGAATCCATGTTGTTGTTCGAGTGTTATGGTTGATATAGTAGCGTCTTCCTTTACTGTCTCGTTTCTCCTCCCAGCCTGCTGGCAGCCCAGCTGAGGTTGGAAGCAGCTATTGAACGATATAAAAAATAAACAGGGTGATCAGTACTGTAAAAACCTCCCACCAAAGTGGCACAATACCCAACAAAGCACTAAATAACATCACTGATGAACATCTTCCTGACCACAGGAAGTGGCTGAAGCTGTGACAATAAAAGGAGAGGGCTGATAAAACAGAGAGGGGTGATTTCAACAGCCAATGCAATACTCACCACAGGATTAGCAGGATATTCTTCTCCTGTTGAAGTCTGGGCGCTTCCTCTACGACTGGAATGGCTTGAGTTACTAGCGTGATCCTGCAAAACACAGGAAAAGATGTTAAGGACAACGATGATCATTAGGCCATTAATGTGTATTTACTTGCCCTCTCTCTCACTGAAACCTCATGGTTCACATTAATCTCACTATGTGTCTCTGTAACAAGAACCGTATGCTGCTCAGAAAGTGACTCACCGTCTGGGAGGTGCGCTGCTCTCCAGCTGTGGCCCCTGAAATGTGCATGTTGCTCATATCATCACAGAATGAGAGGAACTCCATGGGCGGGTGTGGTGGAGGTGATGAGATCTGGTTACTGCTGTGGTACAAGGTGGACTCATCTTCAGTGATGATTTCCCAGCTCTAGAAGATAAGCTCAGTCAGATTTCTCTGTTTGAAAAGATATTGTAGGCTACTATACTTTCAATTTAATAATAATCACTGACATTTAACAGTGTAGTGTCCAGGGAGGAAGAGCAAAAACTGCCTTTCTACAACTACAAATGAAACATCTGGTTTCAATTACACACCAACCATAATGTGATAATAAGAAAAACAGCTGAACCTGTGTAAATACTGGACCATCATCAGTAAAGGACAACTGGTTAAATTGGAGCAAATAACAGACAATCCCCATTTCTACAAAAACTGTAGATTGTGATAATTACAATTGTCTTAACTGAATGTCACCAAATATTCAATTATGAAAACCTGATGTCATGTCTTGAATATTTTTTTCTCTCTTTTTGATTGGAAAATATGTAATTTTATTTCCTCTGAAAAGAAAAACTTTCTATTCACCGGAGGAGAAAGAAAACAATTAAGGACTGAACAAAATTCTAACTACCATAACAACTATACCTCAGGAGACTCCCGTGTGGTGTTCTCATCGTGGTCTGAGATCTGTCTGCGTGTGATAAAAGAATGCTCGGCATCCACATTATTGATCAGTCTTTGCGTTTCTAAATCACTGTCTCTGTTTAGGAGACAAAAACACATAGAAAATGTCTTATTATCAGTACTGAAAGCATTTCATAAAGAAAGTAACAAAGCTGATGTTGCAAACTTACTGCATGGTGGGTCGCTGCCACTGTGTGGTTCTGCTTTCATGGTTGACATAGTAGGTTCTTCCCAGGTTGTCCTGCCGCTCCTCCCAGCCAGGGGGCAGAGCAGGAAGCAGCTGGCTTTGTCTGGGACCTGACATGTCCTGACCCTCCAGAAACTCCCAACCAGGCTGCACAACATCAACAAATGTTTATAAGAGTACACAGGCAGGACAACACTGCGTCCTAATGTCAGCAGTTTAACTGCACATTAGAAAGAAACCTGGCAACCAGACGGAACCCTATGGACTGGGACTAGGACTAAAGCTCTGAGTGTGACTTTCAGTGTCCAAACAAGTTTTGGTTTCATGAACATTTTCTTTTTTTTTTTGACACTTTGTTTTTATTACTTATTTATCATTTTGCAATACAGAAAATAACAAACAACAATCAGCAACAGAAAATAGTCACAATCTCATAGTAATGACAATTTAGGTTACAGTTATGAAATAGCAATCAAGTTACCTAATTAATTTAATTTTTAGGGCAGCAGTTCATATAGCATTCATGAACATTTTCATTAATATACAATGATATAATAAAATATAATGATTTACACATGCATTTGTAAGTGGAACAGATTCATGGTGATTGAGCATTCAGCATTTTCTTGTGAAACAGTGATGTTGTAAAACACTTGGCAAGTTGCCTTAATTTGTGCTTGGGTTTGGCAATTAAGATGTTTACATACAAAACACCACAGACCTGATCTTAGAAGCTGATGCAAGGTGAAAAAAAATTATGATTTAAATGCCTCAAAGCCAGCCTTCACAACCTTATTTTGATTATATACAAAAATGTAGAGGGTCCACAGTATTTTGGAGAACAGTGAGTGATAATTTGTTGCTAGACAAACACTGGTTAAACTTACATCTGTGTCCTCAGTCTGATCTGCAGGTTCCTGGTCTGAACCTGAGTCTTTTGGCAGGTATGTCATTTTGAGACGCAGATGACCCTTGACTCTAGACTTATGGCTGCATTAGAATGACAAAAAAAAAATTCTCTTGAAAAAGGAAATGATGGAGTCAGAGCAAATGTTTAAAACAAATTATAAACATGGTCCAAATTATTGCCCCATGTTGATGTGTGCCAAAATAAGTAAAAATGAATGTAAAAACAGGAAAAGACAAAATATTAAACCATGAAATCATGCCAACCTTCGTGGATGAAGCAGAAAATCCTTGAATGTATATGGCCTTTCTGTATTAGGATTTTCTGTCTGAGAAAAAAAAAACATAAAAAGAAAGGCTTAAACACTTATAGCTGCATACATAAATCTACTACGTGACACTGTATCTTATTTAGGGATAGCATTACATGAAATGATGGTGACAGTGTACCATGAGGACTAATTTGTGGGTGTTGTATTTATAATAAAACAAAAGCAGGAACATAACATAAACATGACAGAGTGTGTTTCCAAAACTATAGACAATGAAGTGGAACAGACACTAGAATAGGGGTGCTCATATTTATATTTACACAGTCACATGGGTGAGTACTGTAAAACAAACTACATCCAACTCATGTCAACTAAAACAAGTCACAGACATCAGTACATAAAGTTCAAAGATTTCCAGAAAGTGTTCTCGAACAGGCGACAACTCACCGGTATCTGATTTAAAGGGACGTCCACCTGTCCCAGAAAGTCATCACGTGTCTGACAGGGAAAGAGAGACACATAGATGTCAGGATCATGACAGTATTAACTCCTCCCGCACACAGCTGACTGGCCTAGACATGTTCTGATATTCAGATGTCTTTGAAGGAATGAGAACCGCTATATTATTCCCACAAGACCACGCAGTGTGAATGTGTTACCCACACTGATTTGTTTAGTGGTATTTTGCCTCTAACTAGGTCTTCCATGAAACCTTAAAATTAGTTTTCTAGGCCTATTTTTTCAGAGACCAGTTCTTAAACTACTAGATTTTTATGACAAATAGAGATGGTGATTATGTTTTATCTTAAAAACAAAAAAAGTATAATGCACTAATTTCCTGTTTGAAACAATTAGTCATTTGATTTGATGTATCTCCTGAATATGTGACCTACATAGAAATGTGTTTATCACCTCACAACCAGTGGCTGTGCTGTGTTTGCTGGAGACTCAGCCCAAAAATAAAGTACCATTTGTCAGATAAATTGTCTTTGCTTTAAATACTTCACGCGTTCATGAATGCCTTTAAGGCGGTTGCTGTAGGCAGTGGGCTAAAAGGCAAACGCACTGTGCTGTTGGAGTCAGCTTTGTGACCAAATTAACACCCACAGCAGGTCAAACTGTCTTACAGCAGTACAGTGTGTTTATGTGAACAAATATAGATGGAGGCCTCCTTCCTCCTGCCCTTGCAGCAGCCAAAAAAGCAGATAAGTCGAGGTTAAAAGAAAGGCTACATGGACACTATCAAAACATACCTGAGTAACCTTTACACACAGTCTCATATGCTCCGTAATTATGTCCTTTGTACTTAATAATTAAAGACTTTAACCTCAGTGGCAGAATCCTTTAATCTATCATGTGAAACTGTAGCTGAACAAAGTGGACATTGTACAGTATGTCTTAGAAAGGTATTAGGTGCCCAAAAACAGTAATTATAATGCCATTCTGTCCGTCAAATCAAAGGCGATGTACTTAAATTCCCTTTTTCACTGTCATAATCCAATACCCAATGATATGAAGTTTATTATCAGATAACAATGTTGCACAAAGCCCAGTAATTTAATGTTGTTATTCTTTTGAAATCTGTGAGCTGCTTCTAAGGTTGCATTGCATTTTGAGAATACACTTTGCACACAGTGACAGCGCAGTCAAGGTTGCACTGCCAGGCCTAATGGAAAGTTTGCTAGTATTTTAATTATTTATCATTTATATGGTCCCTTCCAACAGCAAGTGTATTGGTGGTTTACAAAAATGTGTTTTATGTCTTCTTAACATTATGCAGTTCCATTTCTTTAACCCACCTGTATTCATGTATACAGTATTTACCGAGAAAATTAGTAAACAGAGAATTGTAGAAAATGCAGAGTTTTTTAAAAACAATTGAATATGTAGTGACATTTCTAAACTTCGGCATTACTTATGCAGTCGATCCACATGGATGATCCAATAACGTTTCCCTAAACTCCTAACTTTATTAAAGTACTCCAGCACAGTTCCCGTATCCGACAGTATCTGTTTGAATTTTTATTTAGCTCTTTCCTGACTATTGTTCAGACTGTCTTTTAACCCTTAGCGCTGAGACACTATTAGGTTTTAATCTGTGGTCTTTTTTATCGCTGTGTATTGTATCATTGATTTATGCATTTTTATGGTATTTGACTAAACTGTTTCTATCTCATAATTTAATCATGCTTTTAGATGTGAAGCACTTTGGTCTTCTTCATGTTGTTGTAAAGTACTATATAAATAAACTTGATTGACTGATTGATTGTGGTGTTTAATGTCATGATGATTACTTATAATAAAAAGCTTCAGAGAGTTTGAGTAATTCTTTAAGGAAATAAAGTCAAAATTTTCTGATTCCAGGTTCTCAAATATTATTATTTTATGCTTTTCTCCTCCTTTGTAATAGTACACTGAATTGTTTAGTGGACAACAAGAAATATGAGGATATTATTTTGAGCTTTGTGAAACATTCTGTAACTTTTTATATTCCTAACAATTACTCAATTAATCAATAATATAACCTACAAATTAATAAAAAAAATGAAAACAATTACATCCCTAAAATATAGACAAATGCTTCTCTGGAGGTCATCTTCACCTCTGTCATGACCTCATTTCACCTCCATTACAGCTACAGTGCATTAAGGCTTCAGCCACAGAGATAATTTTGTCACTTTGAGAGATCAAACTACATTTCTCAATACAGCTCGTAATATCTTTTAATGCTCAGCTAAAATCCTCTGAACTACACAGACAATCGCAGACAAGTTGTATATATGATCTTCTGTTGAATAAACTTGACTCAGTACTCAGCCCGCTGGTTTGACAAGTCACAAAGGTCACTTCTAGATCTGCCACAAACAAACCATACAGAGTGGAATGGCCTCTGTCCACTGGGAGTTTCTTGGATTTAGGATGAGGGACGCTCTGTCAGGCAGTTTAACAGTGGAAGAATACGCTTTGAACACATGAAAACACTATCAAAACTCTGCCCAGGATCCTGCGGTAAATGCTGAATATGGACCATCTCCGAATACTCATCAGACATTTAATACAAGTCATTTTTACATGTGAAAATAAGCAGTGCTGATAATGTATGATGTTGCCGAACTGCAAAAATATGGTTATTATGGTATCTGTGGAGCATGCTCATTGATATTCATCTTTATACAAAAGCAACAAACTAGTTTTTACAAATGGACAACAGCTTATGAAATGTACAAATCTGAAAATCTGATACAAAAATTCTGAAGCAGGCAAACAAAGAGTCTTTATATAAACTCTTGATCCGATAAACTAATAATGATGTCACATCTTGGAAATATATAGAGGGGAATAAAAGACACCAAGAGGAGACAAAAAGACTGAAAGCTGGACTCTATGGTCTGCATGTGTCAGTCATGATGATGTTAAGTTAAACCTGTATAATGAGATGGAGAAGTCATGTTTTCAGAGAACATTTGTGGTCATTGGACTTGTTCAGTACATAAACCAGAAAGAGGTCACATTTTTCCACAGTACTCGTATTGGGTCCATCCCCTTCACAAACAATGTACTAGCAGTCAAATACAGACACTCAGTAAAGGGATGTTCTTACTGAAATAGATACACAATTTTGTTCCCTAGAAAAGTATTTTTTGGCAATTGCTACTAAACACACTGATTTTCTTTTACTTATTTATGTCCAAAAAAATTAAGAAAGAATTAGACAAAATACACAAATTATGTGTGCTCATAACACTTTGACATATGACACAGCAGAGCAATTTTCTTCATTGTGTTATGTGGGTAGAGCTAGTTGTTCATTAACTGATGATATAAGTGTGTGGGTTAGAAGGGCATTGCAGATAAGAACAGCAGACGTAAAAATACTGTAAAAAAAAAAAAAAAAAAAATCCATTGTGTCATTTCAAATATGATAAACTTGATTAACACAGACATACTGAAATCCAAATCTTTGTCTTATTATTTTGCTTTAAAAGCTCTTCATATTCCTGACTGAAGCAACATGATGAACGCAAATACAACATTTTGATTCTGACAGAATAACAAAAACAACGGACTGTTTGCAAGGATAACATTATTGTAGCTAATTATTGTAATTTTTAAAAATGGTACAAAAGAAGAACAGAGGTTTTTTCAACCTGTTAGGCAGCCACACTACAGTGAAAAAAACCTAAACAAGTCAGATACACTACACGTTTCTTCTAGAGCATTTTGTGTCATGCTATAGAGTGGGGGCTGACTTTTTGTGGGCAGAGGCACCATGTAATATCTGTTTCAGACTTCTAAGAAGATGTGTGATGTGACACTAGACTAGGCATGAATTAAGGTGAATAAACATCAAAGCTCAAGAGCAAACTGAGTGTACTTGATACTTGCTTTAATTAGTAACTGGTGGTGCTTAAGGGACATTTTAAAGTACGGAAATGAAATCTATATTTACAAAAGCATTTATTTAGACCTGTAAAGTTAAATGTACTTGCTAATTACCAGTGGAGACCTTCTTACTTGACAACCTGCTAAATGTGTGTGTGTGTGTGTGTGTGTGTGTGTGTGTGTGTATATGTGTGTATGGTAAGGAGGGGGGTCCGACAACTGATACTTCACAAACACTGCCTGGCAGGGGGACCCATAGGGAAGGGAACACACCATCCTTTTACTGGGAATGGCTCACACTCCCATCCAGCCTACATTACATGACCCCTACTACACACACACACACACCATGTCCACAGATGGCTGTCATGACAGTGCGCTGCTCTAGTATCATGCTGTTAAATTTGAATCCACGGGACTGGGCAGTGCTACAGACCACCAGACTATCTGGAGTCAGGGGGAGTATTTCAGAGGCACTTTATTTTTATCAGCAAGGGGTACAGCTTTTCCCACCGCTAAAATTAGCTTGGCTAAATACTTAAGACGATTACTCATAGCGTTAACAGAATAATAAAAATGGAAAACTATTTCATAATTAATGTAAATTCAAACACTAACAAACAAATAGACTCAACAGCCAAAAGATGGACAACTTTATCATATCATTTATGATTTCTTGGAACCCAAAATGTAAATGGATTTACTGTAATGTAACCGGAAACTGCTGAATGTTTGTCCACATTGGGCTTGTTAATTGCATGACTTAGCTGCAGCTAACTTCTCAGTTACTGAATGTAGCTCTGTCTTGTGAGGAGCCTAATGGCTGACTCTAAGTAAACAACAGTTCTGAAGACTTTAAATCTGAATGCTGTTTATAGAGCAATACGGGTATAAGCAATGATAAGATTCATATTTATATACAGCAATGAGCAGTATTCATGCCAACCCAATAAAGTAGGTATTTTATCCTGTACATATAAAACCAAAAGTCCAAGTGGTGTCATTTGAGCTGCCAAAGCAAAGCAGAATGGAATCCACTTGAACCAGTTGAACAACATAGAAGCACAGTGAAGCTTTGTAGGGCACTTTGTGATCAGACATTGTCCAAAAACCCTTACATCATTGTGAACTCTTGGACATGACAATCTTTTCCTTGTGAGCATGAAGAGGGATAATTCTGAGAATCACTCACCTTAATATTACGACATTGGCTCTTAGACGGATTACTCCCTTTGAGGATTGTATTTGCATCGGCAACAGTATTAGGTAATTTAGCTGGGCAACAAGGAGACAGATGAATGTGCACATGTGGAGAGCATGGACTGGTGAGCTTTGGATTCGAAACATGACATGAAATTCCAGTATTAGCATACGGCACCTCAAGGGAAAAGCTCCTTTGAATAGCACGATGACAATGGTTTTCTTGGCCTTTTCCTGTTGAACTCAATTTATGGTTTTTCTCTGAAGGTTTAACTGAAGAGAACAAGCAGGCAGAGGTACTGCGATAAAGTTTTTTGTGAGGGTCATGTTCACCCTCAGGATGCGCGCCTTGGTGAGGAGACTCTGGATATTCCACATTGACTGTAGCTGTGGTTGTAGCTCCTTTCCCAGATATGATTGGTCTCTGGTGGGCAAAGTGCAGCAGCACACAGCTGGAGTGACGGTTTGATCTGTCCAGTGCTGGTGGATGTTCCATTACTTTACTAATGTTCTCCATTTTGCACTTTGGTTCATCCTGTAAAGGAACATTAAAATGCACCATATGTTTAGTGTCCCTACACTCAGCTGAACAGCTTCCTTTTGGAAGACGGTGACCACTGACTGCCATGGTGATGGACCCTTGACAAGTCACTTCCTCATCCTCTTGAGAGGACTCGCTTGCTGGTGCCTGGAGAGATGACTGATGAGAACCCTTTGCTAGTGTGAGAGCGGGTAGAGCTACTGGGCTTTCTGGAGATGCAGGTGGTGTGCTGCAGGGGCTCTTCGGAAATATAACCAAGGAGGAACACCGTCTCAACGGAACCTTGGTCTTGCAGCAGAATAGACTCCTCTCCTGGATAGTCCTGTGTTTTTCTGAAGCCTCTGGCTCAAAGATGCTGTTGCTGCTGCAATATCCAGCGTCACTGGCCATGCTGCTGCTGCATGAGCCTCCGTCAGAGCCAGTACCTGCTCCTCCTTCACTTCCTCCTGGTTCTCCATCCTCTACACTGCCATCCACGTCCCCACTTGGCTTTCCACAGGGCTGCAGTGAGATCTGCAGAATGCTCTTCTTATTACATCCTCCAGTATTAACCCTTGGTATAAGCACTGAAGAGTATCGCTGTAAATTACTATAATCTGGTGACAGAGGAGTCACCTTCAAGTGTACTGAATTGTGCGCCAGACTCTCTGCGGGGCTACGAGCTGACACACTAACTCCAGTCTCCTCACCATGGCTGCTGAGGCTCTCTGACAGAGGGTCCGTGTTGCTTCTCCTTGACGCAAAGTGCAAGCGGAGCCGACGTGCCATTCGTTTAACTCTCTAATCCCTGCAGTGCCAGTGAGTTCTGCATGATAACTTGCTGGTAGGAAAAAAGACAAGCAAAGCAACTGCTCCGAGTTCTGCTCTGTGATCACAATCATTAGCGGCTGTACATTGCCAAAATAGCTCTGGTGACAACCTACATTCCTGTCCAGGCTGATCTCAGCTTTTAGTCAGAGGAGGTCACTGGTTCTGTTTGGAGACATGACCCAAACATACGACCTTTGAAACTAGAGCAATCTCTAAGGTTCTGCCCCTTTAGGAAACTTCCAACTGTAAGTGCAAAACAAATCATACTAAAACAGAGGACAAAGTATCACTGCTGATCTGCTTCATCAACTTTGCAGGTTAACTGCATCTCCTTCCAGATAACTGTCTTAACGCCATGTGTCATTTCGAGTCTTCTGAATCCTGTTTACCCCTTTGAGAGAAAGGCAACAACATGGTAGCTCACTACGTTGCATCTTGGGCAGAAGCTCCGGTAAACTGTGTCTCAGGCGAGTCACTTAAGACTACTTCCTGCTGCTGCTATGCTTCTAATGTTTCTGCTGCTCTGTGCCCCCACAAATATTTTTACCCACCACTATTAAATTACAGGAAATCAAAGGAAATGGCTTTCAACATAATTCTACGACAAACTGAGGAGTGGGTTGCAAAATCGCACATCATGCAACAAAACCTCACAGGCCTTGGAAATATGAGGGAAAATGTCTTCCCAAATGCCATCAAACTTACAGAAAGAATGCCAACACCAAAGCACAAATAATTTAACCACATAGAGACAGAAGTACAGTAACCTTTAACATACTATGTCACTGTCTACAGAAGATAGAAGTAGATAAGGACAAGAAAGGACTGTGAGAACGTTGACAGTGACTTGACACCAGTTATATGACACCTCATGTAACAGTCAGGGCTGGTCTGATTTCCTGTCCATGGCTGTTGACAGTCCCATTTATTAAAAGATGACCTATTGTGAGCCAGGATGACCTATTTTTGGGCATTACTCTGCAACCAAATCACTTTCAGTATAATGTGTAATAGTAGGAAGTGCAGCCAGAATGAAGACATGATTCACTCAGATCTCTGGTGGAAGTCATCATCTGTTTACAGGAAACCATGTGTTTAGCCATTAATCACTCATCCCACCAGCAGCATTACTACTAATGTAACAATAGCAGGCAGAGTACAACCAGACCATAAGAGCAACAAAGGCAGACAATAGAAAGCCAAGTCATGTGATTTTAAGAGGCCAATAATATTAATGTTAATTATTAAAATAAACCTGGCCCCAATATCAACAAAAGAACATTTCACAGACTATTGGTATAAGGATATTAAGTAACAACAAAACTGCAATAACTACATTTCCAACAGTCCATTCAATATTGTATTTAAGTACAGAGAGGTACTGGAACCTTATGTACTTTAAGCATATTTGTCTCTTGTATTGTATGCATATGTTTTTATAAAACGTGAGTCTGGATTTTTCAGTGCAACCCAAATCTACCTATAGGTGCAAATAAAATAACCCAAACATAATTTAAAGTTAAATTGTCTGGGAGTAAAAACAATCAGACAGTTAGAAAGGCATTTTAGAATGGCTTTTAGAGCTCCAAAGGGGAAGGAAAGTCAGACTAAACCAATCCTGGAGTCCTACAGATGGCTGGTCAGGTTTTAGAGCATGATACCACAAGTCCTTTTTCCTCAAAACACTACACAGTAAATAAAATCATCCGAAAGAAACTGAAAGTCTATATTTTCTAATTTACTAGCTGCTTTTGATTCAGTACCAATCCCACTGGACACTGGGCAGTGCATGTCTTCATCATTCATGTTTAAAACCCCAAATTCAGAGGATAATCAGGCTAGATCTGACCAACTGTAAAGTTCTGGACTACATTTTCAATTATTTACACAAAAACGTAGTGCATAGTTCAATACTACTGCTGAATAATATCCCAAGTTTTGTATCTACTCTTTTTGCACAGCTCTTTAATCAGTTTAATCAGTGTTAAACATTTTCTCCCCACTAGATCCATGACATCCTCTAATCAAATGGGTTGTAAACATCACAGTAACATCTACTTATGCAATCTCTTCAAAAATGCAACGGCCTGCTACACAGACATTACATGAATGTGATGACTGAAAAGAATTTTAGTAAGTATATGATTTTTTTTGCCTCTGAAAGAGTAATCAATAGATGACCAATGAGGGGATAAGACACCAGTGTGTAACTGTAGTCTCTCCTGGTATCAGGTGCGCTAATTCATTATCCTCCTTCACAGCTGAACCTGCTCAGGAACCAACAGAAGAGCTAAACTCTGAACAAACTGTACATTTTTCACAGACTCTACACTACAGTTTACTCCAGATTTACTGTCCTGAGAGTGGTGCTAATGTCTAAAAGACCTCACAGTTTTATTCCAAAAGGAGGAAGGAAATTATGATAAATTTTGATAGGTCTTGATATCAGGTTAGCAAACTCGAAATTTCAATCTCTGATGACAATGAAAACTGTCTTCTGTTCTGTGTGGAGTTTACATGTTCATCCCATGTCTGTATAGTTTCTCTCCCGGTACTCCTCCTTCCTCCCGCAGTCCAAAGTCGTGTACCTACTCTAAATTGCCCTTAAGTGTGAATGTGAGAGTGCATAGTTGTTTGTATGTCAGCCCTTTGATGAGTCGGTCCAGGGCCCCCTCAACCCTACCTAATGAGTAAATTTTAAAGAATATTTACAAGTAGATTTAGAGATATATTCCCACATATCAAAAATCACAAGTGTCTTGTGTTCTCATTTTTGTGTGTGTGAAACTCGCAGGGAAACACACACACACACGCATTCATAGTGTGGACACACCCTCTAAAACTCTACAAAATCTACCTGGAGCATGACAAGGCAGAGCTAAGTCTGTCACACCCAGGTTTGTCTAATCATGTGACTGTAAACCAGTGGGATAACCACACGTTCCAGAAGCATCCAGCTAAGCTGACCTCAGCCTGGCACATAAGAAGTGCAAAGTTTTAAAGAAAAACTAAATTCTTGTGTTAAAACTGAACTGAATGACAGCATTTACAATGTTTATCATTTGTACTATGGGATAAATCCATACACATAATCAAGCTGGAACAATTCATACCAACAGTGACAAGACAGAGGGAGTGGAATAAAACAAGCATGTGATCTTAGCAGCTGGAGGAAAAGGTAATTGGTTATAAAAGTCTGTGTGACACATACACTCACACTGAGAATCTTGCTGCTGCTTTTTATAATTATGAAGCAGACTCTACCAGTAGGACAGGTTGATGGAGAGGTCGAGGCAGGTAAAGATTTGCCCAAACACATCATAACTGAAAGGCAAATAAAGAGCTAGCTCTACCAAAATTAATCCACAAATAATCATTCAGGTAACAGTAGTCTGACTTCAAGTAAAACTTTTCATTTGTGGTTTTAGTTCAGGGTTTTATGTTGGCCACAAATCAGTTCTGCAAACTATGTTAACTGTGTTGAATTGTCTTGTATTGTATTATATTGTATGGTACAAAATAGAATTTTTCCCTTGTGTTATAATAGTATAACAGGTGCACACCTATCTGTCTTTAAAGTGTTTTTTTTTTTTTAAGAACCCCATCCCTATTAAAAGGGGAAAAAAATATGCTTTGTGTTTTCTACTGTGTTTTGGTAACACTTAGAAATTTTGTTAATTTTACTAATGTTTAGGGTTAGTTTCAACTGAGATATTATTGAGAGTATACAGATATATGTTCATTAAACTACAAAACATAGATATAACTGAAATTTCTGAAAACAATGGCAACAAAAGTGAATACATCTATATAGCACAGTCACAATTTATGTTATACAGTGCATTCATTCTTGTGTCCGTGAGCATATTAGTTTCAGTTCTCTTTTTTACTGCAAATGCAGTAAGTATAGGTGTGAAGTGAAAATCTATAACTCATATGCTTTGTAATGACATTAGATAAAAATGTGTGAAAATGTGCTTTTCCTGGGGGGACCACCAAAGGCCCAAAACCCATGATCACACGTCCAGTACCCATACCAGAAGCCTTGATAAAATGCTGCCAATTTGACAATATCAACACTAAACCAATCACTATACTGTAATAAGTGAGAGATGACAATATGTCATCTGTGTCATTTGTGAAAGGATATTTGGTTGGGTGCTTTGGGGCTGGTCATTGGCTAATTTATGGTGGCAATGACTGTGCAGTTTGACTCCTCAGAGCCATCAGGTGTCTGAGGCCTGCTGTGCATCAAGCCAGCATGAAACTGGGTCAGCTGCTCAACTGATATCATCTTGCAACCACGGGTCTCCTAAATGCTTTTCAATAGCTGTGCACAATGTTACACTAACTGCGTAATCAGTAAGAGTAGACTGGCATTCATATTCACAACATATCCTCTTTGCAGCTCTACAACCTCATGCAACAACACATACTGCATGAAACCTCAGCTCTTACAAAACTACTGCTAAACAAAACCATATGCAATGCCTTCCACAACATTCAGTGACATACCATCTCTTCATGTAGTATCTTCATCAGTTCTGTGGTATTAAAACCACACAGTGTTATGGTAGCCAGATTTACCCGTATTTACAGCTCTGAATAACAACGTATCTCAGTTGAACAATAATATTGCATGTTTCATGGCAAAATAAGGGCAGCGATGAGTCTGACAGGATGACAAACTGGAGTACCCTTATCGGAGTTGTTTGGACATAAATGTGTTTTATAGTATGTATGTACACATATGGAAACTTAAACAGGATGATGAATTTGTAAAATGTCTGTTTGTAGCTCTGAATAGTTTTATTTTCTTAAATTTACACACTCTCGTTATTCTATTTCCAGGCATAAACATTTTGGAGTGTGTCCAGTATGCTGAATGTGTTACTACTATAAGTTAGGACATGTCCGTCTGCAGCAAACCGACTTTTAACTGACATCACATATCTTTCTCAGTATCAGCAAGCTTAAGAGTAAAAAGCTCAGTGTTTCAGCACAACACAGGGGACAAAATGAAATAAAAATAAGCATCAACAAAGTCTGAAAATGAACTAAAGCTATTAGATTGTATAGTTTACCGGTGTGAAATTAAACTAGCGATCAATCTTACAATAGGTACCATCAAAAAGTATAACCCAACAGACTTACCAGACGATTCTCATCAAACACTTCCAACAGCAGACGATGCTTCCTGGGATCAACCTGAAACATGACATAAAAGTTAAATC